>NC_133407.1:169249843-169864375 GCF_049350105.2 Macaca mulatta | reverse complement strand
AGGACTTCCTTTATTTTTAATTTTAATTTTAATTTTTTTGGAGACAGAGTCTCACTGTTGTCCAGGCTGGAGTGCAGTGGCACGATCTGGGCTTCCTGCAACTTCTGCATCTAGGGTTCAAAAGATTCTCCTGCCTCAGCCCCACGAGTAGCTGGAATCATAGGCATGCGCCACCACACCCAGCTAATTTTTGTATTTTAGTAGAGATGGGGTTTCACTGTTTTGGCCAGGCTGGTCTTGAATTATTGATCCACCCACCTTGGCCTTCCAAATTGCTGGAATTATAGGGGATGCACGTGCCATGATGCCAGGCTCAGACTTCCTTTAGTATTTCTTGTAAAGCAGGTCTATTCTCTCCATTGTTAATGATGAGCAGTCACCTGCAAATTATACTGTTTTTCAACTGTATGTGATGAGTCAATTTTTTTCTTGCTCATTTCAGGATTTTTTCTTTGTTGTTCAGCAATTTGACTATTGTATGTCTTAGCATGACTCTGTGTTTATCTTGCTTGGGATTCATTGAGTTTCTTTGATGTATACATGAATGTTTTCCATAAAATTTAAACTTATGACCATGATTTCTTCAAATATATTTCTACCTTCCCCTTTTTCCTTCTGATACTCGCGTCACATGTATTTTGGTTCTTTTGATGCTGTCCCACTGGTCTCTGAGAGTCTGTTCATTTTCTTAAATCTGTGTCCTTTCTGTTCTTCAATTTGATAATTTTTACTAATCTATCCCTAAGTTCACTTATTCTTTCTGTGCCATTTTGAATTTGCTGTTGAAACCCTCTAGTGAATTTTTTATTTGAGTGATTGTAGTTTTCAACCCCAGAATGTCCATTTGTTTCTTTACAATTTTTTGTAAAAAATCTGTTTGTTCTCTACTTGTTGAGTCATTGTTGTCATACTTTCCTTTAGTTCTTTAAGCGTGGTTCTCTTTGTTTTTTGAACATATTTATAATAACTGATTTGATATCTTTGTCTGCTAAATTCAATGTCTGGGGATCCTCAAAGGCTATTTCTGTTTTCTGTTCTGTTTTTTCTTTCCTTAGTATGAGTCACACTTTCCTGTTTCTTTGCATATCTTATAATTTTTGTCGGAATATTGACAATTTAGGAAATATATTGTAGCGTCTCTGGATTCTGATTGCATTCCCTCCTGTCCCCCATGGGTTGTCATTGCTGATTTTTGTTTGCTTGCTTGTTGAATAATTCGCCTAGAGTAAATCTATGAAATCTGTTTGCCCTGTGGCATGTGTCTGCTCTGTTTATTATTGTTTTTATTTTTAAGGCTGGCTTCCTAGGGATCACCTCTTACGTCAGCCAGTGATGTACTCAATGTACTTAAATCTATAGAGCCAGTAAGGCTTTTCCCTTCTATTGACAGATCTGTGTGTAGATTGGGAAATGTATTCAAAGTTCTGGCCATTTAAAAGTGGCCATTTTTAAGTTTGTCCCAGTTTTTCATGTTCCCCTGAGACCTCTTGTGTCTCTGGCCAGGAAATGTGTGGATTGCTTAGGCTTTCTCTAGTTTGTATTATGCACATTGGAGCCTTTGTTCAGCCAGGAATATGTGACTAGTTTATCAAGTCCATCTATGGCTGCCTCTCCTTCAAGATCTTTCTAAGCTCCTTGCTAATCTCCCATTCTGCTTGCTCCAATTGTTGCTGCACTCTCACACTTGCTTGGATTGGTACAGAGTTTTCCCTTTCACTCCTGGGCACAGATTTTCTGCCTCCAATCCACATCACAGCTGAACCCTCTCTGTCAAGATAGCTGCCAGTTTTCATGACCTATTTCCACCCTCAAAGAACTACCACATAGACTTAACAGGTAAAGGAAGAAGGGTAATGGGAACAGACCCAGGAATGAGTGCCACAGACTTCCACCATCCTTACATAAGTTCAGTGGATTTTCATGAACAAATACTTCTCAGTTGATTGTATTGTATGCCTTTGGTCAGTTTCCAGTCGTTTGAGATGATTATTTTTGACAGTTTTTTCCTAGTTATATATTTGCTTTTGCAGAGGGGATTACCAAAGTCCTCATCTCATCATGCTGGAAGTAATCTTCTTTGCTTCTTTTTGGTGTTTTTGAAATGTTTATATGGCTATTTATATAAGGACATACAAAATATTGCATAGAAAGCATATGATTTTAAATTCCACTTGATATTTATTTTCTAGGACACCATAATTACAATTAGACAGAAATATACTCTTTTTATTGTTGCAGATTTCAAGTTCCACCTATAAAGACAGGAATGAGGAATACAGAAGACAGTTCACACATCTACCTGATACAGAGAGGCTGATAGCAGGTAAAAAAGACAGAAATTTGCAAAACAAAAGTTTTATTGCCTCATTATAAAAATAGAACTATCCTCAGTGACAGTATATGTAATAACATTTAAGCTTTTATGCTAGACAGAATATAATTTTTCAAGATAAGCATCATCCTTATGATCCAGCAATCCCATTTCTGGGTAGATATCCAAAAGAAAGGAAATCAATATATTGAAGAGATATCTGCACACTCATGTTTATTGTAGCACTATTGACAATACCGAAGATATGGAATCAACCTAAGTAGCCATCAATGGATGAATGGATAAAGAAAATGTGGTACATAAATTCTATGGAATATTATTCAGCCATAAAAAAGAATGAAATGCTGTCATTTGCAACAATGTGGATGGAACTGGAGGACATTATGTTAAATGAAATAAGCCTGGCACAAGAAGACGGATATCCCATGTTCTCACTTATATGTGGGAGCTAAAAAGAAACTGATCTCATGGAGATAGAGTAGAACGATGCCAGGTGTGGTGGCTCATGCCTGTTATCCCAGCACTTTGGGAGACTGAGGCAGGAACATTGCTTGAGCCCAGGAGTTCCAGACCAGCCTGGTCAACATAGTGAGATCCTGTCTGTATTATTTTAAAAAAACTGGCCAGGTGTGGTGGTATGTGCTTGTAGTCCCAGCTGTTCAAGAGGCTGATATGAGAGAATCACTGGAGCCCAGGAATTGGAGGCTGCAGTGAGCTATGGTGGTGCCACTTTACCCTGGGCAACAGAGTGAGACCCTGACCCGCCCTCAACCCCCTCCCCCCAAAAAAAGAGAGAGTAGAGTGATGGTTACCAGAGGGCTGGGAAGGGTACTAAGAAGGGAAGAGAAAAAGGAGATGGTTAATGGGTACAAGAATACGGTTAGATAGAAGGAATAAGATCTAGTGTTCAGTGTTACACAGGGAGACTATAGTTAACACTAATTTATTGTATATTTCAAAATAGCCAAAAGAGTGGAATTGGGATGTTTCTAACACAAAGATATGATAAATGGTTGACGTGATGGCTCTCTCAATTACTTTGATTTGATCATTACAAAATATGTGCTTATTCCAGTATATCACATTATTCCATAAACACATACAACCATTCAGTATCCATAATAATTAAAAATTTAACAAAAGATAAGCAGCATCTTCATAATTAGACAATGGAAGACTCAATTGTAATTCAGGGAGGAGTGATTTCTGACTTATAAGAATATATATATTTATAATTTTTGGTTGTATGCGGTGGCTCATGCCTGTAATCCCAGCACTTTGGGAGGCTAAGGCGGGAGGATTGCCTGAGGCCAGGAGTTTGAGACCAGCCTGGGCAACAAAGCAAGACCTTGGCTCAATAAATAAATAAATAAATAAAAGACACACACATAAACACACATGCACCCAGAGGAATATTAAATACTAAGAAAATATAACTAAAAATAAATGATTTGTCACAATGATTTTGGTGCATCAAATTGGAGGGAAAATTTAAACTTGATGTTCAATATATATTAACTACCTCCAGAAAAATATACTCTCTAACAGATGTACTCATAGAGCAACTTCACAAATGTTCTAGGGCTAAATCATTATTTGTGTAATTGTTCACATGGATTTTTTTTGAAGTAGGTTTTCAGAGGAAAAATTTAATAATTTTTCTTTAAAAAGTGCTTTATTTTTTAGTATAAGCTTAATATATACTCATGACAATAAAACTACAGAGCTAAGTTTTGGTTTTAGTATATATTTAATTGAAAACATTGATTTAGGTTGGGTGGAGGCTCACGCCTGTAATCCCAACACTTTGGGAGGCTGAGGCGGGTGGCTTGCTTGAGCCCAGGAGTTGGAGATTATCCTGGACAACGTAGTGAGACCTTGTCTCTACCAAAAATACAAAACTCAGGTGGGCATGGTGGCACATACCTGTAGTCCCAGCTACTTAGGAGGCTGAAGTGGGAGGATTGCTTGAGCCCAGGAGGTGGAGGTTGCAGTAAGGAGAGATCATGCCAGTGCACTCCAGCCTGGGTGACAGAACAAGACTTTGTCTCCAACAAAAACAAAAACAAAAACATTTATTTATAAGAATTTCTCCAATTTTTGGTACCATTAGGAAATGTTTAATTCAGTGTCTAGAACTCAATGAATTTCAAGACAGTTCAGCTCAATAAATATTATAATAATGAATTAAAGCAATTTTTAAAAACATTGTTTATTGGAAGTAATACAGTCCCATGACAAAATTTTCAAATGCTACATAAGGACATAAAGTGAAAACTGAGTGATCCTTACAACCAAGACCACTTCAATGTTCTTCCATTGTTAGTAATTTCTTAGGTATAATTTCAGAAAATTTCTGTATATATTTAGGATTGTATATACGGAAAAAAACTTAAATGGGAGCAGACTGATTATTGTTTTGAATCTTGCTTAGATCTCTTTTTTATTTGCACTACTATTAATCCACTTCATTTTTTTCTCATATATATATATATATATATATATATATATATATATATATATTTTTTTTTTTTTTTTTTTTAGATAGTCTCGCTGTGTCACCCAGGCTGGAGTGCAGTGGTGTGATCTCGGCTCCCTGCAACCTCCACCTCCCAGGTTCAAGTGATTCTCGTGTCTCAGCCTCCCTAGTAGCTGGGATTACAGGCACGCACCACCACATCCGGTTAATTTTTGTATTTTTAGTAGAGATGAGGTTTCTCCATATTGGCCAGGCTGGTCTTGAACTCCTGATCTCAAGTGATCTACCTGCCTTGGCCTCCCAAAGTGCTGGGATTACAGGCCTGAGGCACTGCACCTGGACAAGAAGCCATTAAAAAAAAATCAGGCTGGGCACGGTGGCTCACGCCTGTAATCCCAGCACTTTGGGAGGCCGAGGCAGGCAGATCACGAGGTCAGGAGATGGAGACCATCCTGGCTAACACGGTGAAACCCCGTCTCTACTAAAAACACAAAAAATTAGCCGGGCATGGTGGCGGGCGCCTGTAGTCCCAGCTACTGGGGAGGCTGAGGCAGGAGAATGGCGTGAACCTGGGAGGTGGAGCTTGCAGTGAGCCTAGATCGCACGACTGCACTCCAGCCTGGGCGACAGAGGGAGACTCCATGTCAAAAAAAAAAAAAAAAAAGCCAGATGTGGTGGCGCACGCTTTTAATCCCAGCTGCTCGGGAGACTGAGACATGAGAAACGCTTGATTTAGAAGGCGGAGGTTGCAGTGAGTTGAGATCGCGCCACTGCACTCTAGCATGGACGACAGAGTGAGACAACAACAACAGCAACAACAAAAAACCCTGGAAAAAGTCTGCTGATGTATATCAAGTAGTCTTCAGTTAAAATAATCTAGGTGGTTACTATGCCTTTGAACATAGTTAATGTAAAATAATGCGGTGGTTTCTTAAAGTGTGGTCCACAGACTAGCAACATTGTCAGTACCTGAGAGCTTGTTGGACATGCAGACTCACCCCAGAGCAATTTAATCAGAAACCTGGGGGGAGAGGCCTAGCAATATGGTGTTTTTTTTGTTTTGTTTTGTTTTGTTTTTCGGAGACAGAGTCTCACTCTGTTGCCCAGGCTGGGGTGCAATGGCGTGACCTCAGCTAACTGTAACCTCTGCCTCCTGGGTTCAAGTGATTCCCATGCCTCAGCCTTCCGAGTAGGTGGAATTACAGGTGCCTGCCACCATACCTGGCTAATTTTTGTATTTTTAGTAGAGATGGGGTTTCACCATGTTGGCCAGGCTGATCTCAAACTCCTGACCTCAGGTGATCCGCCCACCTTGGCCTCCCAAAGTGCTGAGATTGCAGGTGTGAGCCACCACGCTTGGCCCAATATGTGTTTTAATAAGTCAACCAGGTATTTCTGGTCTGAAGTTTGAGAAGCATTTAATTGATAAAATGGTTTGGTGGTTTGGAAACAAATTTCAAGATATTTCAAGGTGACCTTTAGCCCAATCTCTGTTTTAGTGATGGAGACTAGTTAATGAGTAACCTAACCCGCTTAATTATTTACAAGAAAATTTTGTTTGGTGGCACCTCAGTTTTGTTTTGCTGATGGAAACATTGTGAAAGACTGAATTACTTTGCTCAATTTTTAGTACTTGCTTAGACATTTAACATGACTAAGTGGAAACATTTTGAGATTTATGGAACATCTTCCTAAAATTGCTAATTAGTTTATAGAGTTTTAAAATTTAGCAGTTAAGCTAATTCTCCTCATAGCAGCCCTTTATATCTTATATTATTAATAATTTAGCAGTACAGTTTACATTCTTCACAGAGCCAGATCTTATCCTTAGAGGCATGGTATTAACTTGTTAACTTGTTTGGCAGGCAGACTTGATTTTGCTGGACTTCAGTGGTGACGTGGAGAATCAACTTTTTCTTTTTTTTGGAGACAGAGTCTAGCTCCATTTCCCAGACTGGAGTGCAGTGGCACGATCTCAGCTCAGTGCAACCTCCGCCTTCCAGGTTCAAGAGATTCTCCTGCCTCAGCCTCCTGAGTAACTGGGATTACTCAGGGATTACATGGCTAATTTTTGTATTTTTAGTAGAAACAGGGTTTCGCCATGTTGGGCAGGTTGGTCTCGAACTTCTGACCTCAAGTGATCTGTCGACCTTGGCCTCCCAAAGTGTTGGGATTACAGGCGTGAGCCACTGCGCCCAGCCCAGCTGAGAGAAACAACTTTGAAACTGACTTAAAATGTATATAATTTTCTGAGTCATCTTTGACCCCTCTTTACTTTTGTCTAACATCTAATCAATCACCAATTCGCCATCAGTACTACCTCCTAAATATGTCTTAATCTAACTACTCTGTCTCTTACTATGGTCACCTTCTGGTCTGAGTCACCATCAACTTTTCTCTGGACTTCCAACTGATTTATCATAATTCATTCTCATAGTGTGAATAAAGTAATCTTTAAATATATACATCTGTTCCTATTCCTTCCACTTAAAGGTCATCGGTGGCATCTCATGACAACCGCAGTCTACTATGGCTTGTGAGACTTTACATGACCTAGCTTCGCCAGCTTCTCCAGCCCAAAGATCTAATAGTTCCTCAAATGTGCTGTGTTTTTTTCTACCAAAAGGCCTTTGCATATGCTGTTCCCTTATGATTCTGCTGACCCTTTATTGATCTTTTCATGTTAAAGATCAGTTGTTTTTAGAAGAATCCTTCCTGATACACACTCTCTGCCCTGCCCTCCTCATACCTGCATATGCTCTCATAGCTGTCTCTACACTGGGTCATTATCATATTTATTTCTATATTTGTGTATTTTCTGCCTTCCCTGTACATTGTGTTCCATGAAGGCAAGAGCCATTTCTGCTAATCCTACTGCACAGCAAAATATCTGACATATGGTGTCCAAAGTATATGAAGCAGTGAATGAATGAACTAATGGACAAAAAGTGATGACTTTCCATCTGTTGAAATATAGTATAAGGTCTATTAATTTCTCAGATTTTCATGAATAAGCTGTATCTTATTTTTGTGTATGTAGATTATGCTTGTGCTCTTCAGAGGGACATTTTGCTTCAGGGACGACTATACCTTTCAGAAAACTGGCTATGTTTCTATAGCAACATCTTCAGATGGGAAACTACAGTAAGACATTTTGCATTTGATTTGTTGATACAAATAATTGCATAGAGATAGATACAGTTCTTTTAAAAACTGTACTTTAGATGATTCCAAAGTAAATTTATATATAATTGTGCATCTAAACTAGTGTGCCTGTAAATACAAACATGTGTTGTATATATGTGTATAATATATTTTTCTGATTTAACACATTGAGTTCCAGTATAGTTAAAGATATTTTAATTGAAAAAAGCTTGAACATATATCTTAATGGCTGCCAAAACCATGTCTTAAGTGACAGATTGTCTGATTTTTGTTTGTGTGTTAATGTGGAACATGAACACCCACATGTCTTTTCACACTTTGTACTAATGTTAGATAGAGGAGTTGTTGGGGGAGAATACTGCAGGGCAAACTGCTTACCCTGTTTTTCTCAGAGAATACAAGCATGTACTTATTAACTCCTTCAGGTCGAAAAACCTGAGGAACATTCAACTGCAAAGTTGAATATTCTGGATTAGATTGATGGGATACTTGGCATTTTGTATTGTGTATGTTTCTGAAAAATACATTAAAAAATTCTTTTGTGTGTTTAGATTTCTATTGCTTTAAAGAATATAACCTTCATGACCAAGGAGAAAACTGCTCGACTCATCCCAAATGCTATCCAGATAGTTACAGAAAGTGAAAAGGTGAAAAACTTTTCTATCTTTGTTATATTACATAATGTGAAGAAAATCTGCCTCATACTCACCATCAACATTGGGAAATTAGACATTTCTTCCTGGAGTTAGGAATATCTGATACACTTATGTTTAATACTAGAATTCTGTATGCAGTTATATTAGTCGTTAACTTTAAATGACTGCTAACATTTTTTGTACTTTATAGTTTACAGATAACTTTCACCCAAATTTTTCATTTCTAGATTGGTAACATTAGCACAATGTCCTTATTTCTAAATACTCTAATAATTCCATGAGTATTTTTCAGTCAGTAATCACTGCACAATAGCAACTAATAAAAAATGCTCCTGGTGAACAGAGATTTGGATAGCATACACATGAGCACTAACCACTGTATTCTTTTTTTAAAACAGGCAATTATCTTTAACTGACATAATTTTTATTATTCACCTACAATATCTGCCATTTCTTAGTGGGGATATATCAAGAATATTTCTTAACCACCTGGGAAATTGGTTAGGGCCCTGCGTGAGAGATATTAGAAGTGTAGTGACGAGAAAGAAAAAGAAAGAAGAAAGAAGGAGATGAAGGAAGGAAAGAAAAAAAAAAGGAAAGAGAAAAAAAGAGGAGGGGTAGGGAGGGAGAAAAAGAGACAGGGAGAGTTTTGGGGGAGGAGGGGAGAGAGTATTAGTACCGTGATATTAAATCTTTGTAATTGTACTTTTTAATCTTGTGGATATTCTTTTAAATTCACTTTAAATTTTATCTTATTCTTTTTTTAGAGACAGGGTCTTGCTATGTTGCACAGGCTAGCCTCAAGCATTTGGGCTCATGCGATCCTCCAACCTTAGTTTCCCAAGTAGCTGGGACTTCTGGTGTGCACCACTGAGTCTGGCTATTTTTATTTTTAAACAGTTTTATCCCTACGGAACACTTCCAAAAGCAGTACAAAGAGCTTTTGCTCCTGCACTAATTGAGAATAAATTCTTACCCTGATCCTCTATCACCTTAGATACTCTGGCATGTACTTCCAACAAAGACATTCTTCTATATAACCACAATATAATTCAACATCAAAAAATTAACACTGATCTGTTACCACCATTCAATTCTTAGACCCCATTCAATTTCCATGACTATCCCAATAATATCCTTTATAGCAAACAGACTCAGTTCAGAATTACACATTACATTTAATTATCATGCTCCTTAATTTCCTGGAAGAGTTCCTTAGTCTTTTCTTGACTTTTATGTCTTTGATACTTTTAAAGATTACAGGTCAGTTAGTTTGTAGGATATCCCTCAATTTGTGTTTGTCTGATGTTCCCTTGTGATTAAATTTAGGTTATGTAATTTTGGAAGAAATACCTGGAAATGACGCTCTGCTCTCACCACTACATCCTATCAGATGGCACATGATTTTAACTTCTACCATTACTGGTGATATCTACTTTGAACATTCGATTAAGGTGGTGTCTGCAGACTTTAGTATAATCTATTTTCCTTTGTAGTAATAAGTATTTTGGGGAAAGGCTTTTTTTTTTTTTTTTAAGAGACGGAGTTTCATTTTTATTGCCCAGGCTGGAGTGCAATGGTGCGATCTTGGCTCACTGCAACCTCCACCTCCTGGGTTCAAGCGATTCTCCTGCCTCAGCCTCCCAAGTAGCAGGGATTACAGGCATGCACCACCATGCCCAGCTAATATTTTTGTAGTTTTAGTAGAGATGGGGTTTCACTATGTTGGTCAGGCTGGTCTTGAACTCCTGACCTCAGGCGATCCACCCACCTTGGCCTCCAAAAGTGTTGGGATTAGAGATGTGAGCCACCGCGCCCAGCCTGGGGGAAGGTATTTTGAAACTATGCAGATATACCATTCTTACCATACTTTGAATTTATCCATTCATTTACTTATGTCAGTATGAACTGGTGATTTCTTATCTTATTCAATGAATTATAAGCCATTACTATCATTATTTATTTTGATGCTCACATTGTTCCAAATTTGGCCAGTGGGAGCCCTTTAAGCTGGCTCCAGTATCCTTTTGAGTATTCTCAGTGTGTTTGAGCATTTTCTTATTTTTTTGGCCCAAGATGTTTCAGGCTTTCCCTGCCCCAGCCCTGGGATCAACCACTTCTCCAAGGCATCCTAGTTTCTTTTAGGGGAAACTGAAAGAAGCCAGTGTGTTCATTGCTATGGGATTGGGGGAGGGGTATAACTATTTTCAAACTCTTTAAGGGGGCATAATAAGGGTGTACATTAAATCTATATAATCACACACACATATACATAATGCATACACATATATACACTCACTTATACATCTATTTATCCATCTATCCATCCATCCATCCAAAACATAAATTCACATCAGGACCTCCAAGTCCCATCTAACACTACAGAGTTTATTTTTGTTTTCGTCCTTTCCATATTTGTAACTCTTTTCTCTGGTTGTGAGAAACCAGGCTCCCATTATCCTTAGTATAGTTACTTATTTAATCATTGGGCCTTTGTATAACCAATTTTCATCCCCACTGCCACCTCTCTCCCACATGGATGCCTCATTACCTGACTTGGTTTCTGACACTTAGAATCACGTTGCTGCCCATCACACCATGACACAGATGCTGTCATCATGTAAAAACTATCGGCTGGGCTCAGTGGCTCACACCTGTAATCCCAGCACTTTGGGAGGCCGAGGCGGGCGGATCGTGAGGTCAGGAGTTCAAGACCAGCCTGGCCAATATGGTGAAACCCTGTCTCTACTAAAAATACAAAAAATTAGCCAGGCGTGGTAGCGGGCGCCTGTAGTCCCAGCTACTCGGGAGGCTGGGGCAGGAGAATGGCATGAACCCGGGAGGTGGAGCTTGCAGTGAGTCAAGATCGTGCCATTGCACTCCAGCCTGGGTGACAGAGCAAGACTTCATCTCAAAAAACAAAAAACAAAAAACCGACTCTCTTTGTCCTGCTTGGGCTGATACTCCATGCCAAGTTGTTTTACCCTCTGCCAGATTGCCCTCTACAGGGACACCCTCTGTTCCCTGCTTGTGCCAGTTTGTCACTATGTGTGGTTGCTGTCCCCACCCTGCTCAGGCTCTGATACTCCAGCACAAGACCACCTTCATGGACTCTTTAACACTACGCCGCCCTCACCTGCTCTGGTTCTGACATGTCATTGTAGGGTGTGCTCATTCGTGGCCACTCTTCACCATGTTTGGTCTTTGACACTTGACACCACACACAAAGCTACCCCTTTACGTGGTCACCCTCCTTGAACTCTGACTCATGCTCCTCCTCCATACTTTTTTCACCCCGTTCTTGTTCTAATACAGTTCTCCACGTCATCCCCATATGTGGAGGCCCTTACTCACTTAGGCTCTGACACTCCACACAGGGGATGACCTCTTCATTTTTTTTTCTTTTTTTGGAAACAGAATTTCACTCTTGTCAATGAGGCTGGAGTGCAGTGGCGCGATCTCGGCTCACTGCAACCTCCACCTCCCGGGTTCAAGCAATTCTCCTGCCTCAGCCTCCCCAGTAGCTCAGATTGCAGGTGCCTGCCAGCACACCCAGCTAATTTTTTGTATTTTTAGTAGAGACGGGGTTGCATCATATGGACCAGGCTGGTCTCAAACTCCTGAGCTCAGGTGATCTGCCCGCCTCAGCCTCCCAAAGTGCTGGGATTACCAGTGTAAGCCACTGCACCCGGCCAACCTCTTCATTCTCATCTGGTTTTGACACTTTGCTTTAGGCTACTGCACCTCCTCTGTCGCCTCCCACACTCCTACTTTTGTCTGTTCCACCAATAGCTTTAGGGCTGAACTGTTTGGGAAGGAAAGAGGAAGACTTAAATATTCTTAGTTTTACAATTAATGCATAATATACTTTTTCATTTTTTTAAAAAAATCATCAAACAATTTCAAAACTAACATCTTCATTCCATACCCATAATCCCCAATCCATTTTCTTTCTAGAGGCAAATGCTGTCAGTTTGGTATATATCTTTTCAGACTTTTCAGACTTCCTTTCTTTGTATTTACATACAGGCATGCATGTATAAATGTACGGTTTTGCTCTTTTTTAAAAAAAGTAAATGTAATCTTATATGTGTTGTTCATCAGCTCTCCTTTTTTTTAAACAACAACAACAACATTATCTCTTGTAGTCATAGGTCTGCATATGTAGATAGACCCACCTATTTTTAAAAAAATGCTGTATGGTATTTCATAGAATGGATATACCGCGATTTCCTTTACAATTAGTTTCTTTCTAATATTTTGTTATTACAAACAGTGCTGCAGTGAACAGCCTGACCATGCCCTCTTATGCTCATGTGTGACGTTTCTCACACATGTATGGAATTTCAGGATCAAGCATTTAAATTTTAATAATGTCAGTAAGTCAGCATTTACTGAACACTTACTGTTATATAGACACTACTTTAAGCTCTTTACATATATTTTCTTATTTAATTCTTATAAAGATCCACTGTGATAATTATTCTCACTTTGTAGATGAGAAAACTAAATAAAAGAAAAGTGAGCCAATTCACAGAACTAACAATAGGTGATAGAACAAGACTGTGAACCCAGTTCATTTAATTGCAGAGACCGTAGTCTTAACTTCCTCACTATGTTAACGCAATGATTTCATTTTTTCATCATCATGGTAAAAAATTCTGTACTACTAAATATTCACCCCTTTTATATACTCTGTGACTAAAGGAAGGTTAATCATAGCAATTTTAGTTGTTTTAGGTTCTAGAATATATTCTATGCCTCAGCGACTTAGAGATATCATTATCCGGAACTCTTCCCAAACTCATAAGAAGGCTATTATTGAATCAAGATTTATTTTATTTTCTTTATTTATTTATTATTTTTGTCTGAGACCGAGTCTCACTCTGGCGCACAGGCTGGAGTGCAGTGGCATGATCTTAGCTCACTGCAACCTCCACCTCCCAGGTTCAAGCGATTCTCCAGCCTCAGCCTCCCGAGAAGCTGGGACTACAGGCACATGCCACCACCATGCCAGGCTAATTTTTGTATTTTTAGTAGAGACCGGGTTTCATCATGTTGGCCAGGCTGGTCTTGAGCTCCTGACCTCAGGTGATCCACCCACCTTGGCCTCCCAAAATGCTGGGATTACAGGCGTGGGCCACCGTGCCCAGCCAAATCAAGACTTATTAATATGTTTTTGAGGTTGGATATCTAGCAAGGAATAAAAGAAAGGTAGTAATTTATGTAGATTATCCAAAAAGCTGGTCATTTTAAGGAGTTGGGAATGTGGTGGTTGTGCATGAGAGTAGATAAAGTTAATACTAAGCTATTTAGTACAGGAAGTGGGAATTAGCAAGCATAACACAGTGGTGAAAATGAGATAGACTAGGAGATTTTTAAAATCTATATATCTGAACACAGGGTTATAAGGTTATTATAATTAGGCAAAACAATTTGGCCTAAGAAAAGGGAATAGGGAACAGCAAGTATTGATCATTAGATCACATATTATGTATATAATTCTATTTGGAAGAGATCCTGTGTATATCTTCTTTGTGAAAAGTTTTGCTTTATGAATAATGTATAGCAAAGTTTCAATTTAATGAATTAGAAAATAGCACTCTAAAGTCTTTCTATGAAAAGCATTAACATCCAAAATATTATCTGTTTGATATTTTACTTAATAAAATAACTTAATCCAGCATAGAACTGAGCTTTCTCCTTCCTAACAATAGCTGCTTAGCCATGAAAGGTCATTAACTAGGGAACTGGAAGAGAGAAAACACTGAGAAGACTGTATTTAGTGCTGTCTTGTTGCATTTTCTTATAAAAGCCTATTTTAAAATATGACTTTGCAAAAATCAATTAAATAAAATGTAGAATTATAGATTGAAACATGCTACTTTTCTGTTACAGCATTCAAAGAAAAGTGCAGTGTTAGCATGGGTGCTTTGTATCTATAATTAGCAGAGAGAGGTATATCTGGAGGTTTTAGAAGACCATGAAAACTGATGTAATTAAAAATTAAGATCCTTAAATCTTATCTGAAATCCACATGTATTTTTTTCTTATTCTTTGTGTATACTTGGCTCAAGTGGCAACCAATTCATATCTCTTTGCAAAGTTCAGAATAAAAGTTTTCATTTTTTCATAATTTTATTTAGATTGATTTCCACAGTTAAACTGAGAAACATAAATAGCTACCTATTTCAAGTCCCCATTGCTAGTAAACACTGACAAAATTGTGTTTATTGGAAGATACATTTTGTAAAGACACCTTGTTCATATAGCAACTACCTGTGTTTCTTCTATTATAATACAAAGTTAAATAAAAATAGTATACAAAGTAGGCAGTGTTGACCTACTAGTTTGTTTTAACCATAAGCAAGTCCCCATAGACCTTCATGACAGATAATCTCCTCTTATTTTCCATGACACTAAAATTGTCCTATTATTTTTCTTTGCAGTTTTTCTTCACATCTTTTGGTGCCAGGGATAGAAGTTACCTCAGTATCTTTAGGTTGTGGCAGAATGTATTATTAGATAAGGTAAGTGTTCATACCACAGGCAGTTGCTTATTTTAAGAACCTCCTAGTGTATTTGTGAATTGAAGAGCTCCTTTTTATTTTTCTTAACTAAATTTGACTAGATAATTGAAATTCTAAATAGAAACTTCAATCAAAGCAAGGTCTATAGTTACAAGTTAAGATGTTAATTATAATCCCCAGGGTAAACACCAAGAAAATAAATAAAAATAAAAAAATAAAAAATAAACAGCGAAGGAATTAAAATGATACACTAGAAAATGTGTTTTTAACACATAGGAAGGCAGTAATGGTGGCACACAGGGACAAAGATGACACAGGACATGTAGAAAACAAATAGCAAAATAGCCATTAAACATAAGTGGATTAAACACTGCAACCAAAAGGCAGAGATAGGTAGAATGAAAAAAATACATGAACCAAGCCAGGCACAGTGGCTCATGCCTGTAATCTTAGCACTTTGGGAGTCTGAGGTCAGCAGATTGCTTGAGCCCAAGAGTTTGAGACCACCCTGGATAACATGGCAAAACCCTGTCTCTACAAAAAATATAAAAATTAACTGGGTGGGGTGACGCTTACCTGTAGTCCCAGCTACTTGGGAGGCTGAGGTGGGAGGATCACCTGAGCCTGGGAGGTCGAGGCTGCGGTGAGCCATGATCGTGCCACAGCATTCCAGCCTGGGTGACAGAGTGAGACCCTGTTTCAAAAAACAAACAAACAATCAAACAAAAAAAACCCATGATCTATCTATATGCTATAAGAGACAAATTAGATTGACAGGCACAAATAGATTTAAAGTAAAAGGAAGAAATATGATACATCATGCAAACAGAAAACAAAACAGAACAGAAGTGAATGTAGTAATATCAGCCAAAATAGTCTTTTTAAGACAAAAAGTATTGGATACAAGGAAGAATAAAGGGTCAATTCATCTGGAATTCATAACAATCATAAACATATACAGACCTCATACAGAGCCCCAAAATATACAAAGCAAAAGTTGGCAGAATTGAAGGGAAACAGACAATTCAACAGTAAAACTTGGGGCTGGGTGTGGTGGCTCATGCCTGTAATCCCAGCACTCTGGGAGACTGAGGCAGGTGGATAGCTTGAGTCCAGGAGTTCAGGGCCAGCCTGAGCAACATGGCGAAACCCCATCTCTATTTATTTAAAATATAATTAGCAAACAATGTTGGAGAATTCAATACCCCACTTTCAATGATAGATAGAACAACTAGACAGAAGACCAACAAGGAAATATAAGACTTGAAACACCACTATGGACTAACTAAAAGACATCTGTAATGCACTTCACCAAACAGTAGCAGAATATGTATATCCTTTTCAAGTGCACATGAAACATTCTCCAGAATAGACAATATGCTAGGTCAGAAAACAAGTGTCAGTACATTTAACAGTACTGAAATCATACTAAATATGTTCTCTGAGCACAATGGCATGAAATTAGAAATAAATAACAGAAGGACATTTGGAAAATTCACAAAAAGTGGAAATTAAAACAGAATACTCCTAAATAACCAATGGGTGAAAGAAGAAATCATGAGGGAAATTAGCAAATACTTTGGGTTAGATGAAAACAAAAACACAACATACCAAAACCTATGGGATGCAGCTAAAGCAGTATTTAGAAGGAAATTTATAACTGTAAACATCTATATTAAAAAAGAATGATAGTGAGCCAATAACCTGTATTTCTGCCTTAAGAAATTAGAGGCCGGGCACAGTGGCTCACGCCTGCAATCCCAGCACTTTGGGAGGCCGAGGTGGGCGGATCATGAGGCCGGGAGATTGAGACCATCCTGACTGACATGTTACGGTGAAACCCTGTCTCTACTAAAAGTACAAAAAATTAGCTGGGCTTGGTGGCAGTCACCTGTAGTCCCAGCTACACTGAAGTCCCGGTATGAACCCGGGAGGCGGAGCTTACAGTGAGCTGAGATTGCTCCACTGCACTCCAGCCTGGGCGAGAGACTGTGTCTCAGAAAAAAAAAAAAAAAAAGAAATTAGAAAAAGGACAGCAAACTAAATTCAAAGCAAGAAGCAGCAAGGAAATAATAAAGATTATAACAGAAATGAATGAAGGAAAGAATAGAAAAATAGAGACAGAACCAAAAGTTGTTTCTTTCTTTTTTTTTTTTTGGTCTGAGATGGAGTCTCACTCTGTCACCAGGCTAGAGCGCTGTGGCATGATCTCGGCTCCCTGCAACCTCCAGCTCCCTGGTTCAAGGTATTCTCCTGCCTCAGCCTCCCGAGTAACTGGGATTATAGGCATGCACCACCACGCCCAGCTAATTTTTGTATTTTTAGTAGAGATGGGGTTTCACCATGTTGGCCAGGATGGTCTCGATCTCCCGATCTCATGATCTGCCCGCCTTGGCCTCCCAAAGTGCTGGGATTACAGGCATGAGCCACCGCATCCAGCCCCCCCTCCTTTTTTTTTTTTTTTTTCTTGATACAGAGTTTTACTCTGTCGCCCAGGCTGGAGTGCAGTGGTGGCGCGATCTCAGCTCACCGCAACCTCTGTCTCACAGGTGCAAGCGATTCTCCTGCCTTAGCCTCCCAAGTAGCTGGGACTACAGGCACCCGCCACCATGCCTGGCTAATTTTTGGCATTTTTAGTAGAGGTAGGGTTTCACCATATTGATCAGGCTGGTCTTCTGACCTCAGGTGTTCCACCCACCTTGGCCTCCCAAAGTGCTGGGATTACAGGCATGAGCCACCGCACCCAGCCCAAAAGTTGCTTCTTTATAAAAAATGAAAATTGACAAACCTTTAGCTAGTTCAACCAAGAAAAAAAGAAAGAAGACTAAAATTATAAAATTCAGGACTGAAAGTGGTGACAATACTACTAACCTTATATGAAATAAGAAAAGTATAAGGAAATATTGTGAATAATTGTATGCCAACAAATTATTTACCCTAAATGAAACGGTTAAGTACTTAGAAAGTCACAAACTACAAAAACTGACTCAAGTAGAAATAGAGAATTTGAATAAACCTATAACAAGAAAAGAGATTGAATTAGTGATAAAGAACCTACCACAAAGAAAAGCCCAGGCCCAGGTGGCTTCATTGGTGAACCAACTGTTTACGGTAGAATTAACACCAGTCCTTCACCCAGTATTCTAAAAATAGAGAGAACACTTCACAATTTGATCTATGAGTACAGTATTACCTTGATACCAAAACCAGACATCACCATAAGAAAACTCTGGACCCATATCCCTTATGAACAATGACACAAAAATCCTCAACAAAATATTAGCAAACCAAATCCAGCAACATATACAAAGGTTATATACCATTATCAAGTAGAATTTATACAAGTTGAACTCAAAGCAGAGAGTAAAGTGGTAGTTGCCAGGGGTAGGAAGAAATGGGAAGATGTTGGTTAAAGGGTACAAAGTTTCATTTATGCAAGATGAATGTATTCTGGAGATCAAATGTGCACCATGCTGACTACAGTTAACAATACTGTGTTGTATACTTGAAATTTGCTAAGAGAGTAGATCTTAAGTTTTTTCACCAGTACAAAAAAAGAAAGAAGGCAAGCAAATGATAACTACATGAGGTAATGGACATGTTAATTAACCTGATTGTGGCAACCACAATGTATATGCATATCAAAACATCAAATTGTATGCCTTAAATATGTACCATTCCTATTTGTTAATTATACTTCAGTAAAGCTGAACAAATTTTTTTTTAAATGCAAATGCTGTTGAGGATGTGGAGAAAGTGGATCCCTCAAGTACATTGCTGGAAAGATTGTAAAATGATGCAGCCACTTTGAAAAACAGTTTGGCAGCTCCTCAAAATGTTTACCATAGATCTGTTCTTATAAAAACGTGTACCCCAACGTTCATAGCAGCATTTATTATTCATAATAGCCAAAAAGTAGATACAATCCAAATGTCTATCAAGTGATTAATGTATAAATAAAATGTATGGCCTGGCGCGGTGGCTCATGCCTGTAATCCCAGGCTTTGGGAGGCTGAGGCGGGCAGGTCACCTGAGGTCGGGAGTTCGAGACCAGCCTGATCAACATGGAAGAAACCCCATCTATACTAAAAATACAAAATTAGCCGGTTGCCGTGGCACATGCCTGTAATCCCAGCTACTCAGGAGGCTGAGGCAGGAGAATCGCTTGAACCTGGGAGGCAGAAGTTGCGGTGAGCCGCGATCACACCACTGCACTCCAGCCTGGGCAATAAGAGCAAAACTCTGTCTCAAAAAAAAAAAAAAGGTATATCCACACAATGGAATATCATTCAGTAATAAAATGTAGTGAAGTACCGATACATGCTACAATATAGATGAGCCTTGAAAACATAATGCTAAGTGAAAGACACCAGTCACAAAAGAACACGTACTGTAGGATTCTGTTCTTATGAAATGTTTAGAATAGGCGAATTCATAGAAATAGAAATAGTAAAGCTATTGCCAGGAGGAGGGAGTAATGAGAAGTGACAGCTGATGGAGTCAGGTATCTTTCTGGGTTGACAACATGTCCTGAAATTAGCGGTGGTGGTGGTTTAACTCTGGATATGTGAAAACTGCCTGAATTGTACACTTAAAGGGATGAATTTTCTGGTATTTGAATTATAGCACAGTAAAGCTGCTGTTAAAAGAAATGGTTTAAGGGGAGCAGTAGAGATTTCCCGCAGATAAGAAAGGCTTTTTTTTTTTTTTTTTTTTTTTGAGTTGGAATTTTGCTCTTGTTGCCCGGGCTAGAGTGCAATGGTGATCTCGGCTCACTGCAACCTCTGTCTCCTAGGTTCAAACGATTCACCTGCCTCATCCTCCTGAGTAGCTGGGATTATAGGCATGCGCCACTGCACGTGGCTAATTTTGTATTTTTAGTAGAGACGGGATTTCTACATGTTGGTCAGACTGGTCTCGAACTCCCGACCTCAGGTGATCTGCCCGCCTTGGCCTCCCAAAGTACTGGGATTACAGATGTGAGCCACCGCCCAGCCAAGAAACGTTCTTTCTTTGCCACTGGCAGGTGGGAACTTAACCTACTTTCCTCCCTACTCCCCAGCTAAGCACCTCCCTGAAGTGGACACATTTTGGCCTCCAGAGCTCTTTATGTTGAATGGCCTTTTGAACTCAACGGCTGAGGACGGGCTCTCCCAAGCAGTGCCCAACTCAAATGCTTTCACTTTGCTGGAGTGGGGATGCTTGGAGAAGTAGCCTACAAGTCTGAGATGGGGAGGGGACAGAGGAGAAAAGTGGGTATGGGTGAGGGGCTTGCCAAGCCCAGTCTCTCTGGCCCTCGGTAAGGGAAAAGAAGTGACTAGCTTGGAAGCCCCAAGTCCAAGCCCCTGCCGAGTGTCTCTGGGTGTTTGGGTGCCCTGCTTCACCGGAGCCACGTACCCTTGCTCCTGGCCTGGGTGATGCTTACAGGGCAGGTCCACAGGCAGCGGGTCTCGCAGCGCGTGGCGTCTACTACTAGGACGTGGAGCAATGCATAGCTGTGTGTTGCTCTCAACTCAGCTCTACGCTGCCCTTCCAGGTTGCGCTTTGGCAAGGAAACCTCCTTCACCTAGGCCGGTCACTTTCAGATTCATTGTCATTGCCGTGGGGTGCTCTATTCTAGCACTGGCTGAAAACTCCAGTGTTGCCATAGGCACCTTCCTACCCCACCCCCAAATACCAACTTGTTGAGTGCTCAGAATCCATGAGGTGCATTCTCTCATTCTAGCAAGGCACCAGCGACTTACCGCAGCCTATGCTTGGTTATATACTGTATCGAATGTCCTTCTAAAATCACATTTGTGCTTATCACACGCATGTGAGTTGGGATACGTCCTTATAAAAACAAATATCTCCAGGGAAGTGATAAAGTTCAGGTTTACAGATGAGCCAAGGGAGAAACTGAGTTCTTTACTTTAATGAAGAAGAAAGCTCTCTGAAGTGAGAAGAAGAAAGGGAATTCCAGGATACTCGAGGCTACCCACCATAGCCAAGAAACACTGCATTTACTGGCTGGAAGTAAAATTTACCCTTCTTTGAAAAGATCCTGATGTTATCTGTGTTTTTGATGTATACACACGGAGGTATCACCATCTTCACAGTAGTTATACCTTTTAGATCTCTAGATCATTTGTTTATCTTTAATGTTGAATATGCCACTCTATTTCAAGTGGATACTGTATTCTCATTTCGATAAATAGATAAATAGTGTCCGTTTCTGCTCTACAGGAAGACAGAAATGTTTAAGCATATATTATGTGTTAACTATTATACAGAAATTAAAGTTGAAGATGAGATCTCAGTTTCAAAACTATCCTAACCGGAATTTTAAGCACTGTAGAATTCACCCAGAACAATTTTTTAACATATAAATATCCGTATTCACGACAATAGCAACTTGCATTTGTGAAGTATTAGGTGCCAGGCACAGTGCTAGGTGCTTGGTATAGTCTTGGTATTCTTTATAATTTTGTAAGCCTCAGTTCCCTTTTAGTTTTTTAAAGTCATAAAGCCACATTGGTTAGATTTCTTGATCTTGTGTAATACTCTTTAAAAAGATTTTTTAAAAAGTCCTCATAAAATATACAGCATAACTACAAAATTCTATTAAAACAACTTTATAAGTAATTTGAATAATACATTTGATATATATTAGAAATATTTTTGGCCAAGCATGGTGACTCATGCTTGTAATCCCAGCACTTTGGGAGGCTGAGGTGGGAGGATTGCTTGAGACCAGTTCAAGACCAGTCTTGGCAACATACAGAGACCGCATTTCTAAAAAGAAAAAAATTTAAAAAAATTAGCTGGGTATGGTGGTGCATGCCTGTAGTCCCAGCTACACAGAAGGCTGAGGTAGTAGGATCACTTGAGCCCAGGAGGTCGAGGCTGCAGTGAGCTGTGACCATGCCAGTGCACTCCAGCCTGGGGGATAGAGTGCGACACTGTCTCAAAAAAAAAATATTTAAGTTCAGAATATTATATTTGTGTTGCAGTGAGACACTGTCTCAAAAAAAAATTTAAGTTCAGAATATTATACTGGTGTTGCATGTAATTATGGAATCAAAGTCAAAGTAATTATGTGTTACTTCTGCTTGCTTCTTGCATGAGAAGGCCTTTCAAAAAGCAAATTAATCTAGAAAGTAGATTTATCATTAAAGTACTACAAAATGATAGTAAAATTATGTTTGTGTGCATTTGTTTTATTTATTTTTCCAGTAAAATAAATCCATAAGACTGAAAGAACTGGAGCCAAATATGTTGCCTTTGGAAAAGAATGTTTTTAAAAGGACCATCTTTTTCTCTTTATAAGACTACTTTGGGCCAGGTGCAGTGGCTCACACCTAAAGTAATCCTAGCACTTTGGGAGGCTGAGGTGGGCTGATCACCTGAGGTTAGGAGATCGAGACCAGCCTGGCCAACATGGTGAAACCCTGTCTCTACTAAAAATACAAAAATCAGCTGAGCGTGGTGACAGGCACTTGTAGTCCCAGCTACTTGGGAGGCTGAGGCAGGAGAATCGCTTGAACCCGGGAGGTGGAGATTGCAGTGAGCTGAGATGGTGCCACTGCACTTCAGCCTGGGTGACAGAGCGAGACTCCATCTCAAAACAAAACAAAATAAAAACAAAAAACTACTGTGTTACATTGCTTCAGAAAGGACAGTTTATTTCTAATATTTGACCTGGTGAAACATAAGTCATCAATGTTTAGACATGTGTTTAAACTGCCACTACAGTCATTTGTGACGTGATTTGTAGCACTTCAGCTTCGTTCACAGTCTGTGAGTTTAGCTCCCATTCTCTAGACAGAACATTGAATATCTGGGATTTGTGGGGCCAGAGGACAATGGCAGCACCATTCTTTAATACAAACAATTGATGTTTTCTTGGTCTTTGTGAAGAACTGTGCAGTCATGGTTCAAGATAAGTTTTAGGCCCTTCCCACTCCACCCTTCAGCTCTTTTTCTTCATTTGTGCCAGCCCCTATCCGTGTTCTATACCAGAGCCAAGCACAGTCCTGCTTTGTTTTTGTGTGGTCTGCACACAATGACTAGTTTTACATTTTTAAATGGCTGAAAAAAATCAAAAGAATAATATTTCATGACATGTGGCAATTATATGAAATTCAAATTTCAGTGTCCATAAATAAAGTTTTATTGGAACACAGCCATGCTCATTTGTTTATGTATTTCTATGGCTGCCTTTCACACTACAACAGCAGAGTTGAGTAGTTGTGACAGAGGCCATATGGCCCAAAAAGCCTAAAATATTTACTACATGGCCCTTTACAGAAACAGTTTGTCGAACCCTGAACAGTACTACAGCCGAAGTTATCTTTTTTTAAAAAAAATGCTTGCTTATTTTTGCTTCCTGCTTGATACCCATTGCCCTTGGAATAAAAATCTAAAAATCTCTATAGGGACCACATAATCAAGACCCTTTCCACCTCTCCACTTACATCTTAATATACCCTCCCATTCTTGTCATCTTCAATGTTCTGCTGCTTTTCTTTTTTTTTTTTTAAGTAGTTCTTCAAATGTTCTTTCTGCCAGGAAGTTGTGACCCTCTTATCCCCACTCTAGTTCTCATTAATAAACCTGAAGTCAGATTCGTTCTTTTAGTTTCCTATAACATCTTGTATTTCTATAATATGCATTACAGTTACAATTCTTTGTTCTATTTCTGTTCTCCTTGCTTAACTCTAAATCCCTTGAAGACAACGACCATGTCTGTCTTGTTCACTGTTGTATGTCCACTGACAAGTTCAGTCTTTACCACATAGCTGGTTTGGTACACAGTTTGGTTTACCGAGTACGGTCTGAAACTGTCTGGGTTTAGGCCTTTGTCAAAGTAAATATTGTGCTTCCCTTACTCTCAAAAGTGTGCCAGTTTGGACAATATTATGTGTAACAGTTGCTCAATAAATACTTTTTGAATGACTCAATTTAGTAGAACTCCAATGATTTGGAGTCCAAATAATTAATTACTACTCTTAACAAGATATTATAAATTCTCTTAGTTCAAGGAAAAGGCAAAGGATAGGGGGAAAACACATTTCTGAAATATTTCAGAAATAGCATTCGGGGCACACCCTAAGTTCAATGTATATTTAATTCAATTTATTTAACCTTCAATATGTACGGTGAGAACAAATGATTATCTTGAAACACTAAAGCATCCTGAGTTGCCAAAAGAAATGTTATTTTCTACATACTTGAATTACTAAGAAAATAGGGTTCATATGTAAGATTATCAGTAGTAACAAGGTTAAAATTGAAAAGATTTTTTAAATTAAGGCTCAATTAATTATTCCATATTCCTACTGATATTCTTGCATTATTGCATTTAGGAGTACAGATATTAGTAATATAGGCAGGATGTATGCAGAAAATTTACTTTTGTACTGTTTTTTTTTTTGAAACGGAGTCTTGCTCTGTCGCCCAGGCTGGAGCGCAATGGTGCAATCTTGGCTCACTGCAACCTCTGCCTCCTAGGTTCAAGCGATTCTCCTGCCTCAGCCTCCCAAGTAGCTGGGATTACAGGTGCTTGCCACCACACCCAGCTAATTTTTGTGTTTTTCATAGAGGCGGGGTTTCAACATGTTGGCCAGGGGCTGGTCTCGAACGCCTGACCTCAGGTGATCCACCCGCCTTGGCCCCCCAAAGTGCTGAGATTACAGACATGAGCCACCACGTCTGGCCTGTACTGTTTTTATCTTAGCATGGTAATAGTGGTCTCTCTTGCCAGCACATGGGGGCTACGGGGAAGCTAGCTCTCCTTGGAAATTTAAGAGTATATTCTGAAAGTCAATATTTCAATCCAGGGTCTAATAGAGCAGAAATCTGTACTTATTTTGAATTTTAAGGCTTAAAGAGACAGAAGGACTTTCCATCTTATTCCCAAATGGCAGAAGAAGATAGCATATGTTAGATTCAGGGGTAAGGTAATGAGGGGAGCTTTTCAAACGTATACAGAAATATGCTGTCTAAATTCTGATACATGGCCCTCTAGCTTCTATTTGGGAATCACTAAACAGAAGGGTGACAGAAGGGTGTCCTATTCCTCAGGTGTGTTGGGGAAAAAGGGTTTAAAACAGTTGATTGAAAGTATTAGTGTATGAAAAGAAAGAATCTATCAGTCTGAAGAGGACTTGGCCAGACTTAGGCCAAGAACTTAGGATTTAGGACAGAAAAGTAGAGTTGCAGAGGTAGACTTTGATCAGTCGAGAACTATATGGAGATGGGACAGAGATGAATCATCATGCCCTACCAAGGCCACAGTAAATTGTCCCTTAAAGCTGTCTACTTTTGCTCTGATTTCATGCTTGTTGTGCCACTTTCTGGTTGCTAATCTGACTTCCAAGGTATTCAGGTGTTCTGTGCGATAGAAGAAAAGATTTGTGATCACCAGAAAGGAATCTTCCCCACTGTATATATTTCCAACTGAGCTAGTATCAGCTTGTGAGTGTGGTTTATTAAGTCGGCCTCCCTGAGCCAACTCTTGGATAGTGACAGCTCTGAGGCCTTTCTCTAGATAGTGGTCAGTTTACAAAGCCAATGTCAGCCACTGAGACCTTCGGAGGAGTGTCATCCAGCTTTCTCCTTTAGCCTGCACAACAGTATCAAGTCCCCTTGTTCTTCCTTATGTCACTCTCTAAAGATCATTCCTTTTGGGGTTACTGAAATTCCAAAAGTTTTCCAGTAGTGCTATCAATCTAATAAATACAACATTCAGACCTACCTGGAAAGAAATGAATGTGAAATTGGTGACTATTTGTCACATTTGCTATGTAATAGCATGGCAGTCTAGAAGTGTTTGTATTATATCGTTCCCTCTTTTTTACCTTCTTGGTTGTCAGAACTCCTCTACCTATTTTCCCTTGGTCAGTGAGCCACACCGCCTTCTACCCAGACCCAAGCCAGAAACCTGGATGTATCCTGTTTCTTACCTCTTTGCCAGCCAGCCATATCTTGTTGGTCACCAAGGTCGTCGTCATTTCTAGCTTGAACCATTACCAATGTCTCCTATCTCTTTTTAACACCTAATCTGTCTTTGAGGTTGATGTCAAATAGTAGTGTTTTAAAATCATGTCTTTTAAAATCATAATTCTGAACTTGTTACTTTTCTATATGAAACCACTGGGTGGCTTTTGATATTTTGACAATATAAAATCCATATTCTTTGGCATGGTGTACAAGGCTCTTCATGACCTGGCTGCTTCCTCCTTCCCCACTGTATCTCCTCTCCCTGCCTCACTCATTCTCATGATACACACACGCTCAAGTGATGGGGAACTGGTTTGGCAAGCTGTATCATTCCTCTGGATGTTTGCATTTGACATACATGGGCTCATGCTGTGCTCATCTTACATGACCTTTTGGCAGCGTTTGATACCACTGTGTACTCCCTCCATTTTGAAACACTTTCTTCCTTTGCCTTTCATGACATTCTTTCTGGAATCTTTTCTTACCTTTCTGGTTTTCCCTGCATCTTTTTTTTGCTGGCCACTCCTCTATTTTCTCTTTGTGTGTTGGGCTTTCTTGGGGCTCCGTTCTAGGTTCTGTTTTTCCCTCTGAAGCCTACTAAATGTAACTCTGCCCTACGTAGCAGTGGTTTGGTATAAGGATTTTTATATTTAGCAAAAATATGTATAAATATCAATTGTGGTACAGTTAATGTGTATTTTTCTCATAGCTATTTGTTCACCATCATAAATATATTTATCTACAATTTTAGTCAATGAGAACTACCATAATATGCTAAAAGCACTGCCTTTTAGACAGTGGCAGCTGCCCCATAGTGGGCTTTCTTCATTTGAATGAGTAGTATTTTCAGCATCACTCTACTCTGTCTCATTCTGCCATTGTATAAAATGATGAGATTTTAGCATCCCTCAAAAGGTTGATCCTTGGAGTTCATCAAGTAGCCTTCGATCTGTTTACGCGCTTCACTAAATTAAATGGAATGACTAGGTAGAAATTAGGGCAAATTTGATTCTTTATTTAGAAGAAAAATTTTCTTCTGAGAAATAAATAGGAATTACTGTTTATTATAGTCCAGATCACTGCCAGGGAATTATTCTAAATACACTGAGGTCAGAAATATTTTCAAAGAAAAGAATTATTGAATGATCAAAATGTTGCCTTAAACCTTTCAGTGATGAGAGATGTGCCAGGTGCTTAGTAGAATTGTTCCACCTGAACAGCTGGCTCTTCCTGCTATTTCCTTACGTTACATTTACAGCACTCAGAGATAGAATCTTTGGTTGTTGTAAAGGATTAATGCAAGAGTCTGATAGGAATACTACATCAGTACTGGAAAAGTGGCATATGAAGAAGTAATCATGACATTCCCAGAACTGCATAGAAATTACTAGCATGGAGAAGAAGATTTAACCTGTAATATAGTTAATTTTAAAGATGAGGTTAAAATAATATTGTACTAGCTGTTTTACATCAATTTAGCATAAGCAAAATATTTTTACTTTCATTTTATTCTTCCTAATCTGTGCATAGAACAGAGAAAATTAGGAACTGTCCCTTTAATAAAACGCTGTTTACCTATCTTCTTCTTGTAGGAGTGGCTTAGGAACCTGTAGAGTGAGGTGTAACTTCCAATTCTGCATTCTGACCTGCAACCTTGGAAAGAGTGCTGTTACTACAACCAGGAAGTGACAGATAATGTGCTTTAAACTACATTAGAAAAGCTTTTCATAGCAAAATTGAGAGATTGAAGCAATGATTATTTTTACATGGTTGTCATTAAATATTTGGAGCTCTGCTGTGCATAGAGACAGCAACATACTCAGAATACACAGCTTTCTGGGCCAGAAACTGATCTTCTGACTTTTGAGCCTTATCTGATGACTGCTTGGTTCGTCTTTATTTTGTTCAACTACTCTGTAGGCTGAAAGGGAGAGACTCTCCTTGGTTTGCAGGTGGGTGGTCAGCTTGTGTTTAAAATTTAGGTGGTTTTTGAAGACTACTAAGGTAGACTGTTTTTGCTGCTGATTATTGAAAGACTTACGAATATCAGGCTGGGCATATGTTGGAATGTTTGAATGTTCAGCATGGCTGTAAATAACCACATTTTTATGAAAACTGGACAACTTGATAGAAAACGTCATTTTTTAACAAATTGGCAAATCTGTAAGATGGTGAATTAAATGAGTTCTATTTTGTTTTCCATTAACCTGTTATATATATTAAATTACTAGCTTGAAAAATATATTGCAATTACCCTGCTATTAACTTCCCACTAGTATTTAATACAATATTTAAAACTTTTATGTAGTCAAATAAAATTACGTTTTTGTTGTTAGTATTTTACTGATAAGTTTCATTTCTTTTGCTGTTAGGAAGCTGCCTGAGTATACATCATTGGTTTATTTGTTTGCTTTAGTCTGCCTTTGGAATAGTTTGATATCTATTATTTAGAAAAGTTTTTATAAAAGATTAATCTTACACAAGTATATTGAAATATTGCTTGCTTCTTCTTATAAAGTTAACCATCCTAGTATGATATTAAAATATTTCAAAGATAATTTCTTTGGAAGAATGAGTTAATTAGTAGTATGAGTTGTTATTGTGAAAAAAAGTTCACAAATGACTCATTTGGAGTGGAAGTCAGAACATAAATGTGTATGTTCCTTTAACATCAAGGACAGTGGTTTCTTAATTTTCTCTACCACTAATGGTCCTTTTAATGTTTTTTTCTGTGGACACTGTGCTTCCAAAGATTTTGTCTACCAAATAAGGGGTATACATTAAATAATAAATATTAAAACATCACTACTTGTTAGATATATATTATTTCCGGTGAGAATTTATCAGCCTGTGGTATCCATTGTAGGTTAATATAGTTCAGCTCAAAACAGAGGCTTGCCATTTCACCTAACTTGAATAGCTTTATTTTAGATAACTAATTGGATATGTTTGACTTTTTGAAATATTATCTGATAATAATATCTGATGATAATATCTGAATTTTCATCATCTGCTCTTGTGGAATCCTGGTAATCTGGGCACAGCCGATTGGGAACTAGTGGTCTAAAGTGCAGACATTTTGTTCTTAATATCTTTGAAGGTCCATGAAATGTAATGAAGGTCATCTAGTATAACATAACAAAGATGCCATAGTTACTAGACAGAGAAGAAAAAAGGAAGAAGAAAAAGGAAGTGGTATTTGTTGTAGGGAACATTGGGGAGGAATTCAGGGCATCTGTGTTTTGGCCCCATCAAGTCTATACTTTACTATTTCTCAACTTAAAATTTTTACTTCAGTTAGGCTGATAGACTACTGACTTCAAAAGAAATGTTACCTATGTTCATGTATTTATTATGTATTTTTAGTTGGTTTCTGTCTCTTCAACTTTTCCCATTTCTCCATTCCCCCATATTCTTCCTTTACCTCAGCTGAAAACACTTCTCCAACATGAACTTTATCTGATCCCTCTAATCCACAGTCCTGTTTCCTTCCTTTAGACTTTCATATCATGTTGACTCTACCAGTACTTTAGTGCATGATCATATTATATCTTGTCATATAACTTAAGAACATCCCATGTCTCTTCAGCTATAAGTTGTTTGAGGGCCAGGAGCTTAACTTCTACATTATGTTTTTATGTTTATTCTCCTTAGCATCTAGTGCAGTAACACACATTTGTTAGGCAGTAAATAAATAAATGTTGAATGAATGAGAGAGATTATCTTACTAACAATTGCTTCAAGTGTTATGCTACTTCTTTACACCTTACTTAAGCATGTAATTAACTATCTGTAATGTTTTTAGACATCAGACCATTGGTTATCCTAATATTGATGTTTAATTTTATTTTTCAACTGGAGGCCATTATCCTAAATAATAATAATACTGTTTTTGTTTTGCTAGGTAATGCATGAGTTTGTTGTATTTGATGATTTCAAAATGGATATGCTGCCTACAAAAAAAGAACAAGCTGGACTTTATTAAAGATAAATCGAAGGAAATATTCTGAAGTCCAGACATTTGCCTTTTATATATTAGGAAAATATAATTTAAAATTTATTAATATATAAGGTTTTTAAAGTGGTTAAAATATTCAGATACATTATGGATTAAGAGAACAGGTTCTGAGCTGACAGGACTGAATGGTGATTCAGTGGTCATGGTAGACTGGTTAGATTGCAGAGCTAAACTGAAGATCAGAGGCTGGGCACTGTGGCTCATGCCTATAATACCAGCATTTTGGGAGGCCAAGGAGGGTGGATCACTGGAGGTCAGGAGTTCCAGACCAGCCTGGCCAACATGGTGAAACCCATCTCTACTAAAAATACAAAAATTCGCCAGGTGTGGTGCACACCTGTAATCCCAGGCACTCGGGAGGCTGAGGTGGGAGAATCGCTTGAACCTGGGAGGCGAAGGTTGCAGTGAGCTGGGATCGCACCACTGCACTCCAGCCTGGGTGGCACAGTGAGACTCCATCTCAAAAACAAGCAAGCAAACAAACTCCAGATCAGTAATTACCAGAAAATATGAACAAATTATTATTATTATTATTATTATTGAGACAGAGTCTCGCTCTGTCGCCCAGGCTGGAGTGCAGTGGTGCAATCTCGGCTCACTGCAACCTCTGCCTCCTGGGTTCAATTGATTTTCCTGCCTCAGCCTCCCGAGTAGCTGGGACTATAGGTGTGCGCCACCACACCCAGCCAATTTTTGTAATTTTTTTTTTTTTTTTTTTTTTTTTAGTGGAGACTGGGTTTCACCACGTTGGCCAGGATGGTCTCTATCTCTTGACCTTGTGATCTGCCCACCTAGGCCTCCCAAAGTGCTGGGATTACAGGTGTGAACCACTGCACCTGGCCTGAACAAATTATTCACAGAAAGAAAATTTAAAACATTTTAACCTCCCATTTACAGTAGTTATTATAATATGTACTTTAAAATCATTTTATCTATTCCTTTTATGAACTCTGTCAGACAGATTTTATTAACCCATTTTTATAGATACGGAAAATGGAGGTACAGAAAGGTCAAATAACTACCAAAGCCACATATCTAGTCTTTGCACAACAGGTCATTTTGACTTCAAAACTCATGTTTTGAGTCTCTGTGGTATTATATTTTCTATTTTCCAATGCTCAGTATAATTTTTCTGTCCTTCTAGAGCCTGAGTAGACAGGAGTTCCGGCAACTGCTCCAGCAGAACTATGGCCCTGAGCTAGGTTTCAGTGCTGAGGAGATGGAGAACTTGTCACTGTCGATTGAGGATGTGCAGCCAAGGTACAGCAAACTGTTTTGAAATGTCAACGTTGATCAATTATTAATCAAAGCACAATTATTTTCCATTCAACTAATTCTGAATTTCTATTAATTTATCTTTGGCTGCCATTTACCCCTTTGTTCTCTGTGGTGGAATGGGGTGAAAGGTGGGGACAGAGAATAGTTTGCTAAATAGGTAAGCACAGATGAGATATATAAGGAAATGTTAACTATGTCACTTAGGGTTTACTTAAAGTCTGGTTTTAGTAAGCCTTTTTATCAAGGATCTGGAGAAGTACCTAGTGAAATCTCTGAGTTTATAGATGACAGTAAAGTAAATTATATGGTAGGTGTTTTGAAGGATACAGTAATATGATTTTTCCTCAGGAATTCCCTAACATAGTGCTTAGCATGTGGTTGGCACTCCATAAATACTCAAAACATTAATGGAAGGAGCATATAGCCTACGGTGGAATGCAAATAATTGTAATACAAGGTAGATAATGGTAAGAGCCATAACAGAGTAACAGATAATGTGATAAAGAAATTAAGAGTACAGAGAGACTATTTTTGACTGATGAGGATTCTTTTAGAAGAGTGGACATTTTTATTAACCTCTTCAAGTAACACTGCATTATGTCCAATGGAAATTGAGGCTGTTAGCAATAAAAACAATTAAGGAGAATACATTAAAATTCTATAGCAAACATTAGCTGAGTGAAAAAAGCCAGTCACAAAAGATATATTGTATGATTCCATGTATGTGAAATGGAGTCTAGAATTGATAAATTTATAGAGCCAGAAAGTAGATGGTAGTTGCCAGGAGCTGATAGGAAGGGAGAATGGGGAGTGATCGTAAGTGGGGACAGCGTTTCTTTGTTGGGGTGATGACAGTGTTCTACAATTAGTGGTGATGGTTGCCCAACTCTGTAACCCACTGAACTGTACACTTTACATGAAGTGAATTTTGTGATATGTGGATTATATCTTAAAAGATGTTATTTAGAAATTCTATAGTAAATCTTAAAATGGAAATATTTTGAAAGTCTCAATGTATGTGCAGAAATTTTACTCATCTAGGTAATCTACTTATGCTGATCCAATTTGTATCTTTTCCGCTTAGCATCAATATTTTATAGGCTTTTTTACATTGTTGCACATGTATATTTTATTAGCTTTCTGTAAAGTTAAGACTTTCCATTGTATTGCTCTCCTTGAGAAGTTTCGTAGCCTCTTGCCGGCTCTGGATTTGGATAGAAAAGCAATTACTCTAATGCAAAGAGCCTTGGATTATGGTAAACAGGATCTGGATCCTAGTTACGGTCACCAAACAGCTGAGCAACCTCAGGCAAATCTTTTCATTTTTTTGATTCTCAGTTTGCTCGTCTATGAAATGAGGCAGCCGAACTAGATTGTCTTTAAGGTCCTTGCCAACTTGAAAAGTTTCTAGTCTTTGAGGAAAGAAAGAATAGTTGTGACTAGCTGCTGTTTTCTTCTTCTGGTGATTGAATGCTTTTTTTTTTTTTTTTTTTGAGACAGAGTCTCACTCTGTCACCCAGGCTGGAGTGCAGTGTCGTGATCTTGGCTCACTGCAACCTCTGCCTCCCGGGTTCAAGCGATTCTCCTGCTTCAGCCTCCTGAGTAGGTGGGATTACAGGTGCCAACCAATACGCCTGGCTACTTTTTATATTTTCACTAGAGACGGGGTTTTGCCATGTTGACAAGGCTGGGCTTGAACTCCTGACTTTAAGTGATCCACCCATCTCGGCCTCCCAAAGTGCTGGCATTACAGGTGTCAGCCACTGCGCCTGACCTGAATGCTTTCTTTTCTTTTTTTTGAGATGGAGTCTCACTCTGTCACCATGCTGGAGGGCAGTGGCGTGATCTTGACTCACTGCAACCTCTGCCTCCCTGGTTCAAGCGAGTCTCCTGCCTCAGCCTCCCAAGTAGCTGAGACTTCAGGTGCGTGCCACCACACCCAGCTAATATTTTTGATTTTTTTTTTTTTTTTTTTTTTTTTAGTGGAGACGGCATTTCACCATGTTGGCCAGGATGGTCTCGATCTCTTAATCTCATGATCAGCCCGCCTTGGCCTCCCAAAGTGTTGAGATGACAGGCGTGAGCCATCATGCCCGGCCGGCCTGAATGCTTTCTAAGAAAGTGTGTGGCAGGATCCTCATTCTCTCTTCTACTTCTTTTCCTGTTCTTCAGTCTCTGAAAGAAGCAAATCTGTTTCAAACCTTTATTTCCTCAGTTCTTCCATTTTCTTCCTCTTTATTTGCAATCTCTCCTTCCTTCTTCCTCCTCCTTTCCTCTCTATTTTTCCACATCTCACCTCCATCCTGTTGAGCACCGGAAATTGGATCAGTTGTGCTCCCATTGTATTTCATAGGTTTTCCTTTCTTTTTGCTCCTTGAGAAAGGGAAAGCAGATCCCAGGACATTTATGATAGTACTGGCCATATGATCATTTGACAGCTGTTTGTTAAACCTTGTTCTTAGGGCTGGGGAGAGTGAGGAGGCAGGAGTGGCCAATGGACTTAGGCTCAGACATCTTGAGTGTCCACTTCTGGGAGGGCTTCAACATTTCAGCTGGGGCTGAGTCAGAAGGAAGGAGATACAAAACTGCCTTCTTGTGCGGCCTAGTATCTAACTCAAACATGTACTCTGTACCTGAAATTTAAATGAGCAATTTTCAGTTGATTAGTTACTGTGATGGCCATTTGTACTTTGTTAATTTTTTAATGTTTTTGAGATTTACGGAATCTCATGTGAGTGTATCTTGTTTTCAGAAATGATATCAACTTGCATGTAATTTAAGAAGACAGCCTTGTTACAAGTAGACATTTATTTGTTATGTTACAGTAATCCATTTTTATCAAACTGTTTTATCATAGGAAATGACCTCAATGAGGAGACCAAATAATTTATTTGTGTAGAGGTGACCTTATATTTCTATAATGATGTGTTTCTTACAGAAGTCCAGGAAGAAGCAGCTTGGATGACTCTGGGGAGAGAGATGAAAAATTATCCAAGTCAATCAGTTTTACCAGTGAATCAATTAGTCGGGTTTCAGAAACAGAGTTATTCGATGGAAATTCATCAAAAGGAGTTAGTATATATCCCTTTTAAAATATATCTGATACTGTCATATCCTAATCAGAATACAAGATAAATAAGGATACAGTATACAAAATGTTAAAAATAAGAGATCACGCTCCTACCTTATTTTAGGTAAAAGTTTAAAGTCTGTTAAGTAGCAGAGGTTATGTGGGAAAATATGTGGTTTTGTTCAGAGCTATATAAAAAGCAGAGCTACCAAGCAGTTTTACCTGAGCATCAGTCTGTAGGGGGATTAGTATCATTAAAAGAATAATAAGATGGAGAAATTTGTAAGTAGTAGAATTTTCCCCAGGGAAAGAACTGTGTGTGCTGTAAAGAATCTGTTTTTTTTTTTTCTTTCCTTTCTTTCACAGAAGGGAACAGCATGGAGAAAGAATCTGTTTTGAAGGGAGAGATGAGCCCCTGAGCAGCATGCTTGAGTAACAGTAGCTGCTTTTTAAGCTTTTTAAGCAGGCAGGTCCAGTTAACTACTAGGCATTATACTCAGTTACTTAGTTTCTTCTTTTATTTTCTCAAGTATCATTGTAAGCACATCAGTTTTATTTATTTATTTATTTATTTATTTATTTATTTATTTATTTATTTGAGATGAGTCTCGTCTTGGAGAGGCTGGAGTGCAATGGCGTGATCTCGACTTGCTGTAACCTCCACCCCCTAGGTTCAAGTGATTCTCCTGCCTCAGCCTCCCAAGTAGCTGAGATTACAGGCACGCTCCACCACGCCTGGGTAATTTTTTGTATCTTTAGTAGAGACGGGGTTTCATGATGTTGGCCAGGCTGGTCTCAAACCCCTGACCTCATGATCCACCTGCCTTGGCCTCTCAAAGTGCTGGGATTACAGACGTGAGCCACCATGCCTGGCCAACACTTCAGTTTTTTATTCCAATGAGCTTCAATCACTTGCAGTCATTATTTGATTCTCAGTTTGCACCCTCTGCCAATGGGAGCCTCTTCAGGTTGGTTCCTTTGGTCTTTTGAAATGACCAGTATCTTTGATGATGTCCTTTCTTTCTGGCACAACAATATATTCTAAGCACATTTTGTATGTTTTCTGCCCCAAACCCTTTTCTTAATGAGCCATAGATTTTCTTAGTGAAGAATGGTATTTAGAAACCATATTCTGAGTACTAGGAGTGCTCCTACTGCAGAGCTTTTGTTCTGTTGATTGGGGATGCAAGTTTGGGGGCAGAGCTGAATTTCTTTATTTAGAGCAGGGCTTTGGCTTCAAATCATACCTCTGCCACTTGCTAACTGTATAAGTTAATTACTTAACCTTTGCTTTTCTTTTCTCAACTGTAAAGTAAGGATTATACTTTATAAGGTCTTTTTAAATAAGAGTTAAATAAATTAGTATATATGAAAATACAGTCATGCTCTGCATAATGATGTTTTGGTCAAAGATGGACTGCATATGTGGTGTTGGTCCCATAACGTTTTTGTTTGTTTGTTTGTTTGATATGGAATTTCACACTTGTTGCCCAGGCTGGAGTACAGTGGTGCAATGTCAGCTCACTGCAGCCTCTGCCTCCTGGGTTCAAGTGATTCTCCTGGCTCAACCTCCTGAGTAGCTGGGATTACAGGCATCTATCACTATGCCTGGCTAATTTTTTATATTTTTAGTAGAGATGGGGTTTCCCCATGTTGGCCAGGTTGGTCTCGAACTCCTAACCTCAGGTGATCCACCTTCCTAAGCCTCCCAAAGTGCTGGGATTACAAGCGTGAGCCACTGTGCCTGGCCAGTCCCATAACATTTTAAGGGAGCTGAAAAATTCCCTTGCCTAGTGACGTACCATCATAACATGGTAATGCAATGGGTTGCTCACATGTTTGTGGTGATGCTGGTGTAAACAAACCTGTGCTGCCAGGCCTATAAAGGTATAGCACATACAATTATATAAGTACATAATACTTGATAATAAAATAATATATCATTATTTTAGAGTGTACTCTTTCTACTTCGATATACAAAAAAAGTTCACTTTGAAACAGCCTCAGGCAGGTCCTTCAGGCGGAATTCTGGAAGAAAATATTGTTATCATAGGAGATGACAGCTCCATGCATGTTACTCTCCCTGAAGACCTTCTAGTGGTACAAAACGTGAAGGTGGAAGACAGTGCTATTCATGATCCTGATCCTGTGTAGGCCTAGGCTAACGTGTGTGTTTGTGTCTTAATTTTTAACAAAAAAGTTTAAAAATAAAAAACTGAGAAAAAATTAAAAATAGAAAAAAGCTTTTAGAATAAGTAAAGAAAGAAAATATTTTTGTACAGCTGTCCAATGTGTTTGTGGTTTAACCTAAGTGTTTTTACAAGAGTCAGAAAGTTTTTAAAAATTTAAAAGTTCATAAAATAAAAATGTTATGGTAAACTAAGCTTAGTTTATTATTGAAAAAACAATTTTTTTGTAAACATATTGTAGCCTAAGTGTACAATGTTTATAAAGTCTGCTGTAGTGTTCAGTAATGTCCCAGGCCTTCACATTCACTCACTACTCACTCACTGACTCACCCAAAACAACAGAACTCAGTCCTGTAAGCTGCATTCATGGTACAAACAGGTGTACCATTTTCTAAATCTTTTATACCATGTTTTTACTGTACTTTTGCTATGTTTACATATGTTTAGATACACAAGTACTTCCCACCATGTTACATTGCCTACAGTATTCAGTAGAGTAACATGCTATCCAGGTTTATAGACCAGGAGCAATAAACTATACCATATAGCCTAGGTGTGTAGTAAGCTATACCATCTAAATTTGTTAAGTACACTCTATGACAATGGCACAACAATAAAATCGCCTAATGATACATTTCTCATAATGTATCCCTGTCATCAAAGCAATGCATGACTGTACTTAGAATAGTTCCTAGCACACATTAAATATCCAATAACCATAAGCTGTTATAATTGAAGGTGAATCTGCCTGTGATCAGTAATGATCCTTTTCCACCCTCCCCCAAGGAACTTCCAGTATCTCCTCTGAGTAAATGTTGGGAAAACATTGAATGAAAAGATATTTATGTGGAAGGCCAGCATGTTACCAACTTGTTTTGACCAGTCATGCATCTACCTCAGTCTGGTTTTGTGTTATGGGTTTCTTGCAAAACTTATTCATCTAGAGACCCTTAGTGACTTACTACTGGTGCAAGGGAAGTGAATAACTTCATGCTTTAAGATCGATCATACATTCATTGGTGTTCAGTATAGATGTTTTCAGGTTATAGAATACAAGTAGTATAGAAGTTTAGCCATTTTTTTTCTGTTTGCATTCAAGAGCCATGTGATGAGATTCTCAGATATCTACAAGTATCGTATGTCACTTGCTTTGCCTCATTTTCACTTCTAACAAAGTTGGAAATAACAAAAAGTCAAGAATAACTTTTTTCCAAGAAAATATGTTTTTAAGTTATAAAATTAATACTCTTTGTAAAACTTCACGAAATTTTTAGAGTATACAAATAAATAAAAGTCATCCAGATATCAACCACTGAAAGATAGTGACTCTTACTTTTCCTATAAACATCTATCTGTATTCTTTATAGTAGGAAATAGAACTTAATTAGCAACAAGAGGAGAAGCATAAGTGTGGAGCTATAGAGAAGTGTACTTTACTTAGCATCTGTTAAGGGGTCCTTGGTTTAGCTAAATAGGCATGTTGCTTTGTAGTGTGGAACTCCCAAATAAATCAAGTCTTGATTTTAGCAATAATCTCTGCTTGAAGAATCAATCTTCTGACTAGGGTAATTAATCCTTTAATAAATTGTGTCCTGGGCCCAGTTGTTATTCTGCTATCTGGGTGGCCATTGGAAACCTGTATCCTCCCTGGAGCTGATTCTGCTACTTAGTGCTTCTCAGGGGTCTCATGGGACAGGAAGTAAAGTGCTCTCTTTCATCTGTGTACACAGAGAAAATGCAAGAAAATATTCTGTGTATCGTTTATATAGACTTTTTGTATTATTCCACTAAGTCTGATTATAATACAGTACTATTTTACTTGAATACTAACATAGCAATAGCATCATACTTTAATGCCTAACATTAAATTTATTGTAGAGATGATCATCTTTATTAAACCATCCCAGAAAGTATAGATAGCATCATATATTAAATACATCTTAATGCCTAATGTCTTAGTCCCGTTGCAGCAAAGCCAATTGTGTTTTTATGAGTTTGCTATGAAATTAATTTGTTTTAATCTTCTCTCTCCCACTGTACTCATGTGTGACTTTTATCTCTCTATTTTCTTTCCATTTCCCCGTTAGGTCTTGAGAGATGGGTGAGTTTTCTTCCTGGAGATGATGGGGCAGGCATTGACTGGGGAAGCTAACTGGGTTTGGTTCTTCTCCCTTGTCTACCCTGAAGAATGGATTGTCCTATTATTTTTGTCCTTTGTCCCCTTTTCCTTCTGCATAAGTGACTTACATGATCTGTGAAGCTCTTTTTCTATGATGTTTTTCATAACCTTGTTTATTATTGTGTAGGATGACTTTAGAATGGTGTATATTATTTACTCATATTTTATGGACTGACATTTAAAAGCATTGGAAATGTGATGCGAGTGTAACAAACAAAATGCTGTAAATATTTTTCAAAGCGCAATATTTCAAAGTATGTTTAATATTAAAGTTCTCACTGCAAAATCTAAGCTAAATCTGTTTTTTATTTTGAAACTGGATTGTTTACCTTTTAGGGATTAGGCAAAGAGGAGTCCCAGAATGAAAAACAGACCAAAAAGAGTCTCTTACCAGCTTTGGAAAAGAAGTTAACTAGAGTGCCATCAAAGTCACTGGACTTGAATAAAAATGAGTATCTTTCTCTGGACAAAAGCAGCACTTCAGATTCTGTTGATGAAGGTAAAGAATTGCTTATAAATTTTATTAAAATTTCAGTTATGTCTTTTTATGTTTATCTTTGTAATAGGGGTGTGCGGATTGAGAATTTAGTTTCATTAGACACAGTCTCACCCTATAAAGAACCAAAAAAAGGAATGGAAGCTTATAGAAAATAGTAGAAAGAGGCTGTTAAATCTAACGTATTCCACTGTCTTCAGAAGCCTGGAATCTGAAAAGCTTCTTTGCATTTAGCTTTTAAATGTGGTGTTAATAAAAATTCTGTATGCCCATTCCTACATACCAGGCAGTGAAATATGCTCACACGTCATAGGTACAGCGACATATTATTTCATTTAGGCTATCCCTCATTTTCCTGGTAGGGAAAATAAGACTAAATCTAAAATCATGCAGCTAGTTAACTATGCAGAACTTGAGTTAATGACCAGGTGTCTCCATCCAGTTTTCTTTTTACTTTACTTCAATACTGCCCAAATTATTTTCTTTTCCTCCTTTTTAAAAAAGACACCTTAGCAAGGTTTTTCTAAACCTGTTTTGTGTATAATTATGAAAGCAAGTAGTTATGGCAGGGATGCATTCTGACATGAATATTAATTTAAATTTTTGGGTAGCCTCCAAAAGGAAATAAAGAAGATTCTCGAAAATTCTAGAGAGGAAATCTTTCTCTCTTTAAATGATTTTTTAAAAAGTGTACTCATCAGTGTTACTCAGAACAATACTCAAATATTTTTGTGTGAAGATGCAAGCTTTTGATTGTTGTTATGTTTTAGCATAATGGGATGAGTTTTTGAAAGCAAGAGCATGGAAAGTTCATCATAATGGCTCCTGACTTTGATTTGTTTTTACTGTAGTCAATTTCCATTTAATTTTAGAGGAACATTCTATATTTGAAATTTATTACAAAGATAAATGATAATAATATTCCATATGGCATTAAAAAAAAAACTTATTTGGCTGGGCACAGTGGCTCATGCCTGTAATCCCAGCACTTTGGGAGGCTGAGGTGGGCAGATCACATGGTTCAAGACCAGTCTGGTCAATGTAGTGAAAACCTGTCTCTACTAAAAATACAAAAAATTAGCCGGGTGTGGTGGTGTGCACCTGTAATCCCAGCTACTGAGGAGGCTGAGGCAGGAGAATCTCGTGAACCCAGGAGGCGGAGGTTGCTGTGAGCCAAGATCGTGCCACTGCACTGCACTCCGGCCTGAGCGACAGTGCGAGACTCTGTCTCAAAAAGCAAAACAAAACAAAAAACTTACTTGTTTTTAGAAGGCCAACAGAGATTAAGCTTGATCCTAATATGATGATAAAGAGAATCATGACCCAAAGGCCTTCTGAATTTCAAGAGTATTATATTCTAGATGTTTTTCACATTTTGTATTGTAATCCATTTTGTTTTGTATTGTAATCCATGTGTACATGGGGTCTAGAGTGGGCTAAACAAATAGCAGTCCTTCTTGACCACCCTGGTGGTAACAAAATTGGGAAAGAAAATGAAGAGCAAGTCAGATAGAGGCCAAAATATCACCTTTTATACTAACAGTAACAAAGTCAGCGGATGTCAGTATGTGTGAAAGATAAGTGGGCTGCTGATGGAGCTGAAGAATGAGGTGGACTTACCTATCAATCACAGGCAATGTTCAACCTCTTCCCCCGCTGGAGGGACGATCCCCCCTGGAGGAGAACCAGCTTCTGTGGGCACCTAGATCCAGAAGGAAGGACAGAGGTGTGACAAGCCTACCCAGCATCCTCCTTCCACATTTACTAACTGTGCTAGTAGCTCAGGCTGCCATAACAAAATGCTACAGATTGGGTAGCTTTAACAATATAAATTTATTTCATATAATTCTGGAGGATAGAAACCCCAGATCAAGGTTTGGCAGAGTTGGTTTCTGGCGAAGGCTCTCTTCCTGGCTTGCCACCTTCTCACTGTGTCTGCACATAGCCATTCCTTAGCACATGCGCACGGATAGAGGGGCAAAGTGTGAGGGAGGAGCAGGGGGCAACAGACACACACACACAAAGAGAGAAAGAGAGCGTGCATGAGCAAACTCTCTGGTATTTTTTTTTTTTTTTTCTGTTTGAGACAGAGTCTGGCTCCGTCCCCCAGGCTGGAGTGCAGTGGCATGATCTTGGCTCACTGCAATCTCTGCCTCCAGGGTTCAAGTGATTCTTGTGCCTCAGCCTCTGGAACACCTGGAGTAGCTGGGATTACAAACATGCACCACCACGCCCCGCTAATTTTTTGTAATTTTGGTAGAGAGGGGGTTTCCTCATGTTGGCCAGGCTGGTCTTGAACTCCTGGCCTCAACTGATCCTTTAACCTCGGCCTCCCAAAGTGTCTGGTGTCTCTTCTTATAAGGACACTAATTCTACCAGATATGGGACCCACCTTATTTAACTTAATTACTTTCTTTTTTTTTTTTTTTTTGAGGCGGAGCCTCTATGGCCCAGGCTGGAGTGCAGTGGCGCGATCTCGGCTCACTGCAAGCTCCGCCTCCCGGGTTCACGCCATTCTCCTGCCTCAGCCTCCCGAGTAACTGGGGCTACAGGCGCTCGCCACCTGGCCCGGCTAGTTTTTTTTATTTTTAGTAGAGACGGGGTTTCACCGTGTTAGCCCTGATGGTCTTGATTTCCTGACCTCGTGATCCGCCCGCGTCGGCCTCCCAAAGTGCTGGGACTACAGGCGTGAGCCATCGCGCCCGGCCAATTAATTACTTTCTTGAGAGGCCCCATCTCCAAAAACAGCCACACCAGGAGTTAAGGCTTTAACAGAATTTGTGGGGACACAAACATTCAGTCTATAACAATAATCTACTTCCTTTGGTTAGAGTGAGTTAAAGTTGTAGAGGGAGGCTGAGAATTACCCTGATTGGGCGCCTTTAACTCGGAAGGAGTGAGGAAGAGCCATCTCCACTGCTTTATATATAATACCCAGCGCACAATAATATTGTGTTAGTCAATGTAAGCCCATTTCCCAACCATTTTATGTAGATATAAGCTTACTATGTTAATGTGTTTTCCTTAATATAAAATTTAATTTTTTAAAACATATTTTAAAAATTTCCAAAATATAGATTGTGTGTGTTAAGTTTGAGAAAGATCAAAGATTTTAGTTTTTCTTGGTTGCGCACAGTGGCTCATATCCGTAATCCCAGTACTTGGAGAGGCCGAGGTGGGAGGATTGCTTGGGCCAGGAGTTTGAGACCAGTCTGGGCAAGACTTGTCTCTACATCAAATAAAAAATTAGCCGGGCATGGTGGTGCATGCCTGTAGTCCTAGCTACTCAGGAGGCTGAAGCAGGAGCATCACTTGAACCCAGGAGGTCAAGGCTGCAGTGAGCTATGACTGCACCATTGCACTCTAGCCTGGGCTACAGAGCCAGATCCTGTCTCTTAAAAAAAAATATAATGATAATAATAATAATAATAATACTTCTTATGTTTCAGTTTTGAGGATAGATGTTATAGACCCTATGATTGTGTTACTTTCTTGTAACCACCAATAGGAGAGAGAAAGGGAAAGAGAAAGAGAAAGCAAAAAATATAATGAAAGTAGTTGTTTAAAGGAAAATTTAGTACAAATTACTTGAGGCTTGTTGTACTTATTAAGTAGGCATTTTAAGGACTCTTTTTCTTAAAATTGTAAGATCATTGCCATTGAAGTCAGTGTAGTGGGAGATGTTTGGAAAGATCAAGGGTAGCATAGCTACTGCTTTATTAGTGTCCTTACCATTCATGCTTTAGTATGCAGCAGGGCATGGATTAGTCATACACTGTTTACCTGAATTTAGGACTTTAGGAAGATCTCCTCTGGCCCCCAGTGGCCAAATAGGTAAGTAACACCAAAACCAGGATTTTTTTTTTTTTCTTTCTCACCTGCTTCTTTTATAAGAATGGTCATTCCAAAGTAGTTTCAGCTGGATGTGTTGGCTCGTGCCTGTAATCCCAGCACTTTGGAAGGCCGAGCCAGATGGGTCACATGAGGTCAGGAGTTCAAGACCAGTCTGGCCAATGTAATGAAAGCTCATCTCTACTAAAAATACAAAAATTAGCTGAGTGTGGTGGCACAAGCTTTTAATCCCAAGAGTGAGACTCTGTCTCCAAAAAAAAAAAAAAAAAAAAAAAAAAACACACACACAACCAAAGAATCCTATAAAAGTAACATTGTAAGTTGCATAAAGGATAACAATAAAACTGATGAAAATTGTGCATATCTAGAAATAAAGAATAGTAGTGTATAGATTCTTTATTGCACATGAACTCTGATCACACTTTGCTCCTTGCAAAGGCTATTTGGCTTTACAGCAGTGAGAAGGTATATGTAACATTCAGACCTCTGTTTGGGGAGTTTTATTTAAAGTGTATGGTGATTTTTTTCTTATTAGATTATCATTAGATAACAAATCAAGTGCTCCTACTGGTTTCCCTAAGCACGTTCCAAAATATTGGACTTGTCATATGTATTTAATGGGTAAAATAATGAATCTATTTTTTTACTTTTTTAAAGTTGTTAAGTTATGAAGACGGTTGAAGTCAATGAACTGAAGTGACAATTGAAAAGGTCACAAAAAGTAAACCATCCCAGGAGATTGGGGACGTGTGTATGGGTTTAGAGGGAGTGAGGGAGATTGCAGATCACTTTAAACCAAACATCATTTTATTTAGTGATAGTATGTTGATCTACTATAGTGAGCAGGAGAAAGATAACAAGTCGATAAACCAATAAAAGTATAACTACAAGTCAGGATAGGTTCTGTGAAGGAAATGAACAAGATCAACAGAATCACCTTTAGTTGTTTTCTTCCTTTGTGAATATTTGAATTATTTTTACAATGAACATATAATACTTCTATGTCAGAAAAAGCTGTTTCCCAGGCCCAATTGGAAAGTTATCTCACAAAGCTTAGCAAAATTTCCTAGTTTTGTGATTCATTTCTACGCTGAAGGAGCCATTATTTGAAATTGCAGTAAATAGTTTTTGCCTACATAGAGTATTGTTGAAGGGAGAAGCAAATCAATATCTATCTGACATCCGTAAGTCCTTTATGCCTGGAGCAAAATAGGGAGACACAAATCATTCAATGGAGGATAAATAGCAGTAGCTGGGGATGAAGCCAGAGCTGGAAGAGTTTTTCTGATTCATAGACTATTGCCCTTTGATTTCACCTGACTAATATTGACAGATGCTTTACCCAGATCATTCTTAGAGCTTGATTTCTGAAACATGGGGAGCTTTTGTGGCAATTTTTATTCTGTATCAATGGGGCATAATCCTTGAAATAATAGTAAATGATCCTGGTCCTGAAATCATTACAATTTCATATTGGATTGCTTTATGCTACTTCCTCTATTATGCCAGGCTTCTGTTCCTAGGTATTTTTTTTTTTCTTTTCTGTTTGGTTCTTCTAAGTTAAATTCCTTCTGGCAGTATAAAATAGATGTTAAGTTTGTGTGCTCTGGAGCTAGAGTGGGTTCAAATTCCAGGTCAGTCACTCACTAGCCATGGAGCCTTGGCAATTATTTCTGTGATTCTGTTTCCTCATCTGGAAATAATGATGATAACTACCACTTATCTCATAGAATTGCAGAGAGGATGAGTCAATACTTGTAAGGTATGTAGCACAATGTCTAACATATAGTAAGCACTATGTAAGTATGGGGTATTTTATATAATATTTCCAGGGCATATGAGAATAGGTGAGCAAGATATTGCTTCTTCATTTGTCACTAGTAGTTTTCAACATCATTATGATTATCAAATTCCCAGAAAAAAATGTAATATTTCATTGGGCATTATTTAGCTTTGATGAATACTTTTCAGAAGGATTTCTTAGTTCTTTTAATGTGTCGTGTTGAGAATAGGTTGTGATTATAGTCATTCTTGTCTTTGGGTAGTGAACATTAAGTCAAGTTGAAACATTATTCAGGCTGATAAGCTAAGTGCAGCAGATATTATAGCCATTGATAACTTAATATTTACTGAGTGAGCATTCAGAGGTAGAAGTTGCTAATTTCTATGGTAGATACTATCTTATGTGTCTGTATATTGTCTTTGTCTCTTTTGAAATATTCTTTTGAGTATTATGGCCATTTGGTATCATTCAAGTTAAATACTTCTGTATCTTTTGGGTTTTGACAGTTGAAATATTGATTATATGTAGTTTAGTTAACTATATATTGTTATGCATAGTTATAGGTCGTACATATGTATATATTTAATTCCTATTTGGAGTTTTAATAGTGTTCTGGAATGTTCTCCTCATTGTAATCATATTTAAAAATGATTTTATGCCCAAAATAAAACAATACAAAGAAAACCCCACAAAACCCCCTAAAGCGTTAAAATAATCTTTCTTTATTTCTTCTCTTTTGGTTTGTGTTTCTGTTTTTCCAGAAAATGTTTCTGAGAAAGATCTTCATGGAAGACTTTTTATCAACCGTGTTTTTCATATCAGTGCTGACAGAATGTTTGAATTGCTTTTTACCAGTTCACGCTTTATGCAGAAGTTTGCCAGTTCTAGAAATATAATAGGTTAGTCCTTGTGTTCTTACCTAATGATAAATTTGGGAGAATGCTATTATTCTTAGAAGGTTGAGCCTATATAAACTGATTTATGTTGTGAGGAGGAAGAATTAGACATGCTTTGATTTTATTTTGGCAGTATGCAAACTGGTATTCAAATATTTGGTTAAATTCACATGTGAACAGTATAATAATTTAATTAGGCAATGCTTCCAACAAGTAAGTTCAGACCTCTTGAAAACTAAAAGTATATTTATTCATTAAGGTACCAATTCAATTAGGTTGAACTCAATTCAAAATGGTTTTATGTGAAATAACTGAATTTTGGTGGAGTGTAAATTGCAGCACCCACTTTGCCAAAAAGCTTGTCAGTAACTACTAAAGGTATGAATTCTCTGTGACTCAGCAGTTCCACTCCTAGGTATACATTCTTCAGAAATGGGTACATTTGTACTCTGAATGATATGCTACAGTGTTCATAGCAACATTATTTATGATGGTCCCAAACTCAAAACAGTTCAGGTGGCCATGAGTAATAAAATGGATGAATAGATTGTGTGTATTCCCACAAAAGAATCCTATATAACAATGAAAAAAATACAAAGTACTGATACTTGTAACAATATGAGTAGACCTCACAGATAACAATGTTGAGCAAAAGAAGCCAGATATAAAAGAGTACATGCTACCTAATTTCTTTATATAAAGATAAAAACCAGGCCAAACAAATTTATGGACATAAAGTCAGCATAGTAGTTACTGTTGTGGAGAGTCAGGTAAGTAAAGACTGGGAGGGAGCTTTTGGGATGCTCGTATACATTCTATATCCTGATCGGAGTGGTGGTACATGTATGTATTCCCTTTGTGAAAATCATGGAGCTATACACTTGAGACTGCAGTATCTATGGACTACGTCAAAGATAATATATTTTTAAAAGTTCCACCTAAGAAGTTGGTTAAATTTCTTAATTAGAAATTAATGGTTAAATCCTCATAAGAAGAATTTCATTGATTATGTGTTAAAAAGTTTTATTTTGGGACTGGGTATGGTGGCTCATGCCTATAATCCCAGCACTTTGGGAGGTTGAGGCGGGTGAATTGCTCGAGCCTAGGAGTTTGAGACCAGCCTGGACCCGTCTGTACCAAAAAATACAAAAATTAGCTGGGCATGGTGATACACACCTATAGTCTCAGCTACTTGGGAGGCTGAGGTGGGAGGATCTCCTGAGCCTGGGAGTTGGAGGTTGCAGTGAGCTGAGATTGTGCCACTGCACTCCAGCCTGGGTGATAGATTGAGACTGTCTCAAAATAAATAAATGAATAAATAAATAAATAAATAAATAAATAAATGTAAGTTTTATTTTGGTAAACATCTCAAATAAGCTTATAGTTAGTTTGCAACTGAATTTATCCTAAATATTTTAGATATTTTATTAACTTTGGGAGCACATGATTTAGCCTGCTACATAAAATTAGAATTCAGCAGCAGCAGCAGAGATTCAGATAAGGTGAGTCATTTGACATAGTCAAAGAGAAAGTTGTTCTATAGTCAATTTTATTTATTTATTTATTTATTTGAGACAGAGTTTTGCTCTGTCACCCACACCCAAGCTGGAGTGAAGAGGTGCAATCTCGGCTCACTGCAACCTCTGCCTCCCAGGTTCAAGCGATTCTTGTGCCGCAGTCTCCTGAGTAGCTGGGATTACAGCCATGCGTCACTATGCCTGGATAATTTTTGTATTTTTTTTAGTAGAGGGGTTTTGCCGTGTTGGCCATGCTGGTCTCAAACTCCTGGGCTCAAGCAATCTGTCCCCCTCAGCCTCCCAAAGTACTAGGATTACAGGAATGAGCCACTGCGCCTAGCCGCAATTTAGTTTATAATCTAAGTATTTTATTAACCATTAGATATTATTCCTTTATTTGAAACTTTTATGTAAATGTGTATATATATATACATTTTTTTTTTTTTTTTTTTTTTTGAGACAGGGTCTCGCTCTCTCACCCAGGCTGGAGTGCTATGGTGCAATCTCGGCTCACTGCAACCTCCGCCTCCTGGGCTCAAGTGATTCTTGTGCTTCAGCCTCTGGAGTAGCTGGGATTACTGGCATGCACCAACATGCTTGGCATTTTTTTTTTTTTTTTTTTTTTTTGTGGTAGAGACAGGGTCTTGCTGTGTTGCTCCAGGCCAATCTCAAATTCCGGAGCTCAGGTGATCCACCCGCCTTGGCCTCCCAAAGAGCTGGGATTATGGGCGTGAGCCACCATGCCTGGCCTACATGTAATTATGTATTCGTAGATGATATTGTTATGAATACTAGGAACCAAAATCAATTTTGTTCTTATTATTGATGGTAGAGTAGCAAAGAGATTGCTATCAATAGCTATTGTCTTGTGATTATGAGTTTTATAATAAAAAAATTTTTTTTCTGTTCTTCCAGTTTTGAAAATGTGGGATGCCTGAGATACAAATCTTCCTCTTTACTCAGTAGCTAATATTTAACTTATTATATTTTTTCTGAATCTATTTTGTATTTTCTTGTGACTCATTTCTACCTAGAGAACTTGGTATTTCAGAAGAACTGGATACATTATTTCCCTTTATCTTCTGAGAGGATGCCTGTTAATGTTGCACTGCCATTTTTATGGCTGAAAAGACCTAGGAGGAATTAGGACATTGTTCTATGCTGGTGATAAATGAAGTTTGTTTTCTGAAACACAACTGCATTTGTTTTCTGATATATCTGGCTTCAATATCAATGATTATATTGACTGTCTGATGTTATAAATGGCTTTGCAAAGCAAAGGCTTCCAGCTAATTCTAAATCTAAACAGTTATAAGTATGTTGCTGACTAGACCTAGAATTAGTCAGAAGCTTTATTACAAAAGAGAATCTGATCATGACTGCAAAGCATACTGCTCTCCTCTGACTTGCTACCTGGTAATCAAAGTTGTAGTATTTCTTTCTTTCTTTTTTTGAGACAGGGTCTCGCTCTGTTGCCCAGGCTGGAGTGCAGTGGTGCAATCACAGTTCACTGTAGCCTCTACCTCCTGGGCTCAAGTGATCCTCCTACCTCAGCCTCAGTAGTTGGGACCACAGGTGTGCACCACAATGCCTGGCCAATTTTAAAACATTTTTAATAGAGACAAGCATCTCCCTATGTTGCCCAGGCTGGTCTTGAACTTGTGGCCTTAAATGATCCTCCCACATCAGCCTCCCAAAGTGGGGCAAGTGTGAGCTACCACACCTGGGCTGGTATTTCTTGAGATCGAGTTTTAAAGGCTTCTTTTTAAAAATAGTAAGAATTTAATGATTTTTAAAAATAATCAATTATTTGTGGATTAAATCTAATTCTAGCACTCAAATGACCACCACTGGATCCAAATTTTCCAAATTGGGGGTGCTGAGCAGAGGGAGCTGGGGCTGAGAGTTCTCCTGAGTGAAGAGGATAAAGTAGGGGGGATGTGGCGGCAGTGCTGACAATGAGTTTTCTTGAAGGCTTTTTTTGGTCCAATTTGTGAGATCAATATTGTCTTTAATGATGGGGAAGCCAGGAAAATGACAGAAATGAAAACTGAAAATGGCAAAGTAGAAAAACACTATCTCTTTGTAATGGAGGATCTGTTTCAGGAAAGGTAAATGTAGCCTTTATGCAACCTGGATAGAGGCTGGAGCACGAAGGAATTAGAATTGAATTTATAGGCCAAATGGAACTTTTCAATGACAAGAGTAATGCTCATGAATTTATAAACCTAATGCAAGAACTAGCCTCACCTGGAGAACTGACTCAGAGAAGAAGTTATGATTCTGAATTTATGCAAATGTTTGCTGGAGGTATTTTCTTAAAGTGACAATAGTAAGAACACTGACAGATTTAGTAAAAGAATATGATCTTATTGTTCACCAGCTTGCCACCTGTCCTGATGTTAACAATTGTATTAAGATAGAAGTGGGCAGTGAGGCCGGGCGCCGTGGCTCAGGCCTGTAATCCCAGCACTTTGGGAGGCGGAGGCGGACGGATCACGAGGTCAGGAGATTGAGACCGTCCTGGCTAACAGGGGGAAACCCCGTCTCCACTTAACTCCGTCTCCACTAAAAATACAAAAAATTAGCCGGGCTTGGTGCCGGGCGTCTGTAGTCCCAGCTACTGGCTGAGGCAGGAGAATGGCGTGAAGCCGGAAGGTGGCGCTTGCAGTGAGCCGAGATCGCACCACTGCACTCCAACCTGGGCGACAGAGTGAAACTCTGTCTCCAAAAAAAAAAAAAAAAAACAAAAAGTGGGCATTGAAGATTGTCTACATATATAATTTGAATATAATAAATCAAGGTATCATTTAAAGCATGTAATAGTCGGAAAAATTTACTTCTTAGTAGTAAGAACAAATATACAACATATGGAGTTAAAACTGATCAAAAAAGAGATCACAGGAATTGGACCCAGTACCACAGCAGAAACAGAAACAATCACCAATATGAAATAATGGATAGTGCACCAGTAAAAGGTGAATCAATTCCAATGAGACTATTTTTAGTGGGATATGACCCTACTCCAACAATCAGAGAGATGTGAATAAAAAATTTTCAGTAAGGTACTTTTTGAATTTAGTTTTTGTTGATGAGGAAGACTGAAGGTACTTCAAACAGCAGGAGATCATTTTATGAAGAAAAGCTCCTGAAAAACTGAGGAAACAGAGAAAAAACTTTCATCAGTGATTTGAATCTCCAGAATCACAGGCATCTGCTGAACAGCCTGAAATGTGAACTGAATAGGAGACAAAAAAAAAAAGGCAAAAAATTCCTGTAACCATTGAGTTAGGTTCAGCAGGTTGAAGATGGTTGCAGCTGTAGAGGGGAGAAAGACCAAAACTCCATATATATTAGTCTTCCTTTATCTTACGGTGCTGCATTTATTTTATGGTATAATGAAATGTTTTTCATGTATATACCTTTTAAAAAGTGCTCTCTTTGAAACACTGGAACTTTCTTAAACTGCCTTTTTTTACTTCACACTTTGATTTGATGATAAGCACTCAAATATGCATCAGCATAAACATTAAACATTTTCATGTAAGAAAAATAAATAAAAGTAGGGAGTCTTTTTAAAAATTTTTTTTGAGACGGAGCCTCGCTCTTGTTGCCCAGGGTGGAGTGCAATGTCACGATCTCGGCTCATTGCAACCTCCACCTCCCGGGTTCAAGTGAGTCTCCTGCTTCAGCCTCCCATGTAGCTAGGATTACAGGTGCCCGCCATCACGCCCAGCTAATTTTGTTTTTGTATTTTTAATAGAGATGGGATTTCACCATGTTGCCCAAGCTGGTCTCGAACTGCTGACCTCAGGTGATCCACCTGCCTCGGCCTCCCAAGGTGCTGGGATTACAGTGTGAGCCACCGCGCCTGGCCAAAATTAGGGGGTCTTTTAAATCTGTGTTCTTTTAAATCATTGTTTACAGTTACATGACACTACTTTTTAAATGTTTTTGATCTTTTAGTTTCAGGGGTACATGTACACATTTGTTATACAGGTAAATTGTGTGTCATGGGAGTTTGGTGTACAGATTAATTTGTGACCCAGGTAATAAGCATGGTACCCAATAGGTAGTTTTCAGTCCTTACCCTCCTTCCACTTCCACCCTCAAGTAGGCCCCAGTGTCTACTGTTCCCTTCTTTGTGGCCATGTGTACTCAGTGTTTATCTCCCACTTGTAAGTGAAAACATGGGTATTTAGTTTTCTGTTCCTGCAGTAGTTCGCTCAGGATAATGGCCTCCAGCTCCATACATGTTGCTACAAAGGGCATGGCCTTGTTCTTTTTTATGACTGCATACTATCCCATGGTGTATATGTACCATGTTTTCTTTATCCAGTCTACCATTGATGGGCATCTAGGTTGATTGCATGTCTTTACTATTGTGAATAGTGGTGTGATGAACATTCTTGTGCATTGCATGTCTTTACTGTTGTGAATAGTGCTGTGATTAATATACTTGTGCATGTGTCTTTATGGTAGAACAATTTATATTCCTGTGGTTAGATACCCAGTAATGGGATTCTCAGGTCAAATGGTAGTTCTGTTTTAAGTTCTTTGAGAAATTGCCAAACTGCTTTCCACAATGGCTGAACTAACTTACACTCCCAGCAGCAGTGTATAAGCATTCCATTTTCTCTGCAACCTCACAGCTGTTATTTTTTGACTTTTTAATAATAGCCATTCTGTCTGGCGTGAGATAGTATCTCACTGTGGTTTGATATGCATTTCTCTAGTGATTAGGGATGTTGAGCATTTTTTCATATGCTTGCTGGCCAGATGTATGTCTTCTTTTGAAAAGCGTCTGTTCATATCCCTTGCCTACTTTTTTATTGGGTTTTTTTTTTTCTTATTAATTTCTTTAAGTTCCTTATAGATTCTGGATGTTAGAGCATTTTCAGACACATAGTTTGTAAATATTTTCTCCCATTCTGTAGGATGTCTGTTTACTCTGTTAGTAGTTTCTTTTGCTTTGCAGATACTGTTTAGTTTAATTATGCCCCATTTGTCAATTTTTTGTTGTTGCAATTGCTTTTGATGTCTTCATCATGAAATCTTTGCTAGGGCTTATGTCCAGAATGGTATTTTCCAAATTTTCTTTCTTTTTTTTTTTTTTTCTTTTTCGAGACAGGGTCTCACTGTGTCACCCAGGCTGGAGTGCAGTGGTGCAAACATAGCTTACTGCAGCCTCAACCTCCTGGACTCAAGCAATTCTCCTGCCTCAGCCCCCCAAGTAGCTGGGACTATAGGTGCACACTACTACACCTGGATAATTTATGTATTTTTTTGTAGAGATGAGGTTTCACCATCTCGCCCAGGCTGGTCTTGAACTCCTGAGCTCAAGTGATCCGCCTGCCTCAGCCTCCTAGACGGCTGAGATTACAGGCGTGAACCACCGTGCCCGGTCATTCCTAAATTTTCTTCAAGGGTTTTATAGTTTTAAGTTTTATATTTAAGTCTTTAATCCATCTTGAACTGATTTTTATATATGGTGTAAGGAAGGGGGCCAGTTTCAATCTTCTGCATATGGCTAGCCAGTGATTCCAGCACCATTTATTGAATAGGGAGTCATTTTCCCATTGCTTTTTTTTGTCAACTTTGTCGATGACCAGATGGTTGTAGGTGTGTGGCTTTATTTCTGGGCTCTCTGTTCTGTTCCATTGGTCTATGTGTCTGTTTTCATACCAGTACCATGCTGTTTTGGTTCCAGTTGTCTTATAGTATAGCTTGAAGTTGGGTATTGTGATGCCTCCAGCTTTGTTCTTTTTGCTTAGGATTACTTTGGCTATTGGGCTCTTTTTTGGTTCCATATGATTTTTAGAAAAGTTTTTTCCTAATTCTGTGAAGAATGTCATTGGTAGTTTGATAGGAATAGCACTGAATCTGTAAAATGCTTTGGGCAGTATGAACATTTTAACAATATTGATTCTTCCTATCAGGAGCATGGAATGTTTTTCCATTTGTGTCATCTCTGATTTATTTGAGCAATATTTTATAATTCTTGTTGTAGAGATCTTTCACCTTCCTGGTTAACCGTATTTCTAGGTATTTTACTTTTTTTTTCTTTTGCTATAATGAATGGGATTGTGGTCTCGACTTGGCACTCAGCTTGGATGTTGTTGGGTATAGAAAACCACTGATTTTTGTATATTGATTTTTGTATCCTGAAATTTTGCTGAAGTTGCTCATCAGATCTAGGAGCTTTTGGGCAGACTGTGGGGTTTTCTAGGTATAAAAATCATATCTTCTGCAAATAGATACAGTTTGATTTCCTGTTTGGATGCCTTTTATTTCTTTCCGTTGCCTGATTGTTCTGGTCAGGACCTCCAGTACTATGTTGAATAGAAGTGATGAGAGTGGGCATCTTTGTCTCGTTCCAGTTCTCAAGGGGAATTCTTCCAGCTTTTGCCCATTCAGTATGATGCTGGCTGTGGGGTTTGTCATAGGTGGCTCTTATTATTTTGAGGTATGTTCCTTCAGTGCCTGGTTTGTTGAGGGTTTTTAACATGAACAGATGTTGAATTGTATTGAAAGCCTTTTCTGCATCTACTGAGATGATCACATGGTTTTTGTTTTTAGTTCTGTTTATGTGATGAATCACACTTACTGATTTGCGTATGTTGAACCAATCTTGCATCCTAGGGATATAGCCTACTTGATTGTGGCGAATTCACTTTTTGATGTGCTGCTGGATTCAGTTTGCTAGTATTTTGTTGAGGATTTTTGCATCAATGCTCATCAAACATATTGGCCTCAGGTTTTCTTTTTGTGTTGTTTCTCTGCCAGGTTTTGGTATCTGAATGATGCTGGCCTCATAGAATGAGTTAGGGAGAAGTTCCTCCTCCTCAATTTTTTTTTGAATAGTTTCAGTAGGAATGGTACCAACTCTTCTTTACATGTCTGGTAGAATTTGGCTGTGAATCCATCTGGTCCTGGGCTTTTTTTGGTTGATGGGCTTTTAATCACTGGTTCAATTTTGGAACTCATTCTTGGTCTGTATGGGGTTTTAATTTCTTCCTGGCTCAATCTTGGGAGGTTCTATATTTCCAGAAATTTATCCATTTCTTCTAGGTTTTCTAGTTTTTGTGCATAGAGGTGTTCATAATAGTCTCTGGGTGTTGCTTTTTTTTTTTTTTTTAAATTTCTGTGGGGTCGGTGGTAATGTTCCCTTTGTCATTTCTGATTGTGTTTATTTGGATCTTCTCTTTTAAATTAGTCTAGCTAGTAGTCTATTAATCTTATTTATTCTTTCAAGAGCCAACTTATGATTTCATGATTTCATTGATCTTTTGTACGGTTTTTCACTTCTCAATTTCATTCTATTTAGCTCGGATTTTGGTTATTTCCTGTCTTCTGCTAGCTTTGGGGTTGATTTGCTCTGGTTTTTCTAGTTCCTCTAGGTATGATGTTAGCTTGTTCTTTCTAGATCTTTCTAACTGTTTCATGTGGGTGTTTTGCACTGTAAACTTTTAACCCTGCTTTAGCTGTGTCCCAGAGATTCTGGTATTTTCTGTCTTTGTTCTCATTAGTTTCAAAGAATTTCCTGAGTTCTGCCTTAATTTCATTGTTTACTCAGAAGTCATCAGGAGCAGGTTGTTTAATTTCCATGTAATTGTATGATTTTTAGTGATCTTCTTAGTATTGGTTTCTATTGTTTTTGTGCTGTGGTCCACGGGTGTGGTTAATATAATTTTTGGTTTTTTATATTTGCTGAGAATTGTTTAATGGCTGATTGTGTGGTCAGTTTTTAGAGTATGTGCCAGGTGCAAATGAGAAGAATGTATATTCTGCTGTTTTGGGGTGGAGAGCTCTGTAGATGTCTGTTAGGTCCATTTGGTTAAGTGTCAAGTTCAGGTCACAACTATCTTTGTTAGTTTTCTGCCTCAGTGATCTGTCTAATACTGTTAATGGGGTGTTGAAGCCTCCCACTATTATTGTGTGGTTATTTAAGTCTCTTTGTAGGTCTCTAAGAACTTGTTTCATGAGTCTGGATACTCCTGTGTTGATTGCATACATACTTGGGATAGTTAAATCTTCATGTTGAATTGAACCCTTTACCTTTATGTAATGCTCTTATTTGTCTTTTTAAATCATTGTTGGCGTAAGGTCTGTTTTGTCTGACATTAGAATAGCAATCTCTGCTTTTTTTATTTTTCATTTGCTTGCCAGAGTTTTCTCCACCCCTTTACATTGAGCCTATGGATGCCGTTGCATGTGAGATGGGTCTATAAAGACAGCATACAGTTGGCTGGGCACGGTGGTTGCCGCCTGTAATCCTAGCACATTGGGAGGCCTAGGCAGGCAGATCTCGAGGTCAGGAGATCGAGACCATCCTGGCTAACATGGTGAAAATCCATCTCTACTAAAAATACAAAAAATTAGCTGGGCATGGTGGCGCCTGCCTGTAGTCCCAGCTACTCAGGAGGCTGAGACAGGAGAATTGCTTGAACCCAGGAGCTGAGATCACGCCACTGCACTCCAGCCTGGGTGACAGAGCAAGACTGTGTCTCAAAACAAAACAAAACAAAAAAACAGCATACGGTTGGGTCTTATTTATCCAACTTTCTGCTGCCTTTTAATTGGGGCATTAAGCCCGTTAATATTGATATATGTGGATTTGATCCTGTCGTTGTGTTGTTTAGCTGGTTATTTTGCAGACTTGATTGTGTAGTTGCTTTATAGTGTCAGTGGTCTATGTACTTAAGTGTGTTTTTGTGGCGGCTGCTAACAGTCTTTCATTTCCATGTTTAGTAGCACCTTAAAGACCTCTTGTAAGGCAGGTAACAAATTCCCTTAGCATTTGCTTGTCTGAAAATGATCTTATTTCTCCTTCACTTATGAAACTTAGTTTGGCTGGATATGAAATTCTTGGTCTTAGTTTCTTTAAGAATGCTGGATATAGGCCCTCAAGCCCTCAAATATAGAGTTTCTGCTGAAAGGTCCTCTGTTGGCCTGATGGAGTTCCCTTTGCAGGTGGCCTGCCCCTTCTCTCTAGCTGCCTTTAATATTTTTTGTTTCACGTTGATCTTAGAGAATCTGATGACTAGGTGTCTTGGGGATGGTTGTCTTGTATGTATCTTATAGGGGTTCTCTGCATTTCCTGAATTTGAATATTGGCCTGTCTAGTGAGGTTGGGGACGTTTTTGTGGATGATATTTTCAAATATGTTTTCCAAGTTGCTTGTTCTCTATCCCTGTCTTACAGGGATGCCAGTGAGGCATAGATTTGGTCTCTTTACATAATCCCATATTCCTCAGAGGTTTTGTTCTTTTTTATTCTTTTTTCTTTGTCTCAGTTAATTTGGAGAACCAGCCCTGTGAGATTCTTTTCTCAGCTTGGTCTATTCTGCTGTTAATAACTTGCAATTTGTATTATGAAATTCTTAGAGTGAGTTTTTCAGTGCTATCAGATCAGTTTGATTCTTTCTTAAAGTGGCCATTTTGTCTTTTAGCTCTTGTACCATTTTATTGTATTCCTTAGATTTCTTGGATTGGGTTTTGAGTTTCTCCTGAATTTCAATGATTTTCATTCCTATCTATATTCTGAATTCTACGTCTGTAATTTCAGCCTGGTTAAGAACCGTTGCTGGGGAACTAGTATAATTGTTTGGAGGTAGGAAGACACGCCAACTTTTTGAGTTGCCAGAGTTCTTGCACTGGTTCTTTCTCATCTGTATGGACTGATGTTCCTTTAATCTTTGAAGCTGCTGTCTTTTGGATGGGTTTTTTTTCTTTGATGCCCATGGGGGTTTGATTGTGGAATAAGGTGGGTTCAGTTGACTGTCTTCACTTCTGGAAGATTTCAGGGGGCCCAGGCCCAGCCCAGAACTCCTGGACTGTGTGCTCTAACTGTGGGGGGCTAGAGTTAGAGCACATAATTTTGTGTGTCCCCAGCTTTGTTCTCTGGCCCTTCGACATTAGAAATCTGTTGCACTGGAGGGGTGAAGGTGTTCCTGGTTCACTGGCCACAATACTCCAATGGGGTTGCTGGCCAAAGCAATTCACTGGGGTGATGCAGTGGGATCTGTGCTGCTCATGAATGCCAGCAGCTATGATGGCATGGTGGGGTGCTTGTGCCATTGACTGGGGCAGGGGTGCTGGTGGGAGCCCTTTGTTTTCTCAGGTGTTACCTTTGTTTTCACAGGTATTGTATACTGGCAAAATATTTTGGTGTTGTGTTTTGGGCTGTGATCTAGTAGGTAGTGTTTAAGAGTATTAGCTGGCAGTATTAGCTGGCAGGCTCTTAACGCTGCAGCACAACTCATTTGTGTTTTGGCATGGTTGGTAGTAGTGCTCTGGGGTGAAAAGGGAAAGTGATGACCCCCTACCCTAGTCGGCTCTTGGGCCTTGGAGGAGCCCCCTTTGACTGGCTCTGAGTCACATTTCTTTTGTTGGGTGTTTTGAATCACGGGGCTCTTTTAAGCAGAGGCCATGGTTGGCAGACAGGCCATATGCTTGCCAGGTCAACCCTGCAGCAAGAATTACACTCTGCCCCTCTACTGCCTTGCATACCTGGGCATCTCACCTCTCTCAGTGATCTGAAAGGGAGGGCTTCTCCCTCCTTGGGCATCACTCAGGTCTGCACGTCCTACTCAGCTAAGAGCTGTGGGACTGGATGTGGTCACCTAGTCTGCTGTCTAGATACTTCCTAGGGGAACACGGGGTTGTGCCTGCCCCCATAGTTGGGGCAGAAGGGAGACCACTGGGCTGGACACTCTAGCAGGCATGGCCTGTTTGGCTACCAGCAGCAGGGGTGAGTGGGAGTCACCTACCCTGCTGTCAGGGTGTTTCCTGGGGCAACAGGAAGCTGTGGCTGCCAGCTGATTTCAGGCAGCAGTGGGACTGTTGGGCTGAAGGCTAGCACCAAGTCTTGTATGGCAAGGCAGAGTGCAATAATCTTACTGCTCCCAGGCAGGACCGTGGCCTCTACTGGGGATATGGTACTGGTGTCATTCTGTTCCAGAGTCCAAGGCTTATAGAGATCCCCATGGACTTGAGAGTGGTCACTGCAGAAACTCTGGGGTGGCTCTCTGCCTCAGTTTAGAAGCGTGGGGTGGGGCCAGGGGAACCAGGGGAATTCTCCCAATCCTAGTCTTGCACAGGTCCCTGTGTACAGTCCTCCAGGGAACTCTCACTCACTCATCCTTTTCCATATTGAGGAGCTTTTCCTGGCTCCATGCTTGTTGTGGGAAGTCAGGGACCCCAAACAGAGGGACCGGCTGGAGCCGTGACAGAGGAACATAAATTGTGAAGATTTCATGGACATCTATCAGTTCCCCAAATTAATACTTTTATAATTTCTTATGCCTGTCTTTACTACAATCTCTGAACATAAATTGTGAAGATTTCATGGACATTTATCAGTTCCCAAATAATACTCATAATTTCTTATGCCTGTCTTTAATCTCTCAATCCTGTTATCTTTGTAAGCTGATAATGCACATCACCTCAGGACCACTGTTGTACAAATTGATTGTAAAACGTGTGTTTGAACAATATGAAATCAGTGCACGTTGAAAAAGAACAGAATAACAGTGATTTTCAGGGAACAAGGGAAGACAACCATAAGGTCTGAGTGCCTGTGGGGTCGGGCAGAATGGAGCCATATTTTTCTTCTTGCAGAGAGCCTATAAACGGATGTGCAAATAGGGAAGATATCGCTGAATTCTTTTCCTAGCAAGGAATATTAATAATTAAGACACTGGGAAAGGAATGCATTCCTGGGGGGAGGTCTATAAATGGCTGCTCTGGGAGTGTCTGTCTGATGCGGTTGAGGTAAGGACTGAAATATGCCTTGGTCTCCTGCAGTATCCCCAGGCTTATTAGGTGGGGAAGAAACCCTACCCTGGTAAATTTGAGGTCAGACCGGTTCTGTGCTCTTGAACTCTGTTTTCTGTTGTTTAAGATGTTTCTCAAGACAATACGTGCACAGCTGAACATAGACCCTTATCAGGAGTTTTTGATTTCGCCCTTTGCCTTGTGACCTTTGCTTTGCCCTTTGCCTTGTGATCTTTACTGGTCTCGGAAGCATGTGATCTTTGTTCTCCTTTTTGCCCTTTGAAGCATGTGATCTTTGTGACCTACTCCCTGTTTGTACACTCCCTCCCCTTTTAAAGTCCTTAATAAAAACCTGCTGTTTTTGCGGCTCAGGTGGGCCTCATGATCCTACCGATATGTAATGTCTCCCCCGGAGGCCCAGCTGTAAAATTCTTCTCTTTGTACTCTTTCTCATTATTTCTCAGCTGGCTGACACTTAGGTAAAATAGAAAGAACCTATGTTGAAATATTGGGGGTGGGTTCCCCCAATATGCACTGATCCCAGAGGAGCTGCTGCCCAGCTTTGCTCCTCTCTGCCCTCTGTGTCCCCTTGCTGCCTGGATGAATTCTGACATGGTTTCTTAGATGATCAGCTAGTAGGGTCAGTGTTCACCAATGCTGTTGTTTCCTATCTGTGAGAGCGGCACACATGAGCAGCTTCTAGTTCACCATCTAGTTCACCATCTTGACCCAACCCCCTGACAGTACCTTTAATTAAAGCTCAGTTTTAAATCTTTTTACCCAACTTTTACATTTAAAAATATGTAAAGCTCCAGAAAAATTGTATGAAGAGTGTAAAAACATCCATATGCCACTTGCCTAGACTCATCAATTTTAAAATTATGGCAAAATGTACATAAGAAAATTTACCATTTAACCTTTTTTTTTTTTTTTTGAGATGGAGTCTCGCTCTGTCGCCCAGACTGGAGTGCAGTGGCGCGATCTTGGGTCACTGCAAGCTCCACCTCCCAGGTGCCCGCCACCACGCCCGGCTAATTTTTTGTATTTTTAGTAGAGATGGGGTTTCACTGTGTTAGCCAGGATGATCTCGATCTCCTGACCTCATGATCCACCCACCTTGGCCTCCCAAAGTGCTGGAATTACAGGCATGAGCCACCGCTCCCGGCTCCCATTTAACCATTTTTAAATGGACAGCTCAGTGGCATTAAGTGCATTCACATTATTGGGCAACCATTGCCACCATCCATCTTCAGAACTTTTTCATCTTTCCAAACTGAAATGCTATACCTGTTAAACACTAACCCTCCATTTCTTCCATTCTTGATGATCACCATTCTATTTTCTGTCTCTGTGAAGTTGACTACTCAAGGTGCCTTGCATAAGTGGAATAATACAATGTTTGTCCTTCTGTGACAGGCTTAATACACTTAGCATAATGCCTTCGAGGCTCATCCATGTTGGGGCATGTATGAGAATGTATTCCTTTTTTAAGGCTGAGTAATATTCCATTGCATGTAGATACCACATTTTGTTTATCCATTTATCCATTAATGACATTTGGGTTGTTTACACATGTTAGCTATTGTAAATAATGCCACCATGAACATTGACCTACAACTATCTGTTCACATCCCTGCTTCCAGTTCTTTTGGTTATATACCTAGAAATGGAATTGCTGCATCATATAAAAATTAAAATTCAATCTTTAATTTTTTGAGGAGTGGCTATACTATTTTCCATATGACTGTATCATTTTACATTTCCACAAGCAATGCACAAAGTTTCCAATTTCTCCACAGCCTTGCCAACACTTGTTATTATTATTTATAATAGCTATCCTAATGGGCATGAAGGTTCACCAATTTAAAACGCTATTACATCAAAGGATTTTTAAAATTCTGCCATTCCTGCCTTCTATTATTTTGGATTAATATATCAAAATGGTTCATATGTCCTTTTGCGTACTGGCCATTTTTCCTACAATTCATTCCAGGTTTTTTTACATTATGATAAGCTTAATTTAGGTATTGGAGGATTGACTATTCCAAGATGATGTTAATTAGGTGATGTTCTGGTAAGCAATACTCAGTAGGCCTTATTGGTAACATCACTGAAACTACAAGGGTAACATTCATGGGAAGACCAATACTTTTCATTTATCCTTGTTGATAGTTGCTTCATTGAGTAGTGTACAGTTTTAACAGCAGAATTAAATTACATCTTTAAATTCTATTTCTGATTAACAATAGATTGTTTGTATCATTTTCCTGAAACAGGCTGACATATGACCAAAGTAATCTTCTGAGGCCGGGCGCGGTGGCTCAAGCCTGTAATCCCAGCACTTTGGGAGGCCGAGACGGGCGGATCACGAGGTCAGGAGATCGAGACCATCCTGGCTAACACGGTGAAACCCCGTCTCTACTAAAAAATACAAAAAACTAGCCGGGCGAGGTGGCGGGCAACTGTAGTCCCAGCTACTCGGGAGGCTGAGGCAGGAGAATGGCATAAACCCAGGAGGCGGAGCTTGCAGTGAGCTGAGATCCGGCCACTGCACTCCAGCCTGGGCCACAAAGCGAGACTCCGTCTCAAAAAAAAAAAAAAAAAAAAAAAAAATCTTCTGAAAAGTAATTTAGAATTAGTTGTATATCTTCTTTTATATATACCTAAATAAATCATTTTACAGCAAATCCTGGATGATAGACACTATGGTTTGTGATTTTGCCTTTTTAGTTACAAGATTTTGCCAGATACTCAAAAGGCAATTTCAGGATCCCTCATTAAATCCTCACATCTAGCAATATAAAAGAAGTTGAGTAAAACTGGCTGTATTCTAAAGCCTTACTTCCTTCCTTTGACGATGAGTATAATGGGTTAGATAAAGGCTCCTATGCTTTAGGATATTGGTGAATAGCCATCAAACATGCGGGTACTTGCCTAAGTCAATTTGTGCTAGGCCATTAGGTGATATAGTCATGTCTCTCAATAGAGTTTTTAACGCTTTTATTTATACTTTTTAAATTTTTGGCTTCCATGAAATGACCTTCACTGTGTTCTAGAACTATATTTCTGTTCAAGTGTGTATTTAATCACTATATTGTCCCTAAGCAAATAAAAGAGAATTTTTACCAGGATCTTGCCATAAACATAAAGATATGATCTTATAGTCTTCTTAAGACAGATTATGTAATCATTTATGTTCCATTGCCTTACCTTGATTAAAGATTTTAGCAGACAAGCACTGACATTACATGATTTCTCATAACATTGACATAATTTCTATGTAAGTTGATATCAAGGTCAGATGGTTTCATAATGACAAAAATCTTTTAAAGTTTTGTCCTCAATTGTGGGAATGTTAAAGTGTTGTTCCGTCTCTGTTTGATAAAGCTGGCATCATTACTTCTCTTCATAGGTACTGAGGACTTTAAAAGGAAGCTTACAGATGAAACAGCTTTTAATTTTATCTTAAAGGAAAAAGGATATTAATAAACAATTTAGAAATAAATGGGTCAGAGATGGGCAATATGCCACATTTAAGGAGAGTGCTCAACATTTAATCTCTCTTTTCTTTAATGTTAAACTTACAATACCCAGTTATAAGGAAGTTAGCACTAGTCAAAAATAGAAATTTTAATAATTCAGAAACTCCTTTTATTTCATTTACAGTTATACTGTTTAAGTTTCTAGAACTAACTCATTTTGTGTTTGCTGTGGTTAGATGTAGTATCTACCCCTTGGACTGCAGAACTTGGAGGTGACCAGCTGAGAACCATGACCTACACTATAGTCCTTAATAGTCCACTTACTGGAAAATGCACCACTGCCACTGAAAAGCAGGTACGTCTGCTTTGTCAGTGTCCAGAAGAGTCATGTGTGGGGGAAGAGAGAAGATGCCTATTATAGTTCACCAATTTACAAGACAGTTTCAATAAACAAATGGCAAGAAAAAAGGGACGAGAAACTGTTACAGGTTAAAAGAGACTTAAAAGGCATGTGAATCATATCAACCCACTCCTAATTCAAACAAACCACTTGTTAAAAGGTATTTATAAGATTTCAGGAATTGTTTATTTTTTATGTATAGTAATGGTATTACAGCTGTGTATTAAAGAAAATCATATTTATTTTAAAAGAGATATATGGAAGAATCCATAAAGAGATATAGTGAAGTATTTATGGATGACATTATATTGATGTCTAGGATTTCCTTTAGAAGTCGTCTAGCCAGGCAGAGGATGGTGGCAGAGGCAGGGAATATGGGACGGAGGACAAAGGAAGCAAGACTGGGCAGGAGTTAGCGTTGCTGAAGCTAGTTAATGAGCTCACGAGGGTCATTATACTTCATTTCTACTCTTTCATATATTCAATTTTGTTTTTGTTTTTGAGACGGAGTCTTCCTGTTGCCCAAGCTGGAATGCAGTGGCATAACCTCGGCTCACTGCAGCCTCTGCCCCCAGGGTTCAAGTGATTCTCCTGCCTCAGCCTCCTGAGTAGCTGGGATTATAGACACGTACCACCATGCCTGGCTAATTTTTGTATTTTTCGTAGAGACAGGGTTTCACCATGTTGGTCGGGCTGGTCTTGAACTCCTGACCTCATGATCTGCCTGCCTCAGCCTCCCAAAGAAAATATTTTTTTAAAAAGAATACCACTTTTTTCTGGTTGCAGCGTAGCACGGTTAGGTTCTCTAGTTCGCGCTTGCAGCCATGCGGTCCAATGGCCCGCTGCAGTCAGTGCAGTCTTTGGACGCAAGAAGACAGCCACAGCTGTGGTGCACTGCAAACGTGGCAATGTTCTCATCAAGGTGAACGGGCGGCCCCTGGAGATGATTGAGCCGCGCACGCTACAATACAAGCTGCTGGAGCCAGTTCTGCTTCTCGGCAAGGAGCGATTTGCTGGTGTGGACATCCGTGTCTGTGTGAAGGGTGGTGGACATGTGGCCCAGATTTATGCTATCTGTCAGTCCATCTCCAAAGCCCTGGTGGCCTATCACCAGAAATATGTGGATGAGGCTTCCAAGGAGGAGATCAAAGACATCCTCATCCAGTATGACCAGACCCTGCTGGTAGCTGATCCCCGTCGCTGTGAATCCAAAAAGTTTGGAGGCCCTGGTGCCTGTGCTCGCTACCAGAAATCCTACCGATAAGCCCATCATGACTATCAAAATTCACCTGCATAATAAATAGTTTTTGAGGGACTTTAAAGTTTTAAGAACTGTGAAAAAAAAAAAAAAAGAATACCAGGCCAGTTGTGGTGGCTCATCCCTGGAATACGAGCCCTTTGAGAGGCCCAGGTGGGAGGATCACTTGAGACCACGAGTTTGAGATCAGACTGCACAACACAGTGACACTTTGTCTTTACAAAAAATAAAATTAACCAGGCATGATGGTGTGTGCCTATAGTCCCACCTACTCGGGAGGCTGAGGCAGGAGGATCACTTGAGCCCGGGAATTTGAGATTACAGCGAGCTATGCTCTAGCCACTGCACTCCAGCCTGGGCAACAGAGCTAGACCCTGTCTCAAAAACAAAACAAAACAAACAAACAAAAAAAGGAACACTACTGAAATCTGGTTTACAGAATTGTTGCAAGAGTTAGGGGCCAAATAACTAGATGGCTGCTCTGACACCTGGGAAGAGATTGAGTTTTTGAAATTGAATACTGTACGAGGTATTTAATGCTCTTTACCTGTGACCAGAGTGGCAGTGTCTTACAGTGGAGTGTGTGTTTAGCCAATTTGTGTTGAAGTATCTGATTTGCAAGTAGTCTGAAAACATCTCTGAACATCTGAACTAGTTGTGCTCTTGTAGTTTTGTCCATTATCATTAAAAAGAACATATTTCCATACCTTTAAACAATTCTTAAAAGATTATCAAACGTAAGAAAAGTCTGGTATTTTGGTATTGGGGAGTCTTTGAAAACTTTGGAATACCTCCCCCGCCGCCCCCTTAAAGGATAGGTAGAAAAGGTATGGTTAAAATGAGAAAGGTTTGGCCAGTGACCATTTAAAATCCTGTTTAGGAAAAGCAGTGTTTTGTTTGGTTACTACCCTCCTTGACTTTTTTGATGAAGGGTGGTTTTGTTGAACTTTGATTAATTTTGAGGTGGAATCCTTACTTCATTCAATTGATTTTTGAATTGTTCACCTAACAGGAACACTTAAAACTCTGTAACTTATAGTACACATAAGAGATTATATGGTTTGTCCTCAAGGCTAAAAGAAAAAAACAATTTGATAGTGAAATAAATGACACAGGGGCAGCAAATACGATTTCTGTAAGTCCCTTTCTCTCTTTAAGAGACATGGTTTCACTGTCGCTCAGGCTGGTGTGTAGCGGTGTAATCATAGTTCACTGCAGCCTCAAACTCCTGGGCTCAAATGATCTTCCCACCTCATTCTACCAAGTAGCTGGGACTACAGGCATGTGCCACCAAGCCCAGCTAATTTTTTCCTTTTTCATTTCTTTTTTCTTTCTTTCTTTTTTTTTTATTTGGAGACAGTCTTGCTGTGTCTCGCAGGCTGGAGCACAGTGAGGCGATCTTGCTCACTGCTGCAACCTTACGTCCTGGGTTCAAGTGATTCTCCTACCTCAGCCTACCCCCGAGTAGCTGGGATTACAAGGCATGTGCCACCACACCTGGCCAATTTTTGTATTTTTAGGAGAGATGGAGTTTTGCCATGTTGGCCAGGCTGGTCTTGAACTCCTGGCCACAAGTGATCTGTGCACATTGGCTTCCCAAAGTGCTAGGATTACAGGCATGAGCCACTGCATCTGGCCTAATTTTTTATTTTTTAGGTTTTTTTTTTTTAGAGGCTGGGTGTTTTTATATTGGCCAGGCTGGTCTCGAATTCCTGACCTTAAGTGATCCTCCCACCTCGGCCACCCAAAGCACTGGGATTACAGGCATGAGCTGCCATACCCGGCCCTCTTTTTCTCAATTTATAGACAACAGAGTCAGCATGTAGGCTCTTCTAGCTTTGTCTATAGGTTTCTCATGTCTTTTTTAAGTTTTGAGAAGGAATCCTAGTATACATGTTCTAAATTGGCAAGAAGATTCATATATTAACCATATACATACAAACATTTTTTATCTTATTTTGGCAGACACTGTATAAAGAAAGTCAGGAAGCACGATTTTATTTGGTAGATTCAGAAGTACTGACACATGATGTCCCCTACCATGATTACTTCTATACGGTGAACAGATACTGTATCATCCGATCTTCAAAACAGAAGTGCAGGCTAAGGTGAGCTGCTGTAAATGAGTGTGTTAGGATAGTCTAGATTATATCCTGGTAATTTATTCATCCTGAATTCTTAGTAGTAGCTTTACACAACAGTTTTATTTCTTGCTCAAATTACATTTCCAACGGTGGTCAGCAGAGGAGTGGGGCGTCTCACCTAAGGTCCCTGCTTGGTGAAGGCTTTGACATCCGGAGCTACGTGATCCAGAATATGTGTTGTTTCAGTTGCCACAGGAAGAGAAAGCTGTAGAACTGTGTACACAATCCATTGACCGGAACCAGTCACGTGACCTTGTTTAATGGCGAAGGGGCTGGGAGTTTTGTGGGAGTGCTCAGTGAGCAGTAATTGGCTGTGCTGCAGTGGGAAATGAGAAATGTCTGTGCATTACAGAGAGCGATGGACTTGGCCTAGTCTGGTTAATGTAGTTACTTTCACCTAGTGTATGACCACTAGAGATTTTTTATACAAGGAATTTAGAAAATTTAGTATTTATTTTGAGACTTTATTGCTATTTAGATAAATAAAATTTAGGGCTAGAGAAAGGAAATAAGTAAAATGGCAAGTACTTAGAAGGAAAATTTGATGAAATTATTAGCGGCACACATTGATTTTTTTAAATAAAAGTTATCAATGAACGCATTTTGTTTTATAATATTAATGACTTTGAATCTTTTTGGCTTTCCACTGAATACAATCTTACATTTAATTGTAACACAAATATAACTAAAGTCTGCTCTTTAAATAAATATTCTTGCCTTCTCATTCTACTAGAGTTTCCACAGATGTGAAATATAGAAAACAGCCATGGGGCCTTGTCAGATCTTTAATTGAAAAGAATTCCTGGAGTTCTTTGGAGGACTATTTCAAACAGCTTGGTTTGTAAATTTTTTTATTTATGTATTTTTGTAAAGATGGGCTTTATTAACAAAATGGATTGATTCTTCATTTGGATTCATAACAGGAAACTGGTCGATGATGTTGGAACGACTCCCACTACAGTGGTTCCCACTGTTCCACTTTTTCTGCCACTTGGGGAATTTCAAAACTTTTAATTTTCATTGGTCAAACAAACACTTTTTTAAAATTTTTAATTGTTTTTTTGAGATGGAATCTTGCTTTGTCACCCAGGCTGGAGTGCAGTGGCGCAATCTTGGCTTACTGCAACCTCTGCCTCCTGAGTTCAAGCAATTCTCCTGCTTCAGCCTCCCGAGTAGCTGGAACTAACTACAGGCACGTGCCACCATGCCCGGCTAATTTTTGTATTATTAGTAGAGACGGGGTTTCACCATGTTGGTCAGGCTGGTCTCGAACTCCTGACCTCATGATCTGCCCGCCTCAGCCTCCCAAAGTGCTGGGATTAGTGAGGCACCACCGTGCCTGGCTGAACAAACACTGACATAATGCTTATTGTATCCCAGACATATATAATAAAGTTCTATGTGCTTTACAAATATTAACTCATTTCATACTCAGAACAACAAGGTACAATTATTATTTTTCATTTTATTAAAAAAGGAAATTGAAACACAGGGAGGTTAAGTGACTTTTATCAAGATCACACAGTTAAGAGCTCTCATACCCCTTTGCCTCTGTAAGGAGCCAAGGAGGCTGACTGCATAACCTGCTCGTAGATACACACCTGTGCTGTCTAACCTCTGGGGAGTCCTCAGGGTCACCTTCCTTATCAGATGCAGCCTTCCTGGGCTTATACAGGCCCACTTGGCAATGGTAGTACATACATCTGTGGATTTGGTGGAGGTGGGTACTAGAGACTGACTGGAGAAAACGATACAGTGGTTCTCTTTGGATATTTCTTAACATATACATGGGAGAAATATATATATATATATATATATTTACACACACACACATATGAGCATAATTTAAGTTTAGTTGAAGAAAAGCTGGTGGTCAGTCAACTCAAGGTAATTTAAGGCATATCATCTAGTTGGCTGATAATTTTCCTTGCCTTTCTTCCTTGTCTATTTCACTATTAAATTCTTCATCAGGAGCAGAGAAAAATGAAACTCAAAAATTAGTTTGGCCCCTGAATAAGTTTCTAATAAAAAATTATGGCAGAGGAAAAGGTTGAAACTGATAAAAATGAGGTTTTTAGGTTGTTTACAGATTTTCTTTGCTAGTGCTTCCTTTCTTGCAAACCCTTGTTGAAAATTAGAACTAGTATATGCTCCTCCTTCCTGTAAGGTTGAGAAGTGCCATAATCTGTCTCTGAAATCTTTCTAATGATCCAGTGTAAGTGGGTGGCCTGTTGTTTCCATAACTGAAATCATTACATTAATATGTATTAATAACATAGCACATGGCAAATTTGCTCTGATGATCCCGTCACTTATTAATACACATTCTTCCTGGAATAATGAAACCTCATTATGGGGTCATTGTACTCTCTAAAGCTTTTCATTAAGTGTAAAATTTAAATCTAGGCCATAAGAACCTAAGGAATTCGTTAAAGAAAATTATCAAAAATCACCAGCAAAAACCAGTATCTTAAAGTTGAGGAGCTTTCCCCACTATCTAAAGATTGTTTTTTTTTTTTTTTCTTAGAATCAGATTTGTTAATTGAAGAATCTATATTAAATCAGGCCATTGAAGACCCTGGAAAACTTACTGGCCTACGAAGGAGAAGGCGAGCATTCAACCGAACAGCAGAAACAGTTCCTAAACTTTCTTCTCAGCATTCCTCCGGACATGTGGGCTTAGGTGCCAAAGGGGATATTACAGGTAGTTGTCACCTGGTAAACAGAGATGGAAGATTTATACTTTAGTTGTAGGAAGCAGAATGTGCCTCTTGTTTGTAAGATATGTCAGGAGGTCTCTGTTTCTTCCCTCCTTTTTTGATAATGTTTATCAAACTCTGATTTCCTTAAAGATAACTAATATGTAAGTACAAAGGAGCAGTTGCAAAATGGCAAGCCTATAACCAATATATTTTATTTGGCCCACGTGTCATTTTAAAAATTGGACATTAAATTTTTTTAAAAATTTTATCTATTTTTTCCAGATAGGGTCTCGTTTTGTTGTCCATGCTGTAAGTGGCACAATCATGGCTCAGTGTAACCTCGAGCTCCTGGACTCAAGTGAACCTCCTGCCTCAGCTTCCTGAGTAGCTGAGATTACAGGTGTGCAAACCACCATACCTGGCTAAAATTGGACCTTTTTATATAAAAACTCAGATCTGACAGCCCAGCACTGAAATCCCTTCATGGCAGCAGTTGGTTGGAGCATAGTAGTAGCTGCCCTGTTAGATTATGTGCGCCCCAGCTTGCCACAGCCCCCACCACAATCACCACTCTGCCCAGTTCTGAACCACTTTGCTCATTTATTTGCTGCCTAGCATTTATAGATATTCAATTTCCATGTTTGAGTGTACTGCTCTCTTAATCCTTATATACCGTCAGGGCCAGCCCAGCAAAACTGCAAAGATAAAATTGGACTTTTATTATCTTCATTCTCAATTTTGAACACATCTTACTTTTTGTAACTGTTATTCTCTTCCTCTTGGAGGTATAAAACTGTCATAACTTCTCATCCTCTTACATTATCAGATCTTCCTTTGAGGCTTGTAGCTTAGTGTGACTATGTTTATCCACTATTTAATATTAATGGCTGTTTAATTTTGGAATTTAAAAGTTTGGGTAACAATGAATAGGTGATAATGTTTTATTTTGTTTTGTTTTTTAACGAGGGAAGCATTTAATGTAAGCCCAGTTCAAATATTAGTTGGAGAGATATTTGCTTATTGATTATTAGCTACTTAGTTATCAAGCATGTCGTATTGAATTGCTTATTTAATTTTAGAGTAATTTGCAATATAGGCCAAATTTAAGGAGTGCTGTAAGCTTTCTCTTTGTAGATTTGTTTCATATTACTCAGGATGTCAGAAATTTAAAAAGGGGTGCAGGGAATTTACCCTAAATCACTTTATCTTTACAAATAACTTTTAAAATTTCTTTTTTGGTTCTTTTCAAATGAGTATGAAATTTCTGTCAGTTGAGGGCCGGGTGTGGTGTCTCACGCCTGTAATCCCAGCACTTTGAAAGGCTGAGGTGGGCGGATCACTTGAGGTCGGGAGTTCAAGACCAGCCTGACCAACATGGAGAAACCCCATCTCTAATAAAAATACAAAAATTAGCTGGGCACAGTGGCGCGCACCTGTAATCCCAGCTACTCAGGAGGCTGAGGCAGGAAAATCGATTGAACCCGGGAGGCAGAGGTTGCAGTGAGCTGAGATCGTGCCATTGCACTCCAACCTGGGCAACCAGAGTGAAACTCCGTCTCAAAAATAAATAAATAAATAAATTGGATCAGTTGTAATCACAGTTCTCATTCTAAAGCAGCCTTTTTCTTGTGATCTACAGGAAAGAAAAAGGACATGGAAAACTATAACGTCACTCTTATTGTGGTGATGAGTATTTTGTAAGTATTTGTTGTGAATGCTTATTTTGCTTGTGTCAGCATTTATCTTTAACTAGTTTCCAAAAGAATTTGAATGTATTTGTATATTATTGTGTAGAAATGACCACTATTTGACTATTGCTGGCCTATAAAAATAGCAATTTTATAGATTTCAGATTTTCAGCTTTATATATGATTTTAAGAAGAATTGTTAAATTTGAGGAAATACAAAGTGCTCATTCAACAAATGTTTTTATTTTTTAGCTAATCTGATTAATTTACACCATCATAGGTTTTTATGGGGAGTTCCCTAAATTTAAAGGGAATATTGAAATATACATGCTGGGGAAGTCCCAATAATACTATTTTCCTCTATTTGGTTGGACAAATGGTTCTTAGATAACTCTGCTGGGCCTAAGAATCACTTGGGGTGCTTGCTAAAATGCAGATTTCTTGACCCCTGTCTCAGAGATTGATTCAGTAGTTCTTGAGTAGGCATCAGGAATCAGTATTTTAAAACATACACCCCAGGTTATTTGAGCATTACCTGTTAAAAAATACTGGGACAATGTCTGAATCCCAGGGTATTCTATAGGAATCCACTCAGCCAGTCATATTTAGAATACTAATATCTACGTGGCTCTATATGAATCTTGAGGCATTCTGTTAGATTTAATTGAATTGGTTCTGACTTAGTGATATATTGAAGGTGATAATTTTTTGGATTGGAGCTTCAATATTAGCTGGGTTTTTTTTTCTAATTATAGATTTCAGAACATAGAAGATGTTTGTTGTTCCTTTGGGCTTTATGGAAGATTTTTATGTTCTGCTTAAATCAGTTTTTTATGACAGTTCTGAATAGCAAATATTATCAGTGTTCTTCTGCATTACTTTACAGAAAATGTTTACTCAAAAGTTGGAATATTAATCTGTATACTATTTAAATGCCATAATAATTTCAAAGATTGGATTTTCTTGCTACTATCTTAAGTTTTTTAAAATAAATCTTCTTGATGAGTAAAAGTGAATAAGGTCAAGTTAATATTTTAATAGAAAAAGTAGAGAGATATGATGCCACCTATATATTTGCATATATATATATATAAGGTATGTAACCATTCACTTGAAAGGCTGCTGTGAAAACCAATACAGTAAGTTCATTTAGCATGTAACATTTTATATATGACAGCATTAATGTATATTTGGGACTTGATACTTCCTTTGTCCAAGATGAACTAGAATAATTTTTGCTGAATGGTAATTTTTTTTTTTTTTTTTTTTGCTGATTTCCACTGGGAATAAGAGATACATCATGCTCTACCTGGGATCAGCTACATATTGATCTTCATTTCCTTTTCTGAAAGGCAGCATTATGGGTGTGTAATTGCCTAAGCCAAAGGCACCCAAAAATAGATCCTAAAAGCTTATCTAGTGGATTTCAAAGCTGGTGGTCTCACGTCAACACTGACTAGGATTCCTAGCAGATGGGAGAGAGGTCACAGATACCCCAAACCTGTGAGTTAGGATTATTCGAGGACTTGTACTGTCACTCTAATTACCTTCCATCTTTTCCCTCAACCTCCACTTAATACTTAAAAGTAATTATTTCATGTAATAGGGATAATTGATTTAAATAATAACAATAACTAGAAAACAGTGTAGACGATATACATTTTTGAAGCTTTTGCATGTATATTCTGCATTAGCAATGCTTTAGGTCTGGAAAAGTGTGGATTAACAGATATGATTTGCTCTGCCTAGTGTGGTGTTGTTAGTTTTGTTGAATGTGACACTGTTTCTGAAGCTGTCAAAGATAGAACATGCTGCTCAGTCCTTTTACCGTCTCCGCCTCCAAGAAGAGAAATCTTTAAAGTAAGTCTTTTCCCCCTTTCCCCCCTGACCTGTATTCACCATATTATTTCAGTAATTCTTTAGTTGCAGAAAACTTAATTTCAGTTTGAGATTGTGGTCTGCTCACTATCCTGTAGCCACAAACGGCCTGTTTTTTGTTTGTTTAATTTTGTGTTTTGTTTGCAAATTTATGGGGCTCTGATGATTTCTGGAAATGATAAAAAGATCAGAAGCTATTCTCCACATTTTGAAGATGGTATTTTTCTTTCAGTTTAGCCTCTCATATGGTGTCAAGAGCAGAAAATATTCAGAAGAATAAAGATCAGGCCCATCGTTTAAAGGGAGTGCTCCGAGACTCCATAGTGATGCTTGAACAGGTAGGCAACTTGATACATCACGGTACTTAGTAACTTCGTCCCAGTATGAATCAATTGCTCTTCTGTGTATGAGAGAATATTTACCCTACTGTTGTTTGAAAAAATCCCTCTGCTAGAGCCAAATACCCCTGCCAGTCTCTATTAGGCAAGGGTATTATGTTTATTGTGTAGTCACTTTTGTTTGTTTATTTATTTATTTACAAAATGGGAGTATACAATATACACTGTTGTATATCCTCTTTTTTCAATTAGTAATATATTCTGAAGATGTTTCCATATCAGCGTGTATATATCTACTTCATTTTTATTGATCCTTCTAAATAAAATTCGATCCGTAATATTAAGCTGTTTTTATAGGAATGGTAGCTATTATATACACTGTCCATTATTTTACTTTTATCTATTAACCACATATCTTGGAGATACTTCCATCTCAGTATATAAAGCACTCCCCCTAACAGTTGCATGAGATTCAACTGTATAAATGTGCCATAATTATCTTACTAGTATTTTTACTACTATTGCCAATTTTTTTTTTACTAATATTTACAGACATTTAATCCCCCAATTTTCTGTTTATAAATCTCTCAGAATCTTTATTCACGTACATACTCCATTGATGAAGCCTTCTGATGGCTCCAGTCAGGTCCAGTAGCCTTCTATGCCTGGTGCACAGCTATCATCCTGGGGTTCCTATTGTCTATGTGTGTCTTCTGCTTCCTGTATCCTGTGTTTTCCTTTCTTAGTTACCTTCCTCCTTTTAATGGAGCACATCCAACAGTAGCTTCCTGAGAAAGATAATTTGGAGGTAAATATTTTAAGAGTTCAGCTAACTGAAAATTTTTCATTCTGCTTTTTCTCTTGCTTATAAATGGTTTGGCTAGAACTTTGAAGGCACTGCTCTATTATCTTTTGGTTCCAGTATTGCTATTGAGAATTCTGAGGCTATTAATACTCTTGATTCTTTAATCTGGAAACTTATGCCTATAATTCTGGAAGTTTTCCTGAGTCATATAGTTGATTATTTCCTCCCCTCATTTTCTCTCTCCTGACCTTCTACAACTGTTATTCGGATGTCAGCCTTCCGTTGGATGGATTGTGTAATATTCTTACCTTTTTTTTCCATCTCTTAGTCTTTTTGTTCTACTTCTGGGATATTTTATCTTCAAATTCTTCTATTGAGTTTTTCAGTTTTTGCTAACAAATTTTCAATTTCAAAGAGCTATTAATTTTCTGAATGATTTCTTTTCTTTGTGGCGTTGCAATTTTTTTTTTTTTTTTTTTTTGGAGACAGAATCTCGCTCTGTCGCCCAGTCTGGAGTGCAGTGGCACAGTCTCAGCTCACCACAACCTCTGCCTCCCAGGTTCAAGCGATTCTCCTGCATCAGCCTCCTGAGTAGCTGGGATTACAGGCACATGCCACCAGGCTTGGCTAATTTTTGTATTTTTAGTAGAGACGGGGTTTTGCCATGTTGGCCAGGCTGGTCTTGAGCTCCTGACTGCAGGTGATCCACCCACTTTGGCTTCCCAAAGTGTTGGGATTAAAGGCATGAGCCACCGTGCCTGGCCATTTTTTCTTTTTTTCTTTTTTTTTTTAAGACAGAGTCTTACTGTGTCACCCAGCTGGAGTGCAGTGGCATGAACACGGCTCACTGCAGCCTTGACCTCCTGGGCTCAAGGAAACCTCCCACCTCACCCTCCCGTAGCTGGAACTTCAGGTATGAGCCACCATGCCCAGCTGATTTTTGCAGTTTTTATAGAGACAAGGTTTTGCCATGTTGTCCAGGCTGGTCTCAAACTCCTGGGCTCAACAGACCTGCCTGCCTTGGCCTCCCAAAGGGTTGGGATTGCGGGCATGAGCCACTGCTCCCTGCTGCATTTTTTTTTTTTTTAAATGGCTACAATATCTTTATCTCTCTGAAAATATTACTGATAGTTAAAGTTTTTAAATCTTCTTCTGGCCTACTCATTTTCCATCAAGATCTTCCCCCCATTTTAATTTCTATCTTTAAGGTTAGAGAATTTCTTTAGTGTTTGGTAGCCCTTAGTTATCTTCTTGTGTGGATCTGAAGCTCTTAACATATGGATTGGGCTGGTGTACCCCAAACTTCTCTGTAGATCTGACTGGGCTCTTGGCTGAGAAATCCTGGTATCGGCCTCTTTGGGTCAGTTTCCACAGAGAAGACTCCTCTAGTCTCCCACCTGGTGGATTTAGGGCTGGCTGCAGCATTTTGGGAGCTGAGCAGAAGAAGAGGGATAGGGGAAGGAAAGGCCGAAAGGATGGTCCCAGGATTCAGTATATACATTTTCATGTATTACCCTTGTTTCTGGTATGTACTGCTATCCTTAACAATGCCTTGGTGTCCCTCAAGCCAGGCAGCCAGAGACCCTCTGTTTTATCCTGCACAGAAAGTAAAATTCCAGACTTCTGCCTAGGTAGTAGGAAAGGTCAGATGCGAAAAGTTTCAAGCAATCCTTCTTTATTCTCACTTCCAGAGATTCCTGGTCGTTAACACCTGAGCCTTTTGAGGATTATTTGGGGTTAATTTTGTTGGTTCTCAGCATTCCCTACTTTTACTTTTTCGATTCAGCATTTCCAGGCCTGCCAAGTCATCCGTCTGCTTTCCAGTTTCCAAAGTTGCATTACTGTTGTCTCCTTTTCCGTTCTCCTTGCCCTTACAGCTTTATGTCTTTTTAAAAATCTCTTTATTAGTGGGGTTTGAGGGAGCAAAGTTGGATGTGTGTATTTATTCCACTCATTCACTCTTCAGCTCACTCCTGCCTGGTGTTCTTCTCCCGTGGTTTCCCCAACTAATATTGCTTGAGCGAAGGTCCCCAGTGACATCTGGCTTGTAAAAAGAATGTACCCTTTTTCAGTCTTCATCCTACAGTGTCAGCATTTGACAGAGTTAAACACTTCTTTCTTGAAATGTATGTAATCTTGCTTTCTTTAAAACCATTAAAAACATCTTTTTGTGATATAATTCACATACAATAAAAGTTTTTATTCACAAGGATGTGCAACCATCATCACTAATTCCAGAGCATTTTCATAACCCCACAGGAAAATCTGTACACATTAGTAGTTACTTCCCATCCCTCACTCCCCTTGACCCCTGGCACCCACTAATCTAATTTCCATTACTATGGGTGTGCCTATTCTGGACATGTTATCTAAATGGAATAATACAATATGTGGTCTTTTGAGATTGGCTTCTTTCACTTAGAAAAATGTAAAACTAATTTTTGCTAGTTAAAAACATCTCCTTGGCCAGGCACAGTGGCTCACACCTGTAATCCTAGCACTTTGGGAGGCCGAGGTGGGCGGACTGCCTGAGCTCAGGAGTTCGAGACCAGCCTGGGCAACTTGGTGAAACCCCGTCTCCACTAAAATACAAAAAATTAGCCGGGGGTGGTGGCGGGCACCTGTAGTCCCAGCCACTCGGGAGGCTGAGGCAGGAGAATTACTTGAACCCAGGAGGCGGAGGTTGCAGTGAGCTGAGATCACACCACTGCACTCCAGCCTGGGTGACAGAGCAAGACTCCGTTTCCAAAAAATAAAAAAAATAAACAATAAAAACATCTCCTCTGCCTGACTTCTTCCTGGCCCAAATGCTCCAGGGCTCTGTGTTAGGTTCTCTTCCCTTCTCTATTACTCTCCCTTTAGGTGATCTTATTCACACCCTAACTTTAACCACATGTTCCAGTGACTCCTGTCTTAGTCCATTTGTGCTGCTGTAACAAAATCCTGGAGACTGGGTAATTTATAAAGAACAGAAATTTATTGCTCACAGTTCTGGAGGCTGAGGAGTCCAAGATTAAGGTTCTGGCATGTTTGGTGGCCAACTGGCAGAAGGGACTGAAGGACAAAAAAGGGGACTGTTTAGTTCCCTGAAGCTCTTTTATAAGAGCACTAATCCACTCATAAGAGCCCTCATGAGCTAATTACCTTCCAGAGGCCGCGTCTCTTCATGCTGTTGCATTGGGGATTCAGTTTGAACATGAATTTTGAAGAGGACACAAATGTTCAGATAGCAGCAACTCCCAAGTACATCTCTCTCGCCTCGACTTGAGCTCTAGACTCATACAGTCACTTGCTTACTTGGCATCTTCACCTGTATAACTAACAGGATTCTCAAACTGATTATGTCCAAAATGTCAATTTTCCTCTAATCCAAAACCTAATTCTTTAGTGGGTCTCATTTCAGAAAATGATGCTGCTATCCACCAATTGCTCAAGTCAAAAACTTAATAAAATATCGAAGTATGTATTTATGGATGTGATTATTTGTTTTATTAATAGTTCTGGATCCCTGACTAGTCTGTAAGCTCCATGAAGGACAGGACAGACTCTATTTGGTTCTCCATTGTATATCCAGTGCTTAGAACACTGCCCAACATGTAATAGGCAAGCAACAAATACTTGTTGAATGAATGAATACAGAAAAAAAAGAGTAAGACATAATGCCTGCTCTTGAGTTGCATCCAATTTTCTTAGAGAAATGAGCTGTCCAGGTGTATTGTTAACAACCAAAATTACAAAATTCAGTGTCAAAGTGTTAAATAGTAAGGATAATGCTTTGGGAGTTTAGAGGCAGAATGACTGGGGAAAACTACATGAAGAGTGTGAATATGAGTAAGTTTTAGATAGGTGAAGAACATGAGGGTAAGAGCATGCAAAGGCACTGAAGCGAAACTTGAGTTGTTTAGGGGGTAGTTGAGGAGACCACTGCAACTTCAGAAACCGTTTAGGAAAACAAGTCTGTCACTACGCTTAATTTGATTAATGGACCTATTGGGAGGTAGACTATGTAGTAGCGGGAAGAAGTACAATACTCCAGCAAATGGGAAGAACTCTGTAGCAATCATACTGATACCCCAAAGAATCAGGTATTTTGTATTTAACGTTTTATTTGTGCATTGGTATAAACAAAACTACATTAAGTGTCACTGTAAATTTTGGGCATAAAAAATAGAAATTTTCAAATCTGATTAGAAAACTTAATCTGATTTTAAAAATTAATTTTGTTTACAGCTGAAGAGCTCACTCATTATGCTTCAGAAAACATTTGACCTACTAAATAAGAATAAGACTGGCATGGCTGTTGAAAGCTAGTGATCTGAAGGACTAAAACCGCGGAGATAATTGGAACTAAAAGAAAATACCTGGAAGAAAACTAGAAGAAGGAAGGATTTTGGCATAGAACATTTCTATGTTTTTTCATTATTGAGATTTCTAATATGAACATTTCTTTCAGTAACATTTATTTGATAATTAGTTTCTGCTGGCCTTAAGAATCCATCTTTCACTTCTTATAGATATTTTTAAGCTGTGAGTTTCTTCAGTGAACCATGAAGTATATTGGAGAACTGAATTTCTCTGATAAAAAAAGAAAGTGACACACCCTGAACGGAGTGGTATGGTCTCATTTCTACAGTGAAGTCTGATGCTTTGTTAGCACAGAATCAGTACAGGTCCAATAGGCTGCTTTCATAACTGAGAGAAGACCAAGAGGATAAAGAGGACAATATAGGAAACCTCTATGTCATTACTGATTTTAAAGGTCCTGTTTTCAGACATACAACATTTCCAGGTTGGTGTACTATAAATATTATAATGTCTTCATTTATTTAGCATGCAAATTTAATAGTCAAACTTTTTGAATCTGCATGTTGATGATGATTATCAGAAAGGATCTTCTGCCATGTTGTATCTTTATGAAAGAAATAGTTGTTTTTTCTTAAGGTAACTATCAGAGGTGGGATTATCTTGCCTCCTCATGTAGGATACCAAGAGTCAAAAGGAAGAACCGTCCTCTGAGTTTTAAAAACCAGAAGGTTATGTTAAAATCTGGGCATTCAGTGACAGATCGAATGCCTACTTGAACAAAGATTGGCTTCAGCTTAGCAGTCTTTCATGGTGGAAGCGACCCATCTGGTTGAAAATAATTTGTGTACCTTCAGTGACCATGTATGGCTTCCTTCTTTATGTATGTGTGTGACTTGTTTTGCTTGGTAAGTTATAAGTCAGACATAAACTTTAGCTCTTTAATAAAACCTTCTGGGGCACGTATGTCCCAGTACAAGTGTAGTGACTCTGAAGTTTTAACTCAGATACAAGCTTTGGCTCTTTCATAAAAAGTTTTTATGCATATGTGTCTCCATACAAGTGGCTCATTAAAATAAGAACTTTGTAAACTGACTTAAAATCAGATATTTTTTCAAGAGTTAGGGAAAGTTGAAGTGTTTTACTGTTTTGTCTCGAGCCCTTTCTCTGGGGGAAAAATACATATATATCTATATACATATATATGTATATAATGTATCTACATTCTGTTTGAACAACTATTGCCTTTAATTAAATGTTTCATTTTCCCCCAGAGTCCCCAAAGCCACATGGCGTTATTATAGTCATTTTTGAGATACCTGTAGAGAATGAAAGTATTGACTCCGTTAGAGGGAAAATGGGTTTCTCTGGGTGAATTCCAACTAAGCATACCTAGGGCTATCAGTGGGCCTACCTGGGTTTTTGTTTTGGTAAGGATTTATGTAGTGTCTGGCTGTGAGCAAGATGAAGATTTCTCTGTTAAAGTCACAAAAATGATCGACAAACAATATTTTTGTGATGTTTCTTTAAAAGTTGTATTTTATAACATACCTCAAGGAAGATTACCAAAGTAAGTTGCTTTATTAAATTAAGACTAAATTCGTATGGATGCAGAATTCAGTTAATAAAATTTGAGCCTGTTATGTAAATTGAATATCAATAAAATAAAAAATTTCTGAATTGTAGTTTTCTTTTTCTACTTAAAAACAAAACTACAAAGCCTGCGGTAGCGAAACGTGGACATGGGCCTACACTCTTTAAAGAAATTTTGTGCAATAATAAAACCCAAAAAGGACTCTCATCTCAGGGCAGTTTCATCTCAAATACGCAGACGACTGGAACAAAAGTACTAGCGAGGCCTGCTGGTCCAATGTAAAGGCTGCTAGCCAGAAATCATGAAAACGAACAGGTTGCTAAATGAACAGATCCGGCGGCAGTGATGGGCCTTTAAGAGAAGGTCAGCGAAACTGGGGGAGGTACTTGGATAACATTTTGCGGTGGAGAGCTCCCCCACCGCCTGTTGCCGGCGTCTGAATGAAGGCTGGCCGCTCCACGGTCTCACGTAGTTCGGAAATCCTCCGGGTTCCCGGGTTTCCCGTATTTCCGTCTCCGCACCTCGCCTGCACTCCCGGGCTCCGGAGGCTGTCCCACCGACTCGCCGCCCGCAGGCACCGGCGGGGCCCGGCTGCAGCCTCTGGGGCGGGGCGGGGCAGGCCGGGGTTGCGGGACCCGCCTCCTGCCCCTGCCTCCTAGACGCGCTCTCGGGAGCCGATTTTCCCCTTCCCAGCGCCAGGGCCGCGGGCCAGGAGGAGGAGCCTCGCCCGCGGGCTCCGCGGGGCGGCTGGCGGCGCACGTGCGGGCAGGCGGGGAACCCCGGCGCCGGGGGCGGGGCACCCGGAAGCGCGCGTGGACTTGGCGCACCGAGCCGGGCGGGCGGAGGAGCGGCTAGGACGGCGCGGAGAGGCGGGCGCGCCGCCCGGGCAGCGGCGGGCTGTGGTCACAGGTGGGCGGCTGCGGCGAGGGAGCGGCCGAGCTGAGCCCGGGTCCCGGAGACTCCTGCTGTCACGCCCGGGGCTCCGCGTAGCCGAGATCGGGAGACGCGTCCGTGCCTCCGGGGAAGGCGACCCATCTCCCCTCCGCCTCTTTGGCTGCAGTTGCACCTCCGGCCAGAGGGCAGGTAACTTCCCTTCCAAGGTCATTCTCCTGGCGGGGTGGCGTGCGAGGCCCGCCCACGTCCTCCGGATTGGCGGGGGCGGGAGAGGCTCACCCCGCAAGGGGCCCGACCAGTTGAGCTGGACGGCGACCCCCGAGCACTGCCAGGGAGTCTGGTGGCATTCCTGGAGCGAGGTCGCCGGTCTCAGCCGCCGAGAGTGTTAGCCGGTGCCAGCGGGCATATGCTTCGCCTTTCCCTGCAGCCCCGCTGAGTTTCCACCAGCGCCCAGGCTTGGAGCGGAGACCGCTTGGCCCTCCCAGCCTGCACCCGCAGGTGAGCGCAACCGCCCGCGCCCCGGCTGTCCCGGACGCGTGGTCGGCTGTCGCCATAGGAACGGCTGGTGCCCAGACGGCGCCTGCCCAGGCTGGGAAGGGGCGGTGAAGGCAGCTCGGAGCTCCAAGAACCCTGGAGCCCCCTGTGTGGCCAGGCGGAGCCATAAAAGCCTGATGAAAACGGGACCCCCTCCCCCTCTCTCTTCTCATTTTTGATTGCTCAGGCGTTGGAGGTTAAGCAGAAAGAGAGGCGTGGACCTGTTTACGAGATGTAAGTTGTGTTCTTTCCACCTTTACCTTCTGAGGGCTTCTTACGCCTCATGGTGACAGGTGCAAATCAGGACACAGAAGGGCAGTATGAAACCTGTGAAGAAAAAGAAAACCGAAGAACCTGAACTGGAGCCCCTGTGCTGCTGCGAGTACATAGATCGGAATGGGGAAAAGAACCACGTGGCTGCTTGTTTGTGTGATTGTCAAGATCTGGATGAAGGGTGTGATCGGTAAGAGCAGAGCATTACTTGACGCTGGCCCCATCACCCTTCTGAGAACTGCCGTGTGTACTTTCAGCCTAGCCACCCGGAATGCTAGAATTTGCTCTTGATTCTATTTCCAAGCATCTAAAATGAGAGTTGGCTTCTATGTCAAGTGTGAGGATTTTATAAAGATGGATTACGCAGTAGGGCACAGCTGTCTGTCTGCTGTTTTATAGGATATTATTTTTCGTTTAAAGAGAGATGGGGGAGAGAACAGGCAGTTTAAAGGGATAGTAGGCAAGTTAGTATAAAATAAAATGCAAGCCAGCAGAATCTGTAAGTTTAAAATGAACACATTAGTTCCAGAAAGTTCCTGCCTTCTCAGAGGTCTCAGCATTTAGAGACTGACTACTTGGGACTGGGTGGCGCCTGACCACAGAGGGCCTTGTGGGTTGAAAGATCATTTTCCTGCTGTTAGTACTGGTCTTGCCCCTTGTTTCTGGGGAGGAACTCCAGCCAGAAGGCATGTATCTCCCCTGGATTCACAGTTTTCAGTGTGACCAGCAACACTTGATTGATTGTACTGTATTTGGCTTTTATTTTCCAAGTGATGGAAATTACTATCCAAAAAGAGAATTTTTAACATCACTGAAAAAATTTAGTGTCGGACAGTGAATAACCTGGTTTTAATCCATTTTCTGAGTAATTATATATTTAAAAATTATTGTCACATGGAAGTCATAATGTGGGAAGAATAGGGATGTTGGAAACTTGCTTTTCCCATTAGTAATTATTTCTGGTTAAAAATGTCATTGCAAGTGCCAGTTTGTTGACTTAGAGCTTGGTACATTAATACAGCATTCCTTTGGGTCTGCAGTGTAGTACTAGCCTTGACTCTTAAAATCCCAGTGACCCCTTTGTAATTCTTACTTGACAGTGTACTGCGTAGTCTTTTTTATGGATGTCTTTGAATATAGATTCTTTAGAGTTAGTCTAAAATCTATACTGAGAAAATAGAGCACTTTGCACTAATGAATGGAGAAATGATGCTGTTTCCATAACCACCATCACTCAAGACCGCAGCTCTTCCATTAACCTTGCTAACTCTTCCTCCCTCCTAACCCTGGAGACCTGAGCTGTCCCCTGAGGCGTCTCCTCTGCTCTCTCTGTACCCCTCTCCTCGGTGTTTCCACTGTGCCTGCCGCTCTGTATGATTCCCAACTAGTTACCTCCCACTCACCTCCAAGTTCTAGTCTTACCTTTAAAAATTGTCTAAAATCAAAGTTACCTTTCCTTAAACTCTACCTTTTCTTACTAGCCTGTCTTAATTTGTTCAGGCTGCTATGATAAAATAACTGAGGCTGGATAATTTGTAAACAATATACATCTATTGCTCACAGTTCTAGAGGCTCAGAAATCCAAGATCAAGGCACGGGCAGATTCAGTGTCTTGTGAGGGCCCTTTTCCTCATAGATGACACCTCCGTGGTGTGTCCTGACACGGCAGAAGGGGCGAATAAGCTCACAGGGCTCTTTTATAAGGGCACTAGTCTCATTCACAAGGGCTCTGTCTTCATGACCTAATCACCTCCTCTGATTACTGTTGCATTGGGAATGAGGTTTCAACGTAACGAACTTTGGAGGGACACAAATACTTCCTGGCTCCCTAAAATTTATGTCCTTCTCACATGCAAAATACATTCATTTCATCCCAATAGCCCCAAAAGTCTTAGCTCATCCCAGTGTCAATTCAAAAGTCTAAAAGTCCAGAGTCTGGTCTGAATATCACCATCCAAATCAGATATGGATGAGTTTCAAGATCCAATTCATCCTGAGACAAGTTCTCCTTCACCTGTGCGCCTGTGAAATGAAACAAGTTAGGTGCTTCCACAGTACAATGGAAGGACATGCATAGAATAGACATTCCCATTCCAAAAGGGAACAACAGGAAGAAAGGAGTGTCAGTGACAGGTCCTGACCCAGTGGGGCAAACAATGTTAAGTCTTAATAAGGCTTGACAATAATCTTGGACTTGATGTCCTGCCTTGTAGACACACTGGGCTGGAGATTGGGCCCCCAAGGCTCTGGGTGTCCCTGCCACCACAGCTTTGTTGCGCACAGCCCACACTGCAGCTCTCGGGTTGGACTGCCTACAGATGCCTACAGCTCTCCCAGGCTGGAGTTGCATACTAGTGGCTCTATCAGTTGGGGCGCTTGGGGGTGACCCTGTCCCCACAGCTCCAAGTAGGCATTGCCTCAGTGGGGTGTCTCTGTAGTGGCCCCACCACACTCACAGCTCCACTGGGCAGTGCCCTGGTGGGGACTCTCTGTGGTGGCCCCGCCCCTGTGGCAGTCCTCTGCCTCGGCCCTGAGGCTCTCCAGGGCATCCTTTGAAATTTAGGTGGAGGCAGCCAGGCCTCTACAGCTCCTGCACTCTGGATGCCTACAGCATTGGCACCCTGTGGATGCCACCAAGGTTTACCACATGTGCCCTTCAGGGGTGGCCTCTGTGGCATACCGAGGCCCAATGGAGCCACACCTGGAGCTGCCGTGGGGCATGCACCAGAATGTAGGGAGCAGAGGCTTCAGATGGCACTCGGCAGTACCCCCTGAAGCCCCATGGGTGCCCTGTGCCCTCTTATGAGACTGTCTGCCCTCAAAGCCCTGGCACTTGAGGCTTGTGGTGGGAGCAGCAGCCCCAGGGATCTCTGAATGTCTTCAGGGTCCTTCCATCGTCTTGATGACTGGCACGGGGCTAATCTATACTGATCTCATCCACATCCTTGCTGTTCTCTCCCAAACATGCTTTCTCATTTCTTACAACATAGACAGGCTGAGAATTTTCCAAATCTTTTACTCCCCTTTTGATTATGAATTTTGTCTTTAAATTATTTCTCTCTCTGGCCGGGTGCAGTGACTCACGCCTGTAATCCCAGCAGTTTGGGAGGCCCAGGCAGGCAGATCACCTGAGGTCAGGAATTCGAGACCAGCCTGACCAACATGGAGAAACCCTGTCTCTACTAAAAATGCAAAATTAGCCAGGCGTGGTGGTTCTTACTTGTAATCCCAGCTACTCAGGAGGCTGAGGTAGGAGAATCACTTGAACCCGGAAGGTGGAGGTTGTGGTGAGCTGAGATCGCGCCATTGCACTCCAGCCCGGGCAACAAGAGCAAAACTCTGTCTAAAAAAAAAAAAAAAAATTATCTCTTCTGCATTTTATCATAAGCATTTATGAGAAGCCATGCAGCACCCTGAACACTTTGCTTAGAGATTTCTACTGCCAAATACTCAGTTTTATCACTCTTGAGTTCTATTTTCTACCAAACAGCAGGACACAAACACAATTCCACTTGAGTTCTTTCCCTCTTTATAAGTAGCAAGGATCACCTTCCTTCTAGTTTCCAATCACATGTTTGTCACTTCCATCTGAGATCATATGAGAATGGCTTTTACTGTCCATATTTCTGAGAGCCTTCTGTTCATTACCTCTTAGGGATTCTCTAAGATTGCGACTTTCTCTGCAGCTCTCCTCTTCTGAGCCCTTGCTAGAATCACCTTTGTTAGTTTGTTCAGTCTAGGTTTTTTCCCAGCATGCACTTCCACACTCTTCTAACCTCTACCCATTACCCGGTTCCACAGCTACATCCACCTTTAGATATCTGTTGTAGCAACATCCTACTTGTCAGTACCAATTTCTGTCCTAGTCTGTTCAGACTGCTATAACAAAATAACTTAGGCTGGGTAATTTATAAACAACAGATATTTATTGCTTACAGTTCTGGAGGCTGTGATGTCCAAGATCAAGGGAGCAGCAGATTCAGTGTCTGATGAGGTGTCCTGCTCAGCTTCATAGATGGCACCTTCTTGCTGTGTCCTCACATGGTGGAAGGGGCAAACAGGCCCCTTTGGGTCTCTTTTTTAGAGGCATCAATTCCACTCATCAGGGCTCTGCTCTCATGACCTAATACCCTCCTCAAGGCCCCGTCTCTTAGTACTCTTGAATTGGGGATTGGGTTTCAGCATATGAATTTTGGGGGCATAAACATTTAGAACATAGCATAGCCTAAGTGTGCAAAACAGTCAACAAATATTCTGTTCACCAAGTTCAGTGATTTGATTCATACTAGTTTGATCTCTATTCTTCTGTATGTAACCCCATCCTTGCAGGACTAGTCTGCTGCCTGGGCTCATGCCAGGTGTGTGCTGCACACATTTCTTTCCACTGGAAGGCCTGCCTTCCTCCCTCTCCATTCATACACATGCTAGCTGGACATCAGGGTTGAGCACAGATCCCACCTTTTCCACAAAGACCCCTCTGATGACTCCACCCAGAAGTATTGACACTCCTCTGAGCACTCCTTATAATGTTTGATCCCAAGAGTTCATTGATTATTGCTGCTTTGTCACTTACCTCATAGTTCTTGAATTCCCATGTTGTCCTCAGAACTAAATTGTGATTTGTTTTGAGATTCTTATGACTGTACAGGTCATAAGATGTAAACATTACTTGCAGCATGTGTCTATACCTATGTATTTGTTTAGGGGAGAAATAACCTTAAGTTTTAAACATCTTGTTCCTATTTTAAAAAATGACATGTGAATCTGAAAAGCTTAGTTTTGTAGTAAGGAGGTGAAATGTTTGGTCTTTGGTAGCTGTAATCATTTATCTCGCCGTTTGGCATTCAGTGTTCTGTAGCTTTTAATTCAACAAACCCACATAAAGTCCCTCCTCTTTGTGCTTTTTCTGAATAGATGGATTACATGTAAATCTTTACAGCCAGAGACTTGTGAAAGAATCATGGATACAATTTCTGATCGCCTCCGAATTCCTTGGCTTAGAGGAGCCAAAAAAGTGAACATCAGCATCATCCCTCCGCTTGTCCTGCTGCCTGTCTTCCTTCATGTGGCTTCCTGGCATTTCCTCCTGGGGGTGGTGGTTTTGACCTCCCTTCCTGTGCTGGCACTGTGGTACTACTACCTCACTCACAGAAGGAAAGAACAGACCCTGTTTTTCCTGAGCCTTGGACTGTTCTCGCTGGGCTACATGTACTATGTGTTCCTGCAGGAAGTGGTCCCCAAAGGGCGTGTGGGTCCCGTTCAGCTAGCTGTTCTTACCTGCGGGTTATTTCTGATACTCTTAGCCTTGTACAGAGCCAAGAAGAATCCAGGCTACCTCAATCCAGCAAGCAGTGACAGAGCTCTAAGCAGCAGCCAGCTGGAGCTGCTGAACCGAAAAGGGCAGGAGAAGACCAAAGGGTTCCCTGGGACAGACACGTCGGGCAGTCTCAACAATCGCACAGCAAAGGATGACCCCAGGGGCTCTTCCAGGATGCCGGCTGGAAGCCCCACCAAAGCAAAGGAGGACTGGTGTGCCAAGTGCCAGCTGGTGCGACCAGCCCGGGCGTGGCACTGCCGGATATGTGGCATCTGTGTGAGGAGAATGGATCATCACTGTGTCTGGTATGTTGGAAACATTTGGAGACTTGGAAAGTGTAAATTCATGTAAAACTCGCTAGTTACATTTGATCTTCCCTTGTGCTATACCAAAATTTCTCTCCTTCCCAGCTTTACACCTTGTAGGTATTTGTGGGTTGTTGTGATCTTCCCACTTAGTCATCAGTTTTTCGAGTTTCACAAATTTAGTTCCTTCAGTCATTTCCTGAAGCAGAATAACAGAAAACTTGTGGGGTTTTTTTTTTTTTTTCAATTTTCTTTTGAACGACTCCTCATTTATCTTCTTTCTAATAGAGAAGTATCTACAGCTGAATGATTTTTTTTTTTAAAAAAAGAATTGATCAGAAACAGTATAAGCATATTTCCCTGTACTATTCCTTTTTAAACATAAAGCTGAAGAAAGTGTACCCCTATTTTTAGGTGACTCTTTTTCCCCCTTGCCATACATACATAATCGTTTTTGATGCTACCGATGATTTCCACTTAACATTACTGAATTGAGGCCTTACCAGATAAACTCTCTATTTGATTATTTGCAGAGAAATGGGCTTTTGTACCTCCCAGTTGGCCAGTAACAAATGAAGGTACATAAGGCCCTATAAAATATGAAGTGCAATGTTTAAAGATGATGTTGCAGCTTCACTAAAAACATCTAAACTGAAGGGAGTATAATTAATTCAGACATGAATGCTGTGAGTAGCATGTTTGCAGGTTTATTGCTCTTCAGGCAGTCGTGATCAATGAGTTACGCTTTTCATGTCTAGGATTCTGGTCCTGTAGCATCCCACCTCCTCCTCAGAAGCGGATGCAGGAGAGGGTGAGGGTGCAGAAAAGGCTGAGAGGCATCGACGTGGGCCTCAAGTTGCATGGCTCAAGTGCAGGGCAGCTCTTTTCTGGGTCTTTGTCTGTAGAAGTAAACAGGTGTTTTCATTTTTAGATATTCTACTTCTGTGTCTTCATCACTTATTATTCGTGTGTACGTGTGTGTATGTGTTCCATTTACAAATGCTGGTTTGCAGAAGGCTCACCTAAGAGCAGATCTGTGCCCACCGGAGCATCCTGGTGTGCAGTGGGTAGAAGGCACTCCCTGTCCATCCTGCCCCACAAATGGCCACGACACTGTTTTTACCTGCCAAAGAGCCTGCAGGTTACCAAGTTGTTCCTCCCCTCACCCTGTGTTTCTCACCTCTTTGGATCTTTATCTTACTCTTCATATATTGAACATGAATTTTCCCATAATCTGTAATCCTTCTGATTTAGCATTTTTACGTTTTCATAATTCTATTTAGCTCCCTTTCCTTAACATGGTGAGGACAATGTTAGCTCTCCATAGCTGGGTAATACTGATATTGAGGAAGATTTGTTAGCCAGGTGCTGCTTTTTACTTAGTCTTGTCCTTAAACTGACGATGTGATTCCACTTTGCAAAGAGCGGTGAATATAAGACTGCATCCCTCAGTGTGCAAGTTTTTAATTCCCTAAAATTGCAAAATAAGAGAACTTCTTAATAACTGTAATTTACACTTTCCCTATTTAAAACCTTGTCTTGGCTGGGCACGGTGGCTCATGCTTATAATCCCAACACTTTGGGAGGCTGAGGTGGGCGGATCATGAGGTCAGGAGTTCAAGACCAGCCTAGCCAACATGGTGAAAACCCATCTCTATTCAAAATACAAAAATTGTCTGAGCATGTTGGCACATACCTGTAATCCCAGCTACTTGGGAGGCTGAGGCAGGAGAATTGCTTAACCGGGACCTGGGAGGCGGAGGTTGCAGTGAGCCAAGATCACGCTGCTGCACTCTAGCCTGAGCTACAGAGCAAGATTCCGTCTCCAAAAAAAAAAAAGCTTTCTTGTTTATCATGTAAATTGTATTGAGAACTCTTAAAAATGTTTGCTTTTTTATTTCTCTATGCTGTTTTGAGGATAAATAGCTGCGTTGGAGAATCAAATCATCAAGCATTTATACTTGCCCTTTTGATCTTCTTGCTCACCTCGGTGTATGGGATCACACTGACCTTGGACACCATTTGTAGAGATAGAAGCGTCTTCACAGCTCTCTTCTACTGTCCTGGAGTTTATGCAAATTACAGGTGAGCCGTGGATACCACAGCATGGAGGCCCCCTGGGAAGAAATGGGTGTTGCCATCGACAGGGACTGTTACTACTTGGTTAGGAGTTCTCAACCAAAACATAGGCCAGGCTGTGGGAATGCTGGGTATCCCTGAAATTGCATTGGTGATGTGTGTTTTTCTAGGGTGCTGTTAAAAGGATTATTGACCTTTAGAAAGTGAAGAACTAGTTCTCTACAAACAGGACCAGGCCTAATCAGGGACTTCCAGAGTCCGGTGACCACTCACAGGCTCAAAGTAGCACCAGTGAAACTAAAACAATCAACAGAAACTAGCAGCCCCAGGGCACATATGTGCCTATTTTGTCGTAACGATCCAAAACCTTCTCCCTTTACCGCTGCTTCCTGATGCTTTTTAGTCCAGGCTTAATTTCCTGCTTCCGACCCTTTGGAGATGTGCTCAGCATCTCTATAACCTTGCTTTTCTTTGTGACCTCTCTTGGTTTTTCCTGTTCTACTTTCTTTCTTTTTTTAATCACCACTGATGATTACTATGATATGTAGGTCAGTATTTCCTGAGGCCCCTTTATAGATTGTGAAGATTTCCAGGCCATGGCAAAAGCTGGGATTCTTCAGCTTCGGCCTCAGCGCCCCCTCCCTGTATGCCGGGGCCCCCCTCTGCCCATGCTGTTTATTCCCTTCCCTTCATCATCGTCTCTGACATAAGTGCTCTGTGGTGTCTATGGTTTGGTCCTTTTCTTTCTTCTCACTCTTCATTTTCAGAACAATCCTTGCTTTCTCTACAAAGTATCCCTGTGCGGCATTTGTTTTTATTAATCTGTGGACAGATATCCCCATTGTCATCCTAGAACCAGACACCTGTGGGCATTATTAGAATAGATTGGTCCTCGTCAGAGTAAGTTTCCTTCCCCGCTGTGTGGAGAGTATCTCCAGCGTGTCAAATTCTCCGCTAACGCTGCAGGTGAGGCCTGTCCTGAAGCATAGCATGTCTGTGCACTCGGTGGGGAGGCGAGGGAACCGAGGAACGCAGTCCTGCCATTGCTTCTCACCCTGCTCTGTGCAGACGATTCACAGCACCTCATCTTTTTGGTGAGGTCCTTGGATTTAATAGTCTCTGAGGTCCCTTCAGCTTTACACATGAAGATTCTGAATGAACTTATTTCCAGCTAACTTCATTCGCGAATGTTTGAAAATCATCAGATGGCAGAGGCTCACTGGCAGCCTGTCTCATTAGTGAGCCTGAGAGGAGTGTCCCTGCCCTGTGTGATTGTGTTGGGCTTTAGGAGGGTGAATTTGGAATGTTACGCTCGGCGTTCCTACATCCGAGTAAGCACAGGGCTGCTGGTGTTGGGCGTCATCGTGGTCTTTGCGTTCCTCAGCACTGGACTGGAAAGAATGGAGATTAATAACTTTAGCACTGTCCCTTGGCATCCACCTGCAGCTTCCTGGAGGACATTTATAGCAATCCCTTGGTTCCTTTGTTTTGTCATGAGTTAGATATAATTTACAAATTACTTGTTTATTTAACAAACAGGTGTTGAACACTGTTATGTCAGGCAGTGTGCTGGGTGTGTGGAGGGTACAAAATGCAAAAAACAGTCCCTGCTATTCTAGTGTAATATACTAGAAAACAGGCACCAGTAATTATAGAATAAACATGCACATTCTCCTGCTTAAGCAGGTTATTGGAATTCTGAGTATCTTCCAGTTCGGAGGATTGGGGAAGATGTCAAAAGTCTTTAGTAATAAGTAAAAAAATGTGTAAAATGTGAGGATGATGACAGTTTTCTGAATGTGACAAAAATGGCAGCCCTGACCAGCCTTTTCTCCTCTCCCAGCTCGGCTCTCTCCTTCACCTGCGTGTGGTACTCTGTGATCATCACAGCAGGCATGGCCTACATCTTCCTGATCCAGCTGATCAATATCAGCTACAATGTGACTGAACGGGAAGTCCAGCAGGCCCTCCGACAGAAGACTGGGCGCCGGCTCCTCTGCGGGCTCATCGTGGACACAGGCCAGTACAATAGGGGCTTCCTGCGGAACTGGCACCAGTTCTCCACCCTGGGCACACGTGCATTCCACCACCCTGCCGAGGACATTGTCTGAAGTGCCTTCTGTGTGGCTCTCTGAGGGATGATGGCTCCTCCTTCCGTCTCCCTTCCATTTTACACTTCAGTGTCCATTTTTATCCCTGGTTTCTTAAAGGCATTATAGGGCCATGCTCAGGTTTAGAGACTGGAGTGGGAAGAAGTTAATTTTTCTGATGCCACAACTTAAGAGACTTTTATACTGAAGCAGAAAAGTAGAGCCATTCCTTTCTAGTCACCTTTTTAATTGACTCAATTGCCTGAACTTGAGAAGGATGTGGATTGCTAATGCACAAATTGATAGAAGCAATTCCCATCCATTAGTATGGGGGAAAGAGTTTTGGATTAGGATAGTTTCTAGTCCCTCTTTCGATTCTTAATAGCCATGTGACCCCTAGTTGAGTCACTTTCCCAAGTCTCAGGGTCATCCGCAAAGTGGGGTATTGATGCCTGCCCTGGCTACCTCACAGGGCTGTCATGAGGGTCACGTGAGGGATGATGGATGTGGAAAGCACTAAAAAACAACTCAAGCACCATGGAAATACAAAGTATTAGGAGAATATTGTGACAGAAGAAAAATGTTTGTAGGTTAGATTATTGAAGCCAATATGATTAGGGTAATCAGTTTTCAGCATATATCGTGTTGTACAGTTGTGAGAATTTCTCCTTCGTAGGTATTAGACATGAACTACTCAAACAGAGAAGATGACCAGATGGATTGACGCTAAGTTGTCTGATCTTGAAAAGACAGTTGACAACAGTTATAAAGATAATTATTGCTAGTGTAATGTACAGTGGCCATGAGTTTAGGTGATGAGTTCTTCTATTTATTTTTTATATATTCTGCTTGGGTTTCTTATAAATAACTCCAATAGGCATTCACGTGTTTTTCCTCTTCCCATGTTTCACCGGGTAAGGTGCTAGCACACTTGTGACTGTGGCTGGAAGAGGAGAACAGACACCCCTGTGGGGATGCTTCACTCTCTTTTCTGGTAGGAAGGCTGAGTAACATCAAGGGCTCGAGTATTTTCTTCATGTATTTCAAATGCTGTCAGTTATAGCACTCAATTGTGAAAATCAGCCTTCTGGCATTCACATTATTCCGGTATGAACTTTGAGGAGTTGAGTGACATCTTCCCACTTAACTTGCACATTAATTCTCAATTACCCCTCCCTAAATAACAGTATCTCACTAGGAGAGAAGAAACAGGATATATGTGGTTTCCACTATTAATGGATTACCATTCTTCCCTGGCTCTTCCCACAGTAACAAGCTGTTTCTTTAATCATATCTTAAAAGCGAAAATGTATAAAAGATTAAATATTTATGTACAATGGATTATTCTGCTACAGAATTAAGATGAGAGAATTTCAGATGAGGAAAATACCCTTTTGAAATGTTGGTTTTGTACATGTACTGTTTTGCAATCCCAAAGATAATTCATGACTCCTTAAATTTGCCTTGGCTTATAGCTTAATATAGGGAAAATACCGCCAGTGTTTTCAGTCATTCTGTGCATGCTGCTTTAAGCAAGAGATTTATATTTGTTGAGAGGAAATATTGCTACTTCCTGCACTTCCACCCTCTGCAGCCAGCACCATCCCTACTGTGGCCATTAATCGGAGCTGTCCTTAAGATGGTCACTATATTCTTATTCAGGCTGTCGTCATTTTCCCCAGAGATGGTTTGTTTAACGAATGTTAGGCTCTGTGCCTGGGGATGTTAGCAGACTCTGAGGTTTGTACAGTGATGCCTTCTCCCTGGCCCAGAGCTGAATATTCACCTAGAATTAAAGTTGGATTTGATGTAACAAATTTCTTTCTGTACAGGTTTGAGATGAGAGAGAGTAATAATGTCAGGGATAGCATATGTGGGCAGAAATGGGTAGTCGTGCTTTTGAATGTCAGCTGTAGAGCCAACTCTGATGATCTAGCCGTCGATCATACAAATTCATAGAAACATTAGTATAGTCAGTAACTAGCTTCTTGCCAAATTGATCACAACAATCTAAATGTGATGTGATGAAGATGAGTAGTACAAAGAGACCAAAGTCATTTGGAGAATTAGGAATGATTACCTTTTTTTTTAACAACTTACCTCTAATAGGGTTACTTGGATGAGCCAACTCAGCTTCCTTCCCATGGATAGGAAGGGACTCTCTGTTTATTATTCAGGTTTATTGGCACGAAGATACTTGTTTTAAGTTCCTTGTGAACCCATGATGGACAGTTTACAGAATGCTTAAACCTGTCAAAAGACCAGTAATTTTTTGGGGGAAAAGCCTTCCCAGGCGTCTGTACCGAAAGGAGCAGCAAACAAGGGGCTAATCCGTGAGCAGTGTTCTGTAGGCTCTGCGACATCTTTGTTTTATAGGACTTCGGAGCCTTTTATGATCTGGAACTATTTGAGGGGTTTCATTATAGGCCTTGGTTCTCTCCAGAGGCCAGGTGAGTTTATTGTGGAATCTTTGAAAGGACAAGGCCTCTGAATGAATCAATCCCAGGGAAGCATTTGGTGGTGGTGGTAGTGGAGGATTGTCCTGTGAACCTATAAATCCGCAGTCTCTTGGGCAGAGGAGCAAGCCCCTCGAACATGATTTGAAGCAAGCAGGCCCTCTTCTCTTATCTCACGTCCTCAGTCTCTGTTAATGAACATACTGGATATGGAGTTTAATAAATTACCTACTATCATCTGGCCACTTAGATTATTATCACACCACTGTGGACTGTTCCTGGGGGGAGAAGAATACACCGATTTGAAAGATTCAAGGGAGAAAGAGTTAAGGATCACGACTGCATGAAAGAGGAAAATCCTTCAATATTTAATATGTTTCTTATGATACCCACAGAGTACTTTTATGGTTCCAGCTGAGCGTTCCTGAAATGAACTGACCGTTAATAATGCCTCTTTGATAGGTTACCCTGATGCTGCTAATGTGAAGCCTTAAGTGTGTTTCCGGGACAACGTGCTGCTTATTTCACCTCAGCCACACATGTGTTTGTGTTTAGGATATTGTAAATCTTTGCTAAGTAGTGTTTTCCTTGGTGAATGAAGTAATTGTTGTCTTCAAGTGTACCATCTGCCTAGCAAAAAATTGCTACAAACTTTCTCTTATGCAATAGTCCTTGGTACTTCTAATATTTTTAGCAAGAGACAATTTTCTGTACTAGAATCTTCCACTGCCAGAAAACACAGTGCCAGTAAGGTTCTACATACTACTGACCATCTGCTTAATAGACATGTATTTCCTTTGAGTAGGACATTAGCTTTTTATTATAAAGCTAAAACTAGTATAAGCAAAAATATAATATCTAGAAGCACAGTTTTAGCCAGGATGTTTAAAAATTAAAGTTTTGCGAAATTTAAGGGTCTTTTTAACCTAGGTAAGTTTATATGCCCTGACTTCATTGTAGCCATATTCTGGTACCTTGCATTTTGAAAAGTAGAGGTTTCTTAAGCAAGCAATGGATAGTAAGAGACTTTTCCTGAAGCACCTGTTTGGAATCTGGTTTTGTTAGTGGCAGCTTGACATGTGCACCCTTTTGTATTAAACACTTTGAAGGTGATGCAGGGGAGCAGGAAAGCCATTCTAAACTCACCACCAAGTACAATTCAGTATGTTCCTGTGGCTGTTTGCTGTGACTAATATAAATTTCTTGCAGTATCAGCTACACTTAATTATGTTGCTGATAGACAAGCATCCACGCTTCAGCTGGCACTAAGTGTTTCACTGTAGGATCAGCAGCAGGTTAAAGACTGAACGGTTAGTGGAGACAAATGTCTTAGAGGCTGCGCGATGTCCAGGTTGGGCTTGTGACTTATTAGTGGCCTAGCCTTCCTGATGGCACCTTGAAAGTGAACTTCTAGAAATTTCTACTTAAAAGGCAAAGCTTTAAAAGCAGAGCTAGTCTATTCTAGTTATTGATGCAACTAAAATTCTGTATTTCTTAAGATGGGACACTAACAAGATGGCACATGATAGAGCCTGCAATCTCAACTCATTGTGATCCTAATGGTCTGGGTGATTGGATGGTTTGAGTTGTTAGGGATTTTGAGCTTTTCATTTTATTGCATATCTGGGTTGGATGTTAGACTAAAGGAAACCCAGGAATCTTTACCTGATGTTACATTTAATATTTAATGTAACTGGTCTAGCAACATTAAGGGGGATTTCTGAAGCCAACTCCGGAGGCCGTGGGCTGAACATTTTGCACTGTTTTTATATACTTGTATTCATATCCTCTTATCACCTCAGACTCAGACACAAGGCCTTTTACATGGAAATTTTACAAATTACTGCCATTTATGTAAAATAATGTCCTGTGACCAAGTTGTTTAAATGGAAAATAAAGTGCTTTCTTTAAGGAAAATAGCTGGTGTTTCTTGGAGTGTCTCCTGAAGTCTTTTGATTTCCGAAAACCCTGCATTATACCTGTGCTGCCTCTTTGGCTCCCTCGATGTCCCTATCCTGTGTATCTGTCCCTAGCCCTAAACTGTTATGTTCCCAGTGGCAATTTCTCCAGTTTTGTGGGTCGGGGATACTGCTTGTTGGGTATCAATTATGTTGGGATACATTATGTTAGCAGTTACATCTTGAAATATACCTTCATGATAGTCCAGCAAAAAACGGCATCAAAACTATTTCCATTGTATCTCTTTAGAAGGCTCTGTATTCCGTAAAAAGTCTAACCGGCTCACTTGGAATATGGGCTGCTAAAGACTCAATTTCTAGTTGATGTTTGAGGAGAGGCAAAAATAAAGCTCAGATAGAAAACTTAAGCTTTGTGGGATTTATTTAGGCTCCTGGCATGTTTACTTAAGGAAGTCACCTTTCCTTATGTACAGGCTTAGCATTTAAAGAAAACTGGTGACTGGGTGTGGTGGCTCATGCCTGTAATCGCAGCACTTTGGGAGGCTGGGAGGATCACTTGGGCCCAGGAGTTCAAGACTAGCCTGGGCAACATGGCGAAGCTCCATCTCTACAAAAAAAAAAAAAAAAAATACAAAATACAAAATGTTAGCTGGGCATGTCATCCCAGCTATCTGAGAGGCTGAGGTAGGAGGATTGCCTGAGCCTGAGAGGTTCAGGCTCAGTGAGCCATAATCAGGTCACTGTACCTCCAGCCTGAAGTGAGACCCTGTCTCAAAACAAAACAAAAACAAAAAACACAAAACAAAAAAATAATAAAATTGGTATTTTGTTTCCAGGTGCTAATATCAGCCAATATTTTGTAAATGTACTGTAGTTAGGTATAAACTGATAGTGATTTTGGTGGAAAGTGATATATTATTACTTTTAGTTACATTTTTAGAGGCCATTAATCGTGAAAAACATTTTTTTTAAAAATGACAACTGTATAATCATATTAAAGGAAAAGCTGTGGGAACAGGCGCATCATAGAATAAATAAAGTTCAATTCAAGGTGTTTGGGTCATATCACACCTCCTCCATGGTAAAAGGATCTAAGTCATGTAGCAGGTGGTGCAGCTAGATAACCCTTCTGAGGAAGTACGAGACAATAACAAGAACATTCAATTAACCATAGAATTTTATTTTGCCAACTCAAATTTTCAGCACACCATAAGAGTAGTCATCTCAGGACTGCACAGGACTTTCATTTTACCATATGCACTTATGGGCTACTTGAATTTGTCATAATAAACGTATTTTATAATGAAAAATTATTTTTCTAGCAGGTAATTCTCTAACAGTTCATAGAGCATTTTATAAGTCTTTATAGCACCTTAAAGATGAAAACATTCTTTGAATTCAAGATAAGTATCTCAGTATCTAGATCAAACTGAGCTGAGTACTAGAAGACAAACTGAGTGTATTATTCAGCAGTTGCGGTTGGGAACATGAACAGATAATTTAATGAATTGCTGGACTGTCATGATAGAGTTACTACCTTTTAGAATTTCCTGCATGCTTATCAAGGTGCATGGAAGAGAAGTATCTCTGGGAACTCGGTTTCTCTGAAATCAGGATAAGCGGCTATCCTCTGCAGCAGCAGTGTAGAGAACATTTTCATGCATGGTCTGCCATCAGGGGAGGTTCAAATGGACAAGGTCTGGTAGGGTGCCTGTCAGTGATGCTAATGTACTAGAAGACTGACTGCCTTGGCCTCCTTTCCTTTTCTAAGTACTCACTACTTTTTATTTCTATTTAATTAAGGTCACATTTATCAACAACTCATGTTAAGCTATATGGACACGTTTTTCTTCACAGGCTCAGTCAGGCAAACACTTGTCCTTTTTAAAGTTTACTATGCTAAAAATATATAGGATATATTTGAACAGAGGATCTCTACAATATTCCTTTGGATGATCCCACTGTGATAAATGCTACAGTGAATGACTAGCAATCCAGGAAAAGTCAAAGAAGGAAATAAAAATTCTCAAAATAATTCCTTTGATCTAAGAAGTAGCTCATAGAGAATAAACCAGGTGTATGTATGTATGTGGGTGGGTGGGTGGAGATAACACACATATTATGGACCAGTCGAGCTTCCTGTCCTAAGTATTACACTAATCTGGTTCATTGGTTCACAAAAGACTTGTCTTACTCAAGGACCAAGTATCTGATTGCTGGTACAGCTCATGGTCGCTTCCAGGCACCTGAAAGTCTGGAAGAATTTCAACTACCTTCCTACGAAGTTGCTGTCGCCTTTCTTCTTTTACTCTTTCCTCTTTCATAAATTTTACAAACTTCTTCCATGTCCGAAATGTGATCCAGAGGATCCTCCTTTAAGAATAAAGAAGGAAAACAGTGAAATGCTGAGAAAAGGTTGGCTTTCCATCTGTAGCACATTAAGAACTTTATAAAAATAATTCTTATGTTAATAAAATGCTGTATAAAAGGTGTGGAAATCACAATTGGGATTATGATAGTGTGAAATGCTGTGAAGAAAATAAAGTAACAAAAGGGAATGAGAGTGACTGATAGGTTTTTATTTTTATTTTATTTTATTTTATTTATTTTCTTTGAGGCAAGTGTCTTGCTCCGTCACCCAGGCTAGAGTGCAGTCATGCAATCTCGGCTCACTGCAATGTCTGTCTCCTGGGTTCAAGCAATTCTTGTGCCTCAGACTCCCAAGTAGCTGGGATTACAGGTGACTGCCACCATGCCTGGCTAATTGTTTTGTATTTTTCTTGGAGATGGGGTTTCGCCATGTTGGCCAGGCTGTCTTGAACTCCTGGCCTCAAGTGATCTGCCTGCCTTGGCCTCCCAAAGTGCTGGGATTACAGGTGTGGGCCACTGTGCCTGGCCAGTTATTTTTATTTTTGATTGAGTGGTCAGGGAAACTGAGGAGGTGACATTTGAGCATAGCACCAAATGGCCTCCAGTAATGCAAGCTACGAGGCACACTCCTGAGTTCATCTGATTACAGCCTACATACTGTGCCCATGCCAGGACCAGTGATGCTGGCAAGGGATCCAGAAACTACAACCCTCAATGCAAAAATGATGGAAAATTGCATGCAGAATGTGCCAAAGTTACAGGCATCGAGGCCCCAGGGTGTAGACATATTTTAAAAGCCTGCTGGTAACCTCACCTCCAACAGCAGCAACAGCAACAAAGAACAAGTCTTGAATATCAGTTGAGAAAAAGTAGCCTAACATCAGGTTCTGGAGACGTGGTATGGAAGACTGCTTGTTTAAGTGAGTGTCTCCGCTGTCACAAGGAAGCATGCCATGGCCTTTTAGGATTTATTAGTGTCCACCACAGCTGACCACTAGGGGCATCAAGGTAAGCCAGGTACTGTCTGCCCCAGGATAGGCTGAAACAGGTGACCAGAGTTTCCATACAGTGGGAAGGTACAGCAGTAGAGAGCAGCACGGAGGACTGCGCAGTCTGGTGGTGAGGAGCAGACGTTTTTGAAGATGGTGTCTGAACTGAATTTTTGTCAGGCAAAGAAAAGGCTTTCCTAGAGGAGAGCACATCTTGAGTAAAGGCAAAGAAGCAAGAATAGCATGCCGTGGTGTGTATGTGGAGTTAGTGCTGAAACAAAGTGCAGAGTAGTTAAGCTTATATTTTTACAACTATAGGCAGACATGGGATTTGTTCTGGCCTCTTGACCATCTGAGGAAGTCCCAGAATGCACATCGGTCCTCATTAATTTTATGGCTGTTGGTTAATATTTTTGACAATGTTGATTTTTGTTGGTGGAAGTACTGCTTTAAAAAAAGGAGTGGCTGGGTGCAGTGGGTCACACCTGTAATCCCAGCATTTTGGGAGGCCGAGGCGGGTGGCTCATTTGAGGTCAGGAGTTCAAGACCAGCCTGGCCAACATGGTGAAAGCCCATCTCTACTAAAAATACAAAAATTAGCCTGGCATGGTGGTGGGCGCCTGTAATCTCAGCTACTTGGGAGGCTGAGGCACAAGAATCACCTGAACCTGGGAGGTGGAGGTTGCAGTGAGCCAAGATTAAGCCACAGCATTCCACCTGGGTAACAGAGTGAGACTCTGTCTCAAAAAAAAAAAAAAAAAAAAAAGCCTCCAAGGAATGGACTTGCTTTTATCCATTCAGTCCACCATTTACAGCTTCCTGTGCTCAGCTGTGGGCACACTCCCAGTCCTTGACCCTGTCTCCCATTCTCAGCCATTCACATCTCTCTCATGGCTACACTCCTGTTTTCTGACTTCTGCATTTTAGCTCCTGCTGTTCTACCCTAACTGAAAAATGTTCTGCCCTTTGGGTGAAATCTTCCTAGATCATCCTTGCCTACATTTCTCTTTCTTTCCCTGAACTCCTAAAACATATTCATGATCACTGGTTTGGCACTTATTTATAGCCTATCTATAGCTATCTTTTTATAATATTTTTATTGATACATAATATACATATTTTGGGGGTATATGTGGTAACTGTATACATTCATATAATGTGTAATGATCAAATCAGGGTATTCGAGATATCCATCACCTTAAATATTTATCTTTTATTTACCATGGGGACATTCAAGTTACTCTCTTCTGGCTATTTTGAAATGTGCAATAGGTTATTATTAACTATAGTCACCCTACTGATCTATTGAACATTAGGCCTTACTGCTTCTATCTAACTGTATACTGTACCCATTAATCAACCTCTCTTCATCCACCTCCCAAGCTCTACCCTTTCCAGCCTCTGGTAACCACCAATCTATTCTCTATCTTCATGAGATTCACATTTTTAACTCTCCCACATAAGAACATGTGGTATTCGTCTTTCTGTGCTTGACTTATTTCACTTAACACAGTGACCTCCAGTTCTATCCATGTTGCTGCAAATGACAGGATTTCATTCTTTTTCATTACTAATATTCCATTTTGTATATATAGCATATTTTCTTTATGCATTTATCCACTGATGGGCGCTTAGGTTGATTCCATATTTTGGCTATTGTGAACAGTGCCGTAATAATCACAGACATGCAAATATCTCTTGGATATATTGATTTCCTTTCTTTTGGAGATATACCTATTAGTGGAATTGCTGGATCAGATGGTAGTTATAATTTTAGTTTTTTCAGGAACCTCCATTCTGTTCTCCATAGTGGCTGTACTAATTTACATTCCCACCAACAGTGTATGAGGCTTTCCCTTTCTTCGTATCCTCATCAGCATCTGTTATTCACTGTCTTTGATAAAAAGCCATTTTACTGTAGGTATAAGATGATATCGCATTGTGGTTTTGATTTGGATTTCTCTGATAATTAGTGATGCTGAGCATCTTATCGTACACTTTTTGGCCAGTTGTATGTCTTTTGAGAAATGTCTATTTAGATCCTTCCCCCACTTTTTTTTTTTTAAGACAGGGCTTCACTCTGTTGCCCGGGCTGGACTATAGCAGCATGATGTTGGCTCCCTTCTACCTTCACCTCCTGGACTCAAGCAATCCTTTACACCTCAGCCTCCCGAGTAGCTGGGACTACAGGTGTGTGTCATTACTCCTGGCTAATTTTTGGTTTTTGTTTTTTTTTTTTTTTGGTAGAGATGGGGTTTTGCCATGTTGCCCAGGCTGGTTTTGAACTCCTTGACTCAAACAATCCACCCACCTTGGCCTCCCAAAGTGTTGGGATTATAGGTGTGAGTCACTATAATGGCCTTGCCCATTTTTAAATTGGATTATTTGGGTTTTTTTGCTATTGAGTTGTTTGAGTTCCTTACATATTCTGGTTATTAATCCCTTGTCAGATGGCATTTTAGTCCATATGTATATGTTGCTATAAAGGAATACCTGAGGCTGGGTAATTTATTTAAAAAAAGAGGTTTGACTTGCAGTTTTGCCGGCTGTACAAGAAGTATGGCACTAGCATCTGTTTCTAGTGAGGACTTCAGGCTGCTTCCATTCATGATGGAAGGGCAGCTATCATGTGCAGAGATCCAATGGCAAGAGAGGAAAGCAAAAAAAAGGGGGGAGGGAGGTGCTAGATTCTTTTTGACAACCAGCTCTTCGGGAACTGATAGAGTGAGAATGCATTCATTTAGAGAGGATGGTGTTAAGCCCTTCATTAAGCAATCCATCTCCAGGACCCAAATACCTCCCATTAGACCCCACTTCCGTCCAACATCAGATTTCAACATGAAGCGTAGGGGACAAACATCCAAACTATACAGACAGTTTGCAAATACTCTCTCCCATTCTGTGGGTTCTCTCTTCACTTGGTTGTTTCCTTTGCTGTGGAGAAGCTTTTTAGCTCGATGTAATCCCAGCTGTCTATTTTCGCTCTGGTTGTCTGTGCTTTTGAGGTCTTACGCAAAAAGTCTTTGGCCAGACCAATGGCCTGGAGCATTGTCTCAATGTTTTCTTCTAGTACTTTCATAGTTTCTGGACTTAGATTTAAATCTATAACCCATTTGGATTTGGTTTTTGTGTATGGTGAGAGAAAAGGGGTCTCATTTCATTCTTCTGCTTATAGTTATACTGTTTTTCCAGCACCACTTACTGAAAGACTGCCCTTTCCCCATTTTATGTTTTTGGCACTTTTGCCAAAGATGAGTTGGTTGTAAATGTGTGGATTTAAATCTGGGTTCTCTGTTCTATTTCATTGGTCTATATGTCTGTTTTTATGCCAGTACCAAGCTGTTTTGGTTACTATAGCTTTGTAATAAATTTTGAAGTCGGGTAGTGTGATGCCTAGAGCTTTGCTCTTTTTGCTCAGTGTTGCTTTGGCTATTCAGGTTCTTCTGTGGTTTCATATAAATATTAGGAATTTTTTTCTATTTCTTTCTTTTTTATTATTATTATTATACTTTAAGTTCTAGGGTACATGTGAATAACGTGCAGGTTTGTTACATATGTATACTTGTGCCATGTTGGTGTGCTGCACCCATCAACTCGTCAGCACCCATCAACTCGTCATTTACATCAGGTATAACTCCCAATGCAATCCCTCCCCCCTCCCCCTCCTCATGATACGCCCTGGTGTGTGATGTTCCCCTTCCCGAGTCCAAGTGATCTCATTGTTCAGTTCCCACCTATGAGTGAGAACATGCGGTGTTTGGTTTTCTGTTCTTGCGACAGTTTGCTGAGAATGATGGTTTCCAGCTGCATCCATGTCCCTACAAAGGACACGAACTCATCCTTTTTTATGGCTGCATAGTATTCCATGGTGTATATGTGCCACATTTTCTTAATCCAGTCTGTCACTGATGGACATTTGGGTTGATTCCAAGTCTTTGCTATTGTGAATAGTGCCGCAATAAACATACGTGTGCATGTGTCTTTATAGCAGCATGATTTATAATCCTTTGGGTATATACCCAGTAATGGGATGGCTGGGTCATATGGTACTTCTAGTTCTAGATCCTTGAGGAATCGCCATACTGTTTTCCATAATTGTTGAACTAGTTTACAATCCCACCAACAGTGTAAAAGTGTATTTTTTTTCGATTTCTATGAAGAATGTTGTTGGTATTTTGATAGAGATTGCATTGAATCTGTAAATTGCTTTGGGTAGTATTGCAATTTTAACTGTATGAAGTCTTCCAGCACATAAGCATGGCATATCTTTCTATATGTTTGTGTCCTCTTCAACTTCTTTCCTTAGTGTTTTATAGTTTTCCTTATATAGATCTTTCACTTCCTTGGTTAAATTGGTTCCCAGGTATTTTATTTTCTTTGTAGCTAGTTAAGGTGCGATTGCTTTCTTGATTTCTATTTCAGATGTTTCACTGTTGTTGTATATATTAATAAATGCTACTGATTTTTTAATGCTGATTTTGTATTCTGCAACTTTACTGAATTTGTCAGATCTAACAGTTTTTTTGGTGTAGTCTTTAGTTTTTTTTAAGCATAAGATCATGTCATCCGTGAACAAGGCTAATTTGGCTTCTTCCTTTTCAATTTGGATACTTTTTTTTTTTAAAGACAGGGTTTCTGTGTCACCCAGGTGGTCTTGAACTCTTGGCCTCAAATGATCCTTCCATATTGGCCTCCCAAAGCCCTGGGATTATAGCCATGAGCCATCACATCTGGCCTGGATGTCCTTTACTTTTTACTCTTGTCTAACTGCTCTGGCAAGGACTTGCAGTATTATATTGAATAAAAGTGCTGAAAGTGGGCATTTTGGTCCTGGCCAGGATGTTGAATTTTATCGAATGCCTTTTTTGACATCTCTTGAAATAATAATATGGTTTTTGTTCTTGGTTCTGTTAATGTGATGTATCATGTTTATTGATTTGCATAAGATGAACCATCCTTGGATCCCTGGGATGAATCCCACTTGATCATGGTGAATGATCTTTTCAATGTGTTATTGAATTGGGTTTGCTGGTATTTGGTTGAAGATTTTGCATTTGTGGTCATCAGGAATATGTAGTTTTTTTAATTAATTAATTTATTTTTTTATCATGTCCTTGTTTGGTTTTGGTATCAGGCTAATGCTGGCCTTATAGAATAAGTATGGAAGTATTCTCTCCTCTTCAATTGTTTTTGAAGAAATTGAGTAGAATTTGTATTAGTTCTTCTTTAAATGTTTGGTAGAATTTAGCAGTGAAGCCATTAGGTCCTGGGGTTTTCTTTGATGTGAGACTTTTTATTACAGCTTCAATCTCATTACTCATTATTGGTTTGTTGAGGTTTTCTGTTTCTTCATTGTTCAATCTTGGTAGGTTGTATCTGTCCAGAAATTTATCAATTTCTTCTGTTTTCCAGTTTATTGATGTGTAGGTGTTCATAATAGTCTCTAGTGATTCTTTGTATTTTTGATGTCTCAGTTGTTATGTCTCCTTTTTCATTTCTGATTTTGAGTCAGAAAAAGTCTCAATTTCATTTATTTCTGCTTAGATTTATATTATTTCCTTTCTTCTAATAATTTGGGGTTTGGTTTGTTCTTGCTTTTCTGTATTTCCTTGAGGAGTACAGTTAACTTATTTTTTGAAGTCTCTCAACTTTTTTGATGTAAGTGTTTGTTGCTATAAACTTCTCTCTTAAAAGAAGTGACTGCTTTTACTATAATCCGTAGATTTTGATCTATGGTATTTCCATTTATATTGGTTTCAAGAAAGTTTAAATTTTTTTCTTAATTTCTTAATTGATCCATTGGTTGTTCAGGAGCATGCTGTTTAATTTCCTTGTATCTGTGTAGTTTCTGAAGTTCCTCTTACTGATTCCTGATTTTATTCTGTTGTGGTCCGAAAAGATACTTGGCATAATTTCTGTTTTTTGAATTTGTTGAGAGTTGTTTTGTGGCCTAAGATATGGTCTTATTATGGAGGATGTTCCATGTGCTGATAAAAAGAATGTGTATTCTGCAACAGTTGGGTAAAATGTTCTTTAAATGTCAGACCTATTTGGCCTGGTTTCTGGTTTAACTTTGATGTGTCTTTGTTGATTTTCTTCCTAGATAATTTGTCCACTACTGAGAGTGGCGTGTTGAAGTCCCCTATCATTGTATTGCAGTTATCTCTCCCTTTATTGTTTGTGTTATATACTTGGGTGCTTGATGTTGAGTGCATAGATATTTATAATTGTTATATCCTCTTGCTGAATTGAACTCTTTATCATTATATAATGACCTTCTTTATTTCTCTTTATAGTCTTTGACTTGTAATCAGTTTTATCTAATATAAGTATAGCTATTCCTGCTGTGTTTTTGGTTTCCACTTGCTTGGAATGTCTTTTTCTATCTCCTTCAGTCTATGTATGTCTTTACGGGTGAAGTAGGTGTCTTCTACGCAGCATATAGTTGGATCTTATTTCTTTATTCATCAGCCACTCTATGTCTTTTAATTGGAGAACTGAGTCCATTTGTATTCAGTTATTGATAAGTAAGGACTTACTATGGCAATTTTTTCTTTCCTTGTTTGCTGGTTGTTTTGTAACTCCTGTCTTCCTTTTTTACTGTTTTCCCTTGTGGCAAAACGATTTTCTCTGATAGTTTTAATTTGTTGCCTTTTCTTTTTAGAAATCCTCCAACATTTTGACTTTTTCTTGTCTTAGTTTCCATGTTTTATATTACCTATCACTTAGCAGGCTGCTGTAGCTATTATTGTTTTAGATAGAGTTCTCTTTTTGGCTTCATACTAGAGTTATAAGTTGATTACATACCACAATTACAGTATTAGAGTATTCTGGGTTTGTTGATGTAATTTTACCAGTAGGGTTTCTACTGTCAACTGTTTTCTTTTTGTGTTAGTGTTTTTTTTCTTTCAGACTGAAGAACTCCCTTTAACATTTCTTGTAAGATGGGTCTGGTGTTGGTGAATTCTCTCAGCATTTGTTTTTCTGAGAAAAACTTTCTCTGTCCTTCATATTTGAAATATGGCTTTGATGGATACAGTATTCTTGGATGGCAGTTTTTTTTTTTTCTTTTTTCTTTCAGCACTTTGAAAATCTCATCCTGCTCTCTCCTGGCCTGTACAGTTTCTGCTGAGAAGTCTGTTGCCAGATGAATTGGAGCTTCATTATATGTTATTTGCCTCTTTTCTCCTATTGCTTTTAGGATCCTCTTTGTCCTTGACGTTTGAGAGTTTAGGTCAAATTTGTTTGGGGTTCTCTGACTTTCCTATACCTGGATATGTCTTTCTCAAGTTTTGGGAAGTTTCCTATTTTTATTTCTTTGGATAAGCTTTCTACCCTTTGGTCTCATTCAACTCCCTCTTCAACACCAATAATTTTTAGATATGGTCTTCTGAGGTAATTTTCTATATCTTGTAGGCTGTCTTCATTCCTTTTCATTCCTTTTTCTTTTCTCTTCTGATATCGTATTTTCAAGTGGCTTGTCTTTGGGCTCACTGATTTTCCACTGCTTGATCCATTTGGCTGTGGAAAACATCTCATGATTTTTCAGTTCAGCAAATGTATTTCTCAGTTCCAAGATTTGTTTGACTTTTTAAATCTTCGTTAAATTTATCTGAAGAATTGCAGAACTGCTTTTCTTTGTTATCTTGAAGATCACTGGGTTTTCTTAAAACTGCTATTTTGAATGTTGGTTAGAGTTTACATTTTGCCTTCTCATTAGGATTAGTCACTGGTTCCCTGCTTTGTCTATCTGGGAAGGTCATGGTTCCCTGTTTGCGGTTTTTGTTTTTTTGAGATAGAGTCTTGCTGAAGTGCCTAGGCTGGAGTGCAGTGGTGCAATCTCAGTTCACTGCAACCTCCACCTTCCAGGTTCAAGCCATTCTCCTGCCTCAGCCTTCCAAGTAGGTGGGACTACAGACGCACACCACCAGGCCTGGCTAATTTTTGTATTTTTATTAAAATGTGGTTTCACCATGTTGGCCAGGCTGGTGTCGAATTCCTGAACTCAGGTGATCCACCCACCTTGGCCTCCCAAAAGTGCTGGGATTACAGGTGTGAGCCACCACGCCCGGCCAACTCGCTGTTGTTTCTTGTCTATGCCTTTGTACCGAAGGATTATTTATTTATTTCAGTCTTCTCTGTCTGGCTTGTTTGGTTTTCAGTGGGTATGTTTGATTTGAGATTGTCTGTAATTTACCTGTTTAATTTCTTTTTTGTTCTCCTGCTATGTGGCTGCCTCCTTTTTGGCACTAGATGGTGCTTTAAGCCCCGGTTCATCTTGGCTCTAGTAAACCTTTCTCTTGCTGTCTCAATCTCTCTCTTTCTCTCTAATCTTTTATGTTTTCTACTAAATTATGAGCACCAGGGGCCATGTTATTAGGTATTTTTTTATGCTTGGCAAATATGTCTTGATAATTACCTGTGGGTGTATTGTACAATAAGTATGATTTAAGTCACCAAGGTAAGGTTTCTTAAGCTGGAGCCCATAAAATCCTTGACACTTTGTGTAAAGTTGTATGTTATATGCATACATGCATTTTCTGGGGTGTAGGTCTGTGACTTTCATTATTACCTATTTCATGTTCATACTGTGGTTAAGAACTATGGTAACAAGACAATATCAGACATATTAGAAATACTGATCCAGCTCAGCTAGATTTATAAAATTTATAGAATTATCTAGAAGTGATATGGATAATGTAAGATTAAAAGTTCTGTTCTTATTGAGAATCATCTTTCTCAATGTTATTGCAGCTTAAAGGTCAGACCTAAGACCAACAGATGTCTCTCCTTCCTTTCATCCACAGCTCTTCTATACAGTATTCTTTCGTTCATATAAAATTGAATATGAACTTTGAATATCAATTGTTAAATGTTAAAGCCCCTTTTAAAGAATGGTGACCTTAAATATTAGTGTCAATCCTACAATAAAGTTCATCTATTCATACATTTACCAAATATTTACTGTGTTACCTATGTACTAAGCACTGTCATATACTGAGAACACAGCAATGAGCAAGACGTGGTGCTTCCACTCTGTTAGGGGGGAACAGGCAATAACATGTAAACAGTAAATTATATACTTTCAGAGAGTCTTAAGTGCTGTGAAGGAAGTAGCAGTTTAATGGATAGGGTGGTTAGGGAGGTGACATTTAAGCAGAGAGCTAAATGATGAGATCAGGTTATGTGAAGCTCTGAAGCACAAGTAAGCTTTGCTTGTCTGAGGAACACTACAGAAGGCCAGTGAGGCCAGAACATGGTGAACAAAAAGCAAAGTGGGAAGAGGTGAAACCATAGCAATGCTTTTATATCAAGTAGAGACTGGCTGAGAATTTGGTTCTTATTGATTGCATGGATTCCTACATTGATTTCATAACTTCAAATCCTAAATAGGATGACTATCTTACTATTTTATAGTTAAAAATGAGGCCAGGCGCGATGGCTCACACCTGTAATCCTAGCACTTTGGGAGGCCGAGGTGGGTGGATTCCTTGAGGCCAGAGTTCGAGATCAGCCTGGGCAGCATGGTAAAAAAAAAAAAAAAAAACCCGTCTCTACTAAAAATACAAAAATTAGCTGGGCATGGCAGTACATGCCTTTAAATCCCAGCTACCTGGGAGGCTGAGGCATGAGAATCGCTTGAACCCAGAAGGCAGAGGTTGCAGTGACCTGAGATCCTATTACTACACTCCAGTCTGGGTGACAGAGTAAGACTTTGTCTCAGGGTAAAAAAAAAGCTAAAAAAACAAAAAAACAGAGGGAGAATTAGAAAAATGGGGAGGAAGACTGATGTAGCAAGAAAAGAATGTTTTAGAGTCAACCTAATTTGGAGTTCAGGGAGCAACCATTTGTTATTTGTATACCTTGGGCAATTCACCTACCTGCCTGTTGCTTATTTCTTTGCCTGAAAATGGAAATAAGGTCATCTCCCCACACCCAAGTTATGACTGCTATCAGATGAGATGGTTTGTGTGAAAGCCCCAAATGAATCTCTCAGTCTGCATACAGTGGCTGAGAAACAGAAAGAAAACGTAGGCAGGCAAAAAGGATGTTTAATAATAATATATCTGCAATGACACTAAACTGAAAAAAAAAGTTAGTTATTATTTTGGGCCAGCAGTACACTGAGTGAGTTATTATAGTACCCTGTTTAGTGTTCACAGCAATCCATAAGATAGGTTCTGTTGCTATCCTCATTTTATGAAAGAGGAACAGGGAGGCTTTGAAAGGTTATTTGTTCAAGGTCACATAGATATTGAGTCCTAAACTTCAAACGCTAAAGCTCAATCATTTATTCAAAGGGAAATCCTCTGAATACCCTCACTTATTGCTTATTTGTTTTAATTTAGACAAAACTATAATCAACTTGCTTATCTGTTTTCCTACTCCACTGATCTCCAGTATCTGTAACTTAAACAAGGACAAACAGGTTTTGGTGGAGATAGGCACCCTCATGGCAATAAGATAGGAACACTACTACAAGGAACAGAAATAAACACCCATGCACAAACACACCAATAAAAAGAAAACAGCACCAGCCAACATGGTGAAACCCCGTTTCCACTAAAAATACAAAAATTAGCCGGGTGTGGTGGTGTGTGCCTGTAATCCTAGCTACTTGGGGGGCTGAGGCACGAGAATCGCTTGAGCCCGGGAGGCAGAGGTTGCAGTATCACTCCACTGCACACCAGCCTGGGCAACAGAGTGATGCTGAGAAAAGGGGCACTCTTCTACACCCACACAACAGTCGTCATTCCTCAAAAAAACTGGAGGCATCACTGAATACACCCGGCACACTAACTGATGCTCATAAACAATGACACCAAATCACCACTCTTAAAGGGAAGTGCATAATGAAATTAAGAACATTCTGTCCAAATGCTTAAAACTAGGAAACAAATATAAAACTTACTTATACAGAATACCTTATTTCTCAAAGACAACTGGATTAAATAAAACATAACTGTATTTTAAATACTAATATAGCATATAGTATGATTCCATATATATAAAGTTCCAAACCAGGAAAAACTATAGCATTGAAGGCTGCATACTTAGGAAGAGAGTAAAAAGAAAAGGAAATGTTCATTGTAAACGTCAGAGTAGTTTAGGAGAGACTTGGGAAGGAGCCTGTGTGACAGCAATGTTCAACTTTTTGACCTCAGTGGTGGTGACGAAGGGTGTTCACTTTACAGTCATTTGTTAAGCTGTATTTGTATGATTTCAGCACTTTTCTATATTTGTCATATATTTCACAATAAATAATGTTGAAAGAGAAACTGAACTTAAAAAAGAAAACTATATATGACTAACAAAGAATACAGTACTTTCGCTTAGGTGTGTTTCATATAGGTCACATCATTTTATTCTCTTGCCAGTTTCTGTGAGGCAAAAAGGGCAGGTCTCCTCCTCCTCCCCTTCTCATTTTAAAGATGGGGACCCTGGAGTCCTAGGGGGTTCACCACCTTGCCGGTGAGCCGGGACTCCCACCCCTGCCTGGTGTTTCCAAGTACCCTGCTCTCCTAGCCCCCAGCTCATCTTTGCAGACACATTGTAGGAGCAGAATATATTGCTGAGCAATTGTGAAGTCAGAGAGTGAATTTTCCTCAAGATCAAAACCTCACCTGTCACTGTGCTCCGCTGCAATCTCATGCTTGCCCCGAGAATCGATCTTCACCTCCCTGACCATGTTAAACCAGGCCCTGAAGATCTTCTTCTGAAGAAAATGTACACAAAATTTTCTTACTTCTTCCTGCAGATCAGTCATGTACTGAGGATGAAGACAGAAATAAGTGAGAGAAAAAATATCAGTTGACAAAGAATTAGAGCAAATAAACAGCACAAAAGACAGAATTGAAACAGAAATGAAACAAAAGAAACAAATGACACTAGAGACACAAAGAAAAGGATAACCTGGCAGCCAAGATAATATCCTCTATAATGTACCCTAAAAATGGTAACAGAACACATGAGTAGAAACAGTTATAAGATTGAAGGGGTGAGTTTCTAAATCACTTGAGCACTGTGAGACAAGAAACAAGAAATGAGTATAAAAACAAAAGCTGATGGAATGATAACTTACAGTTTATACACACTCCGTGAAACAAACACATGCTTAGTATTTTACACTAATAAAAAATTGACTTGCCATTTTCACATTTATTTCAAATCAGTGAATGGGATTGACTATTCTTTTGTTCTTGAAAAAACATAATGACCCTGGACATTCTGGATTCCATTTAGTTTTCTTAAATAGGACTGAGCAATGAGATGTATTTAAGGTGCCCTTCCCTATATCCTTACCTGTAGCCAGCTCCGGATGACTCTCTTAAGCAGTATTTGGGAATAAAATTGATCAGCCTGGGCCATCTTTCTAGCCAGACTTTCCTGACTACACTGGAACCAGGTCAGCAGATATTTCCTCTGCAGGAACAAACAGTAATGTTCTTCTGCCACCTGGATAATTTTTTAAATGAGAAATATGATTCCTTACATTTAAAATCATTTAAACAAACACATCACCTTTGGAAATGATGCTATAAAACACATTTAGGCAGTTGGTAGAGAATAATCTGAAGGTACATGCAGCCTGTGTCCTAAAAGCTTTGACTGTTGACCTATTCTATGGAGGTTATAGATTCACATCACGATTGGCCTTTCAATGCCAGCTCCCTGAAGACCACAGTGATTTGCTGGTTATGGAAACGGAACAAACAACCTCTAAGCCATTACTTCACTTCCCCTGAGTTTTGGAGTGGGTAGCTGGCAACATTCTCAGTTTGCTCTCCTGGAGCTTGGACAGCAACTCCACAACAAACCTCTCTTTCTCATGACTTAACCACTGTCTAATTGAGGAAATGCCAATACTTTCAATTAGTGTTGTGGAATGAGCTGTCACCAGCATTGACATTTAGACATTATCAATAAACCACAAAACCATCTGATAGAAAATAACATGAATAATTTAATGTCTTTTCAACTATCATTCTATCAAAATAAACATACAAATCAGAATTTATAGATTTTTAAAAGTAACTGTTATATTCTTTTAAGAGGCAGGAGGGGAAAAGTCTTCTCCCTTAGTCCTCTCCAAACAATGACACATTTTTCTAAGCCTTGTCTAGATATCTGGCACTGTGAATGTGATTGATTCATGTGAGTCTCTTGGAAGTCATATTTATTGGCCAAAATGACCACCATGGAGGTCTCTGTGGCACCAGAGATTTCTGTCTGTCCTGGACTCATCTCAGCAGCCTGAGAGCCAAAAGATGAAATAACATTTTATCTAGTTTGAATTTTTAATCATTTAGTTGAATGCACTGGATAAATTTGTTAGGGAAATTTTAGAAATTTCAGTGGTGTTTGATTTCATATATCTCTCTGCAGTAGAGTGAATAACTGTTCTCTCTAATGGAATTATACACCCATACTCTTTGCAATGTGATTTCACAGTTCCTCCCTGTAGAGTGGATGGAGCTCCTTTTCTCCTCAATGACTTTGAGCTTGGCCCTATGATTTGCTTTGGCCAGTGGAATGTGGACATAATATAAGCAGTGGGTTTACATAATTTGGTTTGGCCTTTTGTAGCTCTGAATAGCTGCTGTAACCAGAATGAGAGGCTTGGGGAGAGACCTGAACTCAATCCACAACTGGCCCACAGACATATGAGTGAGAAATAAATACTTGAGCTGTAAGCCACTGATATTTGGGGGTTGTTTGTTATTCAACTTTATCACAGGCAGAAACCTGACCAATGTACCTTATGGTAATAACTCTTCTCTTACTCAAACTGAGAGAAGCTTCTATTCATCTTACCTTGGGGGGATCTCTAATAAAACATTTCCTCTCATTTTTTCCAACCTATTCAATTACAAAGTCCTTCTCTACCTTAGAAGACCAAATCAAAAATTGTATCCAGAACAAATATACACATTCAATTAATTTATCTTTCTGGCTTCAAATCACCAAACCCTCCCCTCCCCCAAGCTTAACTGGGCATCCATCCTATTTGGAAAAGTTCATTTTCTAATCTGGGGGGTAACACTGCACCTGGACGTTTTGTTTGCTTTGCATTCTCAATATCTTCCAAGGCTCTAGACCTTTTTTCCTTAGCAAGACACCTTCATAATGTTCTTTGGCTATTGCTTCCAGCTGCTGGTTCCTCTTAATTCTCTTCTGCTTCTCAAGTTCTTTCTGGAAAAGATTAAAAAGCAAAATGCTGTGATCAAAAAACGAATGAATTTCATTTCAATGAAAAGCTAATGAATTTAATTTGAACATGTAACCATTGGACGGTGTGTTAATCATGATAACAGAGCTCTGGATAATAGGGCTTTTTCTTTAAAAAAAAAAAAAAGAAGGAAATAATTCTGCTAAGAGGGTCAGGAGAAGCTGGTCATGAGTCTACAAGAATCAGGGCTATGCATATTCTTGGGTTTATTCAGTATTGTTCACAGAAATAATTTACCTCTCACCAAGTTACTAAAAGGTAAAACATCTAGTTAGGAGAGCAATCAGGATTTTTTCCCTCATATGAAAAACCCAGCCATACAGCCACTTCATTTAAACTATGGGATAGAAATTTAATGATACTCCATTAAAAGTCCAGAAGAATATTCTTACTACTAAGCTATTTTTCTTTTTAGGTGAAGAACAGTAAGTCCAGAGGCAAGTTAAAGATAGTTGATCATCATTAAGCTACCTTCCCTCTCCTAAGAAGGAAAAAGATGAACTATTCCTGGTAATACACTGAGAAAAGACACTCCATGACCCTCAAAGAACTGTACCCCTCAGGGGTGTGACCAAGAAAGATGACAAAAACTTAATGATCGACCCTATAGGTATCATTATTTCCTTTATTTCCTTTTTCTCTTGTAATAAAAATAGCTTATAGTAAAGGTGAGAGAAAAAGAAATCTACCCAGAAAGGGTGAGTGGGAGCAAGTGACACCTGCGGTGAAAGACACAAGAGCAACAAAGACTGAAGACTGCTTTCATAGTCGTCATCTTTGCAGCATAAATACACAAACATTTAATTTAAGCTGATTTCCTTTACTTCATATGATTTCACATCAGGAAAAAGGCAGTGGTGAACTGGCTGATCCTGACAAGCTACTTACTGTGCCTGAGCCTTCTGTGAGAGAAACATTACAGAGAGAGCAATGGAACATTTCTAATATGGAAGGAAGAATTGCTCTAATTTTCCAATACAAACTGCCTATTTCTGTACAAGCTCTGAAAAATGAAATGTCCATATTCTCTCAGACATTAAACCAAAATAAGCTTTATACTCTTTATTCCAGGCACTTGAGATACTTGTTGAATGAAATGGCCAGAGAGAAAATTTACAACAATTTTCTCATGCATAGTAAGAGGAAGCTGAGGGTTAAGTGGGGAGGAAAACAGAAACTGACCCTTCCACATCCACTGAAATGTCCCTGTAGCATTAAGGCAGCAGCTGCATCTTGCAGACAGACATCTAACGCAGATAATAACCTTTGGAGAAGCCCTCAGGCTCAGACAAAAGAACCTGTTCTCATGCACAGATAAGTTACGGTGTAAATATCTCCTAGAATGATAACTATGGCTGGTGTTATCGGCTCCAAAAGGAAAATTATTTTCAGGAGAATTGTGGGGAAAACCAGACTTTTTCAAAGTCTACATTTCCATGGAAAAAATAAAGAAAAACATGAGTTCTGTTTAAGTCAAAATGTTGTATTCTTACACAGCAATTTAATTCAAATGTGTAGCTCCTCCCTCTATTAAGGATTCCTCAATAGAGCTGGTTGTATTTCATTAATAATACATTTTCAATCTCCTTGTATATAAAATGTCTTTAATAGCACCTGCATCCATGATTTACTGTGAGGATTACATGATATGATGCCGTTTTGAGATGGCACTTATAGTGGGGATCTGTGTAGCTAGGGTTTCATAGAATACATAGTTCACTCGGGCTAAAAAGGGATATAAAATCTGGGCTTCTTTCTGAAATAAATGTGTGGCTTTTCCAGCTAGTATGCTTTAGAAGAAAAGCCAGAAATTACAGCTATGTTAAAAAAAAGTACAGGGAAATTGACTCTGCCCCAAAACTCTTGGCCTTCTGTCCCTTGTATGCTACTCTCCCTTTGTGCTCTAGAATATATTCCTGCTTACCCACTCCTGTAATTTATACTCTGCTCTTCTGCATCATGAATTTCTCCCTTACTACTGGATTATTCCCATCAGTATGCAAACATGTGCCAGTATCTCCCCTCTTCAAAACAAAACAAAAAAAAACAAATAAAACAAACAAACAAAAACTAACAAAAAAGAACTAGAGGCCATGAGTACAGATGCAGATCTCTTTGATCTCATGAGATCCCCATCTATCTCTGATCTCATGAGATCCGCATCTATACTTATGGTCTCTAGTTCCTCACCTATTCTCTCCTCAGCCCACTGGAAATGGGGCTCCTTTCCTAGCACACCACTGAAAGCCCTGTTGCTCTAGGTCATGAATGCTTGCTGGGCTTCCAAATCAAAGAATCATTTATCCGTGCTACTTTTAATTGAACTCAGTAGCATTCAGCCAAATTCACCACTCCCATCACTCCCCTAACAGAAATACTTTTTTCTCTTGGTGTTTTGATTCTAAACTCTCCTGTTCTCTTTCTACCTCACTAGCTCCTCATCCTCTGAATAGCTATTTATAGTCCTTAGGTCTTGATCTTGGACTCTTATCTCTACTCTATCCAGACAGTCTCCCAAGTTGATTACAGCTACTTCCAGAGCATTAAAAACATTGACTTGTTTTTTCACTTCCATACACAATCTTGTCGTCCAGGCTTATATACCCAAGCACATATTGGACATGTTCATTTGGATGTCTAATAGGTATCTCACATTTAACATGCCCCCACTAGACACTGTGGAGGCCGCCTCAGCATCCAGGAGCTCAAATATCAGCTCTTCAGAGAGGTATTTCCCATACTGCTTCCACCAACTATACCACTCTCTCCCTACTTCTTTAGTCATTAATTTGACTAAACTAGCAAATTTCCCCAACTAGCATATAAGCTTTCAGAGGGCAGGGCTGTTATTGGTCTTCTTCATTGCTACATTCTAACATCTAGAACAATGACTATCATGTAGTAAATGCTTTACAGATATTTGTTCAATGTGCAAATATACTTGACAAACAATTATGGAAAACTTTAAATCTTGCCTTGTTTTCTCTGATAAAATTATTTTTTCAACCACAAACTTCAGCTGCCCATCAATCAGAAGTATATATAGCCATAAAAGTTACTGCCTGTTAAGTATAAGCATTTAATAAACATAGAGGGGGTGTTAAGAAGAGGTTAGATTTTTATTTTTGGAAGGTCACTGTGTGAGACCTCTGAGTGGCCACCTTACTGTGGCACCCAACATGCTCTTCTAGCAGGGTCATGGGGACACTAACCTGTAGCCATGTCTTGCCCCTGTACCACCTCTTGCTGAATATAGAGGATGGGTCTGTCATGGGGGCTTATCCCTGAGGAATTCTTCCAGTTCCTTTATCTAAAATGGTGTCATAGCACCCTATACACACATAACTGGGTTTATCTCATAGTATCTCTCCAAAGAAATATATATGATTCACCAGACACTTTATCATATCAACAGTAGGGTCTTTTATTTACGTCATTAGAAAACATGGTACCTCTGTTGGACAATTTGCTGGTACACTCAATGAGCCAAAAAACTGCCCAAATAGAAGAGGTTAAGCAGAGTTCAACCAAACACATCTAGGATGCAAATGATTTAGAGAAGTCTCAGAAGGCACTTGCTCAGAAGTGCCATTATCTTTTTGATATCCAGAGGAATAACACTACTATGGCCTTGGAGGTTGCTTACTGGGAAAAGCTATATAAAGTATATAAGGAAGTAAAGAATTGCTTGGCAGAACTTGATGCCTCAAAAGGAATAAGACCCATGAAAATCTGAGTGGAGAAGCACATTGTGTAGATCATCTTTGTCCAGAGGGAAAAGAAGACAATTGCCATGTGCATTTTATATCTAAAGTTGTCCTCAAAGAAGACTCAAGTATAGCCAGTCTATAAATGCATCTATCTCAATTCAGATAGCTCCAGTCAATTAATGGAATGGAAACTAGTCTATGTGACAAACTCTTTGTATCTATTGCTATGAACTGCAGCTTCTAAGAAGAAAATGTTTGGGCTTGGTATAGTGAGAGAAATAAAATGATCTCTTAGTCAGTAATGTACTTTTCACCATTCTTGTTCTGCATAAGTGGTTTTCTTCCAACAAGGAAAAAGCTGGTCAGGCAACGAATTCATGATTTTTTTTGTGAACTGATCAGAGATCTGAAGCTACCCCCAAATCTGGAGAGACAGGCATCTTCAAGGAAGCACAAGACCTAAGCATTTGTTTATCCGAGGCAGAAGCCACTGGATACCATATGAGTGAGTAAGACGATTAAACTAGAAATGTTGGTGAACTGATGGAGGCAGAGAGTGAGTGGGCCAGCATGAGAAGGTTGAAGCTCCTGGAGATCACAGTCATGGGGGGTCTTCTCATCCCTTTGCAGGCTTTTCTTCTAAGAACCCCACCAGGCTCTCACAGAGAAGATCATGGAGAATCCACAGAAAGTTCCCACCATGGTTCTGGCTGGGGAGAGGCACAGCAGCAACTGCAAAATCTTCCCAGAGCATTCTTCCTTAGGAAACAAAAGTTTTATCTGTCCTAGCAACCACCCCAGTGCACTGGCAGAATAGCACTCCTTCTGAGGGAAGGGCACGCAGGGGATTCTGCCCAGACAAGTCCTCCCTACCTCACTTAGGGGTTGGGGAAGCCTTATTCTCCAGAGGGAAGGTCTTTAAGGTCACAGACTGAGACTGTGGTGGATACCCACTGCGGGTAAAGGGAAAAGGGGGGCAGAAAAAAGCTCTACCACTGGAGTAGGAACAGAAGTTATCTGAGTGCCTAAAGCTGTGCATTCCAAACACTGATACTTAATCAGAACACAGAATTCTCCCCATCATCCACACCCTATCACCACAGTTATACAAGCTTCCAATAATAATAGTGGATTACAGCTGGGAGAGCTGTAAACAACAGATTCTCTCTGGGGAGCAGCATAAAAGGAAGACCCAAAACCAAAAGAGGAAGCAAAAACAAAGTCACTAGAAGACAATAAAGTCTCTGGTGTCTACAGCACACAGCAACAAACTTCAACGATGGTGACCATGGCAACAACAAGCTTCAAACATAGCCCAATTCCTGGCTAAATTAGTACAAATCTCCACACTCTAGGCCAACGTGTTGCAGTTTCTATTGCCCTGAACAAAGGTCTGGCCTTCAACAAAAAAATACAAGGCATACCCAAAGATAAGAAGTAAATACACCCTGAAAAGATGAGGCAATCATCAGAACAAGCCTCAGATATGACAGAGATGTTGGAACTATCAGAGAGGGAATTTTAAATAACTTCCAAAAATAATGTTAAATGTTCTAATGGAAAAGGTAGACATCCCAGATCAGATATTTTAGCAGAGAAACGGAAACTATAAAAAAAGATTCAAAACAAAAATGCTAGAAATAAAAAAACACATGGCAATAGAGATAGAAGAGGCACTTCAACTGGCTTACTGCTAGAAGATACAGCCAAGGAAAGAATCAGGTAACCTGACAATATGGCAATGGAAATTACACAAACTGAAAGGCAAAAAGAGTGAAAAACACAATAGTGCATCTGAGAGCTGTGGGACAGTATGAAACAATGTAACACTGGCATAACAAATCCCATAAGGAAAATAAAAAGAATGGGGCAAGTGAAATAATTTGAAGAAATAATGGGCAAACATATTCCAAAATCAGTAACAAAACACAAAATAATATATCCAAGAAACTTAAGACCACCAAAGCCAAGACCAAACCAACCAACCAACAAACCAACCAACCAACCATACCTAGACATATCATATTCTGCTAAAAATCAAAGACAAAGTCTTGAAGGTAGCTAAAGGGAAACACCTACTGTCATGAACTGCATGCTTGTGTCCTCCTAAAGTTAACTATGTTGAAGCCCTAACCTCTCTTGTGGCTGTATTTGAACATAGGGCCACTAAGGAAGTAATTAAAGTGAAATGGGGTCCTAGGGTGCAGCCCTAATTGTATAGAATTAATGTCCTTATAAGAAGCAATACCATGGTGCACTTGTTTGCTCTCTCTCGCATGCGCTCTCTCCCTCTCCCACGTGCTGTCTCCCTCTCCCATGCACTCTCTCCCTCTCCCACGCGCTCTCTCCCTCTTCCCTCTCTGTCTCCAAACACAAACACCAAGGAAAGGTTATATGAGGACACAGTGAGAAGTCGTCTACAAGCCAAGAAGACCCCTTTCCAAAAGCCAACCATGCAGGCACCCTGATCTTGGACTTTCCAGCCTCTAAAACTGTTGAGAAAACGAATTTCAGTTGTTTAATCCACCTAGTCTGTGACATTTTGTTATGGCAGCCTGAACAGAATAAGACACCCGCAAAGAAAGACAGGTAAGAATTACAGTAGATGTCTTGTGAGAAACCAGGCAGCAAGAAAACAATACAGTAACATCATTAAGGTGTTGAAAGAAAAAAAAAAAAAACCTGTCAACCCAGAATTCTATATCCAGCAAAAAACATACTTTAAAAACGAAGGAAAAATAAAGACTCTCGGACAAATAAAAACTGAAGGAATTCACTGCCAGCAGATCTACCCTACAAGAAATGGTAAAGAAAGTTCTTCAGGCATAAAGAATATAATATAGGTTAAGAACTTAGATCTATACAAAGAAATGAAGAGCATGGGAAACAGAAGAAATAAAGGTAAAATGTAATCATCTTATTTTTAATTCCACTAAGAGAAAACTAATTGTTAAAATAATAAGTTTAACAAGATATTGACTATTTATAGTATACATAAAAATATAACATGACAACAATACCAAAAGGAATGGGAGGAAGGAACTGGGAAATACTGATAGAAGGTTCTTTCACTACATATAAAGTGTTGTTATTTGAAGGTGGAAAGAGATTATTATTATTATTTGAGATAGGGTCTTGCTATGTTACCCAGGCTTGTCTCAAACTACTGGACTCAGGCAGTCCTCCTGCCTCAGCCTCCAAAGTAGCTGAGATTACAGGTACATGCTACCACACTCAGGTAGAAGGAGATTATTTTAAAAATGTAAACACTAGGGTAACTAAAAATATTTTCAAAAGAGGGCCAGGCACAGTGGCTCACGCCGGTAATCCCAGCACTTTGGGAGGCCGAGGCAGGTGGATCACGAGGTTAGGAGTTTGAGACCAGCCTGGTCAAGATGTCTCTACTAAAAATACAAAAATTAGCCAGGTGTAGTGGTGGGCATGTGCAATCCCAGCTATTCGGGAGGCTGAGGCAGGAGAATCGCTTGAACCCAGGAGGCAGATGTTGCAGTAAGCCGAGATCATGCCACTACACTCCAGCCTGGGCGACAGAGCAAGACTCCATCTCAAATATATATATATATATATATATATATATATATACACACACACACATTTATATTTATATATTTATATTTACATTTATATTTATATATTTATATTTTAAAGAGGTATAAATAAAAACTACAAAAAAATGATAAAACAGAATCATAAAGATGCTTAATTAAAACCAGATAAGGTAGGGGAAAAAAAAAGAAAAACAAAGAATAAGTACAACAAATAGAAAATAGCTAACAAGAAGATAGATTTTAATCCAGTTGTGGCTAGGTGTGGTGGCTCACGCCTGTAATCCCAGAACTTTGGGAGGCTGAGATGGGTGGATCACCTGAGGACGGGAGTTCAAGACCAGCCTGACCAACATGATGAAACCTAGTCTCTACTAAAAATACAAAATTAGCCAGGCGTGGTGGTGCATGCCTATAATCCCAGCTACACGGAAGGCTGAGGCAGGAGAACCGTTTGAACCCAGGAGGCAGAGGTTGCAGTGAGCTGAGATCACGCCATTGCACTCTAGCCTGGACAACAAGGGTGAGACTCCATCTCAAAAAAAAAATTTTTTTTTTAATCCAGTTTTATCAATAATCACTTTAAAGTTAATGGGCTAAATGTAATAGTTAAAAGACTGAGATTATCAGATTAGATACCAAATGAAGAAACAGCTATATGATGTCTATAAGACATTCAATTTTATAGGACATAGATGTAAGTCTTTTTTTTTTTGAGATGGAGTCTCGCTCTGTCGCCCAGGCTGGAGTGCAGTGGCTTGATCTCGGCTCACTGCAAGCTCCACCTCCCAGGTTCATGCCATTCTCCTGCCTCTGCCTCCCAATTAGCTGGGACTACAGGTGCCTGTCACCATACCTGGCTAATTTTTTTGTATTTTTTTTAGTAGAGACGGGGTTTCACCTTGTTAGCCAGGATGGTCTCGATCTCCTAACCTCACGATCCACCTGCCTCGGCATCCCAAAGTGCTGGGATTAGAGGTGTGAGCCACTGCGCCCAGCCATGTAAGTCTTTTTAAACATACATGCACCTAATAACAAACCTTCAAAGTACATGAGGCAAAACCAGATAGATATGAAAGAAGAAATGAATGCCCAAGTTTAGTTAGAAACTTCAATATTCCTCTCTCAATAACTGATAGAAGCAGGAAGAAAAATCAGTAAGAATATAGATATAGATACAGTAAGACACAGACATACTCAATGTGACTTGGCATTTCTGCAGACCAATGACAGCTTAGTACTATAGTACTATACATATTCTTCTCAAGTGCACACAGAACATTCACTGAGATATACAATATTCTGGGCCATAAAGCAAAACTTTATAATTTCATGCAATATACATTCTTAGAACATAATGAAATTAAACTAGAAATTAAAACTAGACATTAAACTAGTAGAAAGTTATCTGGAAGTCCTCAAATATTTAAACTTTAAAGAATAAACTTCTTAATAACCCATGGGACAATGAGGACATCTCAAGGGAAATTAAAAATATTTTGAACTAAATAAAGATAAAAATATCAATATATGATATACAAGTAAAAGAGTACTTAGAGGGAAATTTACAGCAGTAAATTCATATACTAGAAAAGGAGAGGCCAGGCATGGTGGCTCATGCCTTTAATCTTACCACTTTGGGAGGCCAAGGTGGGAGGATCTCTTGAGCCCAGGAACTTAAGACCAGCCTGGACAACATAGTGAGACCCCATCTCTACAAAAAATTTTAAAAATCAATTGGACATGGTGGTGCATGCCTGTAGTCGCATTTACTCAGGAGGCTGAGGTGAGAGGATTGCCTGAGCCCAGAAGTTTGAGATTACAGTGAGCTATGATCACACCACTGCATTCCTACCTAGGCAACAGAACAAGGCCCTGTCTCTAAAGAAAGAAAGAAAAAGAGAAAGCTCTGAAATCAATAATTTAAGTTTATATCTTAGGAAACTAGAGGAAGAGAGCAAAATCTTAAGGAAGGAGGAGGACAGAAATAAAAATTAAAGCAGAAATCAATGAAATTGAAAAGAGGAAAATAACAAAGAAAACCAATGAAACCAAAAGTTAGTTTTTGAAAAGAAATGAAATTGATAAAACTGATATCCAGGTAAACCAGAAAAGAGAGAAGATATATATCGCCAATATCAAAATTTAAAGAGCAGACATCAATACTGATCTCACAGACATTAAAAAGGTCATAAGAGAATACTAGGACCTCTATTCCAAGAGACTTGAAAACTTAGATTAAATGCTCAAATTTCTTGAAATATACAAACTACCAAGGTTTACTCAAGAAGAAAGAAAAACTGAATAGCTCAATATCTATTAAAGAAATAGAATATATTATTTTAAATCCTCTTAAAAAAGAAAACTCCGGGTGAGGGACAAAAAACTACAAATTAGGTTCAGTGTATATTGCTCAGGTGATGGATGCACCTAAATCTCACAAATCCCCACCAAACAATTTACTCATGTAATTAAATACCACCTGTTCCCCCAAAACCTACAGAAATAAAAAATTTAATATAAAATAATTAAAAAAAAGAAAATTCCAGGCCCAGGTGGTTTCACCAGTGAATTCTACCAAACATTTTAGAGAGAAATAACACCAACTTTACACACTCTCTTCCAAAAAGTAAAAAAGGGTATACTTTCCCCATTTTATGAGGCTAACCATTATCCTAATACCACAACAAGACAAACATAATATTTAAAAAAAGGAAATGCAGGCTGGGTGTGGTGGTGCATGCTTAGAATCCTAGCTCCTCAGAAGGCTTAGGCAAGATAACTTGAACCCAAGTGTTCAAGACTAGCCTGCGCAACATAGCGAGACAATACCTCAAAAAAGAAAAAAAAAAAAAAAGGCCAGACGTGGTGGCTCACGCCTGTAATCCCAGCACTTTGGGAGGCTGAGGTGGGCAGATCACAAGGTTGAAAGTTCAGGCCAGCCTGGCCAACATGGTGAAATCCCATCTCCACTAAAAAAACAAAAAATAGCTGGGTGTGGTGGTGCGTGCCTCTAACCCCAGCTACTCAGGAGGCCAAGGCAGGAGAATCACTTGAACCCGGGAGGTGGAGGTTGCAGTGAGCTGAGATTGCGCCATGGCACTCCAGTCTGGGCGACAGAGTGAGACTCCATCAAAAACAAACAAACAAACAAAAACCCCAAAAACCAAATTCTTAACAAAATACCAGCAAATGAAATCTAACAATATATAAAAATTACACACTATGACCAAGTGGAGTTCATCTCAGGAAGGCAAGGCTAATTTTACATTGGAAGACCAATCAATGTAGTTTACCATATTAGTAGAGGAATTAAGAAAACTATATGATCATATCAAAGATGCAGAAAGAGCTTTCAGTGTTAATAAACACTCTCAGCAATCTAGAAATAAATGAAAACATCCTTCATCTAATAAAAGGCATTCATGAAAAACCCACAGCAAACATCACACTTAATGGTGAGATACTGAATGCTTTCCCCCTAGATATGAAACAAGGCAAGGATGTCTTCTCTCCCCATGCCTATTCCATCTCATACTAGAAGTCCTAACTAGTGCAATAAGGCAAGATAAATAAGTAAAAGGCATGCAGATTGGAAAGGAAGAAATAAAATTGCATTTATTAGCAGACAACCTGGTTGTTTATCTAGAATATTCCAAATAATTTACAAAAATACTTCTGGAACCAAAAAGCGCATTTAGCAAGATTGCAGGATACAACATCAACATACTAAAATGAATTATATTCCCATATTAGCAATGAATAAATGGAGTATGAAAATTTTAAAAAATATGATTTATAATAGTGCCCCCAAAATGCAGTACTTAGGTACAAACTTAACAAAATGTGAGATGTGAGAAACAATGATGAAAGAAATCAAAGATCTAAATAAATGGAGAAAAGACATCAGCAAGATGGTGGAGTAGCAGCTTTCTACCATCATATCCCCACAGAAGCACTGATTTTTGACAAGTACCCATGGATGAGAGTACCTTTGTGGAAGTCCAGAAGTCCAGCAGTGAAGTTCCAGCACATCACTAGACACGTTGAAGACGGTAAGAATAGTTTCACTTTATCTGGGTCACCCCTCCCTCAAGGCAGCACAGTTCAATGCCAAGAGAGACCCCCACAGCCTGTGATTCCTCCCATAGGGGAAAGTGAGAGGAGAGTGAGAAAGCATTCAGCTCCCTCAGCTTTGTAGGATGCTGCCCAAGAGGCCCACTTCTTTCTTACCTTACCCAGATTACTGAAGTAATCAGCACAGCTGAGTGGTTCAAGGAAGCTGGGAACAGGGAAGAAAGGCCACAGACCCTTATACTAACCAATAAACAAATAAGGAGATTCAATTAGTAATTTAAAAATCTAACAAAGAAAAACCCAGGACTTCATTGGTGAATTATATCAAACATTTAAAGAACTAATGCCAATTATTTTCAAACTCTTCCAAAAAAACTGAAGAGAAAGGAACATTTCTACAATCATTTTATGAGGCCAGCATTACCCTGATACTAAAGACAGACAAGGATAATACAAGAAAAAAAATTATAGGCCAATATACCTCATGAACATAAGTGCAAAAATCCTGAACAAAATAGTAGCAAACTAAATTCAAGAGCACATTAAAAGGATAATACACTATGATCAAGTGGGAGTTATCCCTGGGATGCAAGGATGGTTCAATATGCACAAATCAATAAATGTGGTACACCATATTAACAGAATGAAGGATAAAAATAATATGATCATCTCAACAGATGCAGAAAAGCATCTGACAAAACTCAACATCCCTGCATGATAAAAAAAGCTTTCAGTAGGCTGGGTCACCTCTGTGACCCAGGTGTGGTGGCTCACGCCTGTAATCCAGCACTTTGAGAGGCTGAGGCAGGAGGATCGCTTGAGCCCAGGAGTTTGAGACCAGCTTGGGTAACATAGTGAGACCTGGACTCTATGATTCATATGGAAAGTCAAATGAACTAGAATTAGCCAAAACATTCTGAAGAAGAAAAATAGAGTAGCGGAATTCACAATGCCTATAAAGCTACAGCAATCAAAGACAGTATTACTTGCAAAGGAATAGACATAAAGAAACAACAGAAAAGAATAGAGAGCCCAGAAATAGATCCACACAATATGGTCAACTGATTTTTGGCAAAGGTATACAAGTAATTTAATGGAGAAAAAATAGTCTTCTCAACAAATGATACTGGAACAACTGAACATCTGTATAAAAAATGAATTACAGCATACCTCACACCTTATATTAAAATTAACTCCAAATGGGCTGCACACGGTGGCTCATGCCTGTAATCCCAGTACTGCACTTTGGGAGGCTGGGGTGGGTGAATCACTTGAGGTCAGGAGTTTGAGACCAGCCTGGACAACCTGGTGAAACCACGTCTCTACTAAAAATATAAAAATTAGCTGGGCATGGTGGCGTGTGCCTGTAGTCTCAACTACTTGGGAGGCTGAGGTGGGAGAATCGCTTGAGCCTGGGAGTTGGAGGTTACAGTGAGCCGAGATCGTGCCACTGCACTCCAGCCTGGGTGACAGTGAGGCCCTGTCTCGGAAAAAAAAGAAAAGAAAAAAAAAAAATTAACTCCAAATAGACCACAGACCTAAATGTAAGATGTAAAACTTTGTGAAGGAAAAACTGAAAATCTGAATGACTTTGGGTTTGGTGATTAGTTTTGGATACACCACCAACAGCACAATCCATGAAAGAAAAAAGTAAGGTTGACTTTATTAAAATTTAACACTTTCCTCTGTGAAAGACACTGTTAAGTGAATTAAAGTACAAACCTTAGACTGGGAGAAAATATTTGCAAATCACCTATCGAACAAAGGACTTGGTCCAGAATATATAAAGAACTTTTAAAACCCAACAATAAGTAAACAAAAAATGGACAAAAGATCTGAACAGATACTTCATCAGAGAAGATATATGGATATCAAGTGAAGATATGAAAGGATTCTTAGCATTATTTGTTGTTAGGGAAATGCAAATAAATACCACAATGATATATTACTACGTACCTATTAGAACATATTAACCCCCCCAAACTGGCAATAACAAATGCTGATGAGGATGTGCAACAAAAAGACCTTTCATTTATCATTGGTAGGAACACAAAATGGCGCAGCCTCTTTGGAATGGAATTTGGCAATTACCTATAAACTTAAACGTTGACTTACCACACTACCTAGCAATCACATTCCTAGGTATTTACCTAAGTGAATTGAAAACATAAAAAATTAAAAAAAAATTTTTTTTAGACACAGGGTCTTGCTTTGTCACCCAGGCTGGAGTGCAGTAGCAAATCATAGCTCTCTGCAACTTTGAACCCCTGAGCTCAAGCGATCCTCCCACCTCAACCTCCCAAGTAGCTGGGACTACAGATGCATGTCACCACACCTGGCTAATTTCTTTTATTTTGTAGAGACAAGGTCTCACTATGTTACCCTGGCTGATATGAACCTTTGGGCTCCAGAAATCCACCTCAGCTTTCCAAAGTATTGGGATTACAGGTGTGAACACCTGGCTGAACTGAAAACTTATGAGTCCAAACAAAAACATGTATGTAAATGTTTCTAGCAACTTTATTCATAATTGCCAGAAACTGGAAGCAATATCAACAGAGGAATAGATAACTTGCATATGCAGACGAAATTCTATTGGAATACTATTTGATGATAAAAAGGACTGAGCTTTTGATTCATGCAACAAAATGGATGAATCATAAATGCATTTTACTAAGTGAAAAAACCAACACTGTATGAATCCACTGATGACTTCTGGAAAAGGCAAAACACATAGGAATAGAAAACAAATCTGTGTTTACCAGGGGTTAGGGGCTGGCGGATGTCCCACTGGGTTCAATGTTCACTATTTGAGTGATGGGTACACTAAAAGCCCAGACTTCAGCACTCTACAATATATCTATGTAGCAAAATTGCATTTATACCCCTTAAATATACAAAAATTAAAAAATGAGGGGTATACAGAGGAAGTTGTAACATGAAGGAACTGCTTTTTATAATACTCTGCATTTGTTAAAAGCCATAGCACTGTACATTAACAAGAGTGAACTTTAAAGTAGAAAAACAACAAAATCAACCAGAATGTCAGAGATTCCAGGATGGAATGTAGCCTGTGACAAATGAATCTGACTGTATTAAAAACAAATGACAAAACTGTACTCAAGGAGCTGGGGAAAATAGGTGCTGACCTAGGGAAAAATAGGAGCTGACCTAAGTAACTTAAAACTTATTTTAGTAGAATGATTTGTATTGCTTTGGGTATATACCCAGTAATGGGATTGCTGGGTCAAATGGTATTTCGGGTTCTAGATCCTTGAGGAACCACCACATTGTCTTCCCCAATGGTTGAACTAATTTACAATCCCACCAATAAGTGTAAAATTGTTCCTATTTCTCCACGGCCTCAGCAGCATCTATTGTTTCTTTACATTTTAATAATCACTATTCTGACTAGCATGAGATGGTATCTCATTGTGGTTTTGATTTGTATTTCTCTGTTGATCAGGATGATGAGTTTCTTTTTTTTGTTTGTTTTTCATATGTTTTTTGGTCACATAAATGTCTTACTTTGAGAAGTGTCTGTTCATATCCTTTGCCCACTTTTTGATGGAGCTGTTTGTTTTTTTCTTGTACATTTAAGTTCCTTATAGATTCTGTATATTAGACCTTTGTCAGATGGATAGATTGCAAAAATTTTCTCCCTTTCTGTAGGTTCCTATCCCCTCTGATGATAGTGTCTTTTGCTGTGCAGAAGCTCTTTAGTTTAATTAGATCCCATTTGTCAATTTTGGCTTTTGTTGCAATTGCTTTTGGTGTCTCTGCCCATGCCTATGTCCTGAATGGTAGTGCCTAGGTTTTTCTTCTAGGGCTTTTGTGGTTTTGGGTTTTATATTTAAGTCTGTAATCCATCTTGAGTTAATTTTTGTATAAGGTGTAAGGAAGGGGTCCAGTTTCAGTTTTCTGCACATGGCTAGCCAGTTTTCCAAACATCATTTATTAAATAGGGAATCCTTTCCCCATTGCTTGTTTTTATCAGGTTTGTTGAAGATCAGATGGTTGTAGACGTGTGGTGTTACTTCTGAGGTCTCTGTTCTGTTCCATTGGTCTATATGTCTGTTTTGGTACCAGTACCATGCTGTTTTGGTTACTGTAGCCTTGTAGTATAGTTTGAAGTCAGGTAGAATGATGCCTCCAGCTAAAGACTCATGCACATGTGTATTTACTGCAGCACTATTTACAATAGCAAAGACTTGGAGCCAACACAAATACCCATCAATGATAGACTGGATAAAGAAAATGTGGTATATATACACCATGGAATGCTGTGCAGCCATAAGAATGAGATTATGTCATTTGCAGGGACATGGATGAAACTGGAAGCCATCATCCTCAGCAAACTAATACAGGAACAGAAAACCAAAAACTGCATGTTCTCACTCATAAGTGGGAGTTGAACAATGAGAACACATGGACACAGAGAGAGGAACAACACACACTGGGGCCTGTTGGGGGCTGGGGGGCAAGGGGTGGGAGAGCATTAGGACAAATACCTAATGCATGCGGGGCTTAAAACCTATATGATGGGTTGATAGGTGCAGCAAACCACCATGGCACATGTATACCTATGTAACAAACCTGCATGTTCTGTACATGTATCCCAGATTTTAACTGGAAACCATAGGGTTAAAGATAAATGGAACTGTACATAAACACTGTACTGTATTTGGTAATTTTTTTTCTCATTGGGGTTTGGGTAATCAGTTCTGAAACTGCTTTACATCTATCCTGGGGTTGAACAAATAAGTAAGTGGAGGAATTGTGGGAGCCAGGTTTCATGCTGTCAGAGGGCATTTACAAATAAGCAAGAAGGGAAGCATAGGATAAACCCTCTAGTGCTGGATTAGAGCCAGAAACATCAGTATGAACTCATATTTAGGTAGAGCTACACATACATATATGTACATATACACACACAGATGGATAGACACAGAATGATTACAGATAGGTGTGTATACATAGCATAGTATATATATATAACCTACCTCCAACTGCCAAGGTCCTATAATCAGTGACACCCCAGTAGCAATTTCACCCTCAGTACTTAGATATTGCTTTCCAAATACCATTTATAACTAAGAACCCTCAGAGACATGGCTTATTCGTGAGGGCAGGGCAATGAGAAAATAAAAGATGAATAGCATCAGAAAGTAAAGTGCCCAAAAAACACAAAATAATGGGGGTATGTCAAAGGGACAATAGGAGCCAACCTTAAAGAGCTCCCAGTGGCCAAAGCTGAAACAATTTGAGCAACAAAATAACTAACATAGTATTTTTAATAACCCAAAGTATAAAATAAATATACAGTCAGATGCTATCTAATGATGTTTGGGTAAATGAAAGACTGAATGTACCAAGGTGGCCCTATAAGGTTATAATGGAGCTGAAAAGTTTCTATTGCCCAGTGATACTGTAGCTGTTCTAATTCATAGCGCCATACATTACTCAAGCAGTTGTGGTAAAGCTAGTATAAACAAACTTACTGTGCTGCCAGTCATATAAAAGTATAGCATATATAATTATGTGAAGTACATAATACTTGAGAATGACACTATACATTTTATCATTATTTTAGATTGTACTCCTTATTTAAAAAAAAAGTTGGCTGGGCATGGTGGCTCACGCCTGTAATCCCAGCACTTTGGGAGGTCAAGGTGGGCGGATCACCTGAGGTCGGGAGTTCGAGACCAGCCTGACCCACATGGAGAAACCCCATCTCTACTAAAAATACAAAAAGTAGCCAGCGTGGTGGTGCATGACTGTAATCCCAGCTACTCGGAAGGCTGAGGAAGGAGAATCGCTTGAACCTGGGAGGTGGAGGTTGCGGTGAGTCGAGATCGCACCATTGCACTCCAGCCTGGGCAACAAGAGTGAAACTCCACCTCAAAACAAACAAACAAACAAACAAAAAACCCAAAAGTTAACTGTAAAACAGCCTTAGGCATTCCTTCAAGAGGTATTCAAGAAGAAAGCATCACTATCATAGGAGATGACAGCTCCACTGGTGTTACTGCCCCTGAAGACCTTTCAGTGGAACAAACTGTAGAGGGGGATGACTATGATACTGATGATTCTGACCCCCTGAGATTGCCCAATGGGCTCATAAACAAAATGGCCATGGTGGCAGAGATAGAGGTTATGCATGGGCTCAGCAACATAGACTTCCACTCACCGATGCTGACCTGGCTAAAGGCACTGCCGAGTACCCAATCTGCCAGCAGCAGAGACTAACAATGAGTCCCTGACATGGCACCATTCCCCAGGGTGATCAGCAAGCTACCCGGGGGCAGGTTGATTACAGTGAACTGCTTCCATTAAGGAAGGGGCAACATTTTGTACTTACTGGAACAGACTAGATATGGATTTGCTTTCCCTGCATACAATGATTCTGCTAAAACTACCATCTGTGGACTTACAGATTCACCTTATCTACCGTCATCATATTCCACACCGTTGCTTCTGACCAAAGAACTGACTTCACAGCAAAAAAGTATAGCAATGGGCCTATGCTCATGGAATTCATTGGCCCTACTATGTTCCCTACCATCCAGAACCAGGTGGATTGATCCAACATTGGAATAGCCCTTTGAAGATTTAGTTATAGCACCAGCTAGGTGGCAATACCTTGCAGGGCTTGGGAAGGTTCTTCAGAAGGAAGTCCGTACATCCTCTTAATCAGTATCCAATACATGGCATGGTTTCTCTGATAGCCAGGATTCAAGGGCCCAGGAATCAAGAGATGGAAATGAGAATGGTACACTATTACTCTTAGTAATACCACTAGCAAAAATTTGTCTTCCTGTTCCCATGATTTTATGCTTTACTAGCCTAGAGGTCTTAGTTCCAGAGGGAAGAATGCTTTCACCAAGAGACATAATGATTCCACTTAACTGCAAGTTGACTGCTACCTGGCCACTTTGGGCTCCTTGTGCCACTGAATCAACAGGCAAAGAAGGGAGTTATGGGGCTAGCTTGGGGTGACTGATCCTGCCTGCCAAGGGGGAACTGAACTACTACTCTACATGAAGGTAAGAAAGAATACATTTGGAATACAGGAGATTTGTTAGGGTGCCTCTTAGTATTAACACTGTCCTGTAATTAGAGTAAATGGAAAACTACAACCTAATCCAAGCAGGACAATGAATGTTGCTGTGGCTTTAGGAATGAAGGTTTGGGTCACCTGTTAGGTAGAGAATCACAAGCAGCTGAGGTGCTTGCTGAAGGCAAGGGGAATATGGAGGGTTAGTGGAAGAAGGTATTTATAAATACCAGTTACAACCATGTAACCAGCTGTAGAAACAAAAACTGTAATAGTCATGAGTATTTTCTTTTTATTTTGCTATGAATACATTTGTGCATTTTCTTTTCTCTTATTCTTTTATCATGTAACTTTCTATCATAGTATTTAAGTATTGCTAACATTACATCATTTATGCTAGGTAAGTATTTAAGTTATGGGATATCATGGAGAAGAGTAAACATCAGACAAGGACTTTACCTCCTCTTCTGAGGAATGGTTTAGTATGTTTTCCGTTGTATGCTGGATAGTTGTATCATGTTAGGTGGAATTATGATCGTGCTATTGTCTTTATTTGCAGATTAACTATGGTTTACGGAGATGTGCATGGGTGCCAAGTTGACAAGGGGTGCACTTGTGATGGCTAATTTTATGTGTCAACTTGACTATACCATGGGGTGCTAGATTAAACATTATTTTTGGATGTGTCTTTAAGGATGTCTTTCGATAAGATTAGCATTTGAGTTGGTGGCCTTAGTAAAGCAGATTGCCCTCACTAATGTTAGTGGGCATCATCCAATCTGCTGAGGGCCTGAATAGAACTTTCAAAAAGGAGAAGGAAGGAAGAATTTGTCCCTTTTTCTTCCTGCCTGCCATCTGGAGCTGGGATATTGGTCTTCTCTTGCTCTTCGACTGAGATTTATACCATCAACTCCCCTGATTCTGAGCCTTCAGACTTGAACTGAAATTACACCACTGGGTTTCTTGGGTCTCCAGATGGCAGATGGCAGATCATGGGACTTCTCAGCTTCCATAATTGCGTGAGCCAATTTCTCAAAATAAGTCTCCCTCTGTCTATATGTCCTACTGGTTCTCTTTTTCTGGAGAATCCTGACTAATACAATTCTCCATTCAAATTTCTTTTTCATGAAAATGCCTCCAATTTTTCCAAATTCTTCATGAAACATATCTTGTATGACTTTCTTGATCTCCCTCTCTCTCTCTCTTTTTTTTTTTCTTAGAGATGGTCTTACTTTGTTGCCCAGGTTGGAGCTCAGTGGCACAATCGCAGCTCACTGCTGCCTTGAACTCCTGGGCTCAAAGATTCCTCCTGCCTTAGCCTCCCAAGTAGCTGGCGATTATAGGCAGGTGTCACTGCTCCCAGGATTAAAATTTTTTTTTTGTCAAGACAGGGTCTTGCCATATTGCCCAGGCTAGTCTCAAACTCCTGGGCTCAAGCAATCCTCCTGCCTCAGGCTCCCAAAGTGCTGGGATTACAGGTGTGAGCCACCACGTCTGGCCCCTTGATCTCTTTTGGTCTATGTAGCACATGATGGCAAATAATCTACTACAGTGTCTCTGACAGGTTTGTATTTTTGGGCCTTATCTTCCCAAGCAGAATTTAACAACCTTAGAGTAAGAGCTTTTTCTCTTATTTCTTCTGTGTGTATTATTATTTCTGTGTGTATTATCACTTCTTCTTCCATTTGTTAATTAATTTATTCACTCATTAAACACATATCTGCTGGGTGCCAATACAATGGTGAACAACACCAGACAGTTCCCTTAACTCTTATGGAGATTACAGTTTAGTTGGGGACGTAGAAATGAATAAAACAGCCATAAAACAAATGCACAATGATAAGTGTCAATTATGTTCTGAAGGGAAGATACTTGACGAGAGTCCACAAAGGGGAACCCTACCTAACTTTGGGTGGAGAGGAGGATGGGCAGGGCAGGAAAGGCTAATCCAGACAAAGTCATGTTTGAGCTGAGATCTGAAGAATGAGTAGCTTTTCACTAAATAAGATAGAGAAAAGAAGTGAAGGTTAGAGAAGAGTATTCCAGATAGAAGTTCTGGCTTAAAGAGGGTGGATAGGGCCACAGTATCACACACAGCAAGCCTCAAGATACAGGGACTGACCAAATAGACAATACTAACCATTTTCTTCAGTCTCTTCTCTTCTCGTTTTCTTTCAAGCTGTGCCTCCTTTTCTTCTGCCTCCCTTTTCTGACGTTCCTCCTCTTGGGCCTTTAACTGGGCCTGATTGAGATTAGAACCCAGAAAAATCAGAACCCTCAATTTGAACAGAAATGTGATCTTTTATGTTTAGGATAGTCAATCTACCAAAGTGCCTGTCCTATCTCTGGAATAAGTCTGCACTTGGTGATGAAAGTAGAAAACTCAATCAACATGTCATCAGTTATATAACTTAAAAGTTTCTCCAAAAGAATCCTTTTCTACTTGGGAAGGAAAGACTGATCATAAATAATATCACTAATTTTTCATTTAAAAATGATGACTTTGGCTGGGCACGGTGGCTCATGCCTGTAATCCCAGCACTCTGGGAGGCCGAGACGGGCGGATCACGAGGTCAGGAGATTGAGACCATCCTGGCTAACACGGTGAAACCCCGTCTCTACTAAAAACACACAAAAAATTAGCCGGGCGTGGTGGCGGCCGCCTGTAGTCCCAGCTACTTGGGAGGCTGAGGCAGGAGAATGGAGTGAACCCAGGGGGCGGAGCTTGCAGTGAGCCGAGATCACGCCACTGCACTCCAGCTTGGGCGACAGAGCGAGACTCCGTCTCAAAAAAAAAAAAAAAAAAGATGACTTTTTAGTTCTTACTGCCTATCTGTGAAAAACTAACTCCAAGTTAGAAACAGTTTAGGAGGAAAAAGGTTTTCTGTCATTTCACCAGAAAACCCCCAACTGATAGAACTGTTTATTTTTTCTTGGTAATTACAAAATTTACTTCGGATAGTCTAGGTCAAAACTTTGGAAGATAAGAACTAACCCCCTTTGCAAATTCATTAGGTCAGACATCTGCCTATAATACACTAATCTTGTTTATGTGTAAATCTTCTAATCTGCTGGCTCTCATCAATTTTTATAACATTTTCTTCCTGCTGTGTTAATGATGTTGATGTTTCTGTCCCCCTTATTTTCCTAAAATTGTCAAAGAATTCAGGCCAGTAGGCCAAAAAACCATTTCCAAAGTTGACGTAATTCTATTGTCTCAAGAGTTCTGAAAAAGTGAGGTTTCATTTTTTAAGAAAGACCTAGACAAATCCTTTTTTTTTTTTTGACTCAGTTTGCATTTTGAATTTATTACCAATTTTTCTTCTTCTTGTTTTTTCTTCTTCTCTGCCAAGATTCGCCTACGTTCAGCCCGTTGAATTGCTCTCTCTTCCATAGCTAGAAAATAGTAACAGAGTTCTAACATTTTTTATATTGAAAAAAATATGAGGAATACTGCAAGAGAAATGCCTCCATTTCATAGTAAAATTTAGTGTTATTATCAGGGTTTTCTTATAAGTTGAAAGTTCACAATCTCAGAAAATATGTAGAGATAAATAGAACTTATATACTCTATAGGTTAAAGACTTATTATCCCATCCTCAGCAATGAGGAACAATTTATAAATTAATTGTTTTGTTTATATTTTTATTAAAAATGATTTAAAATGATTTATGATTTATAAAAAATGATTTACTGATTTATAATGTGCCTTGATGATAGACTTTTAGTATATGAAACCCAGAAACCAGAATTATAATTTGATTATATATTTGATGAATGCAGGAAACTTTAATTACACCTAACAAGTACTTTGAGAGTAGAATCATTCCTCAAATCCTATTGAATCTGCTAATTTTTCTTAAGTCACTGTACATATGTCGGTATATATAAGAACAACAACAAACAAACTAAAGTTTGGGGTCACGATGAAGATATTTCAGTCTAGTTTTAAGGCCTGGATATACAGATGGGCAGGAAATGGAATTGTACCAGGCATTTGGAGAACTGGCATATGAACGAATTTGAGTGTCAGAATCCTGTTCTTGACAGTCTATTAAATATCGATCCAAAAGAAACAAATGTGCAAGATGGTCTGATAATATGACTCTGTAATCAGTTGGGGCTTTCATAGGAAGAAGGGCATGGATGGGAGGAGTATCAAGTTCTGCTCACCTAAGCCAGCCAATAGTTACTTTCAGTTCCTTGTGCCATATTACAGAGAAAAGAATTTAAGTCCAAGTTTTAAGAATTAATAAACAAAAAACTCACCAGGCTATTTCTTACAGATATTAAGTGTCTGCTTTGCTGAAGAAGAATGGTAGTGCCACAGATGGCGAGAGTGAAATTGTCTCTCAGAAGGCAGAAATAGACTAGGGGATTAAAGTAAGAGACCCCTAAGAAGCAGAGTCTCTGGTAATATGCCCTTTGCCCATCTTTTCTAGATCTAATCATTAAAAGACTACTTGAAAGTAGACTGGGCTTCTAAAATAGCTAACTCCTTGATCAAACAATAATTTAAAAAAAAAATCACACTTAACTGGGCATTTCCTGACCAAGCTTAACGACAGGCAACGCCAGCATAAATTGCTGTCCTGGCAGATAGTTAATGCAAAGACTGCCAATTTCTTCATTAATAGGAACTGACTGCAGGCACAGTATCTTCATTTGCAATTACTTCTTGTTAAACCAGCAATCTTGTCACAGGTAAAGCATCAAATTTACAAACCACAATATAATTGTCAAAGTGCCAACCACCACATGCAAACATATGTACAGTGAAGGACTAAGTATATAGTACAAACAATTAGCAGATTCACTAGGTGGGTTCTGAAGAATGCTTCTATTCACATAGTTTAGTTTAAATAAGGGTTTCTGGCCAGGTGCAGTGGTTCATGCCTATAATCCCAACACTTAGGGAGGTTGAGGTGGGAGGACTGCTTGAGGCCAGGAGTTTGAGACCAGTCTGGGTAACACAGGAAGACCCTACCTGTACCAAATAAATAAATGTTTCTATGTGCATCAAAAATGTTATCAAATGAAGATATCTGGTTTGTAGGTTTCATTACTAAAATCCTATCAATAAGTTACAACATTGTAAAATGATATAATAACTTAGCTTGGATTACTGTAAACTGATCAATATTTGAACATTAACGAAATACGATGACAGGTGACCTTTACCAGTGTTTGTCCTTGGCAGCAACTCAGAGCTTTCTCATTTGTATAATTATCCCTTTTTTTTTCACAATCCAAATCTCAAATTACAGAAAAATGACACACCTTTCAGCTATGTTTTTTCTGTGTGTGTGTTGGTTGGGAATGCCAAAAATGTTGGCAAAAGGGGCAGTAAAAAAGTACTGGGGCTCTCTGGTGTACTCCACTCCTCACATGTCTACCGTTCTGAGATTTTTGATGTCAGGTTCTGTCAAGTCTCAAAACCTCAAGAGTCGTCAGAATTCAGTACCAGTGTACACATTCTACTCTAGGAGAGGAGATTACAACCACCAAGGCACCACCGAGACAGCCTTGCCTTTTAGTATGGGATGTGGTGTCATCAATTGCTTTGGCTTCCTTTTGCGTCCAGAAAGACAATTTCGGGAGTCACTTCTACTGCCTTCAGTCCCAGGGGAAGCAACAGGTGAACTAGGGGAAAAATAAAGGAAAAGAATTTAGATTACTAACCAGTTTCCTTCAAAGTCCTTTGACCTGAGAAGCTCAAAGCCTTTTACAGACCTTAATGAATCCCTATTCTCTGAGATAACTACATATCATATCCACGCCATAAATGTGTGTAATGAGATACGGAAAGGTTGCGTGATCAGCATGAGTCTACACAGTGAGTCAGGTACTCTGACTCCCATCCTAATGCTTCAAATCCATAAGTATCACCACATCTTATCCTACCATTTACCACATGCAATGAGTATGTCTCAAGCACAACTGAAACCATCTTAAATGGCTTTTCAGAAATTTGGGCTCTTATGTGAGGCTCAAAGATGTTTTGTTTTATCCCTAACAACTACAAATTTAAGCTAGGAAATAAGCCAGCCCAGGGGCTGCTCCACATGGACCTGATGTTGTCTGACTTGGCTTCTCAGCACTTAACATAGCTAGAAACCCAGAAATAGAGCAAGAAAGCATTTTTCTGTTTAACTGGCATAGTAACAGAGATCCTCAAAAGCAGCCACGACCCAAACGCTAACTGTGTAACCGGATCCTTACAGGCATCCTTGACTATCTATGCCTGTCATATGCTAGTCGCAACATAGGCTTCTTTGCTTTGAGAGCACAAAATCAAAGAAAAGGAAAGATCATAGAACTCAGAAGCAGGACAAAGAAGCTCAGGAGCCCCAAGTGAAAAACTCCTTAAAATGAGTCCAGAGAGTTCTGATAGAACAGACATACTTCACAAGCATCTGGCAGGTTCTTGGTTCCTCTTCTCTGGGCTTTGACAGCAGGTGGCTCTGTGTGTCTGTGACTGCTGAGGCATGCTCTGCTGCCCACTGAGCCTCTGCCAGACGCTGGTTATTCTTCAGCTCGAGAATTGTTTTCTGCTGTTCCTGAAGTTTCTTCTTTTGCTTCTCAATCAGCTGCTGCTGGAAGACATGGCGGCTGTGGAAATGACCCAAGCAAAGCGGTTCTGCTTTCTGGCTGGTGGTTCTGAGCGTCTCGTTGCTGCCAGGCAGTTGAGGGGGTTCAACACCCAGGGTCTGGTGCTGCTTATTGCCAGGTGCACTCAAAGGGACATTCTGAAGGGAACCCTGCAAGTTGCCTGTTGTTCTTCCTAGGGGAGGACTGAGCATACAATCACTGCTTCCCAAGGGAGGCTTTTCCCACAAAGGGGGCACAGCAGTCACCTGAGAGAGAGAAACATGTTATTACTCAACTATTTAAAGGACTGTGCTGATGAAATTCAACATTCATGAGGTCAGTATTGTTTTGTTTAATGGCACAACTGCCATGTATTGCAGGTAAAGGTGGTCTGTGCTCCTGGCCTGGCTACCTCAGAGGCCACCACTCTTAAAACATGCATTGTTGCTCACCATGAAAACTGGGAGAGTGGCTGGCTATGGTGGCTCACACCTATAATCCCAGTGTGTTGGGAGCCCAAGGTGGCAGATCACTTGAGGTCAGGAGATTGAGACCAGCCTGGCCAACATAGTGAAACCCTGTCTCTATTAAAAACACAAAAATTAGCCGAGCATGATGGTACGCACCTGTAATCCCAGCTAGGCTTACAGGAGGCTGAGGCAGGAAAATCACTTGAACCCAGGAAGTGGAGGTTGCAATGGGCCAAAATCGTGCTGCTGCACTACAGCCTGGGCAACAGAGTGAGACTCTGTCTCAAAAAAAAAGAAAACTGGGAGAGTGGCTACAGCTGTATGAACCACTGCCATGGGCCAGGACATTCGCAATAGCAAAAATGTTCTCTTATAAATTTCTATTTTGGACAGTTCATTTGTGAATTAGGCAAGGTTACTCCAGATAAATATATATACATATATATACACACACACACACACACATATATATATATAAAACAGGAATTTAATATGCATAAATTGACTCTGAATTTTAGTGGAAATTTGAAGATGTTCTGGCAAAGGATATATTCTTTCTCAAGAACGTTTGAAAACCAAAGAATATCTTTACAAATTAATAATATATCTCTGTTCTTTCAATGCCTCTCCTGACACTAGTAAATTAATCATATGCCATAGTACAGGATATTTATTTATTTCAGCATCAAGGTCCCGTCAAAGCCTAGCTAACCGTCTCCAGTTATTCCTGAACTATCTATGGGTGGGAAATATTTGAAAGCTCAGGATTGCTGGGCAAATATCTGCATTACATAAGAAAATGTTACCTAATAATATTTTGTATTAGCATATGACTAGTTCTCAAAGCTTTATTACATAAATTCCATCTAATAAACTGAGGTACCATACTCAATTACAAGTTCTATACAGAGGGGAAGGAAACAAGAACTTTTACTCAGAAACAGTTATCTTGGCCAAAATTATGGCATGTTAAAATGTCTCTACTAGAATGGTTTGATTCCATGGTCTAAGATCTAAGTTTTTGATTCTGCCATCTGCAATGGCTTAAAGAGAAAAATGCTATGAGCTATCTAATATCAGAAGCTTCTTGTTCTAACAGGATGCCATCCTTAGGGACTCAAAAATATTTTTCATGATTATAGAAATGCTTTCCATAGACTCAACTGAAATGAAGGATGTGGTATATGGAAACTCTGACATGTTAAACACTTTTAAAAGTAACCTTTTATTTCAGAAATGTCAGTGAACACTTATTAATGAGAATACCTGCTTAAGTAATTTAGTATCAAGCAGGGTATATGTTTTAGGTTCTTTTAAACTTGGTGGTAATGACACCTTATTAACCCAGCAAGACTGTGTCAAAGCCCTCAGTAAAGCGACAGGGTTTCTTTTGGATCATGGTAACTTTTTAACATGAAAATAAAGAATATGAAGGAAAAGCTTAGTGGTACAGATTGCACTCTATAATAGAGCAGGAGTGAATGGTCTGACTTAATTAGAGAAAATCACCTATTAGCTAACTGATAATTTTGGAAAAATTCAAGGTACAGTTTATGTGTTCTTAGTACATGAGTTCCTATGATTGTATAATTAATGAGCATCTAACTAAAGATTTTATATATTCATTTGTTCATGTTTTGCTGTACACTCTGGAAAAAGATTAGTTTACTTAGTCTCTACAGGGTTTATTGTAGCCCTCTATTTTCATTTGCTCCATTTTTAACGATATTATCCTTTCTTGATAAAGTCTTTTGCTCTTGATTTCAGAGATTTGGAGGCTTTTTTTACTTGAGTCTCTCTCTCTCTCTCTCTCTCTCTCTATATATATATATATATATATATATAGTAATTTTTCTGTTTTGCACAGGTAAAAATACTTTCTGCTGACTTTTTTTTCTTCATTTCAGAACAGTGGCACTTTGTAAAGTAAAAGGTTCTATACAGATGTTTTTTAAGATAGAAGTCTGTCTTGGGTCTCAATGGAGAAAAAAGTATCTGCCATAAAGGTAGATACATTGCCTAGTGGAAGGGACCAAAATGTTATACATAAGTCCCAACAAGCATCTTCATGATCCTCCCTCTCTGAGAGAATAAGCTTAAATTAAAACCAGCCTGCTTGCCAGCAGTAATCAGGGTAAAAAGCAAGGCTGGGGATCCTCCAGTGCACAATTTAATGTCACATGTCTGAATTAAGTACTTAACAGCATTATGTGGAGGGTGGAGGTGAGGGGGTAGAAGATCTTCTCCACAAGGTTTTCTAAACATGACAAGTGCAATGATAAAAGAAGAAAGCTGACAGGATTGACTTTATAAACACTTAACAACTGTGTATAGTACCAAACACTATAACTAAACCAAAAGACACATAACAAAATGGAAAAAATGTTTGCAATATATAACAATAAAAGCACCAATAATCTTAAAATATAAAGAACTCTTAATAAATAAGATAAAGATATCAAATAGAAAAATGGACAAAGGGCATGAAGAGACAAGTCACTATATATCTGTATCTTTCTACATCCATAGATAGATATATATACAGTCGTGCATTGCTGAATAATGGGGATTTGTTCTGAGAAACAGGTGATTTTGTTGTGTAAACACTGTAGAGTGTACTTATACAAACCAGGATGGTATAGTCTGCTGCACATCTATGCTATATGGTGTAGCCTATTGCCCCTAGTCTACAAACCAGGATAGGATGTTACTGTATGGAATACTGTAGGCAGCTGTAACACATGGTAAGTATTTGCATATCTAAACATAAAAAAGGTAAAGTAAAAACAGTATACAAGATAAAAAATGTACACCTGTATGGGGGCACTTACCATGAACAGTGCTTGCAGGACTGGAAGTTGCTCTGAATGAGTCAATGTGAAGGCCTAGGACATTATTATACACTAGTGCAGACTTCATAGACATTGTATACTTAGGCTACACTAAATTTATTATAATTTTTTTCTTCAGTGATGAGTTAACCCTAGCTTACTGTAACTTTCTATTTTATAAACTTTTAAATTATTAACTTTTTGACTCTTTTTATAAAGTAACAGCTTAAAACACAAACATTGCACAGCTGTACAAAACTATTTTCCTTTTTTATATACTTATTCCATAAGCTTTTTTTTCTGTTTTCAAAGTGGTTGTTTTTTAAAAAAATTTTAAAACACATTTTTGTTAAAAACTAAAATACAAACACACATATTAGCCTAGGACTACACACGGTCAAGATCATCAAGAAGTCACTAGGCAAGAGGAAATTTTCGGCTCCATGATAATCTTATGGGACCACCACTGTGTATGTGGTCAGTCATTAGCCAAAACATTGCTATGTGGTGCACAGTATATTTTCAATAGAAAAATGTTTAACCTTACCAGTAGTCAAAGAAATACAAATGTTGAAGCAATCATAAGATGAAAATAGAACATGCATTCCATTTTTAGGTATTATCCTAAGTAAAGCATTATGGATATGCGTAGATTTAGCTACTACGATGTTCACTGAAGCACTGTTCACAATGGCGGCAAACTGGAAACACCTTAAATTCCAGGAATAGAGGAGCTAAACAGATTCCAGCTTATGGTTCATTACAGAATATCATGTAGCCATTACAAAATGGTGGCACAGAATACTAGTCCTCAGACAGGGGATGTGTACCACGTCCACTTGCAGAACTTAAAAAAACAGAGCTGCCCCACACCTGAAATTCTGTTTTAGTAGATGTGATTCTGAGGTATACTCTCAGTTGAGAACTACTATTGCAGAAGTATACGTAATGACAGAAAATGCTTGTGTTATATTGTGAAAATGCAATTTTTTTTTTAGAAAAACAGTAAGTATTAGTATTAAGAAGAAAAAAACATGGCCTTCCTTTTCCTGAATTTTGGCAGACTAGAGTTTCTCAGTGGCCTGACTAAAGAACATTTAAAAGCTAAATAAAATATTAAGAGATAAATTTGCATATGCGTAAAGACTAGATGGCTATACTTTAACATGTTATTAGTGATTATCTATAGATAATAGAATTATAGGATGTTTTGCTGTGATTTTCTATCAAATTGCTACAATTACTACATATGACTTTGCTTATTAGAAAAAGAAAAATTTCAAATTTCCCCTCTTCTAAGTCACAAACTCATTTGGAGAGGAAATGTCTGATGATCAAAAAGAGGAGTTCAAGAGTTATAGACAGCGCGTTATCTGTCTGTTCCTAAAGGAATATTTCACTTAGTTGTTTTAAATGCCCTCTCGATATTACATCCCTACTAACTTCCAACGATGCCAAAGTTTACATATGATTATAAAAAGGAGATTCAATTCAAGGAAATAAACACTGCCTGAAAGGTAGTGCATTGAGGCAGCTCTAATCTTTTGATAGCCTAGACAAGGCAATCTGACGACGACTGACATACCAGCTATAAAAGCACAAACCTCAAATGCAAGTGTTGACTAAGCAGGAAAAACAATGTACCTGTCCATTTCTTACTGGTGGACCCACCACGGCTGTTGCCTCCTCGGGGAGACTGATGCCTGATGACTCACTGGCACTGAGTTTCCCCAGTGATGCTGCCTTCAGCAGTGCATCCATCTTCTTCCTATTTTCCTCTTTTGTGAGAGCCAGCTCTCTCTTCAGGAGCTCGGCGCCACACCAGCGCTGCCATTCTGTAAAGCAGTGTCGGAGAACTTGTTTCCGGTTATGCTCAGCGGCCAGTTGTTGTTTTCTAAGCAACAAAGCACTTCCATTAAAATAAAGAAGCCATTTACAGTTTGTTAATTGATAATATAAACGAAACATAAGTCCAAAAGGGTTCTAGAAATGTTCCATCTTAGCTCTCGCTTAACATTTTGTATTAAGCTAAATGAAATTGCTTTATAAATTCCCCAGTGCAAAGGATCTCCTCATAGAAGGTGTCAGCACTTCAACAGATTACCTTCAAGAAGAAAGAGGAACTGTTCTGTTCTCTCATGTCACAAAGGCATATTAATTTTTTTTGATTACCATAGTTTCTGAAAGCTTTTGGAGGGGAAAGAGCAAAAAGAAGGGGTACATAAGTAATGACTTTTAAAAGATGAATGCATGAGGGAGAGAGAGGTTCAGCTATGCATGAAAATTTTAAAAAGACAGGTTTGGGAGAAAGAGAAAGGAACAAAATTGTAACACTTAACAAGTTAAATTGTTAATAATTTAAGTATAAGGCTTACAAAATCAAAGTAAAACTCTGAGGGTTGATCTTGTGAAAGAAGAACTGGCCAGGGAAAGGACTGCTAAAGAGAAGGACTCATTTACCAAACCCTTGAACTGAATATCTATGTCTGCCCCAAGAAGGTACTTGCTAAGCACTAGATGTGTGAAGGGCAAAGGCAAGGCCCCTGGTCTCATGGAACTCATTTATTTTCTACACCTTCCTAAGAAAGAGCTCACTTTGATTCCTGGAAACTTTACAAATATTAGGGAACATGACTAAGGGGAGGTTGGGATGTGGTATTACAGCCAGCCACATTTTCTTCCCAATGGGAATCTCCATTAGGAGATTTGGTGGCAGTCAGTTGAGAATTCAAGCATAGAGGCCTCTGAGATCTATCTATAAGTGAATGGTTATTATCCTGAAGAACTGAGCTGTGAGTGTGGAACTTATTATGTGGTATCAGGAATCAGCTTTGAGGTTCAAAACATAATACTGTTTAGACACACACTGGATTGTATCTTGGAAAGGTGACTCATATAAGTTCTCCATCATACCATTTGCATATCCATTTCTGTTAAACATACATAATGCTTAACTCTCCTCATGGACTCTTCGGGGTCATATCAAGCAAATCATAAAGTTCTTAACTCAGTGAGTCAGGAGACCATTTCTACAGTTCTTAAATGTTTATATGACCTTTAAACCTTTTCTGACTACAACCTACAGTAAGAAAAAATGTCACATTGTGACTCAATATACAAGTTTATGTGTGTGTGTGTATAAAAGTTTCACCAAATAATATTTACCCTTACCACAAGAGATATACTCTGATATTTCTAATCTATTCTATATTTCTTTTAAAAATAAGCAACCTTGCTAACAGCATATTTCATTATATTTAATTGTTTCCTTCCAATGCATTGATAGGTACCCAATAAATACTTAGAGATTGACTTACTGATGGTTTTTGTAATAAAAGTATAATATAGGTGGTAATAAACATTTATGTGTGTTTTATGTAAATAAATATCTAAGACTGAATAATCTTGAAATAAAAATTTTAGAAGGAATAACAATAATAAATCAAATAGCAACACAGGTAAGAACAAAGCTCCAAAAATCAGTGTATAAATAGTGAACAAAAAAACTCTGTAACACTTTATTCAAGTGAGTAAAAATCATAAATTTCTATAGGACAGAAGATGTACATTGCTGTGTCTGATTAATGTGAAATTCAATTTCCATCAATCTGCTCTGGAAGGAGGAGTGTGAAATTTACCTGATATATTAATTTCCTGTTTTTACAGCACAAACAGCCAAAAGCAGCACTGGTGTTTTGACTGTCAAGGAGATTATTTGGACACTATGAAAAGGCAAAGAGGAAAACACTTCTGTAAATATAACAAGACTAAAAAAGTAAGAAAACGAGTGGGCTTAAAGCCCACTCTATAATGGTTGTGTGGGGATATGAAAACGAAGTTGGCCAGGTGCAGTGGCTGATGCCTGTAATCGCAGGAATCTGGGAGGCCAAGGTGAGTGGATCACTTGAGCCCAGGAGTTTGAGACTTGGGCCACATAGTGAAACTTCATATCTACAGAAAATACAAAAATTAGCTGGGCGTGGTGGTGAGTGCCTGTAGTCCCAGCTACTTGGGAGGCTGAAGCGGGAGGATCACCTGAGCCTGGGAAGTGGAAGTCGCAGTGAGCTGAGATTGTGCCACTGTACTGCAGCCTGAGCGACAGAGTGAGACCCTGTGTCAAAAAAAAAAAAAAAAAAAAAAGTCAAAAAGAAAAAACAGAAAATGTAGTTATGATATCTGTATTTGTGGTTTGAGGCAGAAAGGCAGAAGCACAGAAGCCAGAGATTCAGGGACAAGGATAGTTCCACTCCTGTTCTCTTGCAGCTCACTTCAGCAGAGTGACAATGCTGCATACAAGCCAATTTCTATACTTTTTAAAAGATGACACTAAAAACATATTTCTAAAAGCAAAAAATCACTTAAATTTCTTACACCTTAGTCAGATGCAACTTACTTTGGTATGCTCACCTAAAGAAATGGTTTCAGACATAGGTGCCAGATAATCATAAATGGAAGGGCAGAGTTCCCTTATGAAAAACAGCCTATCACAATTTCCTTGCAATCTGAAATCAGGGAATTTCTAGCCAGAGTATATAAATTGACCATCACAATGATATATAACTGCATGCAGAGAAAGGCAGTCTCTGCTCATCTAAGAATATGAAATACAAAAGGTTTGAGTAGGAATTTAAGTATGAACCTTGCTGCCCAGGATGAACACTCAATGATACCAAGTGACTGGCGCATGTTTGGAACTTACAAGTCAGGAGAAGAATGCTGACTAGATATGGGACACTGGGCCAGACACTGAGTTTCTATGCCCCAGATTCATCCTCAAAAACAGTGTCAGTAAGCCCTATTATGCTGTCTATCCCACAAGAGTTTTTTTTCTGAGAATCTAATTCAATTTAAAACAACCCTGAAAATATAGAACACAATTCACATGTAAGGTAATACCCACTATCTTAGGACAAGACTACTAGATATCTGAAAAGTGTCTTGAATGTTTTAAAAGCAAATGAAAAATGACACATAATCACAAGCTGGTGATCTGATTGAGTGCTGTAATCTGATGCAGAACATAAAAAAGCAGTGACATGAACAGTTACGTTTGGGATGAGCAGGTTCAGCAGGAGTAGGAATGAATAAGCTCATGCATTCAATAATGTGCCAGGTGCCCCCAGGGACAAAATGGAAGATAAAAACTTTGTTTTAAAAAGTTTTAAAGTTTTAAACTCTGTTTTAAAAAGTTTTAAAGTGAGCCAGGCCATGAAAGCTTTGTCCTCTGCCTGTGTGATAGAGAGATCAGGAGCTCTACCAGGTGAAGATACCATGCGGCTTCTGGCTGCTCACCTGCATACCCACGTGAGCAGAAGGAAGGACAATTGAACATGATTAACAGGCACACTCCGTAAATGATTTCCAAAAGAACATTGAAATCCGGAATACTGGAAATGAGAATATCTGATGGCCTGTTTTCAATTCAGCCTCACTTCTCCTCCCCGCCTCCAGGTGAGCCTGGTGGGTTCACCCTGACCTGTTCCTACACAAGCCTGCCTACCTACTAGTTTATTAGTTCTTCTCTAAACTAAAAAATGCCCTTTTCTAGTGAGCCACATTCTGCCTCTTTCAGAAGGTGGGGCTCATGAATTTCTATTTCTAGAAAGCTCCTCAGGGGATTATAATGAAGGATAGCCAAGTGTATGTCACTCCTAAGTATTTATCTTATGGTGTCTTCTGTTGCAATTGTGTTAAATATTTGGGTACAATTTTAACTTCCCCATTTAGATAAAAAAACTAGAAGGCAATAATGTTAAATACTTTTGTTCCCCCATCCTATCCCCAGGACTTAGGAGAGGATCTAGCATACAGTAAGCATCAGTAAAGCTGGTTGACTGAACTAATTTATCCCAATCAAACAGTATGAACGAATGAACGAACAAACAAATGAGATGGTTTGAAGAACGCCAAAGGGCCAGTTTTTCTCACTGGCCTGCCACAGTACCCTCAAATCTCTGTCACTCCCACTTTGGGCACTGTTTCCAGACAGTGCCTGTTAAAATTAAAAAAAAAAAAATATGTCCCGGGAGGGATAACATATCAAGTGAGAATTACAGTAACAAAGAACAAAGGGCTTGAGGGACAAAGGGAAGAGATAAAAGCATGTTCCAGGAAAGGCCCAGGGCACTGGTGCAGGAGAGGGCAGGATTAAAGACTGTGGAAGTTAATACAGAGAAGGGCAGAGATGCGCCCCAGGAAAGAATTGAGAAATCTGGGAAGCGGGGCTCAGGAAGGGCTGGCAGAAGATTTTTTAAAATTTTTATTTTAATTTTTCCATAGTTATTGGGATACATACTTACATGAGTAAGTTTTTTGGTAGTGATTTGTGAGATTTTGGTGCAGATGTTGAAAACAAACCCTGTTTCTTCCCAGTTTTGTCTGGGGCTAGCTGTAAATGCAGACAGAAAGTGGGAGAGGAGGAATGGAAGATCTGGAACCAACTTTCAAAAGTGAACATGCTAAGGAAATTGAATATACAGTATAAATTTCAATACCACCATCTCAAGGGTCTAATTTAGTGTGTGTACTAGAATTTTCTTGTATTACTAAGTGAATCCTCAGGGTTTGGAAAATTTGTTCATGTTGAAGCTGCATCACAATATTGTAAGGAAATTTTATAACATCATTACCACAACTTATTTTAAAATAATAAAGATGAACAAAAATAGAGTAACCACAATTCCCATTAGGAAAAGCAAGACACATTTTTAGAAGAAAAAAGTGGATGAATCCTTGGATTGCAAGTGAGACCCAGCACACGCTCCAAAAGGAAAGATGGTTGCTAAATTACAAATATGAAAAAGAGAGGGATTTGTGGTTGCTTCAGAGAGAAAGTGGGAAGAACAGAAAGAAAAGGGGGGAAAGAAAAAAGCCCACAAGTCTAGGCCCATCGTGGCAGACAGGCCAGTGAGCGGAAATCTAGGTGGCAAACACACACGTCAGTGAGGGAACTAGAGGATGAGGACACAACTGACATTTAAATAATGAACATAATGAGTAATTTCAATGTCCAGGTGAGTGAACCACAGAATCACCTGTGTTTGGTCAATCTGGTCAGAGCTAAGTTTCTACAATGAGTAACCATGATAATAAATGCTCTCTCTTATCCCTGAGCTGTCTATTTAGAAAGAATGCTTCAAAACCCTATCAAATTAAATTGCAGGAGAGGAAGCAATTGAGTTCTTCATTTGTTCCCTGATGTGCTTATTATTCAACAGGTATGGATTTAGTGTCCATTGAGGCTGCTCTTTGCTCTGTGACCTTGAGTCACTTACTGTCTCTGGGCCTTACTTTTATCATCTGTAAAATGAGGGGCTGGATCAGATGATCCTTGAGGTGCCTTCCTGCTCTGGGATGTTTTTTGCTTCATAGTAAAAAATTATTATAAGTTAAATATTTTCTAACTCTGTCAGTTAAAAAATGTTTAGTATCCATTCTAAACATTTAAAAATAGTCACTTGAAAATAATTCACAGACACAAGACAAAAAGTTCTGAGAAGATCTTTTTTAAAAAATTGGCACATTATGCTATTATGAAATCCCTATTTAGTGCTTTTATATTTAAACAGTTTAATTGGAATGGAATCTTAAATTTTCCAGATTTTCCTTATACAAGTTTCTTCCAGCATGTAAATCTTATAGGCCACTTTTAACTTCAACATCCAAGTGTCCACTCATTTTATGCCTGCATTCACACTGCATCCACATTACAACCCCAGTTTCCCTTCTTTATCCAACAAATCCTGCCAGCTGTTCCTTTCTGAGTGAGCTATCATCCTAATTCCTTGTATCAATCACCAGGTCCTCAGATTTAAGAAACAAACTATGGGAGAGTTTTCTGTGTTGGCCTCTTTTTTTTTCACCAAAGATTTCTCCCAGCATATCATAGGAAAGGGAAATTGACTAGGTCACCCTCCTGCTTAAAAAACCTTCAAGGATTCACCTTTTTTTTTTTTTTTTTTTTTTTTAACCAAAGACTACCTTAACTCCATGTCCTGGCATTCGAGGCCATTCAGAAGTTGATGTACTTGATGACCACATGCTTGATAATCTCCAGCCAATCCAGATGGCTATGCTTCATGCCATCATCCCAGTCTCCCTGTCTCTACCTAGGAACATCCTATTGACCATGAAGAGCTCAGATCAAGACCCATCTTCTTGATAAAGCCTTTCCTGGCACTCTAGGAATCTCCTTAGCCACAGCTACACATTCTTGTCATGTTCTCAGCAGCAGATGGAGATGTATTATTCAGTTAACAATACTCCTCAATACCTGTACAGTCTCTAGATCTTGTTTTGCCCATTCATCTGTGAGTTCTTTGAGGACAAGGGGCCATGCACCAGTCTCCAGGCCTGATGCTATCACAGGATTACTCAACTTTAAGGGGCACCATGCCCTTCTATGTAAAAATACTTGCATTTATCATTTATGTGATTTTTCATCCTGAATGAATGACAGCACTGCCAGTAGAGAAGTGATTACATATAAAAACATGGATTTCTCCCCAACTCCTAAGTAAACAAATAGTTCCTTCACATGGACACAGAGAGGGGAACAGCACACACCAGGGCCTGTTGAGGGGTGGAGAATGAGGGGAGGAAACTTAGAGGATGGGTCAACAGGTACAGCAAACAACCATGGTACACATATACCTATGTAACAAACCTGCACATTCTGCACATCATTTATCACTTTTTTAAAGAAGAAATAAAGAAAAACAAACAAACAAAAAACCAAATGGTTCCTTTTACATCTGTGATTTTGATTCAAGAATGCAAACTTGAACTTGTAAATAATAAGAAGAAAAGTATTTGATTTTAAGATGATGGAATAAAGAAAGCCTCATTTAAAGACAGAATTCTGTGTCATTCACAAGCATAAGAAGGAGCTGTTATAAAGGTGTCAAAAAACCTCTAAATAAGGTGTGGAACAAAAGATGGTAGAGCAGGAAGACGCATTCTTGGCAGGTTGGCCCTCCCAGATGGATGCTCTCTGTGTCCTTAATTAACATTTTATGTGTATACAGTGATTTCTATGAATGAGAATTATTGGCATATAAGCCAAACACCCTCTTTTGAATTCTAAGATGGTCCAGGATACAATGCTACTACACCAGAACGCAAGGGAAAATCCTAATACTTGCTTCCCTTAAAGAAAGAAGATCATGTACAATGTATATTTTAGTTTAGTTTAGTTTAGTTTAGTTTATTGGAGACAGGGTCTTACTACGTTCCCCAGGCTGGTCTTGAACTCCTAGGCTCAAGTGATCCTCCTGCCTTAGCCTTCTGAGTAGCTGGGATTACAGGCACACTCCACTGCTCCTGGCTAGCATATTTAAATAATTTTGTTTACTTATAATTTTCAGTTAAAATTTTCTAGTTTGAGATGTAACAGAGAAAAACTGTGATTTCCGTATTTTATAAGTGGATAAGATTACTCTAGTCAGCATGTGTAAAGTTTATTTGTGGATTCTTCAGGAGGAAAATATCCTAGATAAACATACTAGAAGGATTTTCACAATACAAATAATGATACCTGTTTTCTTCCCTAAGATCATTTTCCAAGGCTTGAGTCTCCCGCTGCAACTTCTGGGATCTTGTGTAGTCTCTCCAGGCCCGCAGGACCTTCAGCTGAATCTTCCAGTCAGACAGGGTCCCAGCTTTCCCGAGCTTAATCCTATGATCAAGAATCAGCTTGTGCCAGGCAGAGAAATACCGTTTTTGACACTGCAGTGGAAACATTAGGAAAATCACCATCCATTAGCACTAGTGTTTCTAATATCTAACACTGACAGCCCTCTCCTCAGATTTTCCCCTCACACTTATTAAAAACAAATATAGGAACTGTTGTCTTAATGGAAGGGAAGAGACAAAACACAATTCCTTTATGCTAATAATGACAAGGAATATTCAATCATGCAAATGAGGCATTCTCAGCTCTCACAACTTAAACTAAAATACTTCATTCTCACTATAAGCCACCAGTCCCATGGGGAGCTGGAATAAGTCACATCTATGACATGAACCAAGGGGCTTGTTTGAGAAGCTTGAAAACCTGTCTCCAACATGACTCCCCCGCCAAGGTGTCTTGGAGCTCAAAATACCAACCATTTAATTCATTACCGTTTATAACACCATTACCGTTTATAACTACCGTGTAGTGCCCTACACAAGTGAACGTGAGAGATTCTATGAAGATGGGATGGAGTCTCTGGTCCCTGAGAATAAGACAGCTAAAAACAACAAAATCAGCTGGGCTACTACCACTGACCACTTTGGGGCTCTGGTGAGTCTAGAGAGACTAGATGTTCAGGTTGCCTATAATGTTCCGCTACATGCATTTGACAGCAAATTAGACAAGGTCTACTGACCCTAAGGATGTCCCAAAGCAGTACTTTACTCACGATCCTAGTCTAAGAAAATCACTGAGACCTAGTCCTTGCCTGTATCTTCTCTCTTTTCAGCAAACTTTACATTCCTTCTAGATCAAATTACTTTCAGCTTTTGGCCTTGACATCAACCATGCCATTTCATAGTTTCCTATCTATGTTCGCATTGGGTTGGTGCAAAAGTAGTTGTGGTTTTTATCATTGCTTTTCATAGCCAAAAACTGCAATAACTTTTGCACCAACCTAATACTAATTTATCTGTCCCTCTTTTCTGCCTTCTTTCTGCCTAACTACTTCGGTAGTCACCTCTCTCAGGAAGCCCTCCTATTACCAGTCCCTCTACCTAAATGTAACTGCCCATCCACTGTCTTCCTAAAGCAATCTATGCTTTCTTCAGCCAAAACACCCAACACACTATATCATAATTACCAGTTTACCTTTTTCCCCTAGACTGTGAGCCTCCTGAGAGAAGGGAATAGGTCTCATAAATGGGAATGGTAAATCTGACTGTGGCATTGAGTGTGGGGAGCATCAAAACAAAAACTAACCTCATAGAAAGTGACTTCGTGGGAAATATGGAGGATGCCTGATGACCAGTTTCAAGGATGTGCCAGATTTATCAGGCAAATATTTACTGCTTCTTTCTCTATAAAAATACTTAACTTTCTTAATTTGAGCATTTACTAAGCAACCATCACTGTGTTTCAATTTGGGGACTCTGCACAAAATTGTTTGACATGACCTCTACTTTTGAGAAGTTATAGGGAAAGAGGATGTATCAATGAAAAGACCAATAACATAAGAAAGCATCTACTAGAATTCTTAGAAATTGTCCATTTGGCCAGAAATGTTTTCCAAACAGGGTATTAGTTTATATTCTTGTTCTGACAAACTAAACAATATTCTTCATTATAATTTCTCATTAGGAGAAACCATGGCAAACTTTAAAAAGCCCTTTCCCTATGTCAAATGAGGCACGTGTTCTAGACCTTCACCTCAGATCTCTTGGAGGGGATGAAAGAGGGGAAGGGAGAGAGGAAGGAAAGGGTATTTGCTGAATACTGGACACTCTTTCAGTTGTAACAGGGAGAAAAGATATAGCTGCCAGGTTGAGGGGTATGCCTTTTGCATCATTTGTTTACCTCTTCCACAAAACACAGCATGAAAAAAAATGGTGTTAACTTGTGTGCCATGGTCTAAAGAAAATGTTCTGTGTCTGTTTACCACGTCCCTTTAAGAAGTCCTCTTGAATGACTTGGTAAAATATTCTATGTGTAGCTATCTCTAATTTTAACTTCAGGATTATTTCAAATGATGAAAAATAGTACAAACATAATCCATCTTGATAATAATAACACTATTAATAGTGTCCTTCGATTTTGACATTCCTTTTCTTTGTAAAGTTCAAAGCATCTTACATGTAATATATTTATTAATTTGCAAGCCATCATTATAAAACAAAGATTATAAATATTATTATGATTTACTTCACCAAGCTAAAACTTCAAGTAGAGAAAGGTTTAATGACTAAAATCACAAGTAAAGAGTTAGTGGTACACCTAAGGCTGAAACTGAAACATTCCAGCATCCTGATGACTCTAATCTATTAGGCAAAAACATCTCTCCTGAAAAAGAAGGGCACATTTTTGGCGCTTTCATAGTGAAAGAAAACTCTATACATAACTTACCATGGTAGAAAAGCACTGGTTAGGGACATATCTGAATGTAGGAGGGGAAATTTTGAGTTTATAAATTCTATAGTCAATATGTTTATTTAAAAATACTTACGTTGAGACTTTGAGACCAAAATGATCAGTTTTAAAGGTCTATAATTCAGGTTCACCACAGAGAAGCTAACACAAGAGCAAAGTGACAGACCTGTATAGCAACTACTTCCTTGAAATTGACTTGGTATTGGTTTTTTCCCTGCCTGCTCAAGAAAAGCAATCCCATTAAAATTTAAATTAAAAAAATAAAGTGTGAATCAAGAATAGCTGCTTAGTTATTCTTGATTCATAGCAAACATTATCCAGGTATACAGGAGTCCCATAAATGTGTTTGAAGAAAATATTTGGGAAAGGAATATATACTCAGTTCCATCTTCTCTGGAAGAAGATGCTAGTTCTGTTTTTATTTAGAAGGGTGGCACACTTCCACAGTCCTGAACTATTTATTCTTTCTATTCCTCCCTACTCCCAGCTTACTTCCTGATGTTCCCAGACCTGCTTCTCCTCGTTAGTTTTCTATACTTTGGAACTACCATAGCGCTCTATCCCTTTGCTTTTTAAAACAAGACGTATGACTTAAAACCACAACTGGGTTGGAAGAGGAATATGTTCTGTTTAAGCCAGGAGAACTTAAGTTTTAACTAGCTAGGCAACTAGTCTGATTTCCCTCCATTTATTTCCTAGTTCATTTATTTTTGTACCGTTTTTAGTTCTGATAGATTTTCAAATATAGTCAGGCACTCTTTTCCTAACTTCCATCATCTCTTTATCATAGTTGTGGTAATAATTAAGGCTTGATATAGGTAAATAAACTACAGAAAGTCACTGGAGGAAGAACTGTTCCTAAGTACCTATCTATAATAATTTCTAAAATAAAATACTACCTGGTGAAATTTAGAAAGTTTTAAAGTGAAATGGTATCCTCCACACAAAATCTTCCACAATACATCATTTGGTTGTTAAGGATTCCACTGAAGAGAAGAAATGACAGCTCACTCTGCTAAATTTATTACCTGCACTGGAGTTGCCCTCGTTCTGTTAGCCAGAAAAGCTCTTCCCTGAAGTGTAATCACACTACTGTCACTAGGAATGATTGACGTTAGGTGGAACAGCAATTTGCTATCTAATCTTCATTGTAATTCTAACCCTGTCACTAGAGATGCTTGTTCTGATTAATGAAGCGGGTAACTCATCAAAATTCCTCATCTATTTCTTTTTTGTCAGAAAGTTCAGTGATAATTGCATCAAAATTCTCCCTCATGGAAAAATAAACAATGAATTGTTAAGAGGACAAAAATGTCAACAAGTTTACAATTGATTTTTGCTGAATAGAACTAACTTTGTTGCAACTAATGGTCTAGGGGAGTTGGCAAAGGCTGGAATGTCAGGAAGAAAGCTACATTCCACACCCAGGCCCCTAAGTGACTCCTTGCTGTTCTCAGGCCAAAAGAACAGAAACTTTATTGCTACAAAAGGGAGCAATCCCCAACTTCCCTTTTCCTTTGCGAGCTACTGTGGCTGGGCAGAAGACACCAGAGATGCTATGAAGTCCCTGGGGATTAGAGAGTTAGTTTTAAGTTGAAATGAGGAAGGAGAAAAAAATTTAATAAAAAATGGGATCTTTGTCATGGCAAAATAAATCTCCAGTAGGAAGTGCAGTATTGAATTCTGCAATGGAAAAGCAATACCCCTGACCCATCCTATTCCTGATTTTCGTAATTTTGCCCCAAAGAAAAGACAGGAAATCATGGTAATCCTCAACCCTAACTACATATGCTCATAACTAATTGCATTAGAGAAAATATACTCAGTTCCCAGAACACAGGGCTAAGACCTGAACTTGCTGCTGGGTTCCATGGAAAAGCCTAGAAGCCTAAACTTTGACAACCACTGCCATGTGAAATGATACCCCTGGCTATAGACAAAAAAACTACTTCTGTTATATCCTGGAAGATGTGATGCTCATTTTACTTCTATATTAAATTTTTTTCTCCTTCTTCATTTCGACTGAAAAAAAAAAAAAACAACAAAAAACCCAATCCCTATCACTGTTCTAAAAGCAGAACCAAAGAATAAACCTTTACCCAACTTCAAAAATTATCAACATTCTGCCAATCTTAATTCATCTCTCCCCCAACCAACATTTTTTTCTGAAGTATTTAAAAATAAATCACAGATACCTCATATTGTATCATGCTATCCATAAATATGTCAATATGCCCTTACATAAGGCCATTTTATAAGTTCTTAATTCTGCTAAAAAGTTTCAATTGATAATATTGCTGTAATTATCTAATAGTTACGCTGTTTCACTCTAGAAATAGAATTTCAAGAAGAAATTCCTTAGTCTCACCAAATAGTAAATGCTTAACCAATAAAATTCTCTGGGTTCTTTACAGAAGAATGACCACAATGCAGCCTATCACCTGACCACACATTAGGATGGGGCTCCTTTCCCAATACCCTGAACATGAGTTCTTGTGACCTCAAGTCTGTAGAAAAGGCAGACCTACGGCTCCCTGTCACCTTCTCTTTCCCGTCTTTCTTCATGTCCCTTAGAGACCTTCTTCCCCATCTCTACCAAAATCCCTGTTATCTGCCCACCCTTCATCCTTGGCCCCCGCCAGACACACACGAACTATGCCAAGAACACAGCTTACTTCAGAATATATCAGACAAATGCTTGATTCACCTCTAGGATACTGTGATAGTAAGACAATGACGTGGTGCCCTTCATTCCTCACCCACATGGCTCTCAAGATCCTTATGATATTCACCTGAAATGTCTAGTGTTTAGGGGGGAAATAGTCTACTCTATACAATTTTAGGGAATGGGTTTCATTTACGCCAAAGTCTCTTTTTTTGATTTTTAAAAATCAAAATGTAATCAGTACTTATTTTGAAATACAAAAAAACATATATTTAAAAACAGGAATCTCTGTAATAAAAAAGGCTTCATGGAACTTTGAAATGCCAAACACTAGCACAATATTTAGGTAAATTTGTCCTCACTGTCCCCTCCTTGAGAATGGGACATCTGGGTTACTTATAGGGTGAGGAAAGAAAGAATATAACAAAATAAACAATTTCTTTACCAAAACTGATAACATTTTAGATGGAAAATTTCTACAGAGTTGGCTACATAAAGTAAAATATAATAATGCTTTAAACCCCTCCCAAGACATATACCACACATTGCCCTTGGCAATAAACCTAGCGGGGAGAGTTACATGAATCCCAATAATCTTCGTGTGTGTGCTGGCATTTCTCTTTTTCTGTCGTTTTATTTCTAAAGAGGTTTTTCCTTTATTTCCCTCCCCTAACATAAGAAAACATTGCTGAGAGGATGGTTGCTATGTGTCAGCTCAGAAATGGTTTTGCCTCAGTGGTGTGTAGGCAGTCCTGATAAAACTAAGATCTTTGGAAAGGAATCATGGTATATAAATGAGATATTTAACTACAGTTTTCGTCATTCTGTCAGAGAAAAACTCCAGGCTTCTTTTCCATATATAGTGTCCCTACGTTTCCTTGGTTTAGTTTGAGGTGGACTTTTGGAAGGTGCTGTGCCACAAGCATAACTTTAATGATGATTTCTTTGGATCATTATTATTTTATTCTTTAACAGAAAAATCCAACCAAATAAACAAACTAAAACCTTCCCCCAAATAATTAAGATGTAGGTTAGTGTCACCCATATTTTATCGTTCTCTTCAATTTTCACAAGCAGCAAAGATCATAGAGTTTCTAATCTTATTAAGAAAACCAAAATGTATTTCAGAATAGGATGAGAATTAAGAAGGCCATTTTCCAAATAGTATAAGAGTTTCACAGTTAATCATTTGTTGTTTCTGCTAATTAGCAGTGATACACGGATTGCTGAATCTCCCCCAAGAGATTTCACTGTAAGATCAAAGAGAAAATGGGATAGGCTGGAAGTAGAAAGCTTCTATACAGAAAACTAATGTTTTTGACAAGACAAAGAGACCTGGCAATGAAAATGTGCAGAAAAGATGCATCAATAGCGCTAAACTTGTGTTTTGATAAGAAAGCCTGCACTGTTTCTCTCAGTCTCCTATTAAATAATGTGGCCCAAAAAAGATGTTAAGAGATACTCTGGGAGGAACAAATAAAATCCAGAATTAGGTGGGGCGCGGTGGCTCATGCCTGTAATCCCAATGCTTTGGGAGGCTGAGGTGGGTGGCTCATGAGGTCAGGAGATTGAGAACAGCCTAGCCAACATGGTGAAACCCCGTCTCTACTAAAGATACAAAAATTAGCTAGGCGTGGTGGCGTGTGCCTGTAATCCCAGCTACTCGGTGGCTGAGGCAGGAAAATTGCTTGAACCTGGGAGGCGGAGGTTGCAGCGCACCAAGATTGCGCCATTGCACTCCAGCCTAGGTGACAGGGCAAGACTCCATCTTAAAAATAAATAAATAAATAAATAAATAAATAATCCAGAATTAAAGCACAAACAATTACAGGAATTAAAGGAACCTAAACTACAGCAACTCCTAAAAACAGATTCTTTAACGTCTTCCTGAAAATACTCTACACAGCTGTTTCTACAGGGTTTGTACCAATGAAACATTCTGAGGGTGCTGACAAGAGCTTCGCATTATCTCGCCAATCCCTGCAAGGCAGCTAGGCATTTTTCTGTTTTCATCCTGTGGTCATACCTAGGCTGCTGAGTATCCAAGGTTCATTACTCAAGGCAGCTTTAGGCTCCTTTAGAGCCAAATGTTAATTGGCACCAAGATAATGAGCCCAGAAGGCCTGCCTATGTGGCCTTTACTGGAGGACTGTCCTATCTACAACCAAGTCTGTGTAAGAGCCCGAGGAGGCTGGTAGATGTATTTTTACCAAGCTATGCCCATATACGCTGGGGAAAATCTAGAGATCTACTAACCATATTACAAATGAATAACATAATTACACTGAAAAGGGAGGCAAAGAAAAGATCTCCCGTAAGTAACTCTGGAAAACAATATTTTGACTGAATACTATAAAGCTAAAACCAAAAATAACTGTACAATATTTTGCTTTAGTGAATTTATTCCCATTGTGGTATGGGTTAGCAATTCTAAAACTATTTTATAGTGTACTAGGATTACCCTAATAAGTAAATATAACAGAGATAATGAGACCCAGGTTTCTCAGTGTCAGAGAAGTTACAAGTGAGCAAGATGGAAAGACTACACTGAAACCTGTGGTGCTGGATTATCCTTGACAATATTATAAATTCACAGTTATTTTATATATATTTATATATATGTATATATATGTGTAGATTCATAGATACAGAAGTAAGTTACAAATAAGGAAAGGGAGAAGAATAACATGACCCTTGTGTTGCTGAACTCATGGATTTTAATATGTATACAGATAGACACAAATAAATATAATGTGTGTGTATATGTATGTTAGTATACATACATACATACATCTCTGTATATATCCATATATATTTTAGCTCTGTCTGCTGAGAAGGCCTAGAAAAAAATGACACTCCAGTAGCAGTGAACACACTTAGTGCCCAGATCTTAGTTTCCAAAAACCGTTTCTCCAATAAAATGAATCAAAGTTCCATGTAGAAGTGGTTGATTGCAGGGTAAGGGCAGGTAAAACACAAGATAAGCCTAAAGTATCTTATGGTGCCAAAAAAAGGAAATGTCCAAAATAGGATGGAAGCATGTTGAAAGAACAAAGGAGCCAACTTACAGGTTTCCCAATAGACACATTGAAACAATCTGAATAACCAAGTAAACAACAATATTAGATTATGACCCATAGAATAAAATAAATATCAATGAGCTCATACTGAATAAAATAAATAATTACATAAATGAATGAATACATAAATACACACATATATACATATACACATAGCTGAAGGAGAAGGGACCGTCTTCCTTCTAGAAGAATTTCAATTAATAAGTATAGAAGAAATGACGGAAACACAAAATCACCATTAGACAAATACAACATTAATAATTGCTGCAGGCAAGAGCCACCAATGGATGTTAACCTTAATGAGTGACAGTTTACAGAGAAACAAAATATTTTCATAGCTTCACAGTATCTCCTGAAAGACAAGGAGAAGGAAAAATAGCAACTCTACAATGGAGAAACCCAGCACACACCCTTAACCAAGTGATCGAAATTAACATCAGTAATTATGTCCTCCTTGTTAGGATATACGGAGAAGGGCACAGTATCACATCTTATAGCATTCTTACCAAAAATGCACAACCTTAAGCAAGGGGGAGAAAACATAAAAACACCTAAAACAAGAGACAATTATACAAAATGCCTAACCAGTTCTCTTCAAAAATGGCAAGATCATAAAACACAAGACTAAAGAAATGTCACAGATTGGAGGAGACTAAGGAGATGTAATAAATAAATGCAGTGTGAAATTATGGATTGAGTCCTGGAACAGAGAAAGAACATTAGTGGAAAAACTGGTGATATTCTCATAGGGTCTATAGTTTAGTTAATGGCATTTAATGGCAGCGTACCAATGCTAATTTCCTAGTTTTGATAATTATACTATGCTTATGTAAAATGTTAACATTGGGAAAAGTCGGGTGAAGGTTTGTTGCGGGAAGTCAGGGACCCTGAATGGAGGGACCAGCTGAAGCCATGGCAGAGGAACATAAATTGTGAAGATTTCATGGACATTTATTAGTTCCCCAAATTAATACTTTCATAATTTTTTTACACCTCTTTTCACTGCAATCTCTGAACATAAATTGTGACGATTTCATGAACATTTATCACTTCCCCAATCAATACTCTTGTGATTTCCTATGCCCGTCTTTACTTTAATCTCTTAATCCCGTCATCTTTGTAAGCTGAGGATGTTGCTTCATGACCCTGTGATGACTGCGTTAACCGCACAAATTGTTCGTAAAGCATGTGTGTTTAAACAATATGAAATCTGGGCACCTTGAAAAAAGAACAGGATAACAGCGATGTTCAGGGAACAAGGGAGATAACCATCAGGTCTGACTGCCTGAAAGCCAGGCAGAACAGAGCCATATTTCTCTTCTTACAAAAGTGAATAGGAGAAATATCGTTGAATTCTTTTTCTCAGCAAAGAACAGCCCTGAGAAAGAGAATGTGTTCCTAGGGGGAAGTCTCTAAAATGGCTGCTCTGGTAATGTCTGTCTTATACGGTTGCAGATAAGGGATGAAATAAGCTCCGGTCTCCTGTGGCGCTCCCAGGCCTATTAGGAGGAAGAAATTCCCGCGTAGTAAATTTTAGTCAGACAGGTTGTCTGCTCTCAAACTCTGTCTCCTGATAAGATGTTAATGACAGTGCATGCCCGAAACCTCATTAGCAATTCCAATTTCACCCTGGTCCTGTGATCTCACTCTGCCCCCATTTTCCTTGTGATATTTTGTTACCCTTGGAGCATGTGATCTCTGTGATCCACACCCTATTCGTACACTCCCTCCCCTTTGAAAATCACCAACAAAAACTTGCTGGTTTTGCGGCTTGAGGGGCATCACGGAACCTGCTGACATGTGATGTCTCCCTCGGACACCTAGCTTTAAAATTTTTCTCTTTTGTACTCTTTCCTTTATTTCTCAGACTGGCTGACACTTAGGGAAACAGAAAAGAACCTACATTGAAATATTGGGGGTGATTCTCCCAATAAAGGTTATTCAGAAACTCTGCACTATTTTTGCAGCTTTTCCATGTCAAATATTTTAAAACTAAGTAATCTGTTTTAGATGGGCCACTAGTTTTGTAAAACTCTGCATATGTGTCTAACATTCATATTTGGCAGTTCCATCTAAAATATATATGATTGTACAGTGGACTTCAATACAATTTAAACATTTTTTAGAAAACATATCTTATTTGTCTCTAATTTGTTGGGAAATGTATCATGGTACTTTTTCCTTACACTTTCTCAAGATGACTCCCTGAATACTCGTTTCTCTTCTTATTTTCTCTTTGAAATCCGAACTGTTATTATATAGGAGGAATACTAATTCCATCTGTCTCATGAAGAATGCAGAATCTAAGTCTTTGCTAACTTTTCTCAAAATGTTAACTCCAAGTCTTACATTTCTTCTTACTACATTTCCTTCTGTTTTCCTGAAGCCAAAACTCTGACCAAATTTTTGTTGGCTAATAACTGAGTAATTACAACCTCTTATCAGCTAAAAATGCCACCATCAAATATGTCTACTGTTTTTTAAAAATCACTTTGACTACTTTTTCCTTTATATCTTTGTTATCCGTATCATATTCAAACTCCTGTCACTGATTTCCAGGACCTTTGTAAGTCTATCCCTACATTTATCAAGCTCCCTCAGTATCTTCATAACATTCTCTTTTCTCTCGCTAAATCCATTCATTCACGTATTTATTCAATTAATTTTCTCTGAATTTCAGCAATGCCTAAGGCCCTGGGGTGGGTGTTGTAGGATATGCAAAATATACATATTTATCTTTTCTCATCTAATCCTCTCATTTACAAATCTTCCAGGTAAGTCCTTTTACCTGAAATGTCATAATCCCGAAATTCATACTTTTATCAATCCCACTTTATTGAAGAAAACTGCTTAAGTAACCTGAAGAGGATATTCACTTTTATATTAAAAATCAGCAAGTTATTTTTACAAAAAGACTAAGTGAAAGAAGGGAGAAAAGGTAAAATAAAATGTAGACCATTAAAAAGAAAAGCACAGGTATAAATATATCATTGCCTTAGGATCAGAGCTACTAAAAGGCAAGTAACCAGTTCTTGTATCTTCTGAATAATCCAGAACACAGTGGTCCTTATGACTGTCAAAGTGGAAGCCAAGATTTCAAAAATTGTCAGAGAGCTACCTTAGTTTAAGGTTAATACTAGTTAAATGCTATTCTGAAGAGGTAATTTAGGAAGAAGTCCATAATTTACCCACCTCACCCCAGTAATTTCCCAGGATCCCACCAGAGTATATAAAGAATAGCCTCAGAACAGGGGATCTGTGTTCTGCCCTGCATACCAGGTCAGCTGGGCACAAAGAACAAATGGCATGGGCAGTTTTGGTATTTGTGATGAGGTTCAACTGGACTTAGTTTTTACTTTATCCCATCTCTGATGGAGCTCTTTGTCATTTACACTACAGAATGCTAAGTAAAGAGACATTGCAATTCCCACCTGTTGATTTTCTTTGAAAGTTTGGATTAATAATTCTTTCAATTTCCTTTTTCTTTCTTTTGCCATTTTTTCCTCATCCAGAAGAATGTGAGTACTTTGAAACATGAGTTTTTCTGAACTATTTTGAGAATTCTCTTCTTGCCTTTTCTTCTCTCTATTAATAACAATTAAAAAATACATGTATATTTACAATAGATTTAACAATAAGCAATTACAACCTACTGTAGCAGAATAAACACTGAATTTTCCTTTGGAATACACATATTTTTAGATCTGGCTCTAAAACTACATAGTAGGGTAATTTTTTTGGAGCCTTACTTTATTCCTTTATAAAATACAGATTAAATGAAATAAAATTGTTATAAAGTACTTTGAAAAGTAGAAAATCTTATATATACTTTAGTATTTTTATTGAGTTGAACACTGAGCCATACTTCAATCAAAATTTGAGAGTTAACAACTACTAGATAGTCTCTAATATAGACATAAATTCTCTCCCGTATAACGGGAAAAAAAGGATTCTCAAGAAAGGAATGAGATTCTTACTAAAAGGCCTCTTATAAGGTTACTAGAAAGAGGAATAACAAAAGAATCAGTGTTATTTAATAAGGAGGGAATGGAATCTAGAATAATTTTAAAATAGCTGAAAAGGGAAAAAAATAAACTTAAATAGGAAAAGGCCTTTAGGTAAGTAACCAGAATTATTTTAGTAACTTTGTTGCTCATCTTTCTGAGCATCCTCTTTCTCACCCACCTATCTATTCTTCCTCATCCAGGCCATCCCTCTTTCGCTCACCAATTCAAACAAGCTCATAGCTATGGCCTTCTTATTGTAGTGCATTTAACTGCACAGGTATATGTACATGTATAAAGTATACACTATTAATGATGTGGTAAACATAGCACCTAGTCAGGAATCAGAATTCATGAGCTCTGGCCACAAACCAGCTAGTCACCTGATCTTTCTTGAACTTTTGCTTCACAGTTGTGGAAACTCAAATTGAGAAAGATGCCAGGATACCCTACAGATATTCTCTCATTCATTCTCATATATGATACAGAGGGTACACAGTGTTATTTTGTATTATTGGTGATGTTAACCTTCATCACTTGGTTAAGGTGGCTTCTCCAATATAGAGTTACTATTTTTCCCTTTGAAATTAATAAGCATCTTGAAAGAGATAATTTTAAAACTAGGCAATGAAGCAGATTTAAGATAGCTTACAAATAGGTTTAAAAGGCCTATCAACAATAAGTTTTATTGACTTTTTCCAAACTATGAATGCCATAACAATGTTATATTTCATGGTGATAGACAGGTGATAGTGATTGTTAAAGAAATACAGTTCTAATACCATGAATCTGATTTTTAAAAATAACATTAGAATATATATCTGTTTTAAAAGAAATATCTGCTCATTGTGAAAAACTGGAGAAGTATAAAAGTCATCCATATTTCTCCCTTTCTTTTTTTTTTTTTTTTTTTGAGATGGAGTCTCACTCACTCTGTCGCTCAGGCTGGAGTGCAGTGGCATGATCTTGGCTCACTGCAACCTCCGCCTCCTGGGTTCAGGCGATTCTCCTGCCTCAGCCTCCTGAGTAGCTGGGGTTACAGGTGTGTGCCACCACACCCATAAAAGCCATCCATATTTCTACCCAGAAAAAAGAGTCAGTCCTGTTTCATTGTACAAGCCATGACTTAGCAATTTCTCCAATATTTATGAAAGTCTGTTACTATAAATAATGTTGTTTAAATTATCTTTCTACACAAATCTTTGTCTGGATTTCTGATAATTTTCTTAGGGCAGTTTTCCTAAGGCTGTAATTCCTAGGTCAAGGGATAATGCTATTTTATGGCTCTTGTTGTTTATTGCCAAATTGCTTTCTGGAAAGTTTTAAATCAGTTCATTCACCTAGAAGTAGAACATATTACCTATCTCACTGTAACCATGGATAAGATCTTAACTTTAAAAAGAAATGACTGGTCAGTGAACATTTGTTGAGTGCCCACTGTGAGCACAGCATCCTACTACCATTAAATGTTACTTGTTTTCACAATTTATTTTAGGTCAACCTAGTTTTTCCAGGGCTTGGGAGCAATCTGAAAAGCAAGGCTGACCTTAGAAAGAACTCACTAAAACACCAGTGATTGCTTTCCAAAAGGAATGGCATCTGGAGGAGGTCTCAGCCTGGCACTTGAAGAAGTAAAGCACATGTTCACTGCTGAGCTGTTTTAAGTTGGGTAGAATAAGAGCAATCAAGAACAGAGAGGGGAAAGCTGTGTAGGCTGATGGGGGTGGAAGGGATTATCTGCTAGGTCTTTGTGGCCTCTCAGTTTGAGTAGTCAGACACTTCAGTCATGTTGTTCCAAGGCTTTTGCAGTTCCTGCATTGGTGCTGTTTCTCAGAATAAATACATTAGTTATTTCACTTATAAAGCTCATTTTCTGCATGAGGATGGATAATAGTACTACATCCCGTGAGGACTATTTTTATCTTCCTCTTATGTCAGATATTCTTTTTCTTTATCAGTGGTAGTAAGACAGTGGTGACTTTCCATATGATTATCAGAAAATAAGACACACAGTTCACAACAGGATAAGACACAATTACTGAACATGTTCAACCTCAAAAATATTATCTAACCAAAGAAATGCAAACTAACCAATATAATGCCCATGAAAAGTGTAAAAATATTGAAAATGATGATACTCCCCAGTGCTGGGAAGAGTGTGATAAACTGGCCTGCTGCTGATGATACAGCAAACAAGTACAACCCATTTTGAAAGCAATTTGGCAATGTTTCAAGAGTTAGAAAAAGACCTGTGTCATTTAACTCAGAAATTACACTCCTAAGAATTTATTCTAAGGATATAATTCAAAAAAGTGAAAAAAAGTATGCTTAAAGATGCTCATTGCAATATTATAATGGTGAAAAATCCAAAATAGCTGAAATGTTTACTAGTATGGGGAGGTGATCATTACATAAATTATGGTATAGGAACTCAATGGAGTAATATATACACCCCAGGACTCCAGGCAATGTGTTAATTACAAGCAGAATTACGAATTAAATGTACTTTATGGTTATAATTAAGTATGAAAAGGGACCAAGATCAGGAGGAAACAAGGAAAAATGAAATTAGTTAATTTGTTAAGACGGTGGAATAGTGAGTGATTTCTCTTTTGTGTTTTGTTATTGCAATGTTTGCCCACTTTAAAAACTTCAGAGCACTTCTAAAATGACTGCTTAAACAGAGAAACCCCACAGTGCTTATCACACTGGCTTACATTTTCCATGCTTCTTTCACAGTGCGTCTCCTCTCAATTATCTCCCTCCGCAGCTTCACCATCTCCCTTTGAATCTCCTCTTCCTCTTTCTTGGCCTCCAGAGCCTTCCTTTTCTTCTCTTCTTGCACCAGACACTGAGCCTCCAAGAAGGCCGATTTTTTCAGGGTCTTTTGTATTCTCTGGTACTCCAGTTCTTTCTCACGTCTTAAGCGATTTTCTTTTACCTTAAAGCAAATATAATAAAGATGAAGTGTGGCCTTTCAAGTAGAAAGGGATATGAAAAACCTTACAATACATTTTGAAGTTCAGAATATAACCAGTTTGAAATATTCTGACCCAGAACTCCACTATTTACTGGTAGGATAGGAGGAATTCATCTGTTTACTGGGTAAAGACCAATATAAAATTTTAGATGCAGTCAGATGAAGATGACTCAAATAATCTGGGAATGATCCACATCACAGAAAAGTAGAGAATCTAATGAGTCAGATCCCAAGTTCTGGATTCTCATTTAGTAATGATTTCTCACTTGTAACGACTGTCCAAGGTGTACATTACTGCTTTTATTATATTTAGGTCATATCTGCATTCTAATTATAATTTAAGAAAGAACAGAACTTTTTTGGAAGCCACATTGTGAATGATAGAACAGTGATTTATTGACTTTAGGAATACCACAACCCTTTATTCATTTCTATTATTATTATGTAAATATAGCAGTGATTCTGGATCATATTTGGAAATCAAAAACATGAAAAAGCACATTCATTTTTTTCAAACCTATTAATCCTTTAGAGAGCTTGAGTAGCTATGAATTAAGGAAAGGTCCTTTCCTTCCTGCTTCACCTAACTTTACCCTTATCTTACTCTCTAGTTGTGATAAGACTTCTGATAAGACAGACAATGACTATATAGCTTATTGAACCTTCTCTCCTCCCTTTTGTCATAAATCCAAACTAGAATCATACTTCTACCCATTTCTCTAACATCCCCAGTGCTGATTACATATACCTTGATTGAATAATTTAAAGCAGTTACTTTCAAATTCGGCAATCAGAAATTCAGTGTTATACAAAGATGGCACACACACGTACAGATATTAATTCCGGTTCAATCGTAGTTCTGGATTCCCTGGCACTCCTTTACAAAGTGTTGAGACACCAGTCTTTTTTGCAATAACCTACTATTCCCTTTGGAGAAAAGAAAGTTCTCACATGCTTTTCTAATTCAAAACAGCTGAACTTGATTCAATTCAGATCTGTCTTCCATTTTAAATTATAATCACAAAATGAGTGAATTTCAGTTGTCTGGAAAAGAATTATCCTGTAACATTCACAAGAATATTAATAATATTAATGTTGCAATTTGAAAACCAAACTCAAGCACACACAATCTACATGTTTATAATAGGAAGTACCACATTCAAACTAATAAGGTTTATCTCAATACTCTTGGTCAAAATCAATTATTCTTTTTTTTGGCTATTTCTTAAATAAATTGTTTCCTACCCTCAGTTTATGAGAATTATTTTTCTTCTGAAGTTCTTATATTTTATTTTTATGCTCCCTAACCAAACCACAGATGGCACCCTTTTTCATAATAAAGCCTATGTCTTTATTTAAGCTTATTAAATGTGTTACACAAAGACTGCTTCCTGTTATCCATTTTAATTTTGTTTTTCCCTCCCACCTGCTTATGTCTCATCTCCATGGTAAGACGAGGATCCTTCTGCTGCTTCTTGTCTTGGTTTTCCTTCCTTCCAAGATCTTCCATCACTGCAGAATCTACCACATTTTTATGGAGCAGATGGTCTATAAATTTTTGAACGGTGGTACTTTCCTCTTCTTCCTCCAAATAGCCACATAAATCTGGGGGAAACAGAACAACAAAAAAGGGAAATTTTTTTAAAAATTAATTTTAGTATTATATTCATATTTACATAAAGAATCCTAGTACAGTAAAAATACAAAGCTGCGAATGTTCAGTAAATAGTAACTGATAATGGCAACTGGTTGAGTATAGCCCTCAGCAATTACCTTCAACTAAGAGTAAAAAAGCTCCACTTACCAAGCATTGCCCTCACCCAAGCCACTAGAGTCCTTCACTGCCAAATCTAAAAGATTACCATCTAAACAACCTTGAGAACTTCAACCTAAACAATCTTGAGAGCTCTACTGCTTTAAAAAAAAAAAGAAAAGAAAAGAAAGAAAGAAAGAGAAAAGCTTTATTGTGGTATAATTGACATATAATAAACTGCAAATATTTAAAGTCTATGATAAATTTTGACATATGCTAGTAAAACCATCACCACAGTCAAGATAATGAATACATCCATCAGCCCCAAAAGGGTCCTCATGCTGATCTGTAATCTCTTCCTTTCACTCCTCCCCTTGCCCTCCACTCTTCTCCAAGTAAGCACAGACCTGCTGCCACTATGTAGTTTTCATTATCCAGAATTTTATATAAATTAAATCATACACTTATATACATTGTATTTTTTCTGACCTAGCTTCTTTCACTCAGCACAATTATTTTGAGATTCATTCATGTTATGTGTATCAATAGTTTATCACTTTCTATCGCTGAGTAGTATTCCACCATATAAATACACCACAATTTGTTTATTCACTCATTTGTTGATAGACATTTGAGTTGTTTCCAGGTGTTGGCTATTGCAAATAAAGGTATTATGAATACCTGTGTACAGTCATCCCTCCCTATCTCTGGGGGATTGGTTCCAGGACCTCCCGAGAATACCAAAATCCAAGGATGTTCAAAAATCCGTGATACCAAATGGTGTAGCATTTGCATATAACCTATATCCATCCTGCCTTATACTCTAGATCATCTCTAGGTTAGTTATGATACCCAATACAACGTAAATGCTATGTTAATACTTGATACATGTATGGTTTAGGGAATAATGACAAGAAAAAAGCTGTACATGTACAGTACAGATGGAATTATTTTTTCCTGAATATTTTTGATCCACGGTTGGTTGAGTCCACAAATGCAGAACCTACAGAACATAGGCTTTCTTTTCTGTTGGGAAAAAGTGTAGGAGTAGAACGACTGGATCATATTATAGCTAAATGCTTACTTTTTCAAGAAACTATCAAACTGTTGTCCAAAGTGGTTACATAACTTTACATTCCCACCAGCATTGTAGAAGTATTCCAATTTCTCCACATCCTTACTAATACTTGGTATGGTCAGTCTTTCAAATTTAAGCCATTTTAACATATGGAGAGGTAACTCATTGCAGTTTTAATTTGCACTTTTCTAATGACTAATGTTACTGAACATCTTCCTTGATTATGCTTTGTAGCTGTTCCAAAGATTTTTGCTAGTGGGGTATTGAAGTCTGTAACTACAGTCATGTATCAAATAACAACACTTCCATCAACAATGAACTGCGTGTACGAAGGTGGCCTCATAAGATTACAACAGAGCTGAAAAACTCCTATTGCCTAGTGATGCTGTAGCCATCATAATGTCAGAGCACAATGCATTACTCATGTGTTTTGTGGTGATGCTGGTATAAACAAAATAACCACACTAACAGTTGTTTAAAAGTGTAGCACATGCACCACATTCTCTTTATCCAATTTATCACTGATGGGCTGATTCCATGTCTTTGCTATTGTGAAGAGTGTGTGCTACAATGAACATACACATGCATGTATCTTTATAATAGAATGATTTATATTCCTTTGGGTATATACCCATTAATGGGATTGCTGGGTCAAATGGTTTTCTGCTTCTAGATCTTTGAGGAATACTATGCAGCCATAAAAAGGAATGAGATCATGTCCTTTGCAGAGATATGGATGGAGCTGGAAGCCATTATCTTCAGCAAACTAATGCAGGAACAGAAAACCAAACACTGCATGTTCTCACTTATAAGTGGGAGCTGAATGATGAGAACACATGGAAACGTTGGGAAGAACAACACACACTGGGGCCTGTCATGGGTGGCAGGGGGAGGAAGGGCATTGGGAAGAAAAGCTAATGGATGCTTGGCTTAATACCTAGGTGATGGGTCGATCTGTGCAGCAAACCACCATGGCACGTGTCTATCTTATTAACAAACCTGCACATCCTGCACATGTACCCTGGACTTAAAATAAAAGTTAAAATAAAGCACCCACAAAAAATCTTAGAATACTACACAAAAAAGTATAGCACATATAATTATATACAATACATAATACTTGATAATGATAATAATAACTATGTTACTGGTTTATGTATATACTAAACTATACTTTTATCATTATCTTAGAGTCTATTCCTACTTATTAGGAAAAAAAAAAAAATTGGGCCGGGCACAGTGGCTCAAACCTGTAATCCCACCACTTTTGAGAGGCCGACATGGGAGGATTGCTTGAGCCCAGGAGTTCGAGACCAGCCTGAGAAGCAAAGCAAGACCCTGTCTGTATTAAAAGAAGAAAAAAAATTAGCTGGGTGTGGTGGCACACACCTGTAGTTTCAGCTACTACGGAGGCTGAGGCTGGAGGATTTCTTGAACCCAGGAGTTCAAGGCTGCAGTGATCTATGATCACCACTGCACAACAGAGGGAGATCCTGTCTCAAAAAAAAAAAAAAAAAAAAGGTTAACTGTAAAATAGCCTCAGGCAGGTCTTTTAGGGGATATCCAAAAGAGGGTAATATTATCACGGGAGATGACAGCTATATGTGTGTTATTGCCCCTGAAGACCTAGTGAGACAAGATGTGGAGGAGAAGATAGTGATATTGATGATCCTGGCCCTGTGTAGGCCTAGGCTAATATGTATGTTTGTGTCTTAGTTTTTTAACAAGAAAAAAAAAATTAAAATTTCAAAAATAGAAAAAAAGTACATAGAATTAAAAAAAAATTTGTCCAGCTCTCCAATGTGTTTGTTTCAAGCTAAGTGTTACCAAAGAGTCAAAATGTTAGAAAAAATTAAAAACTTATAAAGTAAAAAAGTTATAGTAAGTTAAGGTCAATTTATTATTGAAAAAAGAAAAATATGTTTTTATAAATTCAGTGTACCCTAAGTATACAGTGTTTTTAAGTCTACAGCAGCATATTTTAACATCCTAGGGCTTCACATTTACTCACGACTCACTCATTGACTAACCCAGAGCAGCTTCCTGCCCTGCAAACTCCATTCATGGTATATACCCTGTACAGGTGTAACACTTTTTACCTTTTATATACTGTATATTTACTGTACCTTTTTATGGTTGGATATGTTCAGACACCCAAATACTTACCATTGTGTTACCATTGCCTGTAGTATTAAGTAACATGCAGTACAGGTTTGTGGCCTAGAAGCAATAGTCTATCTCACATAGCCTAGGTGTATGGTAGGCTCTACCATCCAGGTTTGTGTAAGTACACTCTATCATGTTCGCACAATGACAAAATCACCTAATGAGGCATTTTTCAGGACTTATCCCCTTCATTAAGCAACACATGATTGTATTATTGTTGAATTATATTTCTCTCTTCAATTTTGTCAATTTTTGCTTCATCTACCTTGGGACTCTTTTGTCAGGTGTATATATATTTATAGTTGTTATGTTTTTGTGATGGATTGACCCTTTTATTGTTAGAAAATGCACTTTTTGTTTCTGGTAACAATTTTTTCTTTAAAAGTCTATTTTTGGGAAAATTAAAAATCAAAGAAAAAATAAAAATAAAAAGTCTTTTTTAATATATATTAACATAGCCACTGTAGTTCTCTTTTGGTTACTGTTTGCATGGTATATCTTTTTCCATCCTTTTCCTTTTAACCTATTTGTACTTTAAATTGAACCTATGTCTCTTGTAGATAGTATATAGCTAAGTCATGTATTTTTTATCCATTCTGCCAATCTCTGCATTTGGACTGAAGTGTTTAATTAAATGCATTTATATTTAATGTAATTCCTGACAAAGCTTACACTTATCATTTTGGTATTTGTTTTCTACATGTCTTATGTAAATGGCCTTTATCAAGTTGAAGAATTTCTCTTGCATTACTAGTTTGCTGAGAAGTTTTTATCAGGAATGCATGTTGGATTTTGTTAAGTGCTTTTTCTGTGTCTATTGAGATAATATGTTAATTAATATTTTTGGTAAACATCCTTTTTAATGGTTACATAAATATTTGTTCAATATTTCAATTTAAAAAAAACTCTACCAGCATATGATGATTGAGACCTGGCATGATACTAGATGATATCAACCAATCTAAGTAAAGGGACATAATTAGATCTATTAGCACTATATCAAAAGAAGTAATAGTTTCATTAGATTCCATATATTTGCTTCAGAACAAATACGAAGTACTGAAGTACCACACTTTAATAATGACAATAATAAACTAGAAAATATCCAGAAGGCAGCAACGAGGATGAGAAGACCTAGAAACCATGTGGTATAAAAAACTTGTTGAGAGTACTGGTGCTATTTAATCTGGAAACATAGAACTATATGAGTGGTCAAATATGGTAACAGCTCCTACAAAAAATAAAACGTTCTTGAGAGAGAACATGTTATTTTTGTTGTACCATAGGGTAAAAAGTTACTGAAGACAAAATCCTAATTCTCCTAACTAAGGGAAACTGCTATGAGGATTAGAGCCTCAGACCGGTTGAATGGGCTCCCGGCAAAGTGCAGGCTCTCACTCCTGGGAGGTGTTCAGGCAGAGGATACGTCACTACAAGTTAGGGACACTGTAGAATGATCTCTATCTGGGTCGGGGAGGAGAATAGATCAGACTACCTAGTCTTGAAGGATTCTTCTAATTTGACAAGCTGATAGTTTTGTGATCCTCAACCTGGGGATTTTACAGAGTCCTAAACAAGGGGTATGATGTCAGGTGAATTCACCAAGTGTATCTGAGTCATGTATGGGGAGCTGCCCCACCATTACCATAACTACTCCTATGCTCAGGGGAAAAAATATACAGACCCTTGAGTGTATTAGATAAACACTCAGACATCAGCCATCTAACTTGTCTGACACTGGCTCTGTGCACAATAGTGGCTTTTCCCTCCTCTGGGAAAAAAAAAAAAAAAAAAAAAAACTAGAAAAGTAATAACCTCCCTTATAAGTAATAACTAACAGATAAATAAGAAGCATTTTATAAATTTAAAAATGACATATGAGCACTTAAATGTAGTCTGCATCAAAGTAAATAGTCCAGTGATATATGAGGAAGAGGCACTCTGAAACAGCATTAATTGCTATTATAAGCAGAATTATAAATACAGTTGGCCCTCCCTATCTGCAGATGCCACATTCTTGGATTCAACCAACCGCAGTTCAAAAATATTTGAAAAAAAAATTAAAAATAACAATACAACAATAAAAAATAACAAACATTTTAAAATACAGTATAACAACTATTTACATAGAATGTATACTGTATTAGGTATTGTAAGTGGTCTAGAGATGATTTCAAGTATGCGAGAGGATATGCGCAGGACTAGAGCATCTGAGGAGTTTGGTATCTGGGGGGGCCAGGGGTCCTGGAACTAATTCCTCACAGTTAGTTAGGGATAACTGTAATAGAATACTTTAATTTTTAAAAATACCATGAATTTACTGAAGATATAGCATAAGAAATTACATTTAACTATGATAAATTAAAACCAATAATAAAAATTAAAACACAGAAAAGTTAAATAGGTATCATTTGTTATTCAAAACAATTATAAGGACTCCTTAGACACATTCATTAAATGTTAAAACTTAGAACAATAAGATAAGTTCTTACCATCAAACTTGTCATATTTCAAATGGTCATTGGCTTCCGGCACAAGAGAGACACTTGACACAGTGTTTTTAGCATCACCTTCTTCATCACTTGCTAATTCTTGCTTAAGTTTGGAGTCTAACCAGTCATTGACCAGCTCCTGAGCTACAATAAAACAAAAACACATTTTAAATATTTCAATTACTTCAAAGATTTTCTTTATTCACTGTTTTCATTTCTTCAATAAATATTAACTGAGTACCTATCAAGTACTGTTCTAGACACTGGAATACAGCAGTGAACAAAACTGGAAAAATAAGCCCTAGCATCATAAAACTTACATTCCAACTGGGGAAGAGAGACAACAAGTAAATAAGAGAAAAGGCAGGGACAGGAAGAAATGGAAGATGGGTGTTGTTGTTTAAATTGGGAGGTAACCCAGTCACAATTGCTTCAAATAGAATAAAGTACCTGGGAATCCAACTTACAAGGGATGTGAAGGAACTCTTCAAGGAGAACTACAAACCACGGCTCAATGAAATAAAAGAGGACACAAACAAATGGAAGAATATTCCACGCTCATGGATAGGAAGAATCAATATTGTGAAAATGGCCATACTGCCCAAGGTAATTTATAGATTCAATGCCATCCCCATTAAGCTACCAATGACTTTCTTCACAGAATTGGAAAAAACTACTTTAAAGTTCATATGGAACCAAAAAAGAGCCCACATTGCCAAGACAATCCTAAGCCAAAAGAACAAAGCTGGAGGCATCACGCTATCTGACTTCAAACTATATTACAAGGCTACAGTAACCAAAACAGCATGGTACTGGTACCAAAACAGAGATATAGACCAATGGAACAAAGCACAGCCCTCAGAAATAATACCACACATACACAACCATCCGATCTTTGACAAACATGACAAAAACAAGAAACGGGGAAAGGATTCCCTATTTAATAAATGGTGCTGGGAAAACTGGCTGGCCATATGTAGAAAGCTGAAACTGGATCCCTTCCTTACACCTTATATGAAAATTAATTCAAGATGGATTACAGACTTAAACGTTAGACCTAAAACCATAAAAACCCTAGAAGAAAACATAGGTAATACCATTCAGGACTTAGGCATGGGCAAGGACTTCCTGTCTAAAACACCAAAAGCAATGGTAACAAAAGCCAAAATTGACAAATGGGATCTAATTAAACTAAAGAGCTTCTGCACAGCAAAAGAAACTACCATCAGAATGAACAGGCAACCTACAGAATGGGAGAAAATTTTTGCAATCTACTCATCTGACAAAGGGCTAATATCCAGAACCTACAAAGAACCCAAACAAATTTACAAGAAAAAAACAAACAACCCCATCAAAAAGTGGGCAAAGGATATGAACAGACACTTCCAAAAGAAGACATTTATGCAACCAACAGACACATGAAAAAATGCCCATCATCACGAGCCATCAGAGAAATGTAAATCAAAACCACAATGAGATACCATCTCACACCAGTTAGAATGGCAATCATTAAAAAGTCAGGAAACAACAGGTGCTGGAGAGGATGTGGAGAAATAGGAACACTTTTACACTGTTGGTGGGACTGTAAACTAGTTCAACCATTGTAGAAGACAGTGTGGCGATTCCTCAAGGATCTAGAACTAGAAATACCATTTGACCCAGCCATCCCATTACTGGGTATATACCCAAAGATTATAAATCATGCTGCTATAAAGGCACATGCACACGTATGTTTACTGTGGCACTATTCACAATAGCAAAGACTTGGAACCAACCCAAATGTCCATCAATGACAGACTGGATTAAGACAATGTGGCACATATACACCATGGAATACTATGCAGCCATAAAAAAGGATAAGTTCATGTTCTTTGTAGGGGCATGGATGCAGCTGGAAACCATCATTCTCAGCAAACTATCACAAGAATAGAAAACCAAACACCGCATGTTCTCACTCATAGGTGGGAATTGAAGAATGAGAACACTTGGATGCAGGAAGGGGAACATCACACACTGGGGCTTGTCATGGGGTGCGGGGAGGGATAGCATTAGGAGATATACCTAATGTAAATGATGAGTTAATGGGTGCAGCACACCAACATGGCACATGTATACATATGTAACAAACCTACACATTGTGCACTTGTACCCTAGAGCTTAAAGTATAATAAAAAATTTAAAAAATAATAATAAAAATAAATTGGGAGGTAAAAGAAAGCTTCACTGAAAAAAAGATATTTGAGCAAAGAAGGGAAGAATGTGAGAGAAGTGAGGATGTATAAGGTAATATGATTCTCTGCAGAGGGAAAACAAATGCAGAGGTCTTGTGCAGGAGTATCTACAGTGTTGGAAAAGCAGCAAGGAGGCCAGTGTGGTCAAAGAGAAGTGAGTGAGGAGGAGACAGTAGGAGATGAGGTTGGAGGGGTAATGTGCAGATCATCTTTAGGGGAGTGTTTAGGGCAATGATTATCAACCAGGGGTAATCTTGCCCCTCAGTGGACTTAAGCCAATGTCTAGAGCCATTTTGTGTTGTCATAACTGGGGGAAGTAATACTATCGTCTAGTAGGTATAGGCCAGGGATGCTGCTAAACATCCTGCAATTCACAGGACAGCCCCCACAAAAATTCTCTAGCCCAAAATGTCAATAGTCCTGAGGCTAAAATTCCCTTGCTTAGACTCTTGACACCATTCTAGCTACTTGGGCTTTTACTCTGCGTGCAATGGGAAGCCACAGGAGAGATGTGAGCAGAGAGGTGATATATTTTAAGAGAATCACTTTGACTATTAAGTTAAACTATAGGGGACAAGGACAGAGGCAGGGAACACCAATTGGGAAACAAGTACAATAATCCAGAAGAGAGGTGATGGTGGCCTGGACCTGGGAGTGGAGGTATCACCAATGGTCAGATTCTAGAAAAGAATGTTTTGAGGTGGAGTTGACATGACTTGCTGATGGATTGGATGTGGGACATGAGAGAAAGAAATCTATGAGGTTTTTGGCTTAAGCAACTGCAAGGATGGTGATGCCATTTACTGAGATGGGGAAGGCCAAGGATAGCAGCAGGTTTGAGGAGGAAGATCAGGAGTTCAGTCCCAGACATGTTAGGTTTGAGATGTTTAGGAGACATTCAAATAGGGATGTCAAATATGGTATTGGCTACAATACTCTGGATTTCAGGGGAGAGGTCAAAGCTGAAGAAATAAATGTGGAAGTTTTTAGCATGCAGACTGTATTTAAAATCATAGAAGTGGATGAAATTACCAAAGGAGGAAGGTAGACAGAGAAGAGGTTTAAGGACTAAGTGCTGAGGAACTCCAGGATTTAGGGGTTGAAGAGATAAGGTGGAACCAGGAAAGCCGACTAGGAAGGAGAGGCCATTGAGGTAGGAGGAAAATCCACGAGTGTTATATCCTGAAAGCTAACCTCCATTTGAATTTCTTTCTTAATGCTATTGAGAAAATCTCCTGAAATTATTTAGGTAGGGGGAAAATGCCTGCTTTAGCATAACTTTCATCACTGTTATTACTATCAAACAGCTCTTTTGTTTATTTTCTCATTATCTTCATCATTATTGTGATCATTATTGCATAGTTAGTTCTTAGGGAATGGGGTGTTTATATTAAATGATGCCAAGAGACACTTAATATAGATAAAATAGGAAAAAATAAATCAGAGTAACATAAACGACATGTTAAAAGCATACTAGCAACTAATGCTACTGGCTTTTAGGGGGAGGTAGAGAAATGGAGAAGATATTTACTGAGTAGCCCTTGTGTACAATAATTCAAACATTTATGTGTATAATAATTTATATGCAAAATAATTCACACCTACTAAATGATATGTTTTGGTACATGGGGATTTACTGTGAAGTACCCCCAAAAACAAATAAAACTTCCCTTGGAGGTAGAAATACCTCATGATGGACCACATGAGAAGTATACAAACTACCTTAAAGCACAGATTTTCAAAGTATGTTCCTCAGAACATTACTTTTTGTAGAACATTAATATAGTTGATGAGATGAGAAAAAATGGTATCAACCTTTGAAAACCATGTTCTATCCACTGCTGTTCTGTCCATACACCAAACCATGTTCCTAACGTGAATCACTAGTTTCTCAGGATAATATACAGATTTCAGGATAAAAAGAGGTTCATGGTCTAGGCAGCATGGGAAACGAGGCAAGTAAACATTTCTTTCTAACTGCAGGACTTCTCAGAACCCTTAACAGGTTAAAGTATATTGTATGTCTGTATTGGCAGGGTGGGAGGTGAGGTGAGCAAGATCAGCCAAGCCAATTTCAGAAACAATCTCCTTTCTCTAGCTCCAGTACTATCAACCACTCTAAACCACTCACCGTTACTGCTCACCCAGACTGCTGCCAGCAGCCTCCCACTGGTTGCCCTTTTCTCTCTTTTTCTCCCCTATAATCCATTCTTCCTATATTTAATTAATTAATTTATTTATTTGAGATAGAGTCTTGCTCTGTCACCCAGGTTGGAGTGCATAGCAAGATCTCAGGTCACTGCAACCTCCGCCTGCCGGATTCAAGTGATTCTTCTGCCTCAGCCTCCCAAGTAGCTGGGATTACAGGCACCCGCCACCACGCCCTGCAACATCCTTCATATATTTTATAAACTGTCATATTACTCCTCTGCTTAAAACTCTTCAATTCTATCCTGTCATACTCAGAGTAAAATCTAAATTCTTTCCCCAGGCTTGGAAAGCCCTATGTGACATGCCCTCTCCTCACTCCCACCAGCTTCTCTCTGTGGGGATGCTCCAGCCACACGGGTCTTCCTGCAGCACACCATGCCTGTCTGTACTTCATGCTCCCTTTCCATCTGCCTGGATGCTTCCCCCATCACATTGTTCAGCTGACTCCTTGCTCCTAGCTGACTCAGGTCTGAACTTGAATGACTTTTTACTACTGGATCACTGTAAAATTTTCTTTATTCCCAAAGGAAATGTATATTTCATGAAAGAAAGGGCTTTGTCTCTCTTGTTCTTAACCAGTACTTCCAGTGCCTAAAATTGTACCTAGCACAGAGTATATATATGTTGAAAAAATGAAGAAATAAATGGAATAACTGGAGACATAAGGAATTCAAACGGAAGTTGGCTTGTAGGACATCACACTCTTGACTTTCCATCTACCATAGTGGCCTCCCTTTCTCAGTCTCCTTTGTTGGTCCTTCTTGATTCCTTCCATCCCTAAATGGTAGAGTTCCTCAGGGCATCAGTAACGAAAATACCAAATTCTGGAAGAGTAAATGCTTCTGGGACATAGGAAGGTTAGACTGTTTTTAGGGTCTCTTTATCAGGAGTAAAACTGATTTACAGACTGTAGTCAAATTATCTCTATAATATTTGATCAAATTAACTTGCTACCATCTTTGTCACAGGACTAACATCTTACAGCATTCACTAATTAGCTGTTGTATCAAACCACCTCTAGATGTGGTTCTAATTTGGGCAACAAAATGAGGCTTAAGTATATCCTTACTTGTAATATTGGAGTTAATTCCAGAGTAAAATAGCTTCAGGGGAGTAGAAAGAAAGGGAAATTAAGAACAAGAGTAAGAAAAACTTCCATTCTCTATTATGAAATGCATCATGGGGTTATGCTTTAAGAATTGTTAACATTACAGCAGAAAATGCATTCTCTTACCTTCTGCATAGATTTCATCATGATCCTCTATTTGCTCAGATGTTTTCCAATCTGTGATTTGGCCCCAGGGACTTCTGGGTAAATCTGAATTTCTAGTAAAAAATGCATTTGACACTGCAAATTCTGAGGCTTTCTCCACTCTCTTCAATATAACAGAAAAAAAAATCCATTAAGACAACAAATTTGTTCAGTTAGAGAATTTCTCTCCTATTCAAGAATCTGATTTTCTACCAACTACTAAGATTCATTCATCTTTCCATTTGTGGAGAAACTCTTGAGGTTCAAACATCTACCCCCAAATATTCTGGGGGGTTTCATATATATTAAATTAATTGCAGTATTTTACCAAGTTCTAACAGGTGTTCACAATTTTGATATTTGAACAAAAGGTTATTAAGATTTAGATAACTTTTGTTTAGGGCATTAGTGATAGGATCCTGAGACATGGATATTTTACTTTAAATAAAAAATATTATATTTTATTAGTTTTCATGCCCTTAGGACTTGCATATGAATATGAACCAGAGGTGGAGTAAATCACACTTCAGCAAATTAGTACTCCGGAAGGAAACCTCCCATCTTATATTAGGCAATCATATATTAGGTTCAGTAAAATTGGGATAAAAAGAGTCACTTAACTGTAGCCATCTAGAATGTTTTAACTCAACAGCAAGAGTCTAGTAAAAACATGACCAAATTTGCAGGATTGGGGGAAGAAATAGCAGAAGTGGGCAAACTGCCTTAGCGTTTTTATTTACCTGCACAGAATAAAAACACTTATTTTAGGCTGGTGCAGTGGGTCATGCCTATAATCATAGCACTTTGGGAGGCCAAAATGGGAGGACTGCCTAAGCCCAGGAGTTTGAGACCAGCTTGGGGAACATAGTGAGACCCACCTCTAGTTAAAAAATAAAAAATTAGCCAGGTGTGGTTGTGCACACCTATAATCTTAGCTACTTCAGAGGCTGAGGTGGGAGGAATCTCTTGAGCCCAGAGCGTTGGGACTGCAATGAGCTGTGTTCATGCCACTGCACTCCTGCCTGGGTGACAAAGTGAGACTGTGTCGCAAAATAAATAAATTTAATTAAATAAATTTTAAAGCTGGGCACGGTGGCTCATGCTGTAATCCCAGCACTTTGTGAGGCCGAGGTGGGTGGATCACTTGAGGTCAAGACCAGCTTGGCCAACACAGTGAAACCCTGTCTCTACTAAAACTACAAAAATTAGCCGGGTGTGGTGGCACACACCTGTAATCTCAGCTACCTGGGCAGCTGAGGCATGAGAATCACTTGAACCCGGCAGGCAGAGGTTGCAGTGAGCCGAGATTGTGCCACTGTACTCCAGCTCGAGTGACAGAGCGAGACTCTTGTCTCAAAAGAAAAAAAAATGTTAAAACTTATTTTATAACTTAACCCCTAACTTCCCCCTCCCAGAAACCTGTGTTCTCCCATGATTGCTGTGTTTCTTCCAACTCAGGTAGTGACAACTACATTCCTCAGGGTGAAAACTTTGAAGTCCTTAATCCAATCTATCTCTCTCTCACCCCACCTATAATTGATCAGGAAATCTGTTGACTCTATCTTTAAAATATATATAGAATCTGACCCCTTCCCATCACCTCCATTGCTAGTATCTTGGTCCAAGGCACAACAATTTCCTGACAGGTTTTCTGGAATAGCCTCTCACCACAGCACTGAATGACTCCTTTAAAATGAAAGCCACATCATGTATGTCACAACTCCACTCAAAAGCCTTCAATGGCTCCTGATCTCAATCAGAATTAATGTCAAAGTCCTTACAATGAGCTTCCAGGTCCTGCTACGCAGCAGCCCCTCACTACTCTTCCCTTTGCTCATTCTACTTCAGCCACATGGACCTCCTTGCTTGTTCCTCCTCAGATATGCTCAGTGTGTCCTCAGCTTAGAGCCTTTGTACTTGCTTCCCCTCTGCCTGAACTGCTGAACTACTCTCCTACAGATACCCATAGGCCTCCTTCTCTCACCTCCTGAAGCCTTTGCTCAAATGTCACCTTCCCAGTAATGCCTTCTTTGACCACCTTATATAAAACTGTAAACGCTCTCCTCCAGCTCTCCTTCTCCCCGTCCTCTGCTCTGACTGTCTCCATAGTACTTACCATCCTATCGTATACTGGCACTGGGACTCTCAACACTCACATGCAAGCTAATCTTACTAGATAATGCGGAATGGTCTTCCTAAAGGCTAGCATTCATGATGGCAGATCCACTTTAGTCATCTTCTAAGTTAGGCTTTCTGCAGTATCCAGGAAGCTTGCCCGGACCCCATTTAAATTAGTGCCTCTCACCACATACTTTCATTACATCTTTGATTCTCTCATGAGCTTTAGGTAAGTTGTTTATTCTCCACTGGACTGTAAACCCTGGGAGGGCAGGGACTGTACCTGCTCTGATTTAGCTCCAATGCCCAACACAGTGGGCTAGTATTTAGTAGGCACTCAAATACCAGCTGAATAAATAAATGGCTAAAAATTATTACATTTGGCCTAGGATCTATTACATCTATCTAGGATCTGGTACTCATGATGCATGTCAATTTAGATGAGTAATCACTCTTCAAAATACTGTCAGAAGGGTCTTTCCAGGGAAAATGTTGCATGATTTTGATACATGTGGTATACGATGAATTGAATATGGCAAGCTGCCAAACTGACACTCAGAAGCACACACCTGGAATGATTTAATGGTACTTTCAAATTAAATGGTACTCAGACTCAAAAATACGTATCTCAGGCCTGGAAGAAATGTCAGAGGTTATCTAACACAATCCCCACTTCACTGAATCCTGAAACACATTGTTCATTAGCCTAACATTAAGTGACCATTTAGAGTCCATTAAAATAGCTTCAGTGGTAGAAAACACATCTCCATAAGAATGCCCAGTCCACTTTTGGATGGACTAGTCATTAGAAAATTCTTATTTGTGATGCACATGTAGTTTTCACCCATTAGTCCCTATGTTATTGTAACTACAGTGAAGTCTTTCCAACATCTGAGGAAGGCCACTACATCCTCTCCCAAGGCTTCTTTTCCCAACTCCTTTAATCCTCTTCAAGTGATACTCATGGCATTTGAAACGATGTCTACACACCTCTTTTCTTGTTATTCCTACTTAAATGGTTTCATGAGAGGCAACAGAATTATGACAAAAAAATACTAAAAAGTATAAAATTAAGGCAACTTACATAGTCATGTGGGAACAAAAATTGCAGAGTATGTGCAAAGTGGAGGTCTACTCATATTTCTTTTCCATCTGATTATGCTCGACTCTTAATTATCTTTTTATTCTAAATTTGAAATATCCTTACCTTTATCCAGTGTTCCACATTGTCAGGACCAAAAGCAGGCTGTAGATAACATATATAGGACATTAATACACAGCAATATCTTCATCAACTTTGCCATTTAAATCTATCCTTCTGACTAAAGCATATGGAACAGTGTCCTTTATTATTTCCCCAAAGCATTTCAGTAGGAAGTTCAGCATGATTAGCAATAAAAGACACAGAATAGCAGTATGAGGAGAAAACATGAAGCCTTACTGGGACATTGTTTTTATTTCTTGTCTAGGCTCACCTTGAGACTGTGATTTAATTGGGATAGGACCCTGTGGCACTGCTATTTTTTTTAAACCTCCTTAGGGTTAAGAGTCAAGATATAGAAATGCTAAATATAAAGCTACTCATTAAAAAAAAAAAAAAAGGCACTCATTAATTAGCCAGATTATCCAAGTAATCTTTAGCTTAAAGAAGGGTGTGTTCCTCTCCTTACTCCTTTCATAAGTAGCCTGTAGCAAGAGGCTTTCTCATCTTACCTAGATCAGGGATCTTGTTTGGTCCAATAAAAACTGAGGGTTAATCAATCTGACTTCTACTGTTTTACAAAGCAGAAAATACAAATTTCCACCCAGATCAGTCAGGTATTAATCTGAAATTAGAAGTAAAACCATCAGGACATTTCCTTTCTTCACTCTCTGTAACTCCCAGAAGCTTGCAGAATTCCTTCTAATAGTCACTTAACAAATAGCTATCTTCTTTGCCAAAAATGCAGGTGTGTTTTGGCCAGGAGCAGTGGCTCACGCCTGTAATCCCAGCACTTTGGGAGGCCAAGGTGGGCAGATCACGAGGTCAGGAGATCAAGACCATCCTGGCTAACACGGTGAAACCCCGTATCTACTAAAAAAACAAACAAACACCCAGAAGCTTGCAGAATTCCCTCTAATAGTCACTTAACAAATAGAGTTATCTTCTTTACTAAAAATTCAGGTGTGTTTTTAAAATAAGGGGATATCCTGATGATTTGTCATTGGAGCACTAAATCTCTTTTGGTTGTGTTCCCAGTTCATAAATTGCTTCTTACTCAAATATGCTCTCTAAAATAATAATAATATTAATAATAATAAAATAAGGGGATATCTAAACTAGCATGTTGACACATGGAGGTGGGAAAAATATAATACTCTCTTTCACTTACCTAACACTATGCCTTCAAACCATCTTACTGATAACTAACGCAGCTGTACTGCTTAATAATTTTGTCACTGCAACAAAGAAAGAACTGATCCAATTAAAACACAACTGAACTTGAAAGAGCCCTATGTTTTCCCCTTTTTCCCTCTAGGCAGTAATAATGAGCACTAGCAGGAAAAATCCTTCCTTTTTGGAGTCCTAAGAAATTATTCTAAATTTTTACCTTTCATCATCAAGTCCATATCCATAACCTATTTTAGATTCAATACATCATGCAACTGATGTATTGAAATAGCAGCAGCCTCAGTTTCCAAGTCTCCCTAATGCTCCAGCCTGTGCCCTGTAGTATCTAGGGCAACATATTTACCATGTGGAATATGTCCAATGCATTTAGTTGGTAAATTTAGAGTAAATTGCAAGAACAATTGCCTGGGTCCCTCACAAAGGCCACATACATCTACAGAATATTATTTAGGAAAGTGTAACTTAAGGGTGAAAACAGCGGCTGAAACTGCTCTGTAGCTGAAAGCTGAGAAGCTTCTCCATTTTAGTACTCTCATTTAGATTTTAAGCATCCGTTTGGGGACTGTTAAAAAGGTAGTCTGTGGAAAGCACACACGGTGCAACTGTGACATTGCACATGTCACATATGTTTTCAAGTTTAAAATGTGGGTTATCACTTTTTTCTTATCTTCAGGTGCTAATGCATCCAAATGGGTGACAGATACGGAGAGAATCTATTTTTTGAATGTTGATTGAATTTAGAAATTCCTGTGTGAATCAAGTATTAATGTATTCAATATCCATTTGCACTCCTGAGTTTATTTAGATACTTTACGTAAAAGTGAAAGGGCAGGAATACAGGCAGGGTATTTAATGTGAAGCTCTCCCCCGTTAATAAAGATCAATTCCCCCAAGATTTGCCAAAAAAAAAAAAAAGAGAGAGAAAAAGAAAGAAATGTGCCAGAAGTTTCCTAAAATTTAAGGGAGAACGGAGTTTGCAAACTCCTTTCACTCCGAAGGGCATTAGCAGACACCTCCGGTTTTAGAAAAGCGTTAGAAACAGTTCTTCCACGATGCTGGCCCACCAAAGCCGTAATATACCCAGACCCCAGAGATCCTAGAGCACTTCACTCAGGGCAATGCTGGCTTTAGGGCGGTTAAGGCAGGGGCGTGTCAGCTAAGGATAAAGAGGCCGGAAGCACAGAGGGGCCGCGACTGGCTTCCTGACTGCCCCGCCCCTTGGGGAAGTCCCCGCCCTCCAACGCTCTCGATTGGGATCACCTGGGGACTCGGCTTCCTTGTGAACCGTTTCCAGCGATTCAGCCCCATCCTTTTCTTTGAGGAGGACCTTCCCTGAGGCGCCATTAGCATTTTCCAAGTTCGAGCTCGAACCTCGGCCAAAGCTGCCACAACCGCTCTTCTGCCCGGGCTGCTGCCGGGACACGCTGGGAATTGTAGTTCCTCCGCCCGCAAGGAACGCAGGCGTAGGACGCCGTCGAACCACCACTCCCACGAGGCTCTGCGCAGGCCGCTCGCGTTGGCTCAGTTACCATAGCAACGGCAGAGGTCCCTCGCTCTTGCCGTCATCAAGGCTCGCTTTGATGTCGGCTTTGCTTTTTTCTGGCGCCCAATGATGACGTAGTACTCCCTGATTGGGTCTGCACTGGAGGCAGTGATTTGGGGGCAGAGAATTCTGCAAGCCTAACACGTGGTACTGAACTGTGAAGAGTTTGAGGGGTCTGAACACTAAAAGAGTCGAATAGTTTGTTGGCGGGTAAGTGCCCTTTGCCCTGCTGGTGTGGGAGCTGCTAGAGATGGATGAGTCGCGTCGCGCCCAGACGCTTCCTGGTTGTGTTGCAGTAACAGTGATAGTACTCCCGCGATGTCTCCTCTCCTTCCCTTTTCAGGGTCTCCTGGTAGATCTTGGCTTCTGTAAATTCAGATTCTCATAAATCGTGTAAGCCTCGCCGACACCTCTGAGATAAAAGGGCCCCTTTCGATTAGCCTCTGCTCAAGGGTAGAGTTCTCAGTTGGAATTTTTTATTCCGAACTGCCCATGGGAGAGTGAGACCATCTTCAATCTCTGAGCTAGGTGCCTAGGGAGGTCTCGGGCCATGGAGATGGCCCATGGAGCAAAGATAAATCCTGACTTATTGGCTGAGCCGAGGGGTTTCCAGAGACAGCCCATTTGGGGTGATAAATGGGCTTATAAAGCAGAGTAAAGATTAGAACAGGGTTTTGGATTCTGCTACTCTGTGGCTATGTGACCTTAGGCAACTCCTGTTTTCTCATGCAAAATGCGGACGATAATACCTGAATCACTGGAGTGTTGGAATGATTAAAAATAAATGTATGTAAAGCATTCTGCCCGGAAATGTAAACTAAAGTTGACTTGAAATTGGTGAGAATGAGGTTGGGTAAGCTCTGTCCTCGGACTGTTGCAGCGATCCTAGGACCAGCTCTGTAACTGGTCTATCTGAAAGGCGGTTGAATAAATTGTGTTCATACAAACTATGCAGTATCACGAAGTAGTTTTTTCAAAAGGGTAAGTTAGCTTTATGTTTCTTCTTCAGGAAAGACGTCTAATGTTTATTCTTGAGAGAAAAGCAAATTGCAGAGAAGTGCATATATTATAGTATGTTTCCATTTTTGTAAAAGCAAACCCTGACCAAAACACTCCCTTCCATATGCAAGTATGTTTAAATGTTTGAGAATGGAGAAAGATTGCAGAGACTGGGAGGATGGATTAGAGGCGGGAGGGAGAAAGGGAAAAGAACAAGAACACTATAGCAAAATGGTAACTGATTATAATGTGCTTGTGGACCAGATGGAACTTCTCATAAGCTCCCAGCCTATTAGAGTATAGCGTTGAAAACTAGACTTCAATAATTTAAGTCCTTGCTCTGCCACTTACCAGCTGGTGATTTTGTCAGCCTCAGTTTACCATCCATAAAATGCAGATAATAATAGCATCTATATTATGCATTTGATATGAGGATTAATGGAGTGAATATATAAAGAACAGTGCTTGATACATAGTAAATACCCAATAAATGTTAATTGCTGTTATTATGTCTTTCTATATGTGAAATTAACTTTTATTGTGATTACTGACATTTGGAATTCTACCATCTTATTTTGTGTTTTCTATTTCTTTTTTTGGTCTCTTTTCTTTTCTTGCCTTTTATTAGATTAATCCATTTTTCTTTATTTTCCCACTTCCCTCTCCAGTGAGTTTGGAAATTATGCATTCTGTCATTAATTGTTTAACAGTTACTTCTGAATTTTTAACACACATACTCAACAAAGTTTAACGTCATCATTATCTCTTTCCCCCAACAAATGGTGTAAGGATTTCGGAACGCCTTGGAAAAGTCTTCAGTTACTGTTTTCTGGAATTGTAGCATTCTTCATTTCTTTCTTTCTTTTTTTTTTTTTTTTTTTGAGACGGAGTCTTGCTTTGTTACCCAGGCTGGAGTGCAGTGGCATGTTCTTGGCTCACTGCAACCTCTGCCTAATGGGTTCAAGTGATTCTCCTGTCTCAGCCTCCAGAGTAGCTGGGATTACAGGCGTGTGCTGCCACACCTGGCAGATTTTTGTGTTTTTAGTAGAGACAGGGTTTCACCACGTTGGCCAGGCTAGTCTCGAACTCCTGACCTCAGGTGATCAGCCAGCTTCGGACTCCCAGAGTGCTGGGATTACAGGCGTGAGCCACTGTGCCCGGCCAGCGTTCTTCATTTCTCTGTCGTTTCTGAGTCAGCTCAATGCACCACATTGTTTAAAAGTCCTTCAGACATTTTTCTATGCATATACTATCATTATAGAAAGTGTACATGTGTGGGGGAGAAGGGTAAGAGATGCAGACGTGTACTTATATATACAGCTTTCCTCTCACCTTTTGCCTTAGGAAATTTTGGACATTTCCATGACAGTATGTAGAGAATCCAGCTAGGAAACATTTAAAAATCCCTTCTCTCCTGATAAATGAAGAGTGGAGGTGGTGGGTCGCACTGGAAGTGTTAGGACAGGTATAGTGTTGCCAGAAGTGCAGGGAATCTTCGTTAGTCCTTGTAAAGGTAGAGATCCACTGACAGCCTGTCATTTGTATTTACACTCTTAATGTTTTTCCTTAAGACTTTCCCCAGGAATGCCATCTGTGACACCAGAAGTATTAGAACAGACTCACAATGAGGGGAAAGGGAAACGGATCATGGTAAAGGCAAATAAAAACGAGTTAATGTTTTGGAGACTGTTGATCTGTTTCTTGAACTTTCCTTGGGAAAAAGGAAATAATCACTCTCAAAGCATGTTTTTAAAAATATGTATATGAATATGTGTATGTGTGTATACTATTTTATTACTTCATAGTAACAATTTATTGTATTTGGCCTCTAGAAAAGAAGTGCAATTATAAAAAACATTTACCATAATCTGAACAGTGAATGAAGAAAGGAAGACTTGGTTCTTCCAGCTCTGGACAAAATTCCATTTTTTTAAAATATTGATTTCCAGTTGAAGTATAGTACGTTATCTGATGTTTTCCTCAGATTTTAAAATACTTGCATTCATCCCCACAAAACAGAATCACTGACAATGGCAGTTTATTCTAATACTTTTTCTTTTTTTTTTTTTTTTTTTTTTTTTTGAGACGGAGTCTCGCTCTGTCGCCCAGGCTGGAGTGCAGTGGCCAGATCTCAGCTCACTGCAAGCTCCGCCTCCCGGGTTCCCGCCATTCTCCTGCCTCAGCCTCCCGAGTAGCTGGGACCACAGGCGCCGCCACCTCGCCCGGCTAATTTTTTGTGTTTTTAGTAGAGACGGGGTTTCGCCGTGTTAGCCAGGATGGTCTCGATCTCCTGACCTTGTGATCCGCCCGTCTCGGCCTCCCAAAGTGCTGGGATTACAGGCTTGAAGCCCCAAACAACAGAAGTGAGTATGTAGCACCAAAATCTTTCACTGTAGAGAAAGCGAAGTGGGTATTTCTCTCCAGCTGGCTGAGTGGGTTCAGTATTCTAAGCTGAGGATTTTGAATTTCATCTTTAAAGTTATGAGAATTAAATTTGGGATTAAAGCATTATATCACAGGAGAGCCCATCTCCTGCCTCTAAGAACATGGTGGCCAATGTCCTTTAGAGTTACAAAGGGTCTCAAATTACAGACTTTCAGTTAAGAATGAAGAAAGTTGTTTCTTCAGCTGAGGAAAGAGTGGGAAGGGGAGATGAGAAAGAAGAGAGAAGATGCCTTCAGGACTGAGTGGATGATTAATCACACTTGAGACTCATTTGTTAAAAGATGGGAACTTCTAGAATATGTTCATTCTTTCCTCACACAAGGATGAAACAAAGAAGTCTTTGAGAGAAAGGTAAGGCTTGGAAGCCAGTGGTCTGGGCTTCCAGGTCTGGCTGCCTCTATACTCTTAGAGAATCCTTGTGTCCAACCTTGGAGAATCTGAGATTGGTTGTTTGGTAATCTTCCTTTATCTGTGGGGAGTATGTTCCAAGACCCCTTGTGGATGCTGGAAACTGCAAATGGTTCCAAACTCCAGATAGATAGATAGATAGATAGATACATACATACATACATACATACATACATACATACATACATAGATCCAAACCCTAGATAGATGATTGATAGATAGATAGATAGATAGATAGATAGATAGATAGACAGACAGACAGATACATCCAAACCCTAGATAGATAGATAGACAGACAGACAATAGACAGACGGTATGATGTTTCCTATCTATACATACCTATAATAAAGCTTAATTTATTAATTAGGCACAGTAGTAGATCTTAGTCACCTCAGCAAACCATCTATTTTCTTTTCCTAGTTGGAGAACTTTAACCTTTTCTCATAAGGGATCACTTTATGGTTTGCCTTTGGCATATCCGTGTTGCCAGCATCACAACTCTTGTGCTGTGGGGCCAGTCGTAAGTAAAATAAGGGCAACTTGAACTTAAGCACTGCAATACAGTGACAGTTGATCTGATCAATGAGACAGCTCCTAAGTAACTAAGGGGCGAGGAGCGTCTACAGTATGTAGATGCTGGGCAAAGGGTTGATTTATGTCCTGGGTGGAACAGAGCAAAATGGCAAGAGATTTCATTATGCTACTCAGAATGGCATGCAATTTCAAACTTATGGTTTTTTCTGGAATTTTCCGTTTAATATGTTTGGTCCTCGGATGTCCATGGATAACTGAAACTGGAAAGCAGAACTGTGAATGGGGGTACTGTATTAAGAGAACCAGTGGGTTTCCTTTTAGTTGCCTTTATGTATATAAGTGTACCTTCTTCTTCCCATTCTGAGTCTATGCTGGCATGGCATATTTGGCTTCATGTGTTGCATTCTCTAGGGCAGGCATGCGCTGACTGGTCCACTTTACTTTTTTCGATTCTCAGAGTAAATAATTGTGCATACTGATTTTAGTGTTTAGTCTCTGAGGTTGATAGGTTTGAGCCTGACCCTGAGTGATGGCTCTGTGCTGGATATATAGAAAAGATGAGGCTGATCTTACCAGGCAGAAGCCTAAATCCCTGACTAGTGGCCAGCCAGCCCACCAAGCAGTACAAGACTGTAAGGCACTGGAGGGAGCAGCAGCAGGTGGCTGATCTTTAAACCCCTGTGTAATTCTGTTGGCACAGGTTAAAGAACTTGACAGCTGCTTTCTTTTATCTCTTTTCTTTTCTCTTTCCCTTTCTTTTTCTTTTTCTTTCTTTTCTTCTTTTTTGTTTTTGAGACAGGCTGGAGTGCCAGTGGCGTGATCATGGCTTACTGCAATCTCTGCCTCCCTGGCTCAAGGGATCCTCCTACCTCAGATTCCCAAGTAGCTAAGACTACAGGTGCATGCCACCATTCCTGGCTAGTTTTTGTATTTTTTATAGAGACAGGTTTTCATTGTGTTGCCCAGGCTGCTCTTGAACTCCTGAGCTCAAGCGATCTGCCCACCTCAGCCTCCCAAACTGCTGGGATTACAGGCATGAGCCAACGTGCCCAACCAAAAGCCGCTTTCTTTTTATGACTTTCCGCAGTGTGTTCTATGGGAAAAAAACAAAAAGATGTTTCATAGATTTCACATACACTTTTGAAAAATCTTGTTCTTTTGAGTGGCCATGGTATGCTACAGGATATTCTAAAAAAAAAAAAAAAAAAAAAAAGAATACATCTCCTAGCACGTTAAATTTACTCTCACTTAAAAGCCATAATTGGCTGGGTGCAGTGGCTCACGCCTGTAATCTCAACACTTTAGGAGGTCAAGGCAGGAGGATCACTTGAGCCCAGGAGTTTGAGACCAGCCTGGGCAACGTAGTGAGACTCCGTGTCTACAAAAAAAAATTTTTTTAATTATTTAGGTGCGGTGGTTGGGCACCTGTAGTCTCAGCTACTTAGGAGGCTGAGGTGGGAGGGTTACTTGAGCCTGGAATGTCATGATTGCACCACTGGACTTCAGCCTGGGCAATAGAGTGAGACCTTATCTCAAAAAAAAAAAAAAAAAAAAGTAATAAAAAGAGTACAGGCCTTTTTGCAGGAGGCCCAGGTTCTAGATAAGCCTATGACTAAGCAGGCCTAGTCTCATTACGATAAAATAGCAGAAGGGGTGATGGTGGTGAGGTGATGATAAGGAATTCCCAGGTAGGGGTCTCTGGTAGTACTGGAACTCTATAAATGATTTTCTGAAGTCTAAGAGCAATTATACAATACTGGGATATTAAGCACAGTTTTACTAAAACAATGGGGTTTGTTGTTTTTACCTGGAATTGAGTTAACACAGCATGGAAAAGATTATCTCATGCTTATCAGAAGCTTTGATTGTCAGTTGTTCGTGTCATTTATTAATAAACTGGAGAAACTTAGAGCATAGGTTTGATGGGGAGAGAGAATAAAAGTTAGTAACATTCTAGATTCCTATACTTCATTTTTCAAACGTATTAGTTTTACCCAATGAAGGTTCTTTGTGCCTTTATGTGAATTTAATTTAAAAAACACTCTTCATGTGTATACATTTAAACTCTTTACATGCTTTACACAGCTCAGAAGAGAGAGTATTTTTGGAGTAAGACAGAATTTTTGGAGGAGCCAGCAAGTTCCTGCCTCTAGCCCTTTTCTGAAATAGCTCCAGGCAACACAGTTTCTTCCGTCAGACGTATGTGAGAGTAGGAAATGCTTAAGTTACTGCAGCATTTAAAAATTCTGGTCCATTAAATTTTCATTAGTTCTTATTTATGTTTCAACAAATCTAGTGTTCCATATTGGTTGATTTCAGTATTCAGTCAGAACAACGGGTGTTGATTCATGAAGCTTCGAAGTACATTTCTCATCTTTGTGCTTCCCCCTGCTTCAGTTCTCCAGAGCTACTTAGATTACAAAATGCTGTCTTAAATTTCACATTAGAGCTCTTTTGGTTTAAAATATAAAATACATTTTTATCACTTGAAATCAGTATTATCTAATAAATAAGGATTATGATTCTCATATTTTCTAGAGTATGCTTTTATTAGCTTTTAGTTTTACAGTTTTTTGAAATGAACCTTCTTGTTTTAGCAGTTTTAATGTGTAACAACAGGGTATGTAAAAAAATAGCTTTTATACTATTTATTAAAATATAACCTTTTTTCCTTACCAGTGTCCATTTCTGTGTGTTCTAATGACACTTATTTTTATGTTTCTATCTTTATGATAACTTGAAATAATGGTATTATAGTTACAGAAAATTGACCAGGGTTTCGTCAAACACTTATATTAGTTTTTATAATTTGTGTTTAGCATGAAATATCTTCGTAGACTGTACAGAAAGTAGTTGTTCTTTTTTTTTTTCCAGAAAGTAGTTATTCTAATGGCTAAGATTCTAATGATAGAGATGGCTATTTTAAATTTAAGAATTTATGTCTCCTAAAAAAAAGTAATGTTTTCATTCTTGAATATATTTAACTAATTATGTCTTATTTATTTGGTGACATTTTAACAATGGTTGACTTTCAGAGTGTGGTATGGTATAATGCTTAGAAAATGGGATCTGGCCAGGCACAGTGGCTCATGCCTGTTATCCCAGCACTTTGGGAGGCTAAGGTGGGCGGATCACCTGAGGTCAGGAGTTCGAGACCAGCCTGGCCAACGTGATGAAACCCCATCTCTACTACAAATACAAAAATTAGCTGGGCATGGCAGCACATGCCTGTAGTACCAACTCCTTGGGAGGCTGAGGCAGGAGAATCTCTTGAACCCAGGAAGCAGAGGTTGCAGTGAGCTGAGATCGTGCCACTGCACTCCAGCCTGGGTGACAGAGAGAGAGAGACTCCGTGCCCACAAAAAAAGAAAGAAAAGAAAAGAAAGTGGGATCTAAGGTTGGAGCCTCTCTGATAGCTCATTTATCAACTAATAAAACTGGGCCTGGCCCAGTTTTTAAGAATTCCAGAAGATTTGGTACTTGCTGTAAAGATGTAATGAAGTATTTATAAAATGTTGGTGTATTTGGTAACATTTAGCAGGTGATGTGTGTTCTTATCAAGTTCTGTAGTGCATTTTAAAAGTGGAGCTCAGTATTTTGCTTAACTGAATACAAAATCATTTAGGAGCACCCAACTAATAATTAATAATGTTTTCTGATTTTTTTCCCTGTATATCTATAAAAGTTAGAAAGTATATCTTTATTTTTTTCTTTAAACACATGTTAATCTTTCCCAGTTATAAAAGTAATGACACATTGCTTATGAATCGCGTGTATGCTCCACACAGTTTCTCACTTCTGTTTGGATACCATATAAGAACAAATTGGGAAATAATCCCACCTTGGAGATAATCTGTTTATCTTTTGACATTTATTTTTCCATATATTTTCATAAACACCAGGATGCTGTTTTCTTCACTTAACAGCATTATTAGGAAAACATTGCTATATTGCTTAGCATTCCCTCAGATTGGAGAAAGAAAAAAAATGGATTATATCAGTAATCGGTATGGCCTAAGCAGTGTTACTGTTCTCTGTATACATTTTCAAGGCTGAGAGAGCCTTGGCTTCATGGCATTCTTTCCATGATTAGTCTTTCTAATTCTGTTCTTTCATTTGTTCGGTTTTCATCAGCTCAGACAAAAATTCCATGACTAAATTTAAAATTAGTTGATGCCAATATATTGTTCTGGCACCTTGGAGAAGGTATCTTATTCTCTTTTTGTCTTTTCCTATTCACCCATTCCTGATATCTATGAAAATGTTTAGACTGGAAGCAGTAATAAGCATGCTGTCATTCATTTTTCTGAAGATTTTTTTTTTTTTTTTCAAAATGCTTGGCCTTTAGACGTTGTGAAGCTCCTTCTATACTTAATGCTCTTTTCTTGACAGGACCTAGAAGAATCCCTTAGGATGAAGCTGAGTCTTACCAAGGTAGTTAATGGCTGTCGCCTAGGAAAAATAAAAAACCTGGGCAAAACAGGGGACCACACCATGGATATTCCAGGCTGCCTTCTGTACACCAAGACTGGCTCCGCCCCACACCTCACCCATCACACGCTGCGTAATATCCACGGGGTTCCTGCCATGGCTCAGCTTACGCTGTCATCCCTGTAAGTGTTAGAACCGATGATTCAAGTATCAACTCTGGCAGCAGCTTAGTTACCTTAGGTGCAAAAAAGAGAAAAGTTTTTTTTGTTGTTGTTCATATATATGATTTGTTGATTTTCATAATGAAATCAGAGAGAGGTTTCAAATACTATACATTTTCTGGCCCTAATGTGGTAGCCTCAGGCCAGACCTGTATGTTAGATCTGCTTCACCTTTCCTCCAAACCTACAGTCCCATCCTGCCCTATTGCCACTGCTCCCAGGGGTGACAGGTCAGGGGATGCTCTGTGAGAGCTACACCTGGAGTTCAGGAACTGTTATCATTCACCAGCCTCAAAGCGTTTTCTGCTTTTGCACATATACTTGCTAATACTACTTTATGGAAACAGAACTAACGAAGTTAGATCATTTTGTGTAATGTATATACTGACTTTCTACTTAATCGAAAAGCCTACTATATGAGCAATTAACATAATACTCTGCAGTGTTGTGTTAACAACAGAGATTTTAAAGGGGCAAGAGGAGGAAGAAAATTCAAGTATTCTGAAGGAATTGATCTTTGCCAGTTTCACGTCTCATTGAACCACTAGCAAATTGAAGGCTTCATTCTGGCTAATGAACCTAACCTAGTTAGTTAGAACTCTTGAATAATGATGTAATTCAAGACAGCATTTACTATGATGTAACTTATTTGGGTGAGAAGAAGAGGGCTCCAGTTGCACAGAGTATTTACAGAATGATGCATTATTATGTTATGTATTCTGTTTTGCTTACAGAGCAGACCAACATGAAGTCTTGACAGAATATAAAGAAGGAGTTGGAAAGTTTATAGGTAAAAATTAATGAAGTTATTTATATGTGCCTTGTGATGTGTTAATTTGGAGTTTGGAAGTGCTGTTGCCTCTTTGATCTTTCATTCATATATTTATTTATTCATAATTTTAGTAAGTATTTTTTGAACATCTAAGAGCCAGGCATTGGCAAGTCAAGACTGAATAGGGAACAGTTGCTGCTCTCATGGAATTTGGAGCCTAGCTGGGATAAAGATAGAGAATTCTATCTTTAAAATATAAATTTTACTTTGATGTAAAAATTGTGGTGACTGCTTTACAGGATTAGAGATATATATGGATATCATGACAGGCCAGAGGGTGGAGCAGATAACCTGCTCTGGGGTATATGTGCAAGGTGGTGAGAATAAAGAAAGGATTCTTTTTTTTCTTTAAGCCTCCATAAAAACCCAGAGAAAGGATTCTTGAGAGAGAAGATGAGGGGCATTTTAGCTGGGTCAAGGAAGAGTAAAAGTTACCCAGGTTAGGGGTGGGAACCCAGACAGGTGTGGGGCAGACGCTCCAGGCACTGATTATCTGACTCAGCAGTGAGAACTTGCATGGGGCATGCGTGAGCTCTAAAGTAGTCTCATCATGCTTGAATCTCAGACACGCAGGGGAGGATGAAGCGTTTATATACGGCTGTATTCTGATATATTAATAATATCCTCTATTCCAGAAATAGGATTTTATATGCAGATGTATGCATCTTTTTATTAATAGGAAAAGCTTAACAGTGACAGCTAGAACACCAGTTCTTCTGTACACCACTTTCTCCTAAAGCTTTTTCCGATATCTAGGACTCACTTGAATGAAAGTCCTGCTTCCATTGGTTATTCAGTCCTCTGCTTCTGAGGGCAACTGCATCATGTCCTGTTGGTTATCACAAAGCCCTGTATTTTAGGAGAGGAATTTATGGAATATCATTCTCCTTGACCTGAACCCAATTTTAATAACCAGCTTTAAAGTATACAAGCATATAATTAAGTGAAAATAGCTAATGTAAGCTTTCTAGAGATAATTGTAATAATTGAAATTATGGAAAATAAAGTGAAAAGACTACAGAGGTTTTAAACTTGCTTTAATTGTTTTTGTCTTTTTTCAGTGGAATCCTGTTTTATTTTCCATAATGAAAATGTAGGCTAGCATATGATATTTAAGCACATGGTTTACTAAACATTTTTTTGCATTTTTAAAAAAAAGATTGTCTTTTTGACTGAAGAACCTAAGAAACTGTCATCGTGAATCAATGAAACTTACTAAGAATGAGATCCATTTGCAGCATCCTATAACTTCTCTAAACTTCTGCCCCTAGGGACCCATAATATTATTGAGATTTATTATTAGCGAGATCACTTTATGGCCATATCATTTTATCTTTCCAGTAGCTAGTTTCCCTTGGATGGTACCTGGAATAAATATATTTGATAGTAAATTCTTTTGAGTAAAATGAAATGAGATCAACGTGTCACTAAATACTTTCCTTGTATATTGTGCTTTAAGATATATCTTTCCTTTGTAGCAGCTCAGTACCTATTAGACATGAACCTTTATATTTCTTTCTTTAGATTAGTAATCTTTTTATGCATATTGATAGGCCTCCTATAATTCCAAGTTCAGATACCACCTACTGACAGTGTTCAGAGTTGCTTTATTCAGCAGTGTACATTGTGAAGCTGTTACCTGCTATAATACAGTGTCATTGTTGATGTAAGCACTTTCAAGTGTTCTTTTTTGTGTTTATACAGGCATGCCAGAATCACTTTTGTACTGCTCCCTGCACGATCCAGTCAGCCCCTGCCCAGCTGGTTATGTAACAAACAAGGTGTGTTTTCAGAAGGGCATCCAAGGCTGCAGCTTTGTCCCAGGAAGTCAGCCTACTGTGTATCCCTCAGATGTTCAGATCCGACTGTCTGGGATGATCCCTTATACCTTTTTCTTATTTCAATAATTATAGTGGCATGGGATGGGATGGTTTATAAAAGTTAGAGGCTGGACACGGTGGCTCATGCCTATAATCCTAGCACTTTGAGAGGCCAAGGCGGGCGGATCACAAGGTCAGGAGATCGAGACCATCCTGGCTAACACGGTGAAACCGCATCTCTACTAAAAATACAAAAAATTTGCTGGGCATGGTGGCGGGTGCCTGTAGTCCCAGCTACTCAGGAGGCTGAGGCAAGAGAATGGTGTGAACCTGGGAGGTGGAGCTTGCAGTGAGCCGAGATCGCAACACTGCACTCCAGCCTGGGCAACAGAGCACAAGACTCTGTCTCAAAAAAAAAGAAAAGGAGTTAGAATAGGGCTGCCTAAGGATGAGGTTAAGATGAAGAACACCATATGCTCAGCATTTTCATTGTTGCAAAAAAATTTGACGGTAGAGGAGGGTCAAATACATGCCAAAAAAAGAAATTGCTATGATAGGGGAAAACAATAGTCTTTCGGCACCATGCTTTGTTGGATTTTTAACTTCAGGAAGAGTGGGGAAAAGTTGCTGATAAGTATTATTATCACATGTATAACTGTATATTGTAGAACCTCAATGTAATACTGTCTGCTGGGTCTACAGCCAGAGATTTTGTCTAGTGAAGAACAGTATCAAAAGCACCTCATTAAAAGTGTTCAGCTGAGAGGTGGCCTCGTTGGCATTATCCCTGAGGACAGCGTTCTGGCAAGGCTTCGGTGTGTACTGCTGCTTTACAAACGCAAATACTTTTCCTGCACTCACTTTATTAATATCAGCAATATTTAGTAATTGTGCTCCTCAGAACACTATTTTTACTCATTCTCCTGTTTAAGCTTCTATTTATTTTGTAATTTGAATTCTAGAGAAACTACTTTGGCTGGGTATGGTGGCTCACGCCTGTAATCCCAGCGCTTTGGTAGGCCAAGGTAGGTGCATGGCTTGAGCTCAGGAGTTCGAGACCAGCCTGTCCAACATGGCAAAACCCCATCTATACTAAAAATACAAAAATTAGCCAGGTGTGGTGGCACACGCCTGTAATCCCAGCTACTTGGGAGGCTGAGGCAAGAGAATCACTTGAACCCGGGAGGCAGATTTGGCAGTGAGCCAAAATCGCACCAGTGCACTGCATTCTAGCCTGGGTGACACAGCAAGACTGTCTCAAAAAAAAAAAAAAAGGAAAAGAAAATACTTTGAATTCCATTATCTACCCAAATTATAAGGGAGAGGAATCATTTAAACAGTAATTCTGATGCCTTAGTACAAAACAAAACAACTATATGTTGGCCCTCCATCTATGTCCTTGTTGATCTAAAAAGAGGGATGCTGTACAGTAACCAAGATAGAATTTTTTTTTTCCTTTTTTTTTAACTTTTATTTTTGTTTCGGGGGTACATGTAAACATTATTACATAGGTAAATTTGTGTCACGGGGTTTTGTTGTACAGATTATTTCATCACCGAGGTATTAAGCCTAGTATCCAATAGTTATCTTTTCTCCTTCTCTCCCTCCTTTCACCCTCCACATCCAAGTAGACCCCAGTGTCTCTTCCCTTCTTTGTGTTCATGTGTTCTCATCATTTAGCTCGCACTTATAAGTGAGAACATGTGGTATTTGATTTTCTGTTCCTGCATTAGTTTGCTGAGGACAGTGGCCCCTAGTTCCATCTGTGTTCCTGCAAAAGACATGACCTCATTATTTTTTATGGCTGCATGATATCCCATGGTATATATGTACTGCATTTTCTTTATCCAGTCTGTCATTGATGGACATTTAGGTTAACTGCATGTCTTTGCTATTGTGAATAGTGCTGCAGTGTACATTTGCATGCATGTGTCCTTACGGTGGAATGATTTATATTGCTCTGGGTATATGCCCAGATTACTGGGTTGAATGGTAGTTTTGCTTTTAGCTCAAAGATAGAATGTTACTAATATATGTTCTCGTGAACTAGGAGATTTAAGTCTTTAATTCTATATCTAACTCAGTCTAGTAAACACTAGATATTAAAAATGTATAGGGCCCTAGACTGTGCTTTTGGGATACAAACATGAATTGGGATACTCTAGTCAGACAAATACAGAATGGTGTAATAAGTGCTATCATTTCTATAAAGAAATAAGTACACATTGATGTAAAAGCATAGAGGAGTGAGGAATGGATTATGCCCAGGAAGTTTGGAGATTAATATGTGAACTCAGTGTTTTGATGGACACATAGTATTTTGCCAGGCAAAGAAGTAGAAGTTCCAACACCTAGAAATAATAAATACTTGAGGTGATGGATACTCAAATACTCTGACATGATTATTACACTTGCTCTATATGTAAGGTGTCTCACATGTACCCCATAAAAGTATACAAATATGTATCAATAAAAAAGCGTTCAAAAAAAAAAAAAAAAGAAATATGGGACTGTCAGTCAAAAGGAACAGTGTCATCAAAGTCTGGTGTATTCAGGAACAGCAAGGGTTGGGTAGGGGTGGGGCAGGTAAGACAGGGGAGAACAGAAGATGGTTAGAAAAGTATAACAAATAATTCTTGGGGGCTAGCTCAAAAGTTGTCTTATATGACCATTGAAGGATTCTCTGTAAGCTATAAGATCCTATTAGCCACCATGTCTGGATATTGAATTGTCACCATCTCTGCAGTTGTAAAGAATTATTGCTTTATCATTTTAATTATTTTCTTTTTATTTGCATTTTACTCTGGCTGATTCCTCATCATTTTGCTCCATGGCAGTCTGTGTCTGTGTGGAGTGTTGCAGGACGAATGGAAATGACTGTTTCCAAGTTCATGGCAATTCAGCAGGCCCTTCAGCCAGATTGGTTCCAGTGCCTCTCCGATGGAGAAGTGTCTTGTAAGGAAGCAGCTTCCATAAAAAGGGTCAGAAAGTCTGTTGACCGATCACTTCTTTTCTTGGATAACTGTCTGCGGCTGCAGGAAGAGTCAGAGGTAATTCTGTACCACTAACTACTCCTTTCTCTTGACACTCTTGCCTCCCTTACATTCTGTGACACCACCTTTTCTGTTCCTCCTACTACTGTGCTCCTCACTCTTTGTCTGTTTTACTCTCTATTTTTATTTGCTTTTTGAACCCCAAGTATTATTGTTCTCTAGGATTCTATCTTAGGTTTCTTTTTTCATCCTATTCTGTATGTTATTCCTGGGCAGCCTTCCCTTAGTTTTAATTGCTGAATAATTCTAAAAGTGTATAAACTATCAAGATCATTCTACTTAGCTTCAGAATTACATAATTACTGGACTATAGGTAGGATATGTCACTAGAATATTCCTCGTACTCAGAAGTGACCGGACTCATCATCTTATCTCCACAAGTCTGTTCTTCCTTTTGCTCTTCCTCAATATTCTATCTCCATTTATGGCATCCACCAAGCTCCCCAGCCCAGAAATTTGAGCTTTTCTTTTTCTTTTTTGAGTCTCACTCTGTTGCCCAGGCTGGAGCATAGTGGCGCGATCTCAACTCACTGCAACCTCTGCCTCCCAGGTTCAAGGGATTCTCCGGCTTCAGCCTCCTGCATAGCTGGTATTGCAGGCATGCACCATCATACCCAGCTAATTTTTGTATTTTTAGTAGAGATGAAGTTTCACCATGTTGGCCAGGCTGGTCTCAAACTTTTGACTTCAGGTGATCCGCCCGCCTCAACCTCCCAAAGTGCTGGGATTACAGGCGTGAGCCACTGTGCCTGGCCAAGAAATTTGAGCTTTTCAAGACTCCTTTTTTCACTCACATTTAATATCCAACTGTTCACTCTTCCTTGATTCCATTTGCCCAAATGTGTCTAGAATCTCCCCCTCCTTATCACCACCTTAAGCCATAAGTGCATCATCTCTTACGTTTGTAATTACCTTTGAATTCTTCTCTCTGCCTCCATTCTCATCTTTATCCAATCCATCTTTCAGCCCTGTTATCCAAAAAATCTTTGTAAAGTACAAACATGAGCTCCTTGCCCACTTCCCTAAAAGAATTTAATGAGTCTCCACTTCAGCTCTTACATGGCATGGACAGTCTGCTGTGATGTGGCCTCTGCCTACTCCTCCAGCTCACTGTGGGCTACTTTCTCCTGTGACTTGCACTCTGGCCTTTCTGAGTTGCTTGGAATTCCTTGAGGCATTAGCTTGTTTCATTCTGTACACAGATTTCCTTCTGGACTGTTTCTGCTTTTCTTATCTCTAGCTATATTCCCTCTTTTGCTTCCACATAGGCTCGTTTCATTCCGTGTATCATTCTTTTTTTTTTTTTTTTTTTTTGAGACACAGTCTCACTCTGTTGCCCAGGCTAGAGAGCAGTGGGGCAGTTTTGGCTCACTGCAACCTCCACCTCCCCGGTTCAAGCAATTCTCCTGCCTCAGCCTCCCAAGTAGCGGGGGTTACAGGAATGCACCACCATGTCTGGCTAATTTTTGTATCTTTAGCTTATTTTTAGCTGAGACGAGGTTTCACCATGTTGGTCAGACTGATCTTGAACTTCTGATCTCAGGTGATCCACCTGCCTTGGCCTCCCAAAGTGCCACCTTTCATTCTATAGAACTGGTTCCTGATACTTCCAGGGAATTCAATTCATTCTTTGCTACCTCTTTAATTAGTATGTAGCTATATTTTAGCCCCAATCATATTGTATTTCAATGATTTCTTTATGTGTTTGTCTTTATTAAACTATGGCCTCTTTAAGCTCAATTTCTGTGTGTAATTGGGTATCTTCATCATGCAGCAGAATGCCATCCCTGTCTTATTCACTGGCTCCTCTTATTCTGAATGCCCTTCAATATTGAAGCTCTCCAAGATTCGGCTTTTGGCTTTCTTTTCTTCTCCATATATTACCTGGGTTAGGGATGGCGAATGGGTTTCATCCGACACATAGTAAGCCCTCAGTAAATGTTTGCTCATGGTGAATGGTTATGATGGGGTGAGGAAGATGAAGCTGTAGTGGTAAATCAGGGATACTGACAGCAGAGTTAATTAAGTTGGAAAAGGATTCAGAGAACAGTAGAGATGAGGGAACAGAAGATAGTGATCAAAGGAATTTTAATATCTGAGATCATGTATGTGGATAATCCTGAGCGATGATCACATCCCACTATGGCAAAGCACATTGAGTTTGAAGAACATCATTGTATTGAATTTAGCAATAAAAATACAATTTAGCTAATAAAGTTAATATAAATGAAATAATTAGAGGAAACAGTTATTCTGAATAGAATTCACAGTATATGTAACAGGAGTTTGGTGTGGGGACATTGCTGTGGGTCTGGGCAGTTAGTGTTGGTGGCTTGCTAGTAATTGTTTTGAGCCAGTCATTATCTTTGTAGGACTAGTGATGTTTGGGTAAGTAGAAAGCAGGACAGGGAGTGTGACAAAGATGATTATTAGAAAGGTCAGATGAGCCTCAAGTCCCTCATCTATGTTGTTGCAGTCAGCCTCATCATTTCATATTACTTCTGCATATTTGTGGGGGTTTTTTTTTGTTTTGTTTGTTTTTTTGAGATGGAGTTTTGTTCTTGTCGTCCAGGCTGGAGTGCAGTGGTGCAATCTTGGCTCACTGCAACTTCTGTCTCCCAGGTTCGAGCGATTCCTCCTGCCTCAACTTCCTCAGTAGCTAAGACTACAGGTGCACGCCACCACACCTGGCTAATTTTTGTATTTTTAGTAGAGATGGGGTTTCACTATGTTGGCCAGGCTGGTCTCGAACCCCTGACTTTGTGATTTGCCTCCCAAAGTGCTGGGATTATAGACGTGAGTCACCACGCCCGGCCTTACTTCTGCATATTTATTGGTCAAATGTGTAGTCCCTTTCCATATCCTTTATTATTGTCTTGACATGATTATTAAATAATGCCCCCCGCATTCTTAAGTGTTCCATTTTAGATAATAAATTATATGATTGTGCTTCTTACACCCAGGAAAGGGAGTTTCCCAAATAGTCATGCTAGTCATGTAAGCAGGCAGGCCTGTGTAACTCTCTGCTTTGTGTATCTGCATACATCTTTTCCCATGATTCCCTCCCTGTCTTATTCACTGGCTCCTCTTATTCTGAATGCCCTTCAATATTGAAGCTCTCCAAGATTCAATTTTTGGCTTTCTTTTCTTTTCCATATATTACCTGGGTTAGGGATGGCGAATGGGTTTCATCCGAGGTGGTCGGGTGCAGCAAGAAGACAGTCATCTGTTAGTCACATCTGCTGTCAAATCAGGAGTGGAGAGTTGTAGTATCATGGCAGGTGTCTGCCATTCTAGCCTGGGCAATCATGTTTGTATCACTCATGTTTGTATCACCCATACCTTTAGGTTCATTTAGGTTCAGTGGCTGAATTAAGATTGCCATTTGGACATCCTGCTGATTCCTCAAACTCAGAACACGCAGAACGGAGTAATCATCTTGCCTCATCCATTATTTTTCTAGGAGTCCCTGCCTTTTTCTCTTATCACCATCTCCCTGGACTTGCAAAACAGGAGCCGGGAGTCATTTGAGACTTTGTCTTTATCCTCTCCTTGGATGACTAATCAGTCAAGTTATGTTGATCCTACTTCCTGATGAGGTTTCAAGTTTTATCTTTCCTCTTCATCCACACGGCCACTGCCTTAGTCCAGGTCATCTCATCTTTCACCTGGATCATTAAAGTTGTCTGCTATTCCATTCTTCAATCATACTCACCCTTAATTTATTCTTCACACGGCAGCCAAAGTGTTCTTTCTAGAGGAATAGTCTGATTATGTCCCTCCTGCTTAAACTAAGGAATGAAATTCTCTCTTCACAGTGTTCCAGGCCTCCTTTCTATCCCTTTCTTCTACTGGAGAGCCATTGTTGATTTGTATATTTTCTTGCAAAACTTATTTTTTGCAATTACATACACGTAATTAATATATAGATATACATGGCTGTATTACATGAGTATGATCATATATTCAGCAATTTGCTTGTTTTTCATTTAACAATATCCTGAAACTCTTTTTCTATCGCTGCATATATTGCTATATGTACTGCATTCTTTTTAAACAGCTGCATAGGAAGCCATACTGTGTATATATTATGATTTACATAAGCCTTTCCTCTATGGATACACACGTAAGTTGTTGCCAGTTTTTCATTATTCTAAACATCTTTGTAAATAAACCTTGGCACATGTGAATGAGTATAGGAGAGATTGTTAGACATGGAATTTTAGGATCCATAGATAAAAGCATCGACATTTCTATAAGTGCTGCCCACTTTCCTTCCTAAGAGGTTGAACTGATTTTTCTCTGTGTTTATCAGGGTATGTAAGTGTCATTTCCCTTACAGTTTCACTTCTACTCTGTTGTTATCTGTGTTTTAACCTTTTTGTTATTATATGGGCAAAAATGGTATCTCGTTGTTTCCGATTTTGCATTACCTTACTAACGAGGTTTAGTAGTTCTTCATATGTGTATAGGGCATTCACATTTATTTTTCTGAATTTCATATTTACATATTGTACCTAGATTTCTATGAGGTTATCATTCATTTCTTTAGAGGATTTGTTGGAGCTCATTTTATGCTCTAGATATTTAAATATTCCTCCAAAGAGTAAGAGTAAGTTCTCCTTTGCCTTTGTTGATGGTGTATTTTACTAGAGAAGTTTTACTAATTTTTTTTTTTTTTTTTTTTTTGAGACAGACCCTTGCCCTGTCATCCAGGCTGGAGTGCAGTGGCCCGATCTCGGCTCAGTGCAAGCTCCTCCTCCTGGGCTCAAGCGATTCTCCCACTTCAGCCTCCCGAGTAGCTGGGACCACAGATGCATGCCACCACATCCGGCTAATTTTCGTATTTTTAGTAGAGATGGGGTTTTGCAATGTTGGCCAGGCTGGTCTTAAACTCCTGACCTCAGATGATCCACCCGCTTTGGCCTCCCAAAGTGCTGGGATTACAGATGTGAGCCGCCATGCCTGGCAAGTTTTTGTACTCAAACTTGTCAACCTTTTCCTGTAAGCTTTAGCTTGTTTAGGAAGGCCTTCCTTACCCCAAGATGGTAAAAATATTCAACATATTCTTCTAAAACTTGTGTAACTATATTTTTTATGTTTAGCTGTTAGGTCCATTGAATTTGTGTTGTGAGGATGGTGTGTAGTAGTGGTCTTTATTTTGTTGGTTTGTGAGTGGATAGTCAGTTGTCTCAACAGTTTCTGAGTTCCTAAAGTTATCTCTAGCTAAGAGGCTTGGAGGTAGTCTAAAGCAGGCCTGGATAGTCATTACACAAATTAAAACTCTTCATTTGTCCTTTTCCTCTTGTCCCTGTTTAGTGTACACTTTATTTATTTATTTACATTTTTTTACTGAAACAAGGTCACACTCTGTTACCCTGGATGGAATGCAGTGGCACAGTTTCAGCTTACTGCAACCTTCGCCTCCCGGGCTCAAGCCATCCTCTCACCTCAGCCTCCCGAATAGCTGGGACTACAGGCACAAGCCACCATGCCCAGCTAATTTTGTTTTTTTTATTTTTTGTAGAGACGAGGTCTCCCTGTGTTGCCCAGGCTGGTCTTAAAATCCTGGGCTCGGCCGGGCGTGGTGGCTCAAGCCTGTAATCCCAGCACTTTGGGAGGCCGAGACGGGTGGATCACGAGGTCAGGAGATCGAGACCATCCTGGCTAACACGGTGAAACCCCGTCTCTACTAAAAAAATACAAAAAAATTAGCCGGGCGAGGTGGCGGGCGCCTGTAGTCCCAGCTACTCGGGAGGCTGAGGCAGGAGAATGGCGTGAACCTGGGAGGCGGAGCTTGCAGTGAGCTGAGATCCAGCCACTGCACTCCAGCCTGGGCAACAGAGCGAGACTCCGTCTCAAAAAAAAAAAAAAATCCTGGGCTCAAATGATCCTCCTACTTCAGCCTCCCAAAGTGCTGGGATTACAGGCTTGAGCCAATGCACCTGATCTAATTTAATCTAAGCCAGAACAAGACTACATATGTTGAATGCATCTTTTTCCTAAGTCTTTTCTTACCTGATGGGTAAAGTATGTTTTTCAAAGTATGTTCCTCAGAGCCCTAAAGGTTCTTAGGGAGAAGGGAGCACCATGCCCCTTAATGCTTCACCTGCAGCAGCTTCACTGAGGTCTCTTCTATACATTGGACTTCCATGTAAGGTTCATTTAAACAAAGGTCTCTGATACTGAAAATGGTTAAAAACATGTCATCCTTTTTTAACTCAGGTTCTTCAGAAGAGTGTGATCATTGGAGTGATTGAAGGTGGAGATGTGATGGAAGAGAGGCTGAGGTCAGCACGAGAGACAGCCAGGCGGCCCGTAGGTGGCTTCCTTCTGGATGGTTTTCAAGGAAATCCAACAACCCTGGAGACTAGACTGTGCTTACTGTCATCAGTCACTGCAGAGCTGCCGGAGGACAAACCAAGGCCAGTTCAGTTAGGACACAGGCTGGCCTCATGGGATGCAGGACAGGAGTGCTGGCTAATTGTATATTACATAGTGTCTGTGCATGGGCATGTTTTTGATGCTTTGATTATGTCCTTTCTGGGCTGAGTCTGCTGAGGCACTGAGGCAGACTGTAAGGGGAGTTTCTGTGAAGGCTGTCCTGGCCTTGATTTCAGAGTGTAGAGTAGAGAATAACTGCCATGTGAATTATGTTATTTGATCCTCCTAAGCGAGAGCAAGTATTATAGTGTTTCCCCTCATTCTTTTGCCAATTACAAATATTGTTGTCTCTTCATTATAACATGGTATGTGGAGACCAAGTATAAAGTCATTTGGAACTCTGATTTAAACTGAGGAAAGTTGAGGACAGATATGGGATGATTAGTGGGATGAAGATGAGTTCCACCAACAAGAACTTAAGAAGCTCTTAGATTTGAGGCTGGTAGTGAGTGGTGTCAATTTTTGAAATTAAGGGGACTGACAACCCTAGTAGGATTGGTTCTTACATTTCCATAAATTGCAGAATTCACCTTGTGCTGGTAAGAAAAGATGATCTGCAAGATTTGAAGCTACAAATTCTGAGTTTCTGAATGCAGCTGATGTCGTATTAGGCTACCCACATTTTTTTTAATGGTTTGTTATCTCAATGTGAATATTCATGCTTTTTTCCTGCATGTATATTAAGAAGTTTGGTTGTGGTGTGCTGCTCTACACTCCTTTAGTTGGATAGTATATAATATATGTAATTTTACTACTTTTTTTTTTGAGACGGAGTTTTGCTCTTGTTGCCCAGGCTGGAGTGCAATGGCATGATCTTGGCTCACCGCAACCTCTGCCTCCTGGGTTCAAGTGATTCTTCTGCCTCAGCCTCCCAAGTAGCTGGGATTACAGGCATACACCACCACACCTGGCTAATTTTGTATTTTTAGTAGAGACAGGGTTTCTCCTTGTTGTCACGCTGGTCTCGAATTCCCGACCTCAGGTGATCCGCCCGCCTTGACCTCCCAAAGTGCTGGGATTACAGGCGTGATTTTACTACCTTTTTAAAGATCCAGGTACAGCTTAGAGGAAAGCACATGAATCATACATACAGCTCAATTAATTTTCACATGTCTACACTTGTGTAAACACTACCCAGAACGAGGTATTTCCATCACCTCAGCCAACCTTTGACCCCCAATTTTACCTAGTTCTTTTGTGTTCATTGCTCCCTCTCCTGTACTTGTTTCACTCTGGTGCACATAACACTTCAGCACTAGTATTTCTAGACATTTTCTGGACTTCTTCCTGTTAAGTGCTCGCAGATGTCTGTTACTGAATTTGAAAGCTGGATTGTTTTTCTTTCTATCAGTGTGTAGAAATGCCAGCTTCAGTTGGATAGGAGTTCTAAAATATTACATTACTTGAAGGAAACTGTAGTCAAGAAAACCAGCATATATTTAAGAGTTCTGCTTATTTAATATTACATGGGGCTTTTCTTTGCATTTCTGTGCCAGTTCATAGAAAGGGGCTATAGGTAGAAAAACAAACATAAAAAAGAGCAGCAGCCAGCCAGTCAGCCGTGATTTAGTGCATCTCCACATCTGTTTTCATGGAGTGGCAAAACCTAGCTGAGTGCCATTAATAGTCTTAGAATGCCTTACCTATTACAGGTTGAGTATCCTTTATCCAAAATGCTAGGGACCAGAAGTGCTTGAGATTTTGGATTTTTTCAGATCTTGGAATATTTGCAGGGTACATACTGGTTGGGCACCCCTAATTTGAAAGTCCAAAATCCAAAACTCTCTGGTGAGCATTTCCTTTCAGTGTCATGTTGGCGCTCAAAAAGTTTCAGATTTGGGAGCATTTTGGATTTCAGATTTTCGGATTAAGGATGCTAAACCTGTACCTTGGAAAACACCATCTCATTCCACAGTGCAGACTTTTTATTAATGGAGAAAATATAAAGAAAGCCAACTAGATTCTTAGATCCTATGGCCAGAGGTGAAATCCTGACAGCGAGAGTTGCTTTATAAATTAACTTGTGAGGGATATAGTAGAGTAAAATGTCTTTATTGTACCAATTATGAAAAATTATAGGCAAAATACAGTTAAAACAAGCACAATATTTCAGCAAGAAATAAAGCACACAGCTTTGCACTCCTAAAAATTCTATATAGTGAACAGGCTATAAAGTTTAGTTTATGACTAGGGAGGTTGTTCAGAAAGGATGATAGTTGAAGGGAAACTAACCTAACCTTCTTTGAACTTCTCTCTGAGATCAGAAACTATACTATGGGCCGGGTGCAGTGGCTCACACCTGTAATCCCAGCACTTTGGGAGGCCAAGGTGGGCGGATCACCTGAGGTCAGGAGTTCGAGACCAGCCTGGCCAACATGGTGAAACCCCATCTCTACTAAAAATACAAAAATTGGCTAGGTATGGTGGCAGGTGCCTGTAATCCCAGCTACTAGGGAGGCTGAGGCAGGAGAATTGCTCCTGGGAGGTGGAGGTTTCAGTGAGCTGAGATTGTGCCATTGCATTCAGCCTGGGCAACAAGAGTGAGAATCCCTCTCAAAAGAAAAAAGAAACTATACTATGTGCTTTCTCAAATATCTCATTAATTCTCGGAACGATTCTGTGGGGGTATATATTATTTGCTCTTGTTTTTAAGATTAGAAAACTAAAACTCAGAGAAGTTAAGTAATCTTTCCAAAGTGACACAGCAAATACATAAATGACAGAGCTAGTATTCAAGCCCCAGTTTTTCTGGCTCCAAAGCCAAACTACATGTTTCTGTCTACTGCCTGCCGCTCTAACCGTGATTGGTGTTTTTCATTATTATTTTTTTTTTTTGGTGCCTTGTCCATTAAAAGGACTTTCTGATTTCCTTCCTTGCATCGTCCTCATGTCACTGTTCTTATTGTTACTTTTACAGGCTCATATCTGGTATTGGTCGGCCAGATGAGGTGCTCAAGTGTATTGAAAGAGGAGTGGACTTATTTGAGAGTTTTTTCCCTTATCAAGTAACAGAGCGGGGAGGTGCCCTGACTTTCAGTTTTGATTACCAGCTGAATCCCGAAGAGATACGTAAGTCTTTTGAAGTTTATCTCTTATCCTTAAGTTTCTTCCATTTCCTATTAATTTTTGGCTTGAGTCACAAGACAGAAATATGTATATATAAAGCCAGTCTTTTAAAAAACTACATCTTTGTTTCTTATCTGTGTGCCCTGGCATGTTGGCACACAAATCCAGGTACTTAATACTATACATGTTGCTCATCAATATTAGGATGTGATTTTATAGTGAACAGAACCAAGAAAAACAAAACCTCCTCTGTTAACAACCTGAAAAAAGAACATTCAGAGTGAATTGTGATGAAAATCATAAGAAAACCTTTGAACTGCTTGGTTAAAGTTAACTTATTTTCTCACAAAAGAGTTTTTGTCTTTTCTTTGCAAACCTTATGCTATTAAAATACAGGGAGACTCATGATCCTCTGATCCTAGTGTTACTTCTTGCATTTTGGTGGTTTTTCTTTTATTTATTTATTTTTTTTAATACGCCAGGCTTTGAAAGCTGTTTTCCTCTGCTAATGTTGCTTTGAAGGACTGCCATTTTCTTTTATTCTTCAGTTTTCCAGAAGTTAAGAAAGTCAGTTTCAGATTCTAACACTTAACTGGAGGTACAAAAGGAGCTGGGATATCGACTTTGGGCTAGAGTTGCTTGAAGTGGGTTTTCAGGAGAGTGTCTCCGTGCGGTCTTCCCTCTGACCTTGAGAAATGGCCTTTCCTTTCCTTTTCCTGCCGTCTTTGGAACTTTTCCTTAACCACGTCAACCTTAAATTTTAAATAGGACCCAAAACTTCCTTAAAAGTTCATTTTTATTCCTCACGGGTAACTAAATTTCATTCAGATGTTATACTTTTATGAAGCAGCTTAACCATTAATCTCAATAGAATTATTCTGGAAACAAAATAAATCAAGTTGATCAAATTCTTAAATATATAGGAGATCAATTTTACTGTCCTTTTAGACAGACCAGAACATAATGTATGTGGCTAGGTATACCATTAACACTATAAATTTTCACATCTGCATTTACAAACTGAATTATTTCCACCAGAATAGAGGTAACTGTTAGTCATTCAGTACCAGGAATATGCAAAGCTCTAAAAAGAACCTGATTTGACTTCTCTGTAATGAACAAGGTCATTTTTGGCCAGAGAAAGCCAAGTTTCTTCATGATTAGGAAAAAGAAAATAGTTTGAATGTTTAAACAAAGTATTATTAACTGTGTGTGTGTGGTAAATTAAAGTACTTTGCCACTTACATACTGAGAATTCCAAAGAAATTACTTGACACCAGTTCTCCCAAATGACAAGAGTTTTCCAAAATGTCAGAGCTTAAAAAAATTTTTTTCAGAAATAGGGTCTCACTCTGTTGCCCAGGCTGGAGTGCAGTGGTGTGATTATGGCTCGCTACAGCCTCGAACTCCTGAAAAAAGAACATTCAGAGTGAATTGTGATGGAAATTATAAGAAAACCTTTGAACTGCTTGGTAAAGTTTAATTTGTTTAACTTTAATGGGCACAAGCCATCCTCCCACCTCAGCCTCCCGAGTACTAGGAGGTGCATGCCACCTTGTAGGCTGGGACTACAGGTGCATGCCACCATGCTTGGCCAATTTTTAAATTTTTTGCAGAGACAGGGTCTTGCTGTGTTGCCCAGGCTGGTTGTGCACTCCTGACCTCAGGCGACCCTCCCGCCTGAGCCTCCCAAGGTGCTGGGATTACAGGTATGAGACACTGCAGCCAGCTGAAGGCTTCATTATGGTTTCCCACATCAGCATGCAAATTTATGAGAACAAAATTATGACAGCTCTGTGCCCAGTGCTCAGGTTGCTTCTCTTATTCCTTTGACCTTGATAAAATTACCCTCCTAAGACCACCTGTCCTTCTCCGGGGACCAACACTGAGATTTGTTATCATTTGTTCCCAAAATACTCCTTAACTACTTGTCCCTGTTTCAGGCAGTTGGCTTTTTGTAGAGTAGCTGGTGTTTCTTTTGCAGTGCAAGGAATGTTTCTTCTTAAAGCAGGAAGTTGAAGGGAACAATTCAGGTTGCCATTTAATTCTGGATAGTCTGGGTTCCCCAGAGGGCCAGAGTCTCCACATAGAATACATACATTAAAACCATGTTCTACTTCAATCTATTTGGAATATAGGTAATTCGAAGCCCAATTTATTTGCATGTACATTGTGATAAGGGATAGTGATAACCCCACCACACACACACACACACACACACACACACACAACCAACTGTTAACTTTTGTTGGTTTATTTATTTATTATTAAATAGAGATGGGGTCTTGCTATGTTGCCCAGGCTGGTCATGTACTCCTGACCTCACGCAATCCTCCTGCCTTAGCCTCCCAAAGTTTTGGGATTATAGGCATGAGCCATCACGCCTGGCCACCAACCATTTTTTAAATTATTTCTTGATGGTAAGATTGTATGTTATATATTTGTAACTATAATTTGCTTAAATATTATTGAATCTCTAAATTGTTTTGGTATTGTAGATAAGAGGACAGTGACCGTCTTGGAGCATATTGCTGTTTTTCATTTCTTGTGTGATTTCCTTAGGATAAATTCTCAGGAGTGAAATTACAGAGTCAAAGATCATGTAATAATAACTAAAATAAAGTGCTTCCAGTGGCCACTTCTTATCTGATCATCATTCAAGGCTTTTTATTGGTTTGTCCTTCAGTATTACAACAAAATGGAACACAAGAAGAAATAAAATGTGTGGATCAAATAAAGAAAATGGAAATAACTGGTTGCAACCAAGAAATAACATCATTTGAAATTAATCTGAAGGAAAAAATGTAAGAAATTTTTAAAGGTTTAGATTTTACTTTCTGATTTCTGAATTTTAGTCTGTTTTAAAAGTTTATGGGACTATTCTCAATTTATGATTTCATAAAATATTAATAGTTGGGTATTATTTAGACCTTCTCAAATTCAGTTTCAAAAAAAACTCTTTATTTTCTGCAGATGAATTTGTAGACTTTGTCTTGTCAGGAGACTAGAGCCAGGTAATGATTGCTTTAGAAAAGCTGACAGAAAGATTAGACCAAATCCATTGTTTGCTGTCTTTTATTCCTTTAGAGCATAATAAGGATTTCAAGATAAAACACAACAAACTTTTAAATTGTAGGGTGCCTAACATCTTTGTTAGATACAGGCTATAAATCTTATATAAAATATTTATCTCTATAAAGAACAAATTAAGATACAGATTGAATTGAATATCCCTTCTTCAACATGCTTGGAACCAGAAGTGTTTCAGATTTCTTTGATTTATTGTTGTTATTGTTGTTTTATTTTAGAACATTTGCATTATACTTACCTGGCTGAGCATCCGTCATCTGAAATCTGAAATACTCCAATGAGCAGTTCCTTTGAGCATCATGTTAGTGCTCAAAAAGTTCTGAATTTTGGAGCATTTCCCTTTTTAGATTTTCAGATTAGGGATATTGAACCTGTGTCTTGTAATTTTTGTATTTGGTCAAAAGTGGTAATCATCAGTGAACCAGTGAGTGATTTTTCTTTGAGTCTGACGCACTCACTTTAGTACTAGGGTGGGTTTTTTGTCTTATGTAAAGGGAAATCCTATGGCTTGTGACTTATTTATATCTATCTAGTGATAGTACAGACTTGAGAGTTCATGAAAGAATGTGAAAATCCTTGTTCTTACTCATATTCTGTTGGGACTCCTTTAATTGTAGGTCAGAAATGGTAATGTCTACCACATTTGACTTCTTAAAAAATAACCAAGGAGATAGATTTGCTTTTGTCTTTCTTTTCTTTTATCCTTTTTTTTTTTTTTTCTGTCATCCACTGACTCTCAAATGATTTATTTATGTTTTTAAATTTTTAGGGTAATATAAATGGTTACTACTAAAATTCCCTTCATGTTATAGATTTAATTGGAAATTATACTATTATTATTGGCACTAGACTTTCAGTTTTTGTGATTTGTAGACAAATTCTAGCACTGCTCTTGACTGTGTGACTTTGGTCTGGTCAATTCACTTTTTTTTTTTTTTTTTTTTGCAACAGTCTCGCGCTGTCGCCTAGGCCAGAGTGCAGTGGCATGATCTTGGCTCACTGCAACCTCCGCCTCCTGGGTTCAGGCGATTCTCCTGCCTCAGCCTTCCAAGTAGCTGGTATTACAGGCATGCACCACCATGCCTGGCTAATTTTTGTATTTTCAGTAGAGACAGGGTTTCACCATGTTGGCCAGGCTGGGCTTGAACTCCTGACCTCAATCCACTTATTTTTAATAGTTGATTAAAGGTAACACCTGACCAGGCATGGTAGCTCACATCTGTAATCCCAGCACTTTTGGGAGGCTGAGGATGGAGGATCACTTGAGCCCAGGAGTTCAAGACCAGCCTGAACAACATAGCAAAACCTTTTCTCTAAAACAGATTATCTGGGCGTGGTGGGAGGCTGAGATGCAAGGTTGCTTGAACCCAGGAGTCCGAGACTGCAGTGTGCTATGATTATACCACTGCACTCCAGCCTGGGTGACAGAGCAAGACCATGTCTCAAAAAAAAAAAGTTAACATCTATGCAGTGCCTAGGCTTAGTACGTGCCCAGCAGTGTTCAAGTTCTTTCACTGTACTAATTCATTTCATCTTTGTAACAACTGTCTGAGATAGGCACTGTTATTACCTTTGGTTCATGGATGAGAAATAAGTCACAGAGAGTTGTTAAGTGACTGTGACTTGCCCAAGTGAGTTGTGAAGCCAGGAATCAAATTCATGCAGGGTAGCTCCAGGCCCTCCCTCTCAACCCCCATAGTAATCTTCTTCTGTAGAATGACAATACAAATGGTTATCTCTAAGAATGAATGTGAAGGTTAAATGAGACAATATATGTGAAAGCGTTTGGTAAACTGCAAAAAGCTGTGTAAGTAGAAGTCTACCATGTCTTTTGATAATAATTCTGGTGGTAAGTGGGAAAGAAGTGTCACTTACTTCTCTCCTAAGTGTCAAACACTTACATGTGTTTCCTAACATTATGTGCCTTTACAATGTGATTAGTAGTAGTCAACATGAGTGAGCGACCACATGAATTTATTCTGATGCTCCTTCGTAACCCCAGACTCGGAGTTTGCATCAGTCAGAGAAAACCTCCAGGGTCTCCCTGACTCATTGTGTTCTTTGTTAACTTTTTTTTTCTTTTTTGGGACGGAGTCTCGATCTGTTGTCCAGGCTGGAGTGCAGTGGTGTGATCTCAGCTCACCACCTCTGCCTTCCGGGTTCAAGTGATTCTCCTGCCTCAGCCTCCCGAGTAGCTGGGACTACAGACACGCACCACCATGCCTGGCTAATTTTTGTATTTTTAGTAGAGATGGGGTTTCGCCATATTGGCCAGGCTGGTCTTGAACTCCTGACCTCGTGATCCACCTGTCCCGGCCTCCCGAAATGCTGGGATTACAGGAGTGAGCCACCGCATCCAGCTCTTTGTTCACTTTTAACCTTATTGCCATTTTAAGCAGGTGCACAGCACTGAACATTTGCTAGGGATGTTATTAACCACTGGTAACTTTACCAGCAGAATAGATAGCTGAGGTTGTGGATTTCTTGTGTTCCGTACTTTCTGGAATGTCACTGTGACTTCTGTCTTAGGTACCAGGAGGACTTTAACCCGCTGGTGAGAGGATGTTCCTGTTACTGCTGTAAGAATCACACTCGGGCATACATCCACCATCTGCTGGTGACCAATGAGCTGCTGGCCGGAGTCCTGCTTATGATGCACAACTTTGAACACTACTTTGGGTTTTTCCATTCCATCCGGGAGGCACTAAAAAATGACAAACTGGCACAGCTGAAAGAGCTCATCCACAGGCAAGCATCTTGAGATCTTGCAAATACAAGTCTCACTCTTCACACTGAGCCTGTATCAGTGTTGTAAGATGGGAAGACATGAAGAAGAAATAATCTGAGCCTTAGTTATTTATATTTTGATATAAGGTCTGCTAAAGTAAAGAATATTTGTACCAAACTGCCCACATGAGGGTGAAGAGATTTCTTCTAAAGACTTAAATGACCTGGATTGAACAGAGAGAATTGAACTGTGACCTTTTAAACTTCTAGACTAATTCTTTTAGTTGATAGAGATTCATTTAGTCAAAGACAAAAGCTTTAGCTGTGAGGGCACCACCTTGAAGTGGGAGTGACAAGATTCTGAGGGACCAGTGAATGGGATGGAGGCTTGAAGGGAAATGGTATGAGACGCATGGCCTCTGGACATATGCCTGTTGATTTGAGAAGAAATCTGGCTTATTTGAGGGTTTCCTTTAGTTCACCTTCATACTCTCAGGAGACTCTTTTGGATACTTTTGTCTTCTACCCTGCCCTGGCAGTGCAGCCAATCAGAAATGACTCTTGTGACTTAACCGGGCTCGGATATCCCTGGAATGTGGGGCGGGCTTGAACATTGCTCCTGTGATCATCCGTCCCAGGTCACACTCCTCCATTTGACCACATGGCCTATTTGTAGCTTCTTTTTAGAGCCAATGTAATTGCCTGTTAGGAGCCAAAAGTTTGCCCAGCTGCTTTCATCTGGTTATGCAGATCCATTGTGATCTGCCTTCCAGGCTCATTAATAGTCTAACTACGTAATAACTGAAGCCCTATCTCTTGTGAAGATTCATTCTCAATGTGTTCACTTAGACAGAGCCCCGCCTGGCCTAACGATTAGAAGATAGTCTCCATCCTCTTCAGATATGACTCCTGGGCAATTCACTTAACTTCTCCATGGCTGTTTCCTGCTGAATAAATAGGGACAGGCATAATGGATAGGAATGAATGAACTTTTAAGATACTGTCTAGCTCTAAAATTTGAAGAACAAAAAGTTTTAGATTAGAGTCATAACCTTAATAGCCCTAATTGTCATCCTGGGAGACAGGCAACAGTAGGGATATCTGAGAGCCTAAAGAGAGGTTTGGCCTGTGGGTTTGTAAACGGTTATTGAATTGGTATCAGGAGATCCTGAGGCTGGTAGGGGAAGGTGATTCTTTCTAAGTTATCTCTATGTTTTTCAAGTTTTCTTTAAGGAATACACATACACCCACATGCACACACCATAGTTTTTATACAAACAGCAATAACAAAACCAAAAAGATGCCCCTTTTTTTTGTAGGGGTAAGAAATACATTTGTTTTATACTTCTATGCTATATTTTGCTGTTCAAAATTTAGTGGGCATTACTTAATATTGTTTCTAATTATTTTGTGGCTGCTGTATGTTTTATTTGTTGGGAGCCCATTATATTAGGCCGTTCTTGGATTGCTATAAAGAAATACCTGAGACTGGGTAATTTGTAAAGAAAAGAGGTTTAATTGGTTCACAGCTCTGCAGGCTTTATAGGAAGCATGGTACTGGCATCTGCTTGGTTTCTGGGGAGGCCTCAGGAAGCTTACAATCATGGCAGAATGTGAAGGGGGAGCAGGCACATCACATGACAAAAGCAGGAACAAGACTCAGAGCAAGAAGTCACTTATCAGCAAGGGGATGGCCCAAGCCATTCATCAGGGATCCACCTTTGTGCTCCAAACACCTCCCACCAGGCCCCACCTCCAGCATTGGGGATTACATTTCAACCTGAGATTTGGGCTGGGACAAATAGTCAAATTATATTACCCATCTATATGGTTTTCTTTTTCGTAATATGGGAATGTCTATGAATAAATTCATGGGCATCCTCATAACTCTTCCATGAATGGCAAGGGGTACTTACGGAAAACAGTTTTCCAAGGATCTGATTGTTTTGAAACGTGTTAGATTGGACTTGTTCAAATGTTCATATTTTTGTTCAATGCTAAATGCATCGTTAGGGGAGTAGTGGTAAATATTCCGGAATCCATATGAAATTCATGAGTTTATTTATGTCCAAAACACTGAAAACTGTGTCCAATATTGTTCAGTTTCCTGGGTCTTTTTCTTATTAGCACGTTTAAGAAAAATATTCCTTTCCTTTATTGTAGCAAATCTGTTAAAGGCAATAGCAAATAAAACATTTTTAATTTAAAAAATGTACTGTGTTTGGCTTTCTGTAAATGTAGTAGGTCTGTTAAACAAAATATTAAATTTCTGTAATACCAGAAATGTTCTGGAGATTTCTCATTGGAAGAAAAAAATGTTTATCTGTGTTCATTGTTTTGAGAACATCTATGATAAATGTAAAATCCAAAAAGGAGCTATTCAATTATATACATTATGAATATTCCCTTATCTATCTGTATTAGTCTGTTCTTGTGTTTCTATAAAGAAATACCAGAGGCTGGGTAATTTATAAGGGAAAGAGGTTTATTTGGCTCACAGTTCTACAGGCTGTACAGGAAGCATGGCGCCAGCATCTGCTCCTGGTGAGGGCTTCAGGAAACTTACAATTGGGGTAGAAGGCAAAGGGGAAGCTGGTGTGTCACGTGGTGGGAGAATGGGGAGATCCCAGACTCAAACAACCAGATCTCATGTGAACTGAGGGAGATTGCAGTCATCACCAAGGAGATGGTGTTAAGCCATTCATGAGGGATGTACCCAGATACCTCCCACCCGGCCCCACCTTCAACACTGGGGATTACATTTCACCATGAGATTTGGAGGGGACAAACATCCAAGCCATATCACTTCCCTCTTTAAGTTATATAATTACGAGCCTTAAGGCCGTGCTAGCACATAATAAAAATAATAATCACAATCTATGGAGTATCTTAAATGTGCCAGGCATCTTGGTAAATGCTTTTCATATATAACTATTGACTCTTAGAGCATGGCTGTGAGGTGTTGCTATTGTCCTATGGGCTACATGTGCTAGTGCTAGTTACTCCCTACTGGAAAAGCTGAAGCCAACTATTTGAGAACTGAATTTTAAGAGAGTTGAATAGCCTGCCTGAGTGCCCACCAGATATTTCAGGAAAGTTAAATAGTTTGCCTAAGGGCCTAAAGGCGACTACTCAGCTCCCAGGTAGACTCTAGCTCCACCTGACTTAAACTCAGTGGTTATCCACTGTACTAAATAAATTCTTATTTTGACTGACTTCTGGGTTGAGGGGGCTAAGAGAATCAGGGACTGCATAGAGGGGCCTCCTGGCCTTGGGGTATTGGGTGCTTTAGGAGCTTTGCTGCAACTTGGCCTTGGCTTCAGCTTTTCCAGTAGTGAATAGCTAGCACTAGCACATGCCCCATGGTACCATGCTGGTATTTGTAGGTGCTCAACATGGGTTGCCATTCCACATCCTGAAATTTCTACCCCCCCTTCCCAGTTTGGGAATGTAACCACACCCTGAATGGTGTTGAAATGTTTGGGTACTGTGATTAGTTCAAGTGGACTCAGGTAATCAACTGGAATCTGAGGTTTCTTATGTATTTTGGGGGAGGTTTATTTTGTTACTCCTTGGAATAAAGGGACAATATTCTAAAACAGTTTTAAACCAAATACTTGTGTAATGAAAGCATTTTAATAGAAATTTCAAACAAAGACCATCAAAGGGTCAAGGCTAGAGTGGAAAGCAACTATCTTATCCAGGATGTTTTTTCTGTAGAGGCAGCTTGGAGCTCAGTAAGAAACCACAGAGTTAAATGATTACCCTGTGCCTTCCTGATTAGGAACAGGCTGCTCTCTGCAGTTTGATTAGTCTTGCTTGTAACTATGGGATTACAGCTTATTAAAACTGACAGTGCTGTGTAGGGCAGGGAGCCTGGAGGGTCAAACTTCCATGCTGAGCCAGCCACCAGCAAGGCTCTGCCTCTACCTACAAGTTTGGTATAATTGGCATTCATTTTAATATCCTTTTTAATCTCTTCACTTTCTTTTCAACCTTTGTGTCTCTTACGAATTTTACACCTTTTCTTTCCTTGCTTCTTCACAAGGTCCCCTGATTCGTGAGCACAAAACCCAAATAACAGTGGGCAAAGAATGAAACAAGCCCAGCGTAAGCAATGTGATTTAGTGTAATTGTGCACTCTTATTCCTCCTGAGAATCCTGCTTCATGCCCCTAGTTCAGGTGTCAATACACAGCACTCTGCCACCTCCCCCCACCTTTTATTCTCAAAAGTGCTGGCCGAGTTAAATGGTCACCCTAATGTGAGGGGTAGAGATGATCAAACTAGAGAACAGGTGCCCATCTCAATGGGACAGCCGCTACTCACCTCCAGCTAATTGCTGCTGTGGCTCCAGTGCTGCCAGATAGTTCAGTCTTTCAGGAGAAGCCAAAAATCTGGGTTTTCAGGTGAAATTTCACCATTTTTAAATGCTGGGTCAATTTTTAAACAATATTCTGCTAGCCAAACAAAATGTAGGGGTGCCTAGTTTGCAACCTCTGGCTTAAAATCTGGAAGAAGGGCTTTGGCATCTTCAGCATTTAAAAATTTCTCAACAACTGATTGTAATATACAGAAAGCATGCCTGTAGTTTCTAGTTCCTGCAGCTGTTTACAGATTCCCACATTAAGAGAGCCCATGTTGTCCCATCTCTTTTGCAGGATCCCCAGATATCTCCCAGAACCATTCTAAATCTGCCAAAAGGGAAGGTATGCAGCAGCTTATTCAACCTATTTTATGCATGAGAGATTTTAGGCCTGGAAAAGAAAGATTAGCAGCTGCCATCAGGTGCGCTGGCTCACGCCTATAATCCCAGCACTTTGGGAGGCCGAGGCGGGTGGATCACCTGAGGTCAGGAGTTCGAGACCAGCCTGGCCAATGTGGCAAAATCCCATCTCTACTAAATATACAAAAATTAGCCAGGTGTGGTGGCACGTGCATGTAGTCCCAGCTACTTGGGAGGCTGAGGTTGGAAAATCATTTGAACCCGGGAGGCGGAGGTTGCAGTGAGCCGAGGTCGTGCCGCTGCTCTCCAGTCTGGGCAACAGAGTGAGACTCTGTCTCAAAAGTAACAACAAAAAAGAGAGCCCATGTTGTCCCGTCTCCATTGCGGGATGGCAGATAACTCCTAGAACCATTCTAAATCTGCCAAAAGGGAAAGTATTCAGCATCTTATTCAGCCTGTTTTATGGATGAGAAATTTTAAGTCTGGAGGAGAAAGACTAGCAGTTGGCTGTGTCTTTCCTCTTGGGAGTGTCTTAGTTCAAGCTGCTATAACAAAACACCATAGACTGGGTGGCTTAAAACAAAAGAAATTTATTTTTCACAGTTCTGGAGGCTGGAAGTCTGAGATGAGGGAGCCAGCATGGTTGGGTTCTAGTAGGGGCCCTCTCCCTGGTCACAGACTCCTGTTGTCTTTTTGTATCTCCACATGGTGGAAAGGGGTAGAGAGCACCCTGGAATCTCTTTTATAAGGGCATGAATCCCACTCACCAGGACTCCACCCTCATGATCTAAATTACCTTCCAAAGGCCCCACCTCTGAATACCATCACATTGGGGTTGGGATTTCAACATAAACTTTTTTTTTTTTTTTTTTTTGAGATGGAGTCTGGAGTGCAGTGGTGTGATCTTGGTTCACTGCAACCTCCGCCTCCTGAGTTCGAGTGATTGTCCTGCCTCAGCCTCCTGAGTAGCTGGGATTACAGGCGCCTGCCACCTCACCTGGCTAATTGTTGTGTTCTTAATAGAGACGGAGTTTCACCATGTTGTTCAGGCTGGTCTCGAACTCTTGACCTCGTGATCCGCCCGCCTTGGCCTCCCAAAGTGCTGGGATTACAGGCGTGAGCCACCACGCCCAGCCTTCAACATAAACATTTTGTGGGGACACAAACATTCAGTCCATAACAAGGAATTTAAACTTGCACACATTTCTTTCTAGTTAGCATTTTGGCATTCCTAAATCTCACCACCTATTTTCTGCAGTGCCAGTGCCCTTCTAGGGTCAGCATCGATTTCCCAGTATTCACTTTACAGTGATTCCTTCTGGCCTCACTGGACCAGCTAGTACAGGACATAAGATAAGAGCTCCTATTGTACCTTCCAGCATTAATAGCAATAGTCCTGGATGACACCATGAAATCTCAATTACTGTTTGTCAAGTGAACGAATATTCTCAGAGTAGTTGAGGCATTCTCTTCACTGTTTTAGTCAACTGAATGCTGATTGGAAGTGTCTTGCACAGCACTATGTGGTAGGACCTATGTGTCAGTGGTGGTTTTATGTCACTTTATGCTAGGCAAGCTCCCGGTGACCTGACACATTCTTGGTTTTTCGGATGCTCTTTTTTTTTTTTTTCTGTTACTTGGTACCATTATCATCTTTTAGTGTGACCTCAAAGCAATTTCCCCTGCTCTGACGAGAGGAACTCAGAGTGAACTTTCCTTTTGTTCTCATTCCTCACAATCTACTTTGAGACCAGGAGTTGCCAAGGAGTTCAAACGGCCAATGCTTCCCAGTGCGATTCAGAGGGATTCGTGCGTCCTTTCTGCACACTCTTCCTAATGCTCACCTCTCTCCCTGAACTGCTCTCCCCTGCTGTCGGCTCCTTTGTCTGTGAAACACATTTTCTCTTATTATCACCCTGTTCCCTGCCTGCCTTGGATGGTTTCAGCTTGTCTCTTAACATCAAGATGTTGCTATTAACAGTCTTCTCTTTCTTAACAGCTTAGAGTCACTTCCTTTTATTCAGTCCTTTTCCTTTTCCCTCCCAAACCACAAAATCATCTCTTTCGGCTTCAAATAAAAAGTTGTATAACCATTTCATAACCACTGCTTTAGAGTTGCTATCAAAAAGGCACAAAAAGGAGGACATAAAAGTAAGGGGAGAGAAACGAAAAGGAGAGGAGGTGAGGGATACTCCAATAATCAAGAAACAGGGTGTGTGTGCATCTTCAGAATTCTCCTTTGGTGAATACATAGCAAGCTCAGTAGTCTAGTGAAATTTTCCTCTAATTTGTATGGACAGATGGGAAGGTGTTCTCCCCTCTGAGGCTCTGTTCTCCTTCCAAATAGTTAAAATATTTTCTTTGAACTCTCCCAGAATCATTTATTTTTGTCATAAATCCATTCACAGAATCCAATTACATAACAGATATGCGTTTTCCACACTCCCCAAAAGCTAAAATATTTACTCACATTTTCCAGCATTTTCCATTTTCTACTCATGTATTTTTTAGTTTAACAAACTTAACGTTTCCATCACAATTCTATTTATTGTTCCCCCACAATGCTAGCTGAAAATACCAACTGCAAGTATACTCCATTCCCACACAGTAATTGCACTTCAAAAGACAAGAGAGTGACAAAGTATGTTCAATTTTTTTCTTTTTTATTCTTGAACTGATTTTGGTTAGACTCTCCAGTTTTACATTGTTTTTTGTACAAAGTTGAAAAAGTCAGTTCCACTTTATAATTTTTCCACCTAAACATTCACCTATTACCACAAATCCAACATGTCTAAAACCAAATTTACTATCTTCCTTCAGTCAGACTAGTTCTGCACTTCAACTTCCTTGCACCTGTCTTCCAGCCAAATCAGCTGGAAAGCTTACGCCTTGGATGAATGATGTAATACATAGAAGGGATGGGTATAAGGCATTTCAAGGAGGATCAACAAGACTTGGTGACTGACTCAGAGGAGGCAGTTAAGGCCTGATTCCACGACGATTACCACCCATCCTGCCCCTCACCTTCTCCTTGTCCTCCTCAACTCCACTCTCTTTCTCCTCTACCAAGGCTAAACTGGCAGCCTGAATGTCTAGGCCCGCCATAATCTGACCCTAACCAATTGCCGTGGACTTTTCCACTTTTCCTAAATGGTATATCCTAATCCTACCCATTCTCAAGGCCCAACCCAAGAACCAAATCTTCCATAAAAACTTGCTCTTCTAGAATTCTAGAATCTCAGGATTGTAAGAGGAGAGGCTTCTATTCTGATTTCCTTTGTTCACAAAGGCACTAGCAACCAGAGGTCTTGGCATGGGATTTCATCAGTGCGTCAGTTCTGTGAGCCTCGTCTTCCAACCGAACTGTCAGCTCTGTAAGGGAAAGATAATCCCTCAGCATTTGCCGTGTCTGCACCCTCACTCCTGCCCCACTGAAATCAAGGGAGAATGTACGATTAATTTTCTTCTCACCATGTGTCTGTAGTATGTTCTCTACTTCTCCATCTTTAACGCATCACTTTAAAAGAAACTTTACCTGTTTTTTTTCATTATGATGTGTTCAATTCTGTCTCAATTTTTTTTGAGATGGCGTCTCACTCTGTTGCCCAGGCTGGAGTGCAGTGGCACTATCTCGGCTCACTGCAATTTCCACCTCCCAGGTTCAAATGATTCTCCTGCCTCAGCCTCCTGAGCAGCTGGGACCACAGGTGCATGACACCACCCGGCTAATTTTCGTATTTTTTAAAAGTAGAGACAGGGTTTCACCGTGTTAGCCAGGATGGTCTTGATCTCCTGACCTTGTCATCTGTCCGTTACCTTCTTTATTGCTCATGGCAACCCTCTGAGGTTGACATTATCTTTTCCAATTTACAGAGGAGAAATTGGGCCAGGTGAGATGGCTCGTGCCTTAATTCCAGCATTTTGAGAGGCCAAAGTGGGAGGATCACTTGAGGCCAGGAGTGTGAGACAAGCCTGTGCAACAAAGCGAGATCCCTATCTCTACAAAAAATAAAAAATAACTAGCTGGGCATGGTGGTACACACCTATAGTCATGGTGAGCCATGAACTCCAATCTCAGTGACAGAGCAAGACTGTCTCAAAAAAAAAAAAAAAAAGAAAGACACAAAGCAAGGGATCCAGGATTTGAACTCTAAACTCAGTACTATGACTCAAAAGCCTGGGATTTTCCCCATTTTACCCCGGACCTCCCTAAATTGTGTTTTTCTTACACAGAGCATCTGCTCTCCTTCAAGAACAACAACCAAAAGTAGGCGGAGGTGGCCGCGCGGTGACTTACACCTGTGATCTCAGCACTTTGGGAGGCCAAAGCGGGGGGGATCACGAGGTCAGGAAATAGAGACCATCCTGGCTAACACGGTGAAACCCCGTCTCTACTAAAAATACAAAAACAAAATTAGCAGGGCGTGGTGGCGGGCGCGTGTAGTCCCAGCTAATTTGGAGGCTGAGGCAGGAGAATGGCGTGAACCCGGGAGGTGGAGCTTGCAGTGAGCTGGGATTGCACCACTGCACTCCAGTCTGGGTGACAGAGTGAGACTCTATCTCAAAAAAAAAAAAAAAGTTGGTGGAGTCCTATCCCAAACTGAATTTTTGTGTGGGTGATCACCTCTCCTATTTGCCCTCTGGGCTACCCCTATAATTAATCCCTGGTATTAAGGGCTGGTAATACCCTTAATACCCTGGGATGACTTATTAACTATTCTTCTTTCTATCTGTGGTCTCAGAAACCTGAACTACAGTTTAATGAGAAGAGGGCTGAGAAGTGACTCAGAGATGGTAATTTTGTTTTGGTTAAAATCTCATACATTTGCATATAATGAAAAGCAAAAGGACTTTTAAATCATAGAAAGGGAAAAAATAGCTTAGTCTTTCTCCTTGTCAGGAAGAAGCTTCTTCGGTGACACGTAGTATATGATTTTACAGCCAGAAGGAATGTTACAAATTATCTATCCAACCCCTTCATTTGACAGAGGCAGAACCCAGGCCCAGACAGTGTGTGACTAACCCAAGGTCCACCAGGAAATGAGAGGCAAGGCTGGAACTAGAGTCTAGGTTTCCTTTTTCCACCCTAGCTCTTCTCTAGGTCCTTATCTCTTGTTCTGCCTCCATTGAGCCTCGTTGGTAACTTGTACCTCACAAACTAGGTGTGGTACAGACATTGTTGCTACTCTGACAGTGGCTATAGCCTTTCTGGCTGCTGGGATAACAGTGATTCTTGAACACAGAGACATTCTGTTTGTAGATATATTTTAGGAGACTTCATTATTATGACTGTGGGTATAATGGAATTTGGCAAAAGACGTCTCAAGCCCAGGTCAGAAAGATGATATAGACCAAGCCCTTTCCAATATATTATGCCATTTATAATTCCCTCCCTGGCCCATGCCCCTCCTATAATTATACTTTTATGATTTTTGTGGGTTGCTGGTTTTTATCAGAAGAGGGGAGGAAGTGAGCATCTTCCAGGGCCTGATCAGGTGATCCTGTCTTTTTCTCATGGGTCCTTGACGGTCTATGGAATTTGTTCCAGCCAATAAGCACAGCAACCCAATCTTAATCAGAGACTTCCCAATATATTGGCACCAAGGATTTTGCTCATTTGTATGCATCTTCCCCATCCGAATTCTCTGATACCTAGAATTCATTTATTCACCTAGTGAAGAAAAATTTATCCACTTCCAACTAAGTGTCAAGTGCGCTCCAGACACTGGATTACATGACAAAAACCCTACTTGCCTTCTTGCAATTTACAGACCAGTAGCAAACTCCAAAACTACGTGTATACTACATGGAGTTAGAAAGCTTCACTTTACTCATGCAGTCTATCAAATCAAAGTCCAGCCACAAAAGAACTGTCCTAATGTAACCACCCAATGGGTTCTTCTTGCCTGCTGCCCAGATGGAGCTGATTTAAGACAGGGGAATTGGAATAGAGAAAGAGTTTAATTCACGCAGAGCCTGCTGAATGGATATCAGAGTTCTGTTACTCAAATCTGTCTCCCCCAAAATTTGGAGACTGGGGTTTTTAAAGGATAATTTGGCAGGTAGGGGACCAGGGGTGGGGAGCGCTGATTGGTTGGGTCAGAGATTGTTGCAGGAAGTCAGGGACCCCGAACAGAGGGAGCGGCTGAAGCCATGGTAGAACATAAATTGTGAAGATTTCATGGACATTTATTAGTTCCCCAAATTAATACTTCTATAATGTCTTACACCTGTCTTTACTGCAATCTCTGAACATAAATTGTGAAGATTTCATGGACACTCATCACTTCCCCAATCAATACCCTTGTGATTTCCTATGCATGTCTTTACTTTAATCTCTTAATCCCATCATCTTCGTAAACTGAGGATGATGTACATCGCCTCAGGACCCTGTGATGATTATGTTAACTGCACAAATTGTAGAGCATATGTGTTTGAACAATTTGAAATCTGGGCACCTTGAGAAAAGGACAGGATAACAGCAATGTTCAGGGAACAGGAGAGATAACCTTAAACTCTGACTGCCAGTGAGCCGGGAGGAACAGAGCCATATTTCTCTTCTTTCAAAAGCAAATAGGAGAAATATCGCTGAATTCTTTTTCTCAGCAAGGAACATCTTTGAAAAAGAGAATAGCCCCTGAGGGTAGGCCTCTGAAATGGCTGTCTTTTACAGTCGAAGCCGAAGGGATGAAATAAGCCCCGGTCTCCTGTAGCGCTCCCAGGCTTATTAGGACGAGGAAATTCCCGCCTAATAAATTTTGGTCAGACAGGTTGTCTGCTCTCAAACTGTGTCTCCTGATAAGATGTTATTAATGACAATGCGTGCCTGAAACTTCATTAGCAATTTTAATTTTGCCCCATCCTGTGGTCCTGTGATCTTGCCCTGCCTCCATTTGCTTTGTGATATTTTATTACCTTGTGAAGCATGTGATCTCTGTGACCCACACCCTATTCAAGCACTCCCTCCCCTTTTGAAAATCGATAATAAAAACTTGCTGGTTTTACAGCTCAGGGAGCGTCACGAAACCTGCCAACATGTGATGTCTCCCCCGGACACCCAGCTTTAAAATTTCTCTCTCTTGTACTCTTTCCCTTTATTTCTCAGACCAGCCGATGCTTAGGGAAATAGAAAAGAACCCACGTTGAATATCGGGGGTGGGGTTTTCCCTCAATAAGAGATGAAATCATGTGGGGTCAAAGTGGATTCTTCTTACTGTCTTCTGTTCCTAGGTGGGATTGCAGAGCTGGTTGAGCCAGATTACTGGTCTGGGTGGCACCAGTTGGTGTATCAGAGCACAAGGTCTGAAAAATATCTTGAGCACCAGTCTTAGGTTTTATAATAGTGACGTTATCCCTAGGAGTAACTGGGGAGGTTTAGAATCTTGTGGTGTCTAGCTGCATGACTCCTAAACCATAATTTCTAATCTTGTGGCTAATTAGTCTTACAAAGGCAGCCTGGTCACAAAGTAAGAAGAGGGTTTGTTTTGGGAAAGGGCTATTGTTGTCTTTGTTTTAAAGTTAAACTCTAAACTAAGTTTCTCCCAAAGTTAGTTCAGCCTTATGCCCCAGAATGAACTGGGGCACCTTGGTGGTTAGAAGCAAGATGGAGTCAGTTAGGTCAGATCTCGCACTGTCATAATTCTCCCACTGTCATAATTTTGCAAAGGCTGTTTCACTAAGAAATGACAGAAGGTGAAAAATCACCACATGACAATATCTATGGATAAAGAAAATCAAAATGTTAGTGGTTTACATTTCATTATCTATTCATTATTAAGGAAAGAACTACAGAGCAAATTAGTGAGTTGAATTTGCCTTTTAGCTAACTGCCTTGATTAGCTCAACACTAATTCTGTTTGAATGTTCTCCTTCCTTCCCTTCCTTCCTCCCTCCCTCTGTCCCTCCCTCCCTCCCTCCCTTCCTTCTTTCCTTCCTTCCTTCCTCTCTCTCTCTCTTTTCTTTTTTGAGACAGGATCTTGCTCTGTTGCCCATGATGGAGTGCAGTAGAACGATCTTGGCTCACTGCAACCTCCACCTCCTGGGCTCAAGGTAATCCTCCCATCTCAACCTTCCAAAGAGCTGGGACTACAGGCATGTGCCACCACAAGATGGGGTTTTGCCATGTAGCCCAGGCTGATCTTGAACTCCTGAGCTCAAGTGATCCACCCGCCTCAGCCTCCCAAAGTGCTGGGACTACAAGTGTGAGCCACGGCATCCAGCCCTGAGTGTTCTGCATCTTAAGGTTCCCAAGAAATCTATAAATGCCTTAGAAGTGTCATTGTTCCCATTTTATATTTGAGGAAACAGGGCTGAAACAGTCAAATAACTGTTTTAAATAATTCTGGGCTGGGCACAGTGGCTCATAGCCAGGAGTTTGAGACAGCCCAGGCAGTATGGGGAGACCATGTCTCTATAATAAATAAATAAATATAATAATATTAAAAATAGGGAGTTTCAGAGCCTACTCTGGCTCAAGAGGCTGCCTGATAAAATAACAAAACAAATAAAATAAAATCACTTTGACTTCAGGAATATCTGTTTGAAGAGCCTGTGCTATTATTTCTGTTCTCCTTCCCTTCTCACTCACCATCACCTGGGGGCCAGGGTAAGATCCTGCAATGAATATAAAAACAATATAACCTCCTTACTCTAAATAAATGTATTTCTACAGAGTTGTGTCCTGATTTTATTTATTTTATTTTATTTTTTTGAGACAGTCTTGCTCTGTAGCCCAGGCTGGAGTACAGTGGTGCAATCTCAGCACACTATAAACTCTGCCTCCCAGGTTCAAGTGATTCTCCCACCTCGACCTCCCTAGTAACTGGGTCTACAGGTGCGTGCCACCACGCCCAGCTAATTTTTGTATTTTTAGTAGAGATGGGGTTTTGCCATGTTGGCCAGGCTGGTTTTGAACTCCTGACCTCAAGTGATCCACCCGCCTCGGCCTCCCAAAATCCTGGGATTACAGGCATAATAGAGCCACTGCACTCAGCCATGTCCTGATTTTATTAACACAGTTTTGGAAAAAGTGATCTTGACATCTAAGAAGATAATCAGGAGAGTAGAGACCTTTCCTAATGACATTGCATTTACTAAAAACCTTTTTGGAGCAACATTTGGAAATAGAGTTCAGGAAAGGAACTCAGACTGGGCAGTACATTCAGTTGAGTATTGATAATCATAACAGTGTATATATGCTTTAAATTTTAGAAAATAACAAAGTCATTTAAATCCATATCTCAGCTGGGTGCAGTGACTCACAACTGTAATCCCAGCACCTTAGCAAAGGCTGAGGCAGGAGGATCCCTTGAGGCCAGGAGATTGAGACCAGCCTGGGCAACAAAGATAAACCACATCTATACAAAAAATTTAAAAATTAGCCTGGTGAGGCGGCATGCACCTCTAGTCCAAGCTACTTGGGAGGCTGAATTGGAAAGATTACTTGAGCCCAGGGGTTGGAGGCTGCAGTGAGCCATGATCACACTATTGCATTCTAGCCTGAGTGACAGAGCAAGACTCTGTCTCAAAAATCAATTGAGGCCAAGCATGGTGGCTCATGCTTGTAATCCCAGCACTTTGGGAGGCCAAGGTAGGAGGATTGCTTGAACCCAAAAGTTCAAGACCAAGCTGGGCAACATAGCAAGACCTTGTCTCTATTAAAAATTTTTCTTTTAATTAAAAAAAAAAAATCCATGTCTTTTGAGGAGGTCAGGCTTAACTTACTGGAGTGTTTTTAAAAATGTGATTTTAGGCCAGGCGTGGTGGCTCACACCTGTAATCCCAGCACTTTGGGAGGTCGAGGCAGGTGGATCACAAGGTCAGGAGATCGAGACCATGGTGAAACCCTGTCTCTACTAAAAATACAAAAAAAATTAGCCGGGCGCGGTGGCGGGCGCCTGTAGTCCCAGCTACTCAGGAGGCTGAGACAGGAGAACGGCGTGAATGCGAGAGGCAGAGCTTGCAGTGAGCCGAGATTGCGCCACTGCACTCCAGCCTGGGTGACAGCGCAAGACTCCATCTCAAAAAAAAAAAAACAAAAAAAAAACCAATAAAAATGTGATTTTGAAGTCAGTGACAAGATCCTAGCTAAAAAGCCACATTTGAAGTGTTCATTTGGAGGTAAAAGATTTTCAAAGTTGCCATTTTGTACTGTTAACTAATTTGGAGGCTCAGTATTTGTTGAATGGATGGTCTGTTCATTCAATATGTATTGCCTTTACTATGCCCCACATTATGTGGATGGAGATTCAAAGGTGAAAATGTCAAGGTTTTTGCTTTTGAAATCACGGCTTAGTGGATGAAATAAATACTTCATTACAAAACAGCATAATAATCACTTTGCTAGTGGAATATACAAAGAACTATAGTATGAAAAGGTGAAAGTCTTTCTCACCTTGTTTTCTCAACTAAAATAAGAATACTCCGGTTGATGAATGTGAATCTACTGTACTTACGGGGAATTAAAAAAAAAAAAGTTGACTTGGTAATTTAAAACACAATACATAGGGTGCAATGCCTATAACCCCAGAGCTTTGAGAGGCTGAGGCAGGAGAATCTGTTCAGGCCAGGAGTTTGATACCAGTCTGAGCAACAAAGCAAGACCCCATCTCTACCCACCGCCTCTGCCAAAAAAAGAAAAAAAAAAAGTAGCTGGATGTGTTGGCTCATGCTTGTAGTCCTGCCTACTCAGGAGGCTGAGGTGGGAGAATTGCTTGAACCCAGGAATTCAAGGCTACAGTGAGCTATGATCATGCCACTGTATTCCAGTCTGGGCTACTGAGTGAGACCCTGGCTCTCAATGAAAAAGATGCATAGAGCTTTGCTTTACCAAGGGAAGAAAATTCCAGTCCACTAATAAAAAGGCCTGAGAATTCCTCCCAGATCTGACCATGTTCTTCCCATAGTGCTCTTTTTCCTCTCTGATTATCTTTCTGTCATTCATCCCGTTCTTCACAATTTGCTGACTGACTAGTCTATGGGAGTGATACAAAAGAAAGGATCGTTGCCCTCTTTGGTAAAACAAAATGCAGACTCCCAAAGTTTAGTACCAGAAAGAAAGTGATATTCCATGAGGGAATGGTTAACTGATCACAGTAGCTCAGTCTTCTCACTTGAGTCTTAACTTTCCTTTGGAGGTTTCATATTTGGGTTAGTGCTGTCTCCACCATGCTAGCTTCTCCCCAGGAATACTCTGGTTCAATCTGGGTTGGAAACATTTGTTTTCTTCCCTGAGAGCAGCTGAAATTTCCCTTTTTTTTTTTTTTTTTCCCATGTAACTGAGTAGATTTAGAGCCACAATCTTTTTTTCTTTTTTTTTTTCTCAGCAGTAGGGTGGCAGAAATATTGCCCACAATTGGACGTCTGCTTCACAGTCAGAGGAAGCATTCTAGCCATTGTTATAATCTCCCCTCGGGTCAGAAGTGATTGACAGTAATAACAGCTAATCCTAATTCCATTATCTCATTTGTAGTGGGTTCAATGAACAAGACCCTCTCTATTCTTCAACAGTAACATTAAACAGCAAGCTGGTGTCATTTTCTTAGTTTCAGCCAATCAGCTCATAGCCAATCTTGTGTCGTCTGCATTCTTATTCATGCCCCATACAGACACCACTGGATTATTTTGATGCAAATCCTAGATGTTATATAATCTCATTCATAAATATTTCAATATGCATCTAAAAGATAAGGACTCTCTTTAAAAACTTAAACACAGTACTGTTATTATACCTGAAAAGAAACAATAAGGTCTCACTATAACCAAATATTCTGACGGTATTCACATTTCCTCCATCAGCTCATAATTTTTTTTCTGTTAGTTTGAATCAGCATCCATATGACTACTCAGTGCTTGAAATGCAGCTAGTCTCAATTGCGATGTGCTGATAATGTAAAAATACAACAAATTTCCAAAACTTAATAGAAGAAGATGCAAAATATTAATTATTTTTACATTGATTATATGCTTCAGTCATAATTTCAATGATTTTTGAGTATGTTAGATTCAATAAAAATATATTAAAATTGATTTCACCTATTCATTTTTACTTTTTTAATGAGGCTAGTAGAAAACTTAAAATTATACATGTGGTAAGTATTATATTTCTGTTGGATAGTGCTAATCTAAAGGATTGAGCAAGTTCAGGTTTGACTTTTTTTTGCAAGACTATTTCATAGGTGATGATGTGTTATTCCATCTGTAAGTATACAATGGTGGGCTCTCTTTTTTGTGCTAAGATTGATCAGTGGTCCAGGTATTACAGCCGGATACATCCATGTTAAGTACACCATCAGCTTTTCATCCAATGATTGAACATTTATTTTTAATATATTTGATATTATTCTATTTCCTGGTTTATATACTGATACTTAAAAGCCTTCCATTTATAATTTTCCATTTAATGAAAATTCCATATGAATGTTATTTCAAATATACTATAGATCTCTACATATGCTTTGGACTAATGCTCTCCAACAGAACTCTCTGCAATGAGGGAAATGTTCCATATTTGCACTGTTCAATATAGTAGCCATATGTAACTACTGAGTACTTAAAATGTGTCTAGAGCAACTGAGGAACAGATTTTAATTTTAATTAATTAAATCTAGATTTAAATAACCATATGTGGCCAATGACCACTGTACTGGACAACAGTTCTAAACTCACTAGCCTTCAGACTTTCATTAAAAGCTTGAACTAACATACTTTTTTCCCTTCTTGGAAGCTTCATACATATTCTTTGCTTTGCATGGAACATTATTCCCCAGACTCATTTCAAGGAAAACTCATTTCTATCCTAGAGGCCTCTCTTACTTCCTCGGATTCGTCTTTTACTTTCTCAGAGTGATCTTCCCTGGCCCTTCAATCTACAGTAAGTTAGTGTTTCCTATTATTTTTTTCTCATAAAAGTCTCCTTGTTTAATATTGACCCAATTTGGAATCATAATTATACACTCATGCGTGTGCATATTTATTTAATGTTTGTCTTTACTTTTTTTGTTTAAGAGAAAAGGCATACAAATTTATTAATGTACAGGGCTGGGGACCATAGAATGATTACCCCAACCCCTCAGTGGGTTACAGAAGATTATACACCCTTTCTCAGAGGCAAAAGAGGAGATAGGTAATGTAGACAATTCTTTGAGGAACAGTAAATGATTATTAGGGAGAAGGAATGGACCAGGGAGACAGAAATTAACTTGTAAATGATTCTCTTTGGAATCTGAATGAGACCAAGAGGCCAGCTTTATCCTGTGGAAAAGTCCATCCAGGTGTGGTTGCATTCTTCAGTCTTCTTTTCTGCAGTAGATAATGAGGTAACAGAAAGCAACTGTGCTTCTTTTGGTAAGAAGCTTTCTTGGTCAGATCAGGAAATTCCGGAGAAAGCCCCTCCTTGGCAAGTTTATTTAGCTCTGGTGACAGCCTTGGTGCCCTCGGACACGGCGTGCTTGGCCAGCTCCCCGGGCAGCAGCAGGCGCACGGTTGTCTGGATCTCCCTGGAGGTGATGGTCGAGCGCTTGTTGCAATGCGCCAGGCGGGAAGCCTCGCCGGCGATGCGCTCGATGTCGTTGACGAAGGAGTTCATGATCCCCATGGCCTTAGAGGAGATGACGGTATCCGGGTGGACCTGCTTCAGCACCTTGCACACCTACATGTGCGTCTCCTTGCGGCTGCGCTTGCGCTTCTTGCCGTCTTTCTTCTGCGCCTCGGTCACGCCCTTCTTGGAGTCCTTCTTGGAGCAGGAGCGGACTTTGATGGATCTGGCATGTCGAGGGCGAACTACAGGTCGAGGCGAACTAACAGCGACTCGAGAAAACGGGAAGTAATCTAATGTTTGTCTTTACTACCAAACTGTAAGCTTAATGAGATTAGGACCATATCTGCATCATTCATTATTATGTCTCTGGGACCGAGCACAATGCCTAGCACATATTAGGACTTCAATAAACAAAGACAAAGTAGGGCGTGGGGCTGCAGCCGCAGATCTCCTGGGCTCTGGGTCTGGGAGCAGACAGTAGCATCTGACACTTCATATCCCTTAAAGAAGACCAAATGTATTCTATGACAGATAGGGAACCAGAGCCAGGGACTAGAGTGGGACTCCCTGACTTGTTAGAGGAGGTTGGAAAAAATGGCCTTGACTATCTTCCTAGGCAGAGGTGGGCAAACTATGCATCCCAGCCCAAATCCAACCGTCTGCCTATTTTGGTAAATGAAGTTTTATTGGAACACAGTTACATACATTTCCCTTCCCTCCCCTCCCCTCCTTTCCCCTCCCCTCCCCTCCTCTCCCCTCCCCTCCCCTCCCCTTCCCTCCCTTCCCTTCCTTTCCTTTCCTTTCCTTTCCTCTTTTTGAGACAGAGTTTCTCTCTGTTGCCCAGGCTGGAGTGCAGTGGTACAATCACGGCTCACTGCAACCTCTGCCTTCCCGGTTCAAGTGATTATGGTGCCTCAGCCTCCTGAGTAGCTGGGATTATAGGTGTGCGCCACCACACCTGGGTAATTTTTGTATTTTTAATAGAGACGGGGTTTCACCATGTTGGCCAGGCTGATCTCGAACTCCCAACTGCAGGTGATCCACCCACCTCGGCCTTCCAAAGTGCTGAGATTACAGACATGAGCCCCCACATCTGGCCAGAGCACAGCTACATTCATTCTTTTACATATTGTCTGTGGCTGCTTTTGCGCTACAACAGCATAGTTTAAAGTACATGCATGCACTGCATAACAATGTTTCAGTCAATGACAGACTGCGTATATGGCTGTGGTCTCATAAGATTATAATGGAGCTGAAAAATTCCTATTGCCTAGTTATGTCATAACTATCATAACATTATAGTGCAACACATTACTCCTGTATTTGTGGTGATGCTAGTGTAAACAAACCCACTGCACTGCTAGTCATATAAAAGTATAGCATGTGCAATATGAACAGTATATACTTGATCATGATTATAAATGACTATGTCACTGATTTATGTATTGACTATACTATACTTTTTGTTATTTTAGAGTGTGCTAATTCTACTGATAAAAAAAAAAAAACGATACCTGTAAAACAGCCTCAGGCAAGTCCTTCAGAAGAAGGCATTGTTATCACAGGAGATGACAGCTCCATGCATGTTACTGCCCCTGAAGACCTTCCAGTGGGACAAGCTGTGGAGGTGGAAGACAGGGATATGGATGATCCTGACCCTGTGCAGGCCAAAGCTAATGTATGTGTTTGTGTCTTAGTTTTTAACAAAAAAGGTTTTGAGCAAGTAAAAACTAAACTAAAAACAATTTAAATAGAAAAAAGCTTATAGAATAAGTATATAAAGAGGCTGGGCGCGGTGGCTCAAGCCTGTAATCCCAGCACTTTGGGAGGCCGAGACAGGCGGATCACGAGGTCAGGAGATCGAGACCATCCTGGCTAACACTGTGAAACCCCGTCTCTACTAAAAATACAAAAAACTAGCCGGGCGAGGTGGCGGGTGCCTGTAGTCCCAGCTACTCCGGAGGCTGAGGCATGAGAATGGCGTAAACCTGGGAGGCGGAGCTTGCAGTGAGCTGAGATCCGGCCACTGCACTCCAGCCCGGGCGACAGAGCGAGACTCCGTCTCAAAAAAAAAAAAAAAAAAAAAAAAGAATAAGTATATAAAGAAAGAAAATATTTTTGTCCAGCTGTCCAATGTGTTAAAAAGTATCAGTAAGCTAAGATTAACTTATTGTTGAAGAAATAAACATAAAAATGTTTTTATAAATTTAGTGTAGCCTAAATGTGCAGTGTTTATAAAGTCCACAGCCTACAGTCTACAGTAGTATACAGTAATGTCCGCCGCCTTCATATTCATTCATCATTCACTTTTTGACTTAGCAACTTCCAGTCCTGCAAACTCCATTCATAGTAAGTGCCCTAAACAGGTGTACCATGTAAAAAGGTACAGTAAAAATATGGTATGAAAGGTTTTTAGGACACTAATATAATGATTTTTTTTTTTTCAGACATAGTTTTGCTCTGTCTCACCAGGCTGGAGTGCAGTGGCACGATCGTAGCTCACTGCAGCCTCTGCCTCCTGGGTTCAAGCGATTCTCCTGCCTCAGCCTCCCTAGTAGCTGGGACTACAGGCGTGCACCACCATGCACATTTCACACTGATCTCTTCCCTCATCTTGTGGCATTCTCTCTCTTCTCTCTTTCTCTCTGTGTGTGCATGTGTGTCTGTCTGCAAACTTCCCCTTTTTATAAGGATTATATTAATGTCTACTCTAATGACCTCATTTTAACTCGATTACCTCTATCTCCAAATAATGCCATATTCTGAAGTATTGGGGGTTAGGGCTTCAAGATATTTTTTAGGAGGGAGGATAGAATTTAACTCATAACGATGAAAAGAACTCTAATCTGTGTAAAATGGAAGACTGAATTAGAAAGATGAAGAGAGTATTGAGAAATTCACCCAAAATATACACCAGAGAGACAAAGATGTGTGTGCGTGTGCTTGTGTGTATTTATTCTGAACACATAGATGTGTATTTGTTTATCTCTTTACTTCAGTTAAGATACAAGAATGATAGACTGAAAGGTTCCAACATTCCAGCATATCTAATAGTTTTATTGTAGAAAGCATTGGTGGCTGCCTACCCAGTTGCCATTGCTTTTTCTTCATCCTTAATAGCAGAATGTTGATTTTTCTTTTCAGGAAGACAATGTGCCTAGCTAAAAATACTTAACTTCCCAGCCTCTCTTGCAACAAAGATAGTCATGTGACCAGTTCTGGACAGTGAGGTAGCAGCAGAAGTTCCTGGGCTGACCATTCCTTTCTTAGTACAAAGTCAAAGTCCCATTAGGAGAAAGTGCTTCACCCCATAGCAGTTTGCCCACTACTCCTGACCTTAAGACAGAAGTCCCAGTTGATTTTCATAGAATAATTTAACAAACCTTCAACAAACAGATAATCTCTACTGTTTGAAAAATAGTGAGGAAAAGCACTCAATTCATTTTATGAAGTTATTATACTTTTGTAACAAAGCCGTTAAAAAAAAGACCAGTATTTCTCATAAATACAGATTTAAACATCCTAAATAAAATGTGTGTGTGTATATATATGTACATTATATATATACATACATTATATATATATATATATTTCCCCCTCACCCTATGGCCAAGGTTAATTGATCCCAAGAATAACATACAATCAATTAAGAGGAAAACATATGATCAATGTAATAGATACAGAAAATAGAAAGCACATTTGATAAACCTTTATGCATTCTCATATTTATTCATTTAAGGGGAAAAATGAGCAGAATTAGTGTTGGGAGTAGCAAGTTGCTATCATATAAAGTGTTCCTTTTATAGATGACGTTTGAGTAGAAGAGGTGAAAGAAGTAAGAGAGCCAGCCATGCTGATATGTGGGGGAAGAATGTTAGGAATATGGACTTGAAGATGAAAGCATGGGTAAGGCTTTTCAATTTATGTAGAAACAAACAACTAAACACTTAGCACTAAGGGATAGAAGACAATACTCTTAACTGTACAAAAAGTGTCTATCAAAATCTTACAAACATTAATGATGAAGTTTTGTTACACTATATTGTCACAACCATTCTACATTCTACTGAACCTACGAGACAATGCAATAAGATGAGAAAGAATGGAAGGTATGAAACTTACGAAGACATTCCAAAGCAGATCTTATTTGCAGTCCACATATTTGACTCCATAGGAAATCTAAGAGAATCTACACGAGTTAATTAGAAAGTCATTGAATGCTGCTAGATCCAAGATCAATATAAAAACATTTTATTTCTATATAACAGTAATAGGAAAATTGCAACTGTAATTGCAATGATGTATTGTCAACAATGGCAATAAAACTGTAAAGTGTTTAGGAACAAATCATACCCTTTAGATTAGCAAATTAAGTAGTTAATTTAAAAGATTGAAAACAATGTGGATAAATGGGAACTTTCATATACTGGGAATGGGAAAGTAAATTAATACAACTGCTTTGGAGAGTGCGTTAGTCCATTTTTGTGTTGCTATAAAGGAATACCTGAGATTGGGTAATTTTTTTTTTTATAAAAGAGATTTTATTTGGCTCATGTTGCTGCAGGCTGTACAAGAAGTGTGGTGCCAGCATCTGCTTCTGGTAACAGCCTCAGGAAGCTTTCAATCATGGAAGAAGGTGAAGTGGGAGCCAGTGCATCATATGGTGAGAGAGGGAGCAAGAGAGATGGGGGGATAGCCCAGCACAGTGGCTCATGCCTGTAATCCCAACACTTTGGGAGGCCAAGGCGGGTGGATCACTTGAGGCCTGGAATCCCAGACCAGCCTGTCCAACATTGTGAAACTCGGTCTCTACTAAAAATACAAAAATTAGCCAGGTGTGACGGCACACGCTTGTAATCCTACCTGCTTGGGTGGCTGAGGTGGGGGAATCGCTTGAGCAGGAGGCAGAGGTTGCAGTGAGCCGAGATCACGCCACTGCACTCCAACCTGGGTGACAGAGTGAGCCTCCCTCTCCAAAGAGAGATGGGGGGAAGTGCCACACCCTTTTAAACAACCAGAACTCAGAGGGGGAACTTGCTGGCACTAAGCCATTCATGAGGGATCCACCTCCATGTGCACAGTTCACAATAGGGTTGGTGCTCCTGTGAGAATCTAATACCTTTGCTGATCTGATAGGCAGTAATGCTCACTAGCCTGCTGCTCACCTCCTGCTGTGCAGACCCATTCCTAACAGGCCATGGACCAGTAGGGGTCCGTGGCCCAGGGATTGGGGACCCCTGTTCTACAGAATGTTCAGCACACATACTGAAGGATACATATACAAAAATATTCAATGTAGCTTTTCAAAACAATAAAGATTTGATAACAAAGCAAATGATAATCCACAGGAAAATACTGTGGTCATGTAGCCAATAAAGTAAATAAATGAACTATACTTACATGTATCAATTTATGTGATAAAAGCAAGTTTCACATAAAAAAGAATAGTGCTTCATATAAAGTTTAAAAGCATGACATCCAATATTATAGAGGTACATGTGTAGGTAACACAACATAAAGTGCGATGAAAAGGGGTAAACATTTGGCCGGGCGCGGTGGCTCATGCCTGTAATCCCAGCACTTGGGAGGCCAAGGCAGGTGGATCACGAAGTCAGGAGTTTGAGACCAACCTGACCAGCATGGTGAAACCCCGTCTCTACTAAAAAAAAAAAAAAAAAAAAAAGAAAACTACAAAAATTGGCTGGGCATGGTGGCAGGCGCCTGTAATCCCAGCTACTCAGGAGGTTGAGGCAGGAGAATCGCTTGAACCCCAGTGGCAGAGGTTGCAGTGAGCCAAGATCATGCCACTGCACTCCAGCCTGGGCAACAGAGTGAGACTCCATCTTAAAAAAAAAAAAAGGATAAACATTTAATGCCAGAAAGGGACTTCTTATGGGCATGGGAGGAGGAAAATGTTATAGGAGTTTACATATATTTGTAAAGTATCCCTTCTTTTAAAAGATCTGAAATGACTAAACGTTAATGTTTGATAAAGCTATTAGGTACAGGTATTCTTTTAAGTATTCTGAATGTTTGATGTATTTTACAATATTTTCAAAAGTGAGATGATCTTCCAGGAAGCTGACATTTTTTATCTCATGGACCACATCCGGTGTTGCATAACTTCAAGTTTCTGCCCAGTGAGTACTCCAATTCTCTCTTAGTTCTCTATCTCCCCTTTGGGAGTTAGTTTGAGGTCATGTCTGTGTAATCACCAGGGAAGCACAACAAAAGCCAGCTATTTATTTGTTCTCCCTATGGCTTTTCTTTTTTTTTTTTCCTGACATGAATTAAAACTCATGTTCTGATTTCTATCCCCATGACGTTGCTCATCAATTGACATTATTAAACAAATACTTCAAGAACTTTGAAATTTCTCTTACGTTTCCTCAGGGTGTGGTGATAATTGTGAGTAGAAAGACAGTCAGATGGGATTACCAGGCAAGCTTTTGTTTTCTTCTTGATTGAAAGGATTTACTCCTCTTTTTAGCTTCTCACTGAATCCTTTCTCACTAACAAGTATCTCACAGCTTTTCTCTCTCTTTTTCTAAAGCACGATTTAATTCATTTTTGTCCAATAAAGCATTTTTTGCACTTCCTTTCTATGTCTACTCCACATAGAAGAACTTTACTCATCTCACAGAACCTTTGCGTCCTCATTTTACTTTCCCTTGCAAATCTTGAGCAAGCCTCGCCCTTATCTCCACTCCCTCCATCTTGGTCTCCCAGACGCCTTTGTCTTTATAATATTTTCAAAAGTGAAACAAATCAGTTAAGAGGCCAGTAATATTTTTATCTCTTAAAAACCCATTTCCTTGGCCTTTCCTTTTTCCTTGTTTGGGCGGGAATAGGACAATTTTTGATTTAAAAAACTCAGAGTTCCCGGCTCAAAATCCTCCCTAAGGTTAATTCATTTCTGCCCAGTTTTATGTTCAAAAATCCTGTCCTTGTTTTTTATAGGCAGCATGCCTATGATTAAGCATAAACAGTGAATATCCTTTTACATACGAATCATGCTTTCCAATGTATATTTTTTTGCGCATTAATTTTTTCCCCAATAGCTCTGTGAAGTAGACACGACAGAGAGAATTGCCCTCATTTTACTCCTGAGGAAGCAGAGTCATAGAGACATTTACTCCTTAGAGTTTGTCAACTGAAAAAGGTAGACTTTAATTGAAGTTGATAGAAGCAGGGCAGTTAGGAAATGGAAAGGCCCGGCTGCCAGGGGTTACAGACACAGTCAATTCCCTATGAAAGTGCTTTCTTCACTTGGCTTCACTAACTGGATTTCCTTGAGGCAGGGAGTAGGTGAGTATGCCTGGTGTGATAAAGGTTCACTCCAATACATGAACAGAAAATATTTCAGTTCAACAAAAGCAGAGCCTGGGAGAGAAACCCAGGGGGTTTACACCAAATCTGGAAGGAGGCAGGAAGCAAGCAGAGGGGAAAAGGACAGAAGGAAAGTGAGCGGGGAAGGAGAGTCAGTGACAAAGGAGGAAAAGGGGTGAAACAATTTGCTCCTAATTTATCTTTATGAAAATTCCTCTTTGAAAATGAGATAAAGAAGTAATTATTTGCATCACAAATTAACTCTTCACTTCAAAAGAGTATTTACCACAGGTGTGATTCTGCAATGTGAGGCTTTAGAAAAGAACATGACTTGGGAGAGGTGGGAGATTCAAACAATCAAATCCTGATTATAATATAATAGGAAATAATTCCAGTGATAAAGGGGGAGACAGCTAAAGAAGGAGGTGGTTATACAGGGAGCTCTCTGCAGAGCTCAGGCTTTGAAAAAGACATGAACAGAAGGCAAAGGGAGGGGATTATAGATAAGCTTGAACACAAAAGACTATCATGAACCTTCAAGAACAGAATAAAGGAGGCTAAAGCCAGCAATCAGCTGAGCTTTACAAAAAAGCGCTAAAGGCCGCATTACTTAGAGTAAGGAGAAGCACAAACATGGAGCAACCTGCTCTTTGAGGAAGTAAGGTAGTGTAATGTTAACAGAAGTTCAGCAGTGCTTACTTTTTTCTAGTGTTCATTTTGCTTCTGTCTTCTCCTAGGTGCAAAAAGTAGTTGTAACTGATATTTCTCTTAGAGAGAGACTGTATTTGTGCCGAAGGAGCACACTGATATTATCCCACTAGGGAAAGGGACAGAGATCCCCAGAGTCTCAGCCTCAAAGATAGGAGAAGACTTAGGAGCTCCCTGGCCACATTTGCGAGAAAGATGGTGAGAAGCAAGTATAGGAGCGACAAAACCAGGAAGACAGTGATCTACCACACCCCCTCTTCCCTGCTGTGCTCAAATCTTGTGTAATTCTTCTAAAACTTGTTAATTGCTTCGTGTGAGTGAATTTCCCATGGAAACAGAAGATGAAACTCAGCTTGGCTCTCTACGGCACATGGTGAAAATGAAAGCCAACTTTCAGATTAAGGAGCCAAAGGAAAGAGACATAAGGATATATAACCTTCAATTTTTTTTGTTTGTTTGTTCTGAGACAGAGTCTTGCTCTGTCACCCAGACTGGAGTGCAGGGTACAATCTCGGCTCACTGCAACCTCTGCCTCCCGGGTTCAAGTGATTCTCCTGCCTCAGACTCCCGAGTAGCTGGGACTATAGGCACACACTACTGGGCCTGGCTGATTTTTGTATTCTTAGTAAAGCTGAGGTTTCACCATGTTGGCCAGGCTGGTCTAGAACTCCTGACCTCAAGCGATCCACCTGTCTCAGCCTCCCAAAGTGCTGGGATTACAGGTGTGAGCTCCCGCCCCTAGTCTACCACCTTCAATTTTGAAAGGAAGGTGCAATAAGAATTGAAGTCCCACATAGGTGAGAAAATTAAGAAAACATGAAACCTGTCTAAGTGGATTTAAGTTTCTAGAGCTAGGGGAACTAAATACCAGGAAATTGAAATAATATGCAGTATCTGAGACCCTCTGTCAATAATCTGTTGGGAATTGCAGCAAATGGGAGAGCTGCCTGAAGGCTGAAAACTTTTCACAAAGGGGAACGGAGTAGATTCTATGAACTAGAGATCAATAAGCAAGCATTGACATCTATTCCACTACAAATGATTAATTCAAGACTAAGCCAATCATGGTATTCCATTCACCTTGCTAGGATGGATTGCTGCTGTGATTTAATCCTGGTTAATAAGATACAAGGGGGAGTTCTGGGAGTATTGGGCAAAGAAATGACATTAGGAGAAGAGTGGTTCTGGATTTACCGAACATTGTTGTGTCAGATATGACTCTTAGAATGGCTCCATCATTACTTACGGAGGTGGAGGTTGGGGAGCCAGCTCGAGAGCAAAACAAACCTCTGGAGTTAGCAGACAGGGGAGATGGAAAGAGCTTGGATCCATGATGACACTGCTAAACCATTGAATCTGCCAGTCTGAAGCTCATACTTCATATAGACTTCTTCATGAGTGAGTAAAATAAACCTTCTCATTGTTGAAGAAAATCTGAATCAGGGTTTTCTGATATTTGGGGCAAAGACACATTCTAACTGATACAATGATATATTTGGCAGAAAGAGTATGTGATATTCTATGCAAGTACTACAAATAGCATATGACACTGACTCTGACCCTTAGGATTTAGGCCTCAGTGTTTTTCAATAACATGACAACATTCCCTTTAATGTATTCTTCCGTTTGAAGATAATTCAAATCTCAAGGGAAGTCTAAGACAGTAGCTATTGTAATTTAAATTCAGTGACTAAGCAGGCTGGAATGCTAGGATAAAACCAACAAGTCGAATAGATGATGAATACAAGATCCAGCATTGGTTCCAAAAATCTACATCCAAAGTTCAAGACCAGGCGTGGTGGCTCACACCTGTAATCTCAGCACTTTAGGAGGCTGAGGCGGAGGAGATCATCTTGAGGCCAGGAGTTCGAGACCAGCTTGGCTAACATAGTGAAACCCTGTCTCTACTAAAGAATACAAAAATTAGCCAGGCGTGGTGGCACCCACCTGTAATCCCAGCTACTCAGGAGGCTGAGGCAGGAGAATCACCTGAACCTGGGTGGAGGAGGTTGCAATGAGCCGAGATCATGCTACTGCACTTCAGTCTGGGTAACAGAGCGAGATTCTGTCTCAAAACAAACACACAAAAATACAAAAGTTCAAGACTTGGTTTAATAGAACTTTAGTGGAAAACATCTGAGAATTTTAGTTGCGCACATGTAGCAGATGTTATAGTCTACTGCCTATAGTCTTACATCAAAACTAAGGCAGTTATTCCCCCAGTTGAAGGGAGTGTTGGTTACGTATGGCCAGTGGCTCTCAGCTAAGTCCCTGTCCAGGACTGGTCCTCAGCTGAACAGAACCATCACTCTTAGGTTGTGCCTCCTCCCTGGAGACAGATACTTCTTATAACTCAGTAATATGGGCATATAAAAGTCTGTTTTGTATGCCTAAAGGCAGAACAAGTTTGAAGGTCTATCCCAGATCCTGAGATCCCTATGGGATCTGCCAAAGTCCTTGTTATGATTGAATCAGAGTCCCACTCCTCTTCCGCCCAGGCTTCCTTTATCCTACATGAGTGTGGATCCTCAAGTTCCAATAAACTTTCTGCATGTGAATCTCCAACTCAGAGTTTGTGTTTGTTAGGGACCCATGTCACCATGGACCTCCTGTTGGAGTGAGATCATATGGGAGCCAGGTAGTACTTGTAACATTGGCCTAAGTGTGACTCATGGTGGGTCATTTTCTTAGTTCCCAAATGTGTAAATTCCAATTTAAAATTGGGATGGACATACGTGGCAGTTGGCTGAACCATCATTGTGTGCTTGACTTTGGAGAACTAGTGTAACGGGGAAGGCCAAGTGGAAGCTTCTGAAACTTCCCCTCAAGGCAAGATAATAAATTTTAAAAATGGGGGTAGGTGGGATGACAGAAATTAGATTGACTATTGAAGATCTAATGAATTCAGGGTTGATGGTCTCCAGTAACGCATCAGTCTGTCCCCTCCAAACCCTGGAGGGTGACAGGAGACTGCCACACAGTCAACTAAGTGGTAGCCCCTAATTGCAGCTGTGGTGCCAGATGCGATGTCTTTAACATGGCTTCAAGTATGTACTATGAGGCCATTAATCTGGTGTGTTTATGTGTTCATATCCATCCCTATTAGTAAGGAAGATCAGAAATATATTCACTTGGGAAGAACAAAAGTTTACATTTACTTTTTCTTGCCTCAGGACTATACAGATTCTCCCATCTGCAGACATAATATAGTCCAAAGGAAGCTGGACTACATGGACATTTTGCAGAACTTCTCATTAGTTTGCTACATCTGTAACATCATATTAATCAGACCAAGTGAACAACAAGTGGCAAGTGCGTTGGAAGCCTTGGCTAGACACATATACTCCGAAGGGTGGGAGATTTTAAAAAATACTATAAAGATTCAGAGACTTTCCACATCAGTAAAATTTTTAGAGGTCCAGTAGGCTGGGGTATGCTGAGACATGCACTCCTAAGTAAAGGACAAATTATTGTAACTTGCATTTCCCATAACTAAGAAGGAAACCCAGCACCCAATAAGCGTCTTCTGGTTCTGAAAGCAGCACTTTTCACACTCAGAGACACTACTCTAGCACATACACCAGCTGAATCATGAGTCTACCAGATTTGGAGAGAGCCCAGAGCAGGAAAGGGCTCTGCAGCAGGACCAGGCAGTAGGGCAAGCTGCCCTGTCATATGATGATTTTGGTCACATGATGTGGTAGAGCCTACAGTATAGGAGGTATCATTGATAGAAAAAGGCTGTGTACATTTTATGGCAGGCCTCAATAGGAAAACACAAATAGACCCCTAGAATTCAGAAGCAAGACAAGCTATATGCAGCAGAGAACTATAAGTTTAGATCAATATTCCTGGTGCGCTACTGGTTCCTAGTAGGAACACAGCACGCAACTATGGGATGCCAAGGGTCCACACAGCAAGGACTGACCATAGCAAGTTCTGACAGACCCCCAAATCATGAAGGCAGGCAGGCTTACCCACAATTGTAAGAAAGGAAATGATACATTTGGGATCAGCCATTAGCAGAGCCAGAGAGTACAAATAAGTTGCACATGTATGTGGCCCAGACTCCTAGGTCATCCACCACATTTGCACTGATGCCTCACCCTTAGCTCACACTTATGGCAGTGTGGGGTGAGGACAAAAGCTGAGTTTGATTTATGGATGGGTAAGATTGGAATGTAGTAGCAAGCTAAAAATAGACTATTGCTATATAACAGGGCTACATCCTCAGTGTGTCCCAGAAAAATAGGGATGAGGGAAATTCTTCCAATGGATAAAGCATAAGACGGTGCCTTTGTCAAGAGGAATACTCTGAGATAAGGTATGTACCACTTATAGGCAATAGTGAATGATTTGGACAGTTGACTCTATACAACCTAGGAAGTATAATGTCTTAGCCAGCTGATGTCAGCCAGCTCTTATCAGTGCTGGCACAATAGGCACATTAATGGACCATGGGTAAGGAATGGAGACACCATCCTAACAAGACTAATTGACTTTACTTTCCTTTTTTTTTTTTTTTTGAGTCGGAGTTTCACTCTTGTCACCCAGGCTGGAGTGCAATGGCGCCATCTTGGCTCATTGCATCCTATGCCTCCCGGGTTCAAGTGATTCTCCTCTGTCAGCCCCCTGAGTAGCTGGGATTACAGGCGCCTGCCACCAAGCCCTGCTCATTTTTGTATTTTTAGTAGAGATGGGATTTCACAATGTTGGCTAGGCTGGTCTCTAACTCCTGACCTCAGGTGATCTGCCAGCCTCGGCCTCCCAAAGTGCTGGGATTATAGGTGTGAGCCACAGTGACTGGCCTAATTGACTTTCTTAATCAGGAGAAGATAGCTCTTCTCTTACATGATGGTGACAGAAAAGAATTCTCCCTTGCCTAATTTTGATGGTAAATGGGTAAGTACAACAACCATGACTGAGAAACAGTGGTGGCAATGGAAGCTATTTATAGGCCCAACAACATGGGCTCTCACTTGTTAAGGCTGATCTAATTACTGCCACTGCTGAAGATCCAGCCTGACAGCAATAGATACCATCATTGAGTTCCCAATACGGCTCCATTCCTCAAGAAGACCACCAGCTTCTTAACGGCAAATTTATTACAATGGGTCCTTTCCACCATGTGATTTTGATATGAATTTGACGCTTATCTTTCCTATTCATACAACTTCAGCTAGACAATGCCTATGTAGCATTTGATCCACTGCAACAGGATCCTGCCAAACATTGCATCGGTCTAAAGTAACTGCTTATGTTAATGGAAGTATGGCTGTGTGGACACGACAATGTGATCCACTGCTCCTATTACACACCACACCTCTCTGAAGTTTCCAGCCTAATGGAATGTAGAACAGCTTTTTAAATGCACGACTGAGGCATTAGCTTGGAGATGATACTTTCCGATGATGAGATACCAACTTTCAGACAACAGTATACACTCTAAATCAATGATCATTGTATGTGCTGATCCGATGAATAGAATACATGGATCTGGGAAATAAGCTTTCTTGTGTCTTTTCTTATAAAGACACTAATCCTATCATATAAGGGCCCCACTCTTATGATGATCTCATTTAACCTTAATTACTTCCTTGTAGGCCTTAACTCCAAATATAGTCACATTGGGGGTTATGGATTCAACATACGAATTTTGGAAAGCTCTTCTTTCCCCATGGATTGTCTTTGTTGAAAATCAATTGACCATAAATATAAGGATTTGTTTCTGGACTGTCAATTCTGTTCCATTGGTCTATATGTCTTCTTACTGCAAATACCATACTGTTGATAACTGCAGCTTGATAGTTAGTTTTGAAATCAAGGAGTAAACATTCTCCAACTCCTTTCTTCCCACCCATCGAAAACCACCAATCTTTTTTCTGTCTCTATAGATTTACTAGATATTTTTATTCTAGATATTTTTCTTTTTAAAAAGTGTCTTTTGGCTATTCTAGGTCTTTTGTACTTCTATGTAAATTTTACAATCTGCTTGTCAGTTTGTGATAAAAAAGGCTGGTGGAATTTTGAGAGGGATTGCATTGTCTATATATCAATTTGTAGAAAGTTGCCATCTTAACATATTGAGTTTTCAAATCTCAGAACATAGAATGTTAGAGGTCCCTGGTCTTTTTGAATTTTAAATTTCTTTTCATAATTTAAACATTTTTTCTATTAAGGTAAAATTCACATAGATAAAATTAACTAAAGTGAACAATTCCGTGGCATTTATTACATTCACAATATCCTACAACAACTACGTCTATCTAATTCCAAAATATTTTCATCGCCACAAAGGAAAACTGTGTACCCATCAAACAGCTACTCCTCTTCCCTTTTTCTCCCATCCTCGGACACCGCCAAACTTCTTTCTGTCTCTATGGATTTACCTGTTACCTCTGAATATCTCATATAAATGAAGTCATACAACACGTGACCTTTGTGTCTGACTTCTTTCATTAGCACAGTGAGTGTCTTCAAGTTTCATTCACATTGTAGCACATATCAACTTCATTCCTTTTGATGGCTGAATGATATCCCAATATTCTTTCTATCTTTTGGCTATTGTGAATAGTGCTTCTATGAATATTTGTGTACAAGTACTCATTTGAATACTTGTTTTTAGTGGTATATAACTAGAAATGGAATTGCTGGGTCATATAGTAATGCTATGTTTAACCTTTTGAGGTAAAAGTCCTTGTTCCCATATGTCCTCGAGGGCATAAAAATCCCATTAAGCTGTAAGTTATGGCTTCCACCTTGTCATTTGGAGCTCCTCATGCCAGAAGACAAACAACCAAGTGATGGAGCATCATGGAAAGGATGATTAAATCTTGATTTTTCAGGAGAAGGAAGGAATGTTGTACAGTGAGAACATGGAAGAATGCATGTCGTACTTGGGTGATTCACTGAGGTGTCTCTTTACATCTCTTTGCCTAATTTTGATGGTAAATGGATAAAATGCAGCAACCATAACTTGAGAAAGTCACCATGTCTCTCAGAGTCACTCCACCACTGTGATGGCTAATTTCAGTTATCAACTAGACTGAATTAAGGAATACCCAGATAGCTGGTAAAGTATTATTTCTGGTATGTCTGTGAAGGTATTTCCGGAAGAGATTGGCATTTGAATCAGTAGTAAGGAAGATTTCTTTTTACCCAATGTGGGCAGGAACCAGCCAATCAACTGGGGATCCAGATAGAACAAAAAGGCATAAGAAAGGTGAATTTGCTTGCTTTCTCTTCTGGAGCTGGGACACTCATATTCTCCTGGCCTTGGACATCAGAACTCCAGGTTCTCTGGCCTTTGAACTATGGGATTGCAGCTGTGGTTTCCTAGGTTCTCAGGCCTTGGGCTTTAGGCCCAGAGTTATACCATCAGCTCTCTTGGTTGTCAGGCCTTTGAACTTGGACTGAGGTAAGCTACCATCTTCTCTGGTTTTACAGTTTACAGATGGTGTATTGCGGGACTTCTTAGCCTCCATAATTGTGTGAACCAATTTCCATTATAAATCCCCTCTCACGGCCGGGCGCGGTGGCTCAAGCCTGTAATCCCAGCACTTTGGGAGGCCGAGACGGGCGGATCACGAGGTCGGGAGATCGAGACCATCCTGGTTAACACGGTGAAACCCCGTCTCTACTAAAAAATACAAAAAACTAGCCGGGCGAGGTGGCGGGCGCCTGTAGTCCCAGCTACTCGGGAGGCTGAGGCAGGAGAATGGCGTAAACCCGGGAGGCGGAGCTTGCAGTGAGCTGAGATCCGGCCACTGCACTCCAGCCTGGGTGACAGCGCGAGACTCCGTCTCAAAAAAAAAAAAAAAAAAAAAAAATTAAATAAATAAATCCCCTCTCACGTATCTATATCTACACATATCCTATTGGTTCTGTTTCTCTGGAAAAGCCTGACTAATACAACCATCTAGACCAGTAGAGTGCTAGTCAATAGTGAGGAGAATCTGGAATAGATCGTAGAAAAGGGTGATGATAATTACTTTGGCTCTGAGACCAGCTGCTGTGACAGAGAGTACAGTTCGTCCCACTAATCTTCCCCAGGAAGTGATACCAGCTAGATTCCTGATAAAGCTGTTTCTAGCATTTATTATTTGAAGAAACTAGAGCCAAGTGGCATACAGTGTAGACTACAGTGGATGCTGTGATGTGCTACCAAGATCTTACTGGGGAATTTGTTCCCCCAGTTGTTGGGAGTGTTGACTGCTGAATACTTTCAGTTGAAGAGAGCTTCTTTGTCTAAGCATGCATTCTGCCAGAGGCAGCCCCCATTTAATAACTGTCTGGGGCGGTAACTGTCCTGCCCTCTACAGAGCTCCCTATGGGATTCTCTAATCTCTGTGTGACTGCATTATAGTACAACTCTTTCCTGTGCTGAAATCTACTTCCTTCACTCTCCTATAGGTGTTGATCCCTAAGGCATACCTCATTAAACTTATCCATTCTGCATGCAAATCTCCTTCTCAGAGTTTCAATGAGCCCTAAAAAGTCAATGCAATTTCAGTTGGGTCATTAAAAATTGAATATTCTAATCATGGGAAATAATGAGTTCGTGGCACTCTGAACTGGTTGCACAACATTTAGAGGATTGTGTCCTATTTGGGGTCTAGTATTTTAAGGCAAATTAATAACATGACTACATCCAAAGGAAAGCAACCAAGATGGATAGTGTAAGAAAATATTACATGAAGTAGAGGTAAAGCAATGGAAGCTTTGGAGAACTATTTTAATCCCACAAAGGCTGCGGTGGGGAGGAAAGAATAGAGATTCCTGTGCTAGAGGAGAGAATAGGAATCAAAAGGTGGATTTTGTAAGGCAGCAGATTTTGGTTTAATGAAGAGAGGAATTTTCTAAAGGATGACCTGTCATGTGTCTTAGGAAGAAGTGAGCCAGCTTCTTAATACAGCTAGATGACCATGGATCAGAGATGTTCCAGAGAGAATTTCTGCAATTATTAGCAGACCGGGCTCAAGTCTCTTCCAACTCTCAAATCCAATGATTGTAGGTTGTGATAAATTACAGGCTTCTTGAGAGTCTTTCATATGGAGTCTTATGGAATCTGTCCAAGCATAATACAAGACTCAATTGTATCAGTTTTTCTTAAAGAGAAAAAATACCCCCATCACCATTAGTCAGTCTGGACTGGTGCTGCATGAAATAGGATAAATACATGATTTTCCTTTTTCGCTTTCCCCAACTCCAATGAGTCTGCTATTAAATTCCTTTTTTAAGACACAGAGAAGCAACAGATTGTCTTTGTACAGGTTTAATTTTTATTAGTAAACATATTTACAGGTTTTTAGGGCTCAGAAGATAATTCATGTCCTTCTAGAATTATTTTTAGCCTGTCTTATCACAGCCTTAGGAATCCAGACTTGCTGTTATTTACTGATAAGAAAGTTGAGCTTTAGTAAGTTTACAGACTTGACCCAGGCCATCAAAGAGACTACATGCCAATGCTGGAAGCTGACATCTTGTATTCTGAATGAAACAGCCTTTGCACATTTCCCCTAGTCATCCTGCCTGTCATACCACCCTCACTATATTTTATGGGTTGAACTGTATCTGCCAAAAATATTTGCTGAGGTCCTAATGCCCGGTCTTTGATCCTGTGTTGAAATAGGGACTTTGCAGATGTTATCAAGTTAAGATAAGGTCATATTGGATTAGGGTAGGCCCTTGTGATTAGCCTCCAGAATGGTGAGAGAATAAGTTTCTGTTGTTTTAAGCCACCCAGTTTGTGGCACTTTGTTATGGCAACCCTAGGAAACTAATACACCATATCCAAGTCACGGCTCCCAGGCAGGAAGGGATGGAGTAAGAGGAAGGGATGTCAGGCTCAGATATCAAAAGGGACAAAGACAGAAAGTATTGAAGAATAAATGTGTTCTGCACCTCATTTTCTGGCCAGAAGAGGAACAGACTACCCAAGAAGCCTTTGGCAAGCAAGTATCTGCCACCATCAGCCTGGGTATTAGAGCATAACATACTTGTGCACTGGACTGTGTAAGCAGGAGAAGGTGCTCTGTTAGGTACTATCCATTTTTCTAACAATCAGACTACAAAGTCAACCAAGTGTTCTGGGCATGTATAGGGAATAAAAGACAAGAGAAAAATCAGATTTTATGTGAGAGGTTGAAAACACTATGCCAAGTAAATAGGGTCTGGGTGGGCTATGAACTAGACAGACATGATAGGAATAATTGCTTAGGGTGAAAAAAAATAACAAGAGTACCAATAATAATAATAACCTCTTACATTTGTTAGGGCTTTACAGTTGACAAAACACTTCTGCTGTGGTTTGAATGTTTGTGTCCCCTCCAAAATTCATGTTGAAACTTAATCTCCAATGCAATAGTATTAGGAGGTGGGACCTTCGGGAAGTGCTTAGGCCATGAGGGCTTTGCCCTCATGGGTGGAATTAGTGTCTTATAAAAGGGCTACAGGGATCTACCTGTGCCTTTTGCCCTCTGCCCTTTTACCACACAAGGACACAGCATTTACCCCTTCAGGAGGACTCAGTAACAAGGTACCATCTTAAAAGCAGAGACCAGGCCCTCACCAGACACTGAACTTGCCGGCATGTTGATCTTAGATTTCCCAGCCTCCAGAACTGTGAGAAAATAAACTTCCATTATTTATAAATTTCCCAGTCTGTAGTATTTTGTTACAGCAGCAAGAGTACACTAAGACAGCTTTAAATATGTGATTTTTATCTAATCTCCAAATGTTCTAGTAAGGAAGATTGGGCCGTGACTGGGCACGGTGGCTCACGCCTGTAATCCCAGCACTTTGGGAGGCTGAGGTGGGTGGATCACCTGAGGGCAGGAGTTCAAGACCAGTCTGACCAACAAGGTGAAACCCCATCTCTACTGAAAATAAAAAAATAAAAAAAAAAAAAAAAGAAGATCGGGTCTTCAGGTCACCATTTTATTCATGAGGGAACTGAAACTCATAGACGGTAAACCACTTGCCCAAAGTAACTTGTCTGTGCTAGCACTAGAATGCCAGTCTTTGACTCATTTCTGTTCATTTTATTTCCCACAAGGTGGTCAGAACCACCCTAGGTTCAGCCCAGCTCCCTCTCTGGGACACATGTATCCTCAGAGGCCTATAACCACCACTGACTCCTCTCAGTGCCCTGCACACTATACACAAAGCAGAGAGTCAATGCATAATAATGGAGATGGGGTGATTAATTGAGGTGACGGTGGGTGGAGCAAGAGGTCCCAGGTCTTGTGCTTGGCAAGACTCTCTGGTTCTGCCTCTGCCAGTGTGTGCTGCAGACAGTTAAGCTAATGCTGGCATCACCTGCACTGAGTCTCTGTGTCATGAGGTAGTCATGGAAACTCACTCCCTTCCTAAGGTAATGAGGAGACAATTAGGTAGAAAGGAGGAATCGAGTTAATTGCCTGTCATCCCCTCTCTGCTCTCTGTGTATTAATTCAAATTAAGCTTTTTCAGTTTTCTGGTGTCAGCAGATACCAAGGATCGGAGCACAGGCCTGGGAGCCAGGACCTCCAGAAAACAGCCAGTTCTGCATGAATCACTTGCCCTTCCTGCCTTTTTGTTTAGTCCTGACCCAAGCATTCAGGAAAACAAATCTCTTTGCCTGACCTCCCTTGGCTTCTGACCGAAAGTCTCTGAATTGACTTAATTTTAACCATCTCTGGCTCCACATCCATTCAGCTAGACATTTCTCTTCTTTTAGAGAAAAAGGGAGGAATTCAAATTAAATTCTACATTTGTGGAAATCCAATGTAGCTCAGAGAGATGTAGTTAAATAAATTAGTGATGGATGTTTTGTGGTGTGTATTGTCCGCATGGATGGTAGAAGAGGCAAGACCTAGAGGTCATTTGTGAGTAGGGTCCCCGTAGGCTCAGCTGTCACTTGAGCAGAGCAGGAAAAGATCTACCAAGATCACACCTTTTCCTTCCCTGTCCTTTCCCTTCCCTGTCCTTTCCCTAGGGTCTCCTCTCTACAGCAAGATGGAATTATTTGAAATTCCTTGCATGGTCCTTGCTTCTACTTATCTTTAGCTCTTCAGAGGTCTGCTCTGTCTAGAACGCCTTTCCCAGTTTTTTATTACGTCTCAACCCTGACAATACTTGTCCAAGAAGCCTTCTCAAGGTGGAATATGGAATACGGGGCTTCCAGGTTCACAAATTTCAAGAATTCATGGGTTTCCAAACACCATGAATTTCTCTTTTTTATAGACAACAAGCAGCTCATCACTGTACACCTAAGTTCTACTATGGGCTGGAAGCTTCTGGGGGCAGGAACCATATCTTCTTTATTTTTTGAGGTGGTGTTTCGCTGTTGTTGCCCAGGTTGGAGTGCAATGGCGCAACCTTGGCTCACTGCAACTTCCGCCTCCCGGGTTCAAGTGATTCTCCTCTGTCAGCCTCCCGAGTAGCTGGGATCACAGGTGCCCGCCACCATGCTCGGCTAATTTTTGTATTTTTAGCAGAGACGAGGTTTCACCATGTTGGCTAGACTGGTCTTGAACACCTGACCTCAGGTGATCCACCATCCTCAGCCTCCCAAAGTGTTGGGATTACAGGCGTGAGCGACTGTGCCCAGCAAGCCACATCTTCTCTGATGACGTTTCCCAGTACTAAGCACAATGCCTGACACATAGAAGGTTATCAATCAATATTTATTGAATAAGTGACTGATTTAGTAAATGAGTAATGGATGGAGTATTGGAGGATTGTGTCCTGGAAGAAGAAAATATTTACATAAGGTCTAGAGTTGAATGTTGGTTATAATCTATGTGGATTTCCATGCTATTTGCAGTTTACCCAAATAGTGTGGGCAACTATGAGACTTCTTTGGATCCAGAGTAGATCTGCCCCAAGAATCCTGCTCTGTTTCATTCAGGCCAACCTCTTTCCTGGGATTTTTGGCCATGCTGGCTCTGAAGGTAGTGAGCTCTGAGACTAAGTGTGTGAGTTCATGTGGGGACTGTAGAGGCAGAGGAGGTAGAATGAGGAGTCTCAGCATGAAGAGGCTGAAGTGCTAGCTTGGAGATTTGTTTGGGATTCCTCTAGGAAGCTCTTCCTGGATCAAAAGAAAATGCTGGGAAAAAGATGTTGTCTAGAATTAGGGATAATAGACACTGTCTAGAAAAGGGGCGGCTCACAGTTTAATGGTGGAGGTGACTATAACTTTCACTTTGTATCTGCATGAAGTTTACAGTTTTTATAGGGCCCTTAGGAATGCAGCAAAATAGAAAGAGTACAGAACTAGGATTCAGCACATTCGAGTGCCAGTCCATCATTAACCAGCTAGGGGACAACACTTCTGGGCCTCAGTTCCCTTTTCTGTAAATGAAGGAGAGGGCAACCCAAATATGCTCTAAAAACTGTTCCATGATTCTATAAAAATAGATGAGTTTCCCATGCTACCATTTTAGAAACTGGACGTAGCAGGAAAGTAAATTAATGTCTTGGGTTGGGTTCTTGGGAAAGTTTGGGGTGCAAGTGGATTAGGTAGGATGAGGCTGCCCCAGGGATCTTTGTTCCATCTTTTTCTTCCCCCCTCTTTCTCCCCTCCCCTTTACCTCTCTGGTGGGAGGCAATGTGCTGTAGTGGCAAATTAACTGGACTTGGAAATCAAACAGAGATACATTTTAATCCATGCTCTGCCACTTATTGACTGTGTGTGACCCGGGGCAAATTTCTTAACCTCCCTCTGCTTCAGTTTCCTCATCTATAAAATGGAGTTTATCTTCCTGAAGGCTATCATAAGGGTTGAATATTTGATGTGAAAAAAGGACACAGGAGGTTTGTTATTATTCTTCCACAAATATACTAATACTGGTGTTGTTTATGTTTTTTTTTTTTTTTGAGACAGGTCTTACTCTGTTGCCCAGGCTGGAGTGCAGTTGTGCAATTCCGGATCACCGTAGCCTTGATCTACTGGGTTCAAGCAATACTCCTGCCTCAGCCTCCTAAGTAGCTGGGACCACAGGCGCCCAGCTAACTTTTAATTTTTTTGCAGAGACAAAGCATCTTGCCATCTTGCCTAGCTGGTCTCAAACTCCTAGGCTCAAGCAATCCTCCTGCCTTGGCCTCCCAAAGTGCTGGGATTACAGGCATAAACCACTATGCCCAGCCCATTGTTTATGTTTATGACTTTAGGACTCTGATTTCGACACGGAATTCTATGATCTTTTACTCCTCCATCTCATCCATTTTCTGTTTATTTTGCATGGAAAAAACCTGGAAATCATCAATTTTTACTTTTGCAGATTTAATTGTCTCAAGGCTCAGCTTAGCTCACACCATAAATCTGGATGAGCTGGGTGGCACAAGGTACAAGAACTAATGGGCAGACAGAATTTTCCCACCAAGTTACAATATAAACATTATTATAGGCATTTAAAAAATGCTTACATTGGCCAGGCATGGTGGCTGACACCTGTAATCCCAGCACTTTGGGAAGCCAAGGTTGGTGGATCACCTGAGGTCAGGAGTTCAAGACCAGCCTGGCTAACATGATGAAACCCTGTCTCCACTGAAAATTAGCTAGGCCTAATGGTGGGCACCTGTAATCCCAGCTACTCAGGAGGCAATCACTTGAACCCAGAGACAGAAGTTGCAGTGAGCCGAGGTCATGCCATTGCACTCCAGCCTGAGCAATAAGAGCGAAACTCTGTCTTGAAACAGAAAAAAAAAAATGCTGGCATTAAAAGTATTCATGAGTAACAGGTAACCAACTCACTGGGAGTGTATGTATTTCCTTATTATATATTTAAGGGTAAGAGGAATAAAGACAATGCAAGGGAGGCCTTGGATTCCTTGTAAAGTCCTAGTGTACTTTAAAGTTTCAATAGCAGGCTGGGCTCGGTGGCTCACACCTGTAATCCCAGCACTTTGGGAGGTCAAGGTGAGAGGATCACTTGAGGTCAGGAATTCAAGACCACTCTACCAAAAATATAAAAAAATTAGCCAGGTTTGGTGGTGCACACCTCTAATCCCAGCTGCTCAGGAGGCTGAGGCAGGAGATTCGCTAGAACCCAGGAGGCAGAGGTTGCAGTGAGCCGAGATTGTGCCACTGCACTCCAGCCTGGGTGACAGAGTGAGATTCCATCTCAAAGTAAATAAATAAATAAATAAATAAATAAATAAATAAATAAATAAATAAGTTTTAACAGCATCGCAGCAGGTATCTGTCATGGTTATACACTAACAGCTCTTAAAAATAAATTTACTGAAGTTCAGGATACTTCATAAATTATCTATAAATTGTATCTTGATTCTGCAATCAATAAAAATAGCTTCTGTAGGTGAGAAGTTAAATGGTGAGCATTTTCAAGTTCCTTCTAAATGCAGTTTTGAATAACATTTACAAATTATTTCTGCTATACCTTTAATCTCAGTTGTTGGAGGGGTGACATTTAGGATCTGCACCAGGACTTTACAAAGAGTGTCCATGTGATGGCTTTGGATAGCCACCCCGCCTGTTGCCCTCAGTCCTGAGGTCCTCCGGCAGTCCAGATAAGTTCCTACCACACTTAAAGAGTAAATGGACGAATACAAAAGCAGGAAGTGAGCTCCTTGAGGGCAGGAGCTGTGTTATTCATTGTTGTATATCTAGAACCTGGGGAAGTGGCTGGCACTTTGCAGATACTACTTAGTGAGTCTCAGAGTCTGAGAGTACAGTCACACGTTGTTTAACTACAGGGATATGTTCTGAGAAATGCATCATTAGGTGGTCTCACTGTTGTGCAAACATCATATAGTGTACTTACACAAACCCAGATCATATGGCCTACTATGCAATTTAGGCTATATGGTGTAGTCTATTGCCTCTAGGCTATAAACCCAGACAGCATGTAACTGTACTGAATATTGTGGGCAATTGTAACCCAATGGGGAGTATTGGTATAACTTACGTAGAAAAGGTACAGTAAAAATATCATATAAAAGACAAAAAATGGTGCACCTATATAGGACTCTTACCATAAGTGGAGCTTGCAGACTGGAAGCTGAGTTCAGCTGTTAAGACTGGGTGAGTCAGTGCGTGAGTGGTGAGTGGATGGGAAGGCCTGAGATACTGCTGTATGCTACTATAGACTTTATCAACACTGTACATTCAGGCTACACTAAATTTATTTAAAAAGTTTTTCTTTCTTCAATAATAAATTAATCTTGGCTTACTGTCCCTTTTTTACCTTATAAACTTAAAAATTTTTTGACATTTTTGACTCTTTTGTAAAATACTTAGCTTAAAACACAATCACACTGGATAGCTGGACAAGAATATTTTCTTTCTTTATATACTTACTCTATATATTTTTTCTATTTTTAAAATTATTTTTTGCATTTCAAACTGCTTTTTTAAAAATTAAGACAATCACACACATTAGCCTAGGCCTAAACAGGGTCAGGATCATCAATATCACTGTCTCCCACCTCCACACCTTGTCCCATTAGAAGGTCTTGGAGGGTGATAACACACAGGGAGCTGTCATCTCCTATAACAATGCCTTCTTCTGAAATACCTCCCGAAGGGCCTGCCTGAGGGTGTTTTATGATTGCCTTTTTTAAAAATAAGTAGAAGTACACTCTAAAATAATGGTGAAAAGTTTAGTATAGTAAATACATAAACCAGTAACATAGTCATTTATTATCAATATTAAGTATTATGTACTGTACACAATTGTATACTTTTACATGACTGGCAGCATCATTTTGTTTACAACAGCATCACCACAAACATATAAATAATGCGTTGAGCTATGATGTTGCAACAGCTATGACATCATTAAGCAATAGAAATTCTTCAGCTCCATTATTATCTTATGAGACTACCGTTGTATATGTGGTCCACTGTTGCCCAAAATGTCATGATGTGGTCCACTATACTGGGTCTCTGTTAAGCAGAAATGGAGATGCCCTGGGTAGGAACATTTGGTAGTGTTGTGAAAAGCATATCTAAGGCATGTTCTGAACCATAAGGTTCAACAGTGAAACTACAATGGGATGTGTCATTCCGTCTTCAGATAATATCCCCATCTTGAATAATTCTGGGAGTTGAGACTCTGAGATTTCCTCTAGAGAGTAAAGGAATGGAATCAAAATGCCTTCTTAGCTAAAGTTAAAATACAAGGGTAGCAGAGTTTGAAATGAAGCCCCTGTCCCAATGTGGGACAGTGTTTCTCTTGCGGTGAGAAATTCACCTCACCAAATGTAGCCCATCAAATCCTACAGAGAGGTAGAAGCACTGGCCTTGCCATTCATATTTCCAGATACAGTGAAAGAAAGAAATGACCAAAAGGAATGAGCCTATGAAAGTACAAGGTTAGCCTGACAGTTAATTAGAGGTTTGAAGGAAGACAGATTGGCTGTTCTAGAAGGTGGTTTACTGGCTGATTTCAAGGACCCCTGCAAGTTGAGAATGATGAGATCTGTTCATTTTTCCTTCAGTGTAATGAATCATGCCTCCGATGACAATTTTGTGTGAGTCATGTTTTATCAGCTTCTTTCTGAATGATTGCTTATCACTCGGGAGCTCCCCAATCATTTGAAGATTGTCAGAAGGAAGTCAGATTTCAGCTGGGGAGGTAGAATGTTCTGTTTTGGAGGACACATTTGGTTATACCTGACAAGCAGGGACGTCCTGGCTCCAGGAATCTTCTTCCTATTGCATGCCGGAGGACACTGCACAGTCTTTCTGAGTGGGCCGACAGCCTGGCAGCTAGAAATGGGTACAAGGAGTGTTCCCTCCTCTGTTCCCTCAGCAAGACAGGATCTTGAGGAAGGCTTTCCGGAACTCGATATTGAAGGTGGTATAGATCACGGGGTTGAGGGCGCTATTCACATAGCCCAGCCATGTCGTGGCACTGTAAAGCTCTGGGGACACGTGGCATGTCTGGCAGTGGGTATTGAGAACATGGGTCAAGAAGAAAGGCAGCCAGCAGACAATGAAGGCCCCTAAGTTGCCAAAGAAGAGAGAAACTGGGTAAGGGATTTGCTTACTCCTTTTGTTATAACATGAGAATGACTCACGGTTGTCTACTTTATGCCAGCCACCAAGCTAGAAGTTTTGCATACCCACTTACTTTTTTTTATAACAACCCTAGGCTGGGTGCAGTAGCTCACTCTTGTAATCCTAGCACTTTGGGAGGCCGAGGCGGGTGGATCACCTGAGGTCAGGAGTACAAGACCAGTCTGGGCAACATGGTGAAACCCTGTCTCTACTAAAAATACAAAAATTAGCTTGGCGTGGTGGTGCGTGCCTGTAATCCCAGTTACTCGGGAGGCTGAGGCAGGAGAATCGCTTGAACCCAGGAGACAGAGGTTGTGGTGAGCCAAGATTGCGCCATTGCACCCCAGCTTGGGTGACAGAGTAAGACTCCATCTCAAAAAAAAAAAACAAAACAAAACCAAAAAAACAAAACAAAACAAAACAAAAACCCCAACCCTATGAAGTAGGTGTGATTAGCCAAATTTTTTTAGGTGAGAAAACTGCAAGCTAATGTTTTTGATTCACTTTGGCCTTTGTTACTAAATCAATTTTCTAGTTTAGTCTCTAGGTAGTTCTTTACTAATCTTTTTCTTTTCTTTTTCAATTCAATTCAGACATTTATTTAATGTCTACCTATGCAAAACATGATCCTAGGCACTGATAGGTATGAAGACCTTCAAGATGTGACTGACATAGTTTCTGCTGTCGAGGAGATTACATCTAGGCGTTCTAGTAAACTCCCTGATACAGGAGAGGGTTGGGGTTTGTCAGTGACACTGAACAGGATGAATTGCCTTCACTAACTCTATAGCGTACCTGTGATTTATTCATTTTTAATTTCTTTATTTAAATAAAGTTCAGGCTGGGCACAGTGGCTCACACCTGTAATCCCAGCACTTTGGGAGGCCAACGTAGGTAGATCACCTGAGGTCAGGAGTTCAAGTCCCAGCCTGACCAACATGGCGAAACCCTGTGTTTACTAAAAATATAAAAATTAGCTGGGCGTGGTGGTGCATGCCTGTAATCCCAGCTACTTGGGAGGCTGAGGCAGGAGAATCACTTGAACCCGGGAGGCAGAGGTTGCAGTGAGCCAAGATCGTGCCATTGCACTCCAGCCTGGGTGACAGAGTAAGACTCTGTCTCAAATAAATAAATAAATAAATTTCATATTTTATGACTCTAAAAATTACCCCTGATTCTGGTGGGATGTGGTGGCTCACGTCTATAATGCCAGTGCTTTGGGAGGCTGAGATGGGAGGATTGCTTGACGCCATGAGTTTGAGACCAGCCTGAGCAACGTAATGAGACCCTGTCACTACAAAAAACAAATAAAAATTTAAAAATTAGTTGGTCATGGGGGCATACGCCTGTAGTTCTAGCTACTCGGTGAGCTCGGGCAGGAGGATTACTTGAGCCCAGGAGTTCAAGGCTGCAGTGAGCTATGACTGTGCCACTGTACTCCAGCCTAGGCAACAGAGTCAGACCATGTCTCGAAAAACCAAAAACCAAAAAACCTTGATTGTATGCATTATGGAAAGCTTGGTAAATCAGATAAGTAGGAAAAAAGGAATAAGCACCCACCACTCAAAGACAATTACTTTGGATATCTTGGTGAATTTCTTTCCAGTCTTTTTTACTCTGTATTTAAAATAATCTAGATTTTATCATACCATATCACAGTAGTGTTTTGCAGCCCTATTTTTATCACTTAATTTTTAAAATAACTAAGCATTTATCAAATATTCAATATGTACCAGTTTTATTGAATCATTATCTTATTTATTGTTTGATTTATGTGTTCTAGCTCCATACAATGGACAGCAAAACACAGCTCAGTTAAGTGGCTTGTTCAGCTTCATAAATTTTAGCCTAGGTCTTTTGAATTTCCACCAGAGTTAGCATTTATACACAAATACTTTTCAATTATATTGTGAACATTTGATAAACATTACTGTCATCAAATTTCCAATTTCTGTCAAATGTGGCTACCTTAGCATCTTCCACCAGCTCCACTTAACACAACCTAACCCAACCCAACTCAAGTCAACCCAAACTTACCAAGCACAATGGCCACCATCTGGGTTGCCTTCTTCTCCCGAAGTGGCACCCCCCGAGGTTGCAGGGGCCCCAGCTTCAGAGATGTTGATAATCTGCCATTGCTGAGTTTTCGAACCTCTAGGCTGAGCTTGGGTGCTATGGTGGGACTCAGGGAGTTCCGAGTCCTCTCCTCTCTTTTCAACTCTCCTCCTCTTTCTTGGAAGCCTGGTCCACCCAAGGCAGTGTCTTGGCAGATGCTGTAGTAACGCTTCAGCTCCAGATGTGCCCGGTCAGGAGAGAGGGTCTGCAGGTGCAACAAGAGGGAATCCTGACATTTCTAGGGGTATTGTTTATCTTCTGAATGTTCATGAAAGGGCCAGAGAATTCAAAGAAGGAAGTGGGGGAGCATAGTTGTGGGAAACCTACAAAGGGGACACCTGAGAGAGCGGTGGGACCATGAAAAGTTAAGGGAAATAAAATTTACTTTAGACTTTACAACTAAAAAGCACCCACCATATCATCAGAGTGAACAGGCAACCTACAAAATGGGAGAAAATTTTTGCAATCTATCCATCTGACAAAGGTCTAATATCCAGAATCTACAAGAAACTTAAACAAATTTGCAAGAAAATAAACAACCTCATTAAAAAGTGGGCAAAGAATATGAACAGACACTTCTCAAATGAAGACATTTATGCAACCAATAAACATATGAAAAAAAGCTCATCATCACTGGTCATTAGATAAATGCAAATCAAAACCACAATGAGATACCATCTCACACCAATTAAAATGGTGATCATTAAAGAGTCTGGAAAACAACAGATGCTGGTGAGGATGAGGATAAATAGGCACGCTTTTACACTGTTGGTGGGAGTGTAAATTAGTTCAACCATTGTGGAAGACAGTGTGGCCATTCCTCACGGATCTAGAACCAGAAATACCATTTGACCTAGCAATCCCATTACTGGGTATATACCCAAAGGATTATAAATCATTCTACTGTAAAGACACATGCACACGTATGTTTATTGCAGCACTATTTACAGTAGCAAAGACTTGGAACCAACCCAAATGCCCATCAATGATAGACTGGATAAAGAAAATGTGGCACATGTACACCATGGAATACTATGCAGCCATAAAAAAGAATGAGTTCATGTCCTTTGAGGAACGTGGATGAAGCTGGAAACCATCATCCTCAGCAAACTAACACAGGAACAGAAAAGCAACCACCACATATTCTCACTCATAAGTGGGAACTGAACAATGAGAACACATGGACACAGGGAGGGGAACATCACACACTGGGGCCTGTCAGGGGATGGGGGGCAAGGGGAGGGAGAGCATTAGGACAAATACCTAATGCATGCAGAGCTTAAAACCTAGATGATAGGTTGATAGGTTCAGCAAACCACAATGGCGCATGTATACCTATAAACAAACCTGCACGTTCAGCACACGTACCCCAGAACTTAAAGTTAAAAAAAAACCCCAGCCTGGGCGACAGAGCGAGACTCCGTCTCAAAAAAAAAAAAAAAAAAAAAAAAAAAAAGCAGCACCCACCACATATAGAACATTTGATAATCACAACAGCCCCTTGAGCAGGGTAGCACAGAATTGTAGTCTGGCCTTTTTGAGTTAGAATGACCTGGTGATACAGAGAAACAGATTAAGTGACACTGCTATGACATAAGCCCCAAAATGTGGAGTGTGGGAAACTCCACAAGACAAATGACTCAGTTTCTTCAACAGATAAATTTTAACAACAACAATGACAATACTTAACAGTTGCAAAATATGTGCCTTATTTGAATTGTGATTCAAACAAACCAACTGTAAAATAATTTACAAGATAATTGGGGAAATTTGAACATCAATTGGACATTTAGTGATATTAGAAAACTATTATTAATTTTTTAATGTAATGTGGTATTATGGTTGTGTGTCTTATAAAACAGTCTGTATTCTTTTTTTTTTTTTTGTGGGGGGACGGACTGTCACTCTTATTGCGCAGGCTGGAGTGCAGTGGCACGATCTCGGCTCACCGCAACCTCCGCCTCCTGGGTTCAAGAGATTCTCCTGCCTCAGCCTCCCAAGTAGCTGGGATTACAGGCATGTGCCACCACACCCAGCTAATTTTGTATTTTTAGTAGAGATGGGTTTCTCTATGTTGGTCAGGCTGGTTGCAAACTCCTAACCTCAGGTGATCCGCCTACCTTGGCCTCCCAAAGTCTTGGGATTACAGGCGTGAGCCACTGCACCCGGCCAATGGTCTGAATTCTTTAGAGGATCTTGCAGAAATATTTTGGTTTGAAATAACATGGTGTTTAGGATTTGCTTCATAGCAATCCAGTGGGGATGTGTGAACATAGGTGGGATTGTAGATGAAATAAGATTGGCCACGAGTTGATCACTACTAAGGCTGCCTGATGGCTACTGGGGGTTTGTTATATTTGTCTTTCTACTTTTTTATTTTTGAAAACTTCCATTACAGAAAGTTAAAAAAAGAAAGCCCAGGATTTTCTTCTCAGCTTTCTTACTTAGTAGATGTATCTTTAGGCAAGTTAATTTAATATCTCTGAGCTTCATTTGTAAAACAGAAAAGAAATAGGGAAAAATGGGTTTTGGATGAGTAGCCTCCGAGAATGGAAAACTGAAGTATGTTAATTTTTCTGGTATGGACGGGGAGATGTGTGTGTGCCCAACTTGAACTTCTTTTCAAGTTTGAAGAATCAAACTCTTGTGTCAGTCTTGAACAGGAGGCAGAACTCAACTCCTCAACTCCCCTTACTGATGCCGTAAAAGCCAGATATTCACTTCACACCTCCATCCCCACACAGCTAGAACTCAGGCACGTGCACCAAGCCCAGTCAACTGCAGATTCACAGCTGAGACTTTGAACTGGAACTTGTAAAGCAGGGAGACTTCAGAACTCCTCCAGTAGTGGTGACATTCAATGTCCAGTGTCCTAGGTCTTCTAACCAGATAATTTCTTAGGCATGAAAAGCATCTTTCTGAAGCTCTTCTTCAGCCTTCTCATTGAGCCTGTGAGCCACCTGACAGCTCTCCAGTAAATCTGTTTTCTACATAAGTTAGTCAGTGTCAGCAACCAAAACCCCTCACTTTGGTTTCCTTAGTTCAAGGAAGCAGTTTTCTAGATACACAGAGCTGGCACATTGTACATACTCAGAATGAATGAATGAATGCAAGGGGTCTTCAAGATGATTTAGTGTTATTTATTTATTATTTTTAGTAGAGATTAGTTCTTGCTATGTTGGCCAGGCCGGTCTCAAATTCCTGTGCTTAAGTGATCCTCCTGTCTTGGCCTTCAAAAGTGTTGGGATTACAGGTGTGAGCTACCATACCCAGCCAATTTAGGTTTTTAAAATATTAATTAATTAATTAATTAATTAATTTACTGAGACAAAGTCTCACTCTGTCACCCAGGCTGGAGTGCAGTGGCATGATCTCGGCTCATTGCAACCTCTGCCTCCCAGCTTCAAGTGATTTTCCTGCCTCAGCCTCCTTAGTAACTGGGATTACAGGTACCCGCCACCACACCTGGCTAATTTTTGTATTTTTAGTAGAGATGGGTTTTCACTATTTTGGCCAGGCTAGTCTTGAACTCCTGACCCCAAGTGATCTACCCGCCTCAGCCTCCCAAAGTGCTTGGATTACAAGCATGAGCCACCATGCCTGGCCTAGAGTTTTTTTAAAAAATTGTACTCCACAGAGGTATTCTTAGGAATTCTAGAATAATATACATTTTTTTTGAAGATTTAAAAAATTCGTATATAATAATTTTACATATTTATGGGGTAAATGCAATATTTTGATACATGCATACAATGTGTAATGATCAAATCAGGCTAGTCATGGCTTCAAACAATTATCATTTCTTTGTGTTAGGAGCATTTCAAATCTTTTCTTCTAGGTGTTCTGAAATATACAAAAACTGCTGTTAAGCATAGTCACCCTACTGTGCTATTAGACACTAGAATTTGTTCCTTCTATTTAATTGTATGTTTATACCCATGAATCCACCTCTCTTCCTTGCCCCTTCCCCCATCTCCTTCCTAGCCTCTGGTAACCATGAATCTACTCTCTATTTTCATGATAACCACTTTTTTTTTTTAGCTCCCATAGGTGATTGAGAACATGTGATATTTGTCTTTCTATGTCTGGCTTATTTCACTTAACATTACCTCAAGTTAAGAGAATATGTATTTAAAATTTTTTGGTTTTATTTTGATGGCATTTTCTAATAATTAAAATAAGCATATCTCATTTTATCTGAATGCCTATTTACAATTGAGATTATGGTGTGTTTTTTTTGGTGTTGTTTTGTTTTTTGTGTTTTTTTTTTGTTTTGTTTTTGAGATGGAGTCTCCCTCTGTCGCCCAGGCTGGAGTGTAGTGGTGCAATCTCAGCTCACTGCGACCTCTGCTTCCCGGGTTCGAGTGATTCTTGTGCCTCAGCCTCCTGAGTAGCTGGGATTATAGGTGCATGCCACTACGCCCGGCTAATTTTTGTATTTTTTTAAGTAGAGTCGGGGTTTCGCCATGTTGGTCAGGCTGGTCTCAAACTCCTGACCTTGTGATGTGCCCGCCTCGGCCTCCCAAAGTGCTGGGATTACAGGCATGAGCCACCATGCCCGGCCCCAAGATTATGTTTATAATTAAACTGGCACCTACTGATCTTCTGAAAGTGACAATATTTGACTTCTAACGCATTATTTCTAAAACTAGGGGATGGGAAACAAATTCTTGGGATTGCCTAAGAAATCCCATATTTAGCTGGGTGTAGTGGATGAGATGAGAGGATTACTTGAGCCCAATTGTTCAAGGCTGCAGTGAGCTGTGATCACACCACTGCACTCCAGCCTGGGGAACAGAGTGAGACTCTGTCTCAAAAAACAAAACAAAAAAAAAAACAAAAAAAACTCAGATTTGAAAACATTGATCTAGTATACCCTGTTTCCATTTTACAGATATGGAAATTCAGTCCTATAGTAGGAAAATGATTCTTCCAAGATTATATATTGGTGAGTGTATTTTTCAGCTCTGTGCAAAACCTGTTCACTACTTCCATGACTGACATGAGGAAACACTGGATTTCTCTGGGTCTGGCTGGCAGAGCCCTCCACTCCCAGATGGCAGGACAGAACCTAATTCTCCACACTCTTGGAAATGCCAGCCTCTTGGCTGTCCCATCTCTCGTTTGTATTCAATATTTTTCCTCCTTTTGGCCTTGAAGCCTCCTCAGACCTTGGATCAGCCATAGGCAACTTTGAGCTGCATAGCTATTATCATTTAAAATGATTATCTCCAATTACTATACCAGGCCTGTGTAAAAAGTCATTAACTATACTGAGATTGAACAAAGCTCAGACCTTAATTATTACAAATTTTTGAAGTTTTATTTCTAATGTGGAATTCAGAGAGAGGAATACTGTTCTTATATCTAACACCTCCAGATTCCATTCTGCACTCTGCTAGCTGGGCGAGGCAGGCCTGGCTTGAATTGCAAGAACAAGACTAATGGTGACCATGAAATTGTCTTCATTTTTCCCACATTCAGTAGTAAATATGGCACTTGGAATTTTCCTTTCTCTGCCTGGTTTTTGCTCTGCCCATGTGTGTTCCCTTGACGTCTGTTTCCTCTAATGCAGGTGGCCTTGGATGGCATTGTCACACTCTGTGCAAGAGTCATTGGCTCCAGTCACTAAGGTCAAGCCCAATAGTCATATGCTTTCTGAATTATCATCTGATGAATTCTATTCTGCAGCTTAAATTAGGAGGCATTTCAGATCTTGTCTTATAGATATATGTGCAGGAATCAGGGCAAGGTTTCATTCTGGGGTGAGAGTAGAATCAAGATAAGCCAGTATTGTGGCAAAAGGTCTCTTATTCTTTCTCTATGATCAAAGACATGGCCCACTTACCATTTTTCCTGTGGCGTCTGATGGAAATCGGGCCCTTACTGAAAACTGCCGAATGGGGTGCAGCTGCAGACAAGAAGACTAGGGGTGGGGGGTTGAAGGAGGAACAGTCAGTTGTGGGTCTAGCCATGTTATAGGTAGCCATGTGACATAATAATATTTTGAATGCAATACTTTCATATCCTCAGCCTTGGGTCTTGATCTTCTCTTTCATGGGGATTAATAGTCTTGTTTCACTCAAGCCTTGGGACTTCAACTTAAGAGTCTGGCCTTCATTCATACTTTTGACATCATCAAAGACCTTAAGAGGTCATCAAAGATAATCTAGGTCATCAGGTCGGGCGCTTACGCCTGTAATCCTAGCACTTGGAGAGGTTGAGGTGGGCAGATCATTTGAGGCCAGGTGTTAGAGACCAGCCTAGCCAACATGGCAAAACCCTGTCTCTACTAAAAATATAAAAATTAGCCAGATGTGTTGGTGGGCACCTGTAATCCCAGCTACTCAGGAGACAGAGGCACGAGAATGTCTTGAACCCAGTAGGCACAGGCTGCAGTGAGCTGACATCATGCCACTGCACTCTAGTTGGGGTGACAGAGCGAGACTCTGTCTCAAAAAAAAAAAAAAAAAAAAAAAAGATTATCTAGGTCATCAAAGATTAATCTAGACATCCAAATCGGATCTGCCTTCAAGATCAAACTCAATTCTTACTCTGTCTATGGAGCCCTTTCCTGAGTGTATTAATCTATTTTCATGCTGCTAATAAAGACATATCTGAGACTGGGTAGTTTATAAAGAAAAATAAGTTTAATGGATTCACAGTTCCATGTGGCTGGGGAGGCCTCACAATCATAGTGGAAGGTGAAAGGCATGTCTTACATGGCAGTAGATGAGAAAATTTGTGCAGGGAAACTCCTCCTCATAAAACCATCAGATCTCGTGAGACTTATTCACTATCATGAGAACAGTAGTGGAAAGACCCACCCCCATCATTCAATTACCTCCCACTGGGTCCCTCCCATGACACGTGAGAATTGTGGGAGCTACAATTTGAGATGAGATTTGGGTGGGGACATAGCCAAACCATATACTAAGCATATTGGTTTTTCTCTTCTATAGCCTCCAGAGCACTTCATAATTGAGTGCTTAATTGTCTTCACCTCACATTTGGCAAACATCCTATTCAGCTCTGGGCTCTTTATTAACTTTGAATGGAGGGGTGCTTTATTTGCTTGTCTAGATTCTAAGCTCCATGAAGGCAGAGGCTGTTTAATGTTACCACTGTCCCTTCCCTAGTAGATTTCAAGTGATCGGTATATATCCATTCATGCTTCAAGTACATCGTGGGAAAGCTACTAAGTGCCAGGCAATGGGGTAAGGAGAAATTAAAGCCCTAGAAATTGGAAAGTCATCGCAGAGGCAATGATATTTCTTTTCAGAGCCTAGAAAGAGCCAGTAAAATGCTTTATCAGCACCATATCCCACCGGCTTGTCAGTTCCTTGACACAGGGACAGATCCAGTAAGGAAAAAAGGTTTTGATGGACCCCAATGATCCTTGGGATGAGTGTTTTAGACAAAAAGTCAGTTCTGGGAACCCACCAGCAGTGCAAGGTACAACTGCTGCACTTAAACTTCAAAACCTGTGGGACATCTGAACTGCTGCCCATTTGGGGAAAATGAAAGACTTTGAAGGGAAGCAGAACAAGCCCAGGAGCTATCCAATCACTTTGCCAGGTAAGGTAGGCTCTAGAGACAACTATCAGTGTTTTCTTGAGATTGGATTTCCTACCTTCAAAGCACAGCCAATATTAGCAGATTACAAAGTGGGTGTCAGATTTGTGTCTCCAATGTAGCTAAACGGCAAAATCGTGCACTGCTGGACACAGGCTGGGAAGTCAGGAGATTGTGTGTTGTCTTCCCTCTACCCACTCCAGGGTGCTTACTTGTTGAGGGAAGCCAGGCCTGACACTGTTGCACTGACTGTTCTGTCGAGTGAGGATCCTTTTCCGTCTCCTTTGTTTTAACACCACATAGATTCTGGCATAGACAAGGACGGTCACTCCAAAGGGCAAGTAGAAGGACACCACTGAAGAGTAGATGACAAAATCAGGATTGGAGATGGAGCAGACAGTGGGGTCCCCTGTGGATGAGAAGGGGGAAGGTAAAGCAGTTAGCAAGTATCAGAACTCAGTAGGGAGGGTAAAACATGGCCCCATGTCACACATGGTGCCCGCACCTTCTGCTGCACAGCAGGTGGGGAGGATGCAGTCTCAGATACGTATACTGTCAGGTCAGTGAGGGTAGAAGGTCTAATTCATCTTTGAGTTTCTCATAGTTTACTTAAAAAGAAAATTTACCAACAATCATGTTCCAGATACTGGGGCTACAAAGATGAATGAGACACCATGTCTGCTCTCAAGGGAGCAAACAGTCTAGATAGATGATCCCTTTCATAGGATGTCACAAGTGTCACACAGAGACATGCAGCCTGGGAGGCTGGGGAGAGCATTACAGGGCAACAGGGCAGAGGCTCCCAGGAGGGATGCAGCCCCAAGAAAAGGGCCTGCTGTTGTGGAGGCATTCGAGAATTGTTGGAATGCAATGAAAGGAAGAAGCCTTATTTGCTGAGAATGCCAGTTCTCCAATTTTGAATCTGGGATGGAGGGCAGGTGGTAGCTGAATACAAGACAGAGATTTGATTTTTCAGGCAATCCCAGCACTTGTTAGAGATGGGGTGGGGAAAAGGCAGGTAATGATATTGTGACATGGAGAATGTGCATTTAGAAAGATCTTTGTCCCTGCTTTATGTCCTGAAATGTTCCTGCCATTTCTCCTTGGGAGGTCCCTGTAGCTTTGCCTTCTTCCTAGCAGATACTGAGATTCCTCCAAGGCCCAAGATGGGCCTGAAACGTGCCCCATCTTGAAAAAGAAAAGAAAAGCAAACTAATATCTGTCAGGCAATGAGCCAAGAGCTTTGTACACCTTATCCTACCTAATAATTATGGCAATATTATATGAGGCAGGTGCCATTACCGTCTCTCTTCTGAGATGAGCAGACTAAAACTCAGAGAGGTTCAGTAAGTAGCCCAAGGTTGCACTTGTCAAATATGTTTCTGCAGCCAGTTTTATGCCCAAGCCAATGTTCTTTCTGTAGTTTTAACTCCCCATCCCCCTTTACTGTTGTGACATGGAACATCTGTGCTTCATCCAGCACTGTCAGCACAACTGTTGGTACACCCAGCCAGTCTTCATAACGGGTTGGGGATTCTCCAACCCCAAAGTTGGCCTTGGAAGATGAAGCCTTAGGTGTGGGCTGGTGGGGAGAGGGCAGTGGCCATGTAGGCTTCTTATTCTGCTTCTTGGTTTTCTGAGGTAGGTGGAAGTCAGAGAACCCTAAGTGTGAGATTCAGGTCTGCTATTTATTAACTGTGTGATCTTGGACGCGTTTCTTTTATTTATTTATTTATTTATTTATTTATTTATTTATTTAGATGGAATTTCGCTCTTGTTGCCCGGGCTGGAATGCAGTGGCTCGATCTCAGCTCACCGCAACCTCCACCTCCCAGGTTCAAGCGATTCTCCTGCCTCAGCCTCCCGAGTAGCTGGGATTACAGGCATGGGCCACCATGCCCAGCTAATTTTTTTTGTATTTTTAGAAGAGACAGGGTTTTTCCATGTTGGTCAGGCTAGTCTTAAATTCCCGACCTCAGGTGATCCACCCGCCTTGGCCTCCCAAAGTGCTGGGATTACAGGCGTGAGCCACCGCGCCCAGCCGACACGTTTCTCAAATATGCAAAGCTTCAGTTTTATTATCTGTAAAAAAAAAAAAAAAAAAAAAAAAAAGGATAGAAATATTTTATAGTAGTTGTGAGAATTAATGAGAATAAATGATAGCTATTATTTATATCTATTCATTATTTCTCTCCCTGAGCTTTTTGAACTGAAAGGGAAGGTATCATCTGGAATGGAAATTTGGAGACAGACTTACAGGAAACAATGTTTGTGGGAGAAGGAAGGGAATAAAAGCTAAGAACTAAAATGAAAAGAGTGTGCTCAGTGATGCATTTTAATGACAACTTTGCCACTAGAATCTTTACAAGCTACTCCTAAATTCTCTGGTTCTCTGAAGAGGAGGTAAAATTCAGGTGAATTTCATGTTGTTTCACCAACACCTGTGTCATCATCCTTTAGAAAATGGCTCACAGGGGCCAGGCACGGTGGCTCACGCCTGTAATCCCAGGGCACTTTGAGAGGCCGACGAGGGTGGATCACAAGGTCAGGAGTTCAAGACCAGCCTGACCAACATGGTGAAACCTCATCTCTACTAAAAATACAAAAATTAGCCGGGCGTGGTAGTGCGAGCCTGTAATCCCAGCTACTCAGGAGGCTGAGGCAGGAGAATCACTTTAACCTGGGAGGTGGAAGTTGCAGTGAGCCGAGATTACGCCACTGCACTCCAGCCTGGATGACAGAGCGAGACCCTGTCTCAGAAAAAAAAAAAAAAGAAAGAAAAAAGAAAAAAAGAAAAAGAAAATGGCTCATAGGCTCTGCGTAGTTCACCAAATTGGCATCTCCTGGTATTCAGGGGTGATGGAGTTGGCAAGAGGGATGGGGTGGCAGCGCATGGTCTTTCAGAATCTCTAGGGAGCCATGTCGGTGGTGATCCACCCCTTCTCTGAAGTCAGCTTTTCTGTTGTCAGCATCTGACAACAGACTATTCTACTATTCTTTTAACTTTTTGTGTAACTAAGCTCCCCCTCCCCCAACCTAGCTCCAGTGCCCTGAAAACTAGGTGAGATGTTCTATTGATGAATTCAGATAAATGGCACTCCTCCATTTCCTTCTTTCAAAGGTGGTTTTAAATCCTGCCTATCATGAGGAGGCGTTTCACATGTCTCACGTGTGAGAAGAGGCCAGCGGGGTGGCACTGCCCATCTTGTTGCCATCTTTGGTGTCCTGGATATTCCCTGTTAGTCCCTCTACCTAACTTTCTACCTTTTCCTACCCACTCTGGGTTCTGGGAGGCTGACCTCTAAATTTTATGTATGAGCTCTCTCTTCTAAAAAGTCAGGGTCAGAAGGGGGTATGATATGCTTCTATTTGTGTAAAAATGAATACACATACACATATATAAACATATACGTGTACGGACATGCACACTGTTGCAAGCATTATCTTGCAAGAATATTGTTTGTTTCTAGGGAGGGAGATGGCAGAATTTAGTAATATGGGGTAGAAGGGAGACCTACATATAAGTATGTATATATCTCATGACACCTTATGAATGTTTTATGTGCAAACATTTATTTCTCCATTAAAAATATTGAAAGAGAGAGTTGAGAGGGCAGATAGCTATTTCAGGGTCCCTAGTCAACGAAAGCTCTCACAAATAATCACAGAACCTGCATTACCATCCCTTCCTTCCTCCCCTGTCTAAGCAAACTGCTTCCCTTCCTTATATCAAGCATTGCAGCCTCTTCCAGAATGTCCCCACTGCAGGCAGAGTGACACTGGAGGTGGGTGGCCAATGAGTAGGGCCTGCCCCAGCCCCCAGCAGGCCTGGCCCTGGGTGTGTGTGTGTCCTGTTGGCAGGGCACAGTGATGCGCCACACAGCAGCAGTTCTGAAATCTTCTCTGCTGTGTACCAAAGAGGTGAGGAAGGCAGTAAGGCCGCCCAGAAGCTGGCTTCCCCAGGAGATGAGGTGCCTTGCTTTGATGATTTAACGGCAAGAATGTTGTTTTGTTAGCACAATAGTTATTGAGCAAATGCATAAACAGTAAATAAATGAGCAAAATGTACAGATGAGCATTTTATGTAAACACATGAGCAGTCACTGACCAGAGGATAATGGAGAAGGCCTGTCCCGGGGGAGGGGAGGTTACTGCTCCTCTGAGATTAGAGATGCTTATCCCAACTAATCTCAACATTTCAGGAAGAAAGGATGATGATGAAGAGTCATCTATTTACTCATTCAACAAATTTTATGGAGCACCTACTATGTTTAAAGCACTGTGCTGGATGAAAAAGGCAAAGGCGTCTATGAGGCTTTTGCGGGCTGTCTTGGGAAACTGAGCCCCATCATGATGTGAACAGCTTGGCTCAGAGCAGGTTTACTTGAAAGATTCATGAACTTCAAACTAATTGACAGATTTGACCCCAACTTGATTCCAAAGACATGTGATGCCAATGAATCTGAGTTTAGGATGAGCCTATTATTCTTTTAACTTTGTGCTTCTACTATTCTTTTAACTTTTTGTGCAACTAAGCTCCCCCTCCCCCAACCTAGCTCCAGTGCTCTGAAAACTAGGTGAGATGTTCTACTGATGAAATCAAATAAATGGCACCCCTCCATTTCCTTCTTTCAAAGGAAAATCAAGCCAGCTGATACAGTTTTCTTAACTTTAAGTTTCTCCTCCTTTAAAGGGTTCTTAAACCCTTATCATCAGCTTATTCACTCTTTGCTTATTCATTCTAGTTTTTAAAAATAACACAATAGCTTTCTGATTTAGCAGGAATTTAAATACTAGTTATTTTTCTTATCTATGCAATGAAAGGGTTGGGCTGCTCATTCAGGGATCTTCAGAGTTTCCTTTAGCACCAGCACACCATGCCCTGCCGTGTCAGGGTCTGTTGATGATGTGAAAATTGCCTAGACTGCTGGGCCTCTGCTGGGAGTTAAGGCAACCCTGGCCAGCCAGGCCCCCGCCTCGGAACTCTCTCAGCCAAACCCTGCCTCATGTTGACCTTTTATCTGAGAACAGGAGCAACTCCAAGTTGGAAGAGACTGAAGTTCAACTTTTCTGTATCTTATGTTCTCTAATAATTCACAATTGCATGTGGCAGCCCTTGGCACTAAAAAGAAGAGCTCTGTCAAAAAGTTCTTTTTTTTGTGTTGCACTTATTAGTGGAAGTCCAGCTGCTTCCAATATCAGGTGTTATTGGCAGGATCCTGCCCTCTCCCCCTCTATTTTTCACAGAAAAAAATGACTGAGAAGAGTCCTTTATATTGGGCTTTCAAATGAACTTGGGAACTTCCTTACAAATGAGAGAATTGCTGCAGGAACCCACATCTATCAAGATAATGAAGCTGTACAGTGAAGGTCAGCTTGAGGCAGAGGAGGACAGCTGGGCCTGAGCTTCGCTTACTAAGTCCCCTAACTGTGTTCTAGGAAGGGGCAACTGATCTCTAAAACCATCAGCAGAACTCTTACGGCTGCAGATGTATAGTTACATTTTGATGTATAAACTTTTCCAATAAATAATAGCAACCATAACACCAGCTAATATTTACTGAGCTCCTACAATGGAACCTGACACTTTGACATAGTATGTGAATACCTGGAGGGCTTGCTAGAATGCTATTAATACACTTAAAAGTAAAAGAGAGAGATTGTGAGAGACGAGGGAGAAGTGAGAGCGCACATGCTGTCACAGGCCTTTTCTGCCTTCTCAGTTCTGTATTTGAAAATCCTTTTGGAAAAAAATTTCCTGAATTTTGTTTCTGGAACAATAATGATCTCACTGGTGGCAACAACACTGCAATTCATCATTCTTCTTCACTCTGGATGTCGACATTAACCGAGAACTTGGTCTAATGTCAGAATTTGGGACTGTTTCAACTGTTTCCAGTGTGGTGTGTCTGTGAGAGTGAATAAGACCGCCTCCACCAAGAATGAGTCAGGGGAACCACAGTCAGCCCAGCTGATGTTGGCAGGGATTTGCTATTGGCTAGCAGGTAAGCAGTGCCTTGGTCTAGCAGTGGTGAGTTTCCCACACTAGAAATTCCAACTAAGAATGCATTTTCATATAGAAATAAGGTTACAGAAGGTGACTTAGTTATCAGACTAACCCATAAAGCACATTTAGCATTCACCAAAAATGATATTTTATGCCACAGAGTCAGCCTCTATAGCTGTGTGGAGGGATGTTGCTTTGTCCTGGGCAATGTATGCATGTACACACGTGTTTGTGTGTATAAAGTGTCATTCAGTTAACATAACAAAGTAATGAATGGTAAACAGTAATGCAAAGATAACAACACCATAATTTGAGAATAGCCTGGGTTAAACAGGCAAATATTTGTTAATAAGTTGGCTAGTTACCCTTTACTGTGGCAGAGAAACAAGCCAGCCTTGAGTAGGTGGTACGTGCTTGGCATATTTACATATGTTATCCTGATTTAATCCTCATTTAATTGCAAAAATCTCTATGAAGAAAGTAGAGTGGAGTTATATGTAGGCTTAGATTCTAAAGTCAACAAATAAAGTGAAAATTATATAGACTCCAAATTTGCTTTGAAAATCTGAATCACATATAAAGATATACATGGTTTTATTATAACCATGAAGAGTAATAAGTTGTATGATACATATAGTAATATATCATATATCATAGAGTTCCTATGGAACATATAATTTTAGAGATAAAATTGCTGGGCTTATTTGTAGGGGGTCATATATATAAAAATAAATATTAAAAATGTCTTAACTAAATACATAGATCAAGTTCACATATTTTAATTCACTCAAGTGTATGCTCCACTGTAATTTTATCCCACGTTTACCAATGAGGAACTCAGAGAAGTTAAGTAACTTGTTTAAGGAGAGACAGCTAGTAAGTCTGGACTTTGATTGGAGTTTGGACTTAGATTTTACTTGCTCCAGAGCCTATACCTATCTTCCAAAATATATTTTGACTTCTAAATCATTGTCCAGCAAATGACACTTGGAAGATTACTTAAAGTTAGAATTTGCCCATATTTATATATAATATGTTACATATAATATCTGCATACACACAAGCACATGGCTATGTGGCTAGTACATATATACTAGAAATTTACAAACCTGGAATATAGGCATTGAATGAATCAATTCAAATGGACAAAATGAGAAATCCAGATGACCACTGGAACACTTATCAAGCAGTTTTCCCTCAGCACTCAGTGTATATTGTCAATACCCATCACGATATTGTGTGTGTTAATACCTTTCATTCGACACATTAAATTACTGAGGCTGGCCGAGTGCAGTGGCTCACACTTGTAAGCTCAGCACTTTGGGAGGCCGAGGCGGGCTGATCACTTGAGGTCAGGAGTTCGAGATCAGCCTGGCCAACACGGTAAAACCCCATTTCTATTAAAAATACAAAAATTAGTAGGGCATGGTGGTGGGTTCCTATAATCTCAGCTACTTGGGAGGCTGAGGCAGGAGAATTGCTTGAACCCAGCAGGTGGATGTTGCAATGAGCCGAGATTGTGCCATTGCACTCCAGCCTGGACAACAGAATGAGACTTGGTCTCAAAAAAAAAAAAAAAAAAAGAAAGAAAAAAAATTACTGAGGCTAAAAGATGGACATGGTACAAACACAGAAGGCACTGATTCATCTGAGGTATTGGTGTCATGCTTAAAATCCTGAGCATTTCAGATATATACATTGTCCATCCATCCATCCATCCATCCATCCATCCATCCATCCATCCATCTAGTAGATGTACCATGTGCCAACCAACATACCCAGAATTTTTTTTTTTTTTTTTTTTTTGAGATGGAGTCTTACTGTCCCCCAGGCTGGACTGCAGTGGTGCAATCTTGGCTCACTGCAAGCTCTGCCTGCTGGGTTCACGCCATTCTCCTGCCTCAGCCTCCTGAGTAGCTGGGACTACAGGTGCCCGCCACCACGCCTGGCTAATTTTTTGTACTTTTAGTAGAGACGGGGTTTTACCGTGTTAGCCAGGATGGTCTCGATCTCCTGACCTTGTGATCCACGCGCCTCGGCCTCCCAAAATGCTGGGATTACAGGTGTGAGCCACCATGCCCGGCCCAGAATTTTTGTATTGAAAATAGGAAATACACTCTCCAGCAATTTGGGAATCTATACTGGTTGGTTCTGAAGAATTGGAAATTATTCTTATTGAGTAAAAAGTTAGAAGTATATATCCTACTATAAGACTTTTATAATGTGTTATTTGCATTGTAGGTCTGTTATGAATTGTTATCTTTTTATTAGCAAACCTTGCCTGAATTATTAATATATATCTTGGTTTTTTTAACTGGTACATTTCTGCAAATGAATACAATGACATTTCTTTCAAAATAAAGATGAGCCAGACTTTTCATTAATTGGGGCAGAACTTTACCCCCATGCCAATAATTGATGAGGTTTTGCTTTATATTTTATTCATAACCCACAAAGGCCAAAGCTTTGCATTCTGTGGCATTCTCATTTAATTGCAAAGTACACTGACCGGGGGTCAGAAATTTCAGGGCTGAGCACAACTCACAGCCAGTCATTCAGGTGTGCTGTGAGTCACATGGATGCTAGAAGTGAAGCCATCATCGTTACCTGTGGTATTAAAGCCAAACAGAAGAGGGCAGGACACAGCAAAGGCCAGTACCCAGACGGCCGTGATCATGAGGGTCACGCGCCGACAGGAGCTCTGTCCCGTGCCATGCTGGTAGTGAACGGGCATGACCACTGCAGTGTACCTGAAAAAGCAAGGGAGAGGGGATAGGCATGGTGAGATGGAATGGGATACTTTTCTTTCTTTGTTGCTGTTGTTTTTGGAGACAGGGTCTCACTCTGTCACCCAGGCTGAAGTGTAGTGGCATGATCACTGTTCACTGCAGTTCAACTCCTGGGATCAGATCCTCCTACCTCAGCTTCCCAAGTATCTAGGATTATACGGCTATGCCACCAGCCTGCCTAATTATTTTATTTTTTTGTAGAGATGGGGTCTTACTTTGTTGCCCAGGCTGGTCTCAAAATCTGGGGCTCAAGCAACTCTCTGGCCTCAGCCTCCCAAAGTGTTGGGATTACAGGCGTGAGCTACCAAGTCCAGTGAGGGGCTCCTTTCAAAAGACCAGATGAAAGAAGTTAGTAGAGAAATAATCAGGTTGATACATATGGCATGAGAAATACAATTTAGTTAGAGGAAGAGAGAAAAGCAGAAAGGTCAAAAATAGCAGAAGGGTTGAGATAAGATACATGAAGAACTTATTGAGGGAGGTGAACAGAAAAAGGGAAGAATACAAAAGTTAACACAGCACCACTGGATTGCTGGAGAGCTTCTTTACTGGTTCTGCCTGATCGCCCAGCATAACTGGCCTTACCGTCACACACTCTTCACTCTGAACGCTCTGGGTGCTGGTCTATGTGCCTTTACCGTCTCCTGCAGGTTTTCAGACAATGAAAGAACGTACCTAAAGAGGATGTTTACCCCCTGCTTGTGTCCTAATATAAATTATAGCCTTCATTGTGACAGCTCCTCTAAGTAGTAGATGTTTTAAAAATGGAAATGAGAAATGTCCAATGGAGGCTTATTTTAAAATCCAGTTTTCATTCTTTTACATAACCAAAGTCCAGTTCCTTACTATTATTGGACATTGTTGTGGTTTCTTTTGTATGACAATTCTTCATCAGCATTTCCAGCTGCCCGTAGGACTTAGCTGGACAACTGTTCCACAGTCATCTCAAACTCAAGATGTCTAAAACAGATCTCCCCAACTCCCCACGCCTCTCCATCTGGTTGCACTTTCTGCCTTTCTTCAAGACACCCAGACCTAGTACTCAGACCTTTTGACTCTCCCTGGACCCTTTCATATAATTTGCTTGCTTATTTATTTATTTATTTAGAGATGGAATCTCATTCTGTCACCCAGGCTGGAGTGCAGTGGTGCGATCTCAGCTCACTGCAACCTCTGGCTCCCAGGTTCAAGCAATTCTCCTGCCTCAGCCTCCCGAGTAGCTGGGACTACAGGCGCGTGCCACCATGCCTGGCTAATGTTTTGTATTTTAGCAGAGATGGGGTTTCACCATGCTGCCCAGGCTGGTTTCGAACTCCTGAGCTCAGGCAATCTACCCGCCTCAGCCTCCCAAAGTGCCAGGATTATAGGCGTGAGACCCCGTGCTCAGCCTTGGTCACTTATTTATTTAAACTTTATTCAATATTTATTGAGTCCCATCTATATGCCAGGCCCCATTCCAGATATTCAGAGGTTTGCAAAAGGCACATTGTCCCTGTTCTCTTTGAGCTTAGCGTTAAGTGGAGTGAATGAACAATAAAAAAGGAAACAAATATGTTAATATAAAATGAAGAGTACCATGAAAGAAATACGCTGGGTGATGTGTTAGAGAACCAGGGAGGAGGTAAAACTAACACAGAGTGGGCAGGGAAGTGAGTGGTACAAGAGGCAGCCAGCCATGAGGTCAGATGGGGAAGGAACATTCCAGGTCCTGTAAATTTATCCATTGAGATATCTTCCCCATTTATTTATCCACCTATCCCTTTCCTGCTACCTGATTTCTCTGATGGCTACAGCCTCCTCGTTGGTCTCTTGCTGCCAGGTTCCAAAAATAAATTTCATCACGTCTCCCTATCTCCCCAGCTGAAACTTATCTGAGACAGGCAGTACTCAAGGATGGCCCCAAGATTTCTGCCTTGTATAGTCCCCTCCGTTGAGTGTAGGCTGAACCTGTGATTATAATGTAATATCACTCCTGTGATTAGATTACTGATCAGTTGAGGTTGAGATAATCAAAAGGGAGATTATCTTGAGTGAGCCTGACCTAATTAGGTGAGCCCTTAAAGGGGACTGAGAAATTATCCTCTTGGCCTTGAAGGAGCAAACTGCTATGTTTTGGAGAGGGTCATTTTTTAAGGAGATGGCAAAAGGTTTACAGGAGCTGAGAGCAGCACTGGTTGACAGACAGCTAGAAAGTAGGGACCTTGGTCCTGCAACTGCAAGGAACTGAATACTCCTAACAACCTGAATGAGTGTGGATGAGGACCTCAGGCTCCAGATGAGAACACAACCCAGTCTACACCTTGAGTTCAGCCTTGCGAGATTCTGAGAAGAGAATCTACCCACACTGTGTACAGGGTTCTGACTTACAGACTCTGCAAGATAAAAATGGGTACAGTTCAAGCCTCTAAATACGTGATAATTTGTTCCACAGCAATAGAAAATGAATACACTGTTGATGGCTCCTCTTTCACCCATAAACCAAGCTCAGCCTTCTCCAACATGACCTCAGCTTATGTTGCCAATCTGACCTCCCACTGATCCCTGACACTCACTCACAGCTCCAGCCCAACTGGCCCCGTGATGAGTACTCTTCAATAGTCAGAGACTGGTGTCTTTGTTCAATTAATCATTCCTTCTCCCTCCCTGGCCAACTCGATCCTGCCATCCATTAATCTCAGATGAACTCAACCAGCAACCTTACCGGTTCTTTCCATCCTACACAGAGACTTCCAACTAACTATGAACTCTTAGCACTTCTATGCAAATCAATTACAATGCCCTCCTGCATGCAGCTGTCTTGCCTCATGACTGAATTTGCCTTGTGGCTGAAGAGAGAGAGCCTCATATCATTTAAGTTACTTCAGGATCAAATCTTGTTACAACCTTGATATTCTCCATAGGTCCTTGTATAAAGAAAGTAATAAGAAACTGTTAACTGACTGCCTCATGGGTCATGAAGGCCTCCTTTCCTGTAGGAGGGGAAGGCTTCCTTCCCTTCTAATCCTGGCCAGTCTCAGGGATCTAAGGTATAAGCTGGATCTACCTATGGCTTAACATTTTTTGTCTTGTCAGTTTCCAGGGAACCTGGAGCCTCCTTAACCCTTGTTGTGCACCTCAAGGCCTGGGATTAAGGAAAGAAGGACAGATGCTGGGCTAGAAGGGATTGGGCAAGGCTTCCTGATGCTCCTCCTGTGTGTTTCCCCTGCTCCTATGTGCCAGCACTGCCTGAATCTGCCTCTTGTGCAACTTGTTGTAGAGTGATAAGATTTGTATTCCCAAAAGGGCAGATTACAGTCAACTGTGAGTTCTGAGATGAAGGTAAACTGTGCAGGACTTGGCCTTGACACCATGAGGTATGACAAAGGTGGCTTCTTTCTCAAAAGGGAAAAATTTGATAAGGTCATATTAAGATCCTGCTACCCGCTCCTTGGGAGGCTATAACAACCTAGTTCCCTTCATCTGATGCAAGTTCTCTCTTGAATCCTCTCCTTGGTGTATACAAGAGCAGGTCAAGTAGCAGCTGGTGTTTCTCTAGGCCTCTGGCTCCCCTCAGGGCTTTAGACTCTGCTGGGCTTCCAGTCCAATATGTCTACAAGGGCCTCGCTGTTAGCGGTAACTATGAGGAACCTTGGAGGAGGGGCTGAGCCTTGAGTCCTGTTGCTGCCATGACCGAACAACGAGGGGAAGGAATGCTGTAGTAACTCGCTTTCTCCAGGCCTTCCACTTGCATAATATCCTTTGATGTAAAAGAGCCTGGCCCTTCTGTTTATTCAGTGGTGTGCTGGCAAATGGCTAACAATAGGCTCTGTAGTTTACAAAAAGCCCTAATTTGTAATATTTGCCAATTTCTGTGGCGTAAATACTCCCACCATGGCCGATTTTAAGCTACCACCAAAGCTTTAATAACTGACTCAAAAGGTTTCTAAAATTTTGCCAATCAGCTCTTGCTAGCCATGATAAGCTGGCTTCAGCAGACCACCGAGAGTCATATACTTTCCTAAATATGCTAGAACGTTCAGCAACTCCCTGGAGGCTCCATTAATGAAGTGAGCCAGCAAGTGTAGGAAACCTTGGCTGTATCCCATAAAGGAGGAAGCAGAGACGCAAAGATGTCAATTATGAACCCAAGGTTCTGCAGCAAATTGTGGCAGAGCCAAGTCTCCCACCTTTGAGGTGTGTTTCTCCTGAGTGCCCTCCTCCCTCTCAAGGGCATCGACAGCTCTCTGAGTTCTTGTGGGGGACAGGGGCTTCCTCAGCGAAGTCAGCATGGCAAGGGTGGTTAGTGCTTGCAGAGCAGTGCGTGCGACCACAGCTGAGTTTCCTCAATCAGCTTGATTCTGTTAATTGCCTGGGGATCCTGTTAAAATGCAGAATATCGGCTAGGCGCGGTGGCTCAGGCCTGTAATCCCAGCACGTTTGGAGGCCGAGGCAGGCGGATCACGGGGTCAGCAAATCGAGACCATCCTGGCTAACACAGTGAAACCCCGTCTCTACCAAAGATACAAAAAATAACCGGGTGTGGTGGCGGGTGCCTGTAGTCCCAGCTACTCGAGAAGCTGAGGCAGGAGAATGGCGTGAATCCGGGAGGCGGAGCTTGCAGTGAGCCAAGACTGCGCCACTGCACTCCAGCCTGGGCGACAGAGCGAGACTCCATCTCAAAAACACCACCACCACCACCACCACCACCACCAGAGTATCAGGCTTAGTTTCTGGAGATTTTGATTTAGTATTTCTGAGGTGGAACCAAGAAATGTGCATTTTTGTTTCTTCTTTTTAAAAATTATTTTATTTTTTGATAAGTTATTGGGGTACAGGTAGTATTTGGTTATGCGGGTAAGTTCTTTATGGTGATTCGTGAGATCCTGGTGCACCCATCACCCAAGCAGTATACACTGTACCGTATTTGGAGTCTTTTATCCCTCGCCACGCTCCCCTCCATCTGATGCAAGTCCTCTCTTGAATCTCCTCCTTGGGGATTCTCCCCCAAGTCTCCAAAGTCCATTATATCATTCTTATGCCTTTGCATCCTCATAGCTTAGCTCCCACATATCAGTGAGAACAGAAATGTGTATTTTTAGCAAGCAAGTGCATCTTATGATTAGACAGGTTTTGAGAAAGTCTGCGTTACGGAAAATTTCTGTGACAAAGATTTTTGTTCACTTGGAAAAGAAATAAGAGACAAGACTACAATATAACACTGTTACATTAATTTTTTTCTTGCTCTTTTTAAAACATGATTAAACTGTTAGAATAAATGAGGTCCCTGCTTGTCATAAGCCGACTGCGACAGCGAGGCTGTACCGGAATTGGCCATCGGAGGGCACTATAATGCAGCAAGAACTCTGCCAGCACGGCTGGGGTGAGAAGTTCACTGCTCACCTGGGGGCTCTCCAGGCTCTGTGGGGAGGCAGAGAGGGAAAGCCCGGCGCCCTGGTTCCTGGAGCCCTGCAGGGACCCTGCATTCCCACCCAGGCCGACCGCTTAGCCTATGACTTCCTCTGGGAGCGATTGCACGTGACCGACTGCGGGCGAGGGCCGCGCCAAAGCACCCGGAGGGCTGGGCTGGGCTTGGCCGGGAGAGAGAGGCTTGGCCCAGGGCCGCCTCTGAACATCTGGCCGCTGCGCTCGCGGCGGTACTCCCGGGCCCGGACCTGCCAGCCTCGCACTGTGCGTGCCGCCTCTGCAGACCCTGAGCCAGGGCCCCTCCCTTTGTGTCTGAGGTCTTAGCTCCCTGGGCCGTTTCTGATGTGGATGACTCCGCTGACTCCAGCACTGGCAGTGTGCTTGGTGATTAAATCCGCGGGCATGAGAAGCGGACTCATCAGCTCTGAATCCCAGCTCTACCACTGAACTGTGTGACCATGGGCCAGTGGTTTGTTTTTTCTAAGAGTCAATTTTCTCTCATCTGTACAATGGGGATAATAATTTCTGCCCGAAAAGGCTGTAATGAATATTGAATGATATTTTCTCTGTAAACATGTTTTTTTTAAACCACAGTGCCTAGTGATTAATACTAAACATTTAAAAGACAGTATTAATATTGTTATTATTGTCATTATTATTGTGCTAGCTCAAGGGATCAGTGGTTGTTAATATCAGTGAGTTTGTGGTTGTCTTCCCCTTCCTCCTGATATCAGGGAACTTTAAATTTGTTTATCCACCAAAAAAGTACTTAACACTTTCTATGTGACAGGCACTATTTGAAGTGCTTTACAAATATTAGTTCATTGAATCCTAACCACCCTTTGAGGTAGTGGTTATTATTTCCACTAAACGGATAAGGGAACTGAGGCTCTGACAGGTTAATTGACTTGCCCAAGGTCACATTGCTATTAAACTGTAGAGCCTGGATTTTTAGCCAGGCAGTGTGACTCTATAGCTAGGGAACCCAGAGCCAGACTCACAGCTCAGCATCTCTGAGTAAGGGAGTGTGCTGTAATAGACAGAGGCAGCCTGAACCCTTACTCTTGCACCAGCCAGTTGTGTGATCTCAGCAAGCTCACCTACCCATTCTAGTCTCAGCACCTTTATTTATATAATGAGGCTAATACATCACTCTCTCTGGGTTGTCGTGAGGGTTAGCAATAATGAATGAAGAGCTCTTAGTGTCTGGCACATAGTACATGCTAAATACATGGTAACTTTTTATTGTTGTTGCTTCCAGACTCATGTAAGTTAGCATTAGCACAGAGGTAGCCAGGCCATTGAAGGCATAGGAAATGTGCCTCATTTAGTCCAAGAAAATTGTACCTATAAAGGTGAGCTGCCAGCGTGGCCAGAGGCCCTTGCCTTGGTGCCCCATCCTCACCTTCACCAATGAAGGTGTCACTTACCGTAATAGAGTGCGGGTGGAAAGTCAGGAGATTCCATTTCTAGTTCCATACCTGTGCTAAGAGGCTGCGGGACTTCATGCAAGCATTTAGCATTTCTGCTCAAATGAGGTAACTGTGATGTCCCTTCTGACTTCCGGTTCTGTGAGCGGGATCTATATGGCTTGTCACTTACTGAAGGTCTCAGTACCTTGCAGAATTTGATTTCTATCTCAGAGCCCTGTCCCGGGGTGGGAGACGTATGTGTGTGCATGTGTGTGTGTGCATGTGTGTGTGTGCATGTGTGTGTGTGTGCATGTGTGTGTGTGTGCATGTGTGTGTGTGCATGTGTGTGTGTGCATGTGTGTGTGTGTATGTGTGTGTGTGCATGTGTGTGTGTGTATGTGTGTGTGTGCATGTGTGTGTGTGTATGTGTGTGTACTGACAAGGGTTGCTCTTTAGGAAGCTAGCAGTCCAGGAGGAAAGAGGCCAGCCTGGGTGGGAAGGTCTGACTCTAACTCCCTGCCTGGGTTTAATGAGCCCCAGAGTTCTGTGAGGGCTGCTTTTCACCACCTTTTATTTGGTCAGACAGGGGGCTCAATAAATCTTTAGTTCTGTGGACTCCCCTCCTGGAGTTGTTGAAGGAGAAAGCTTTTTGCAAATGACTGGAAAGCCTTTTGCAAATATAAAGTGCTTATTTAGATGCAAACTAAAAATCCAAGGTGCCTGTGACTCATCTGGTACCTATTGTGCTCGCTGCAAAGACGCGGAGGCTTGCCTGTGTGATGGGTGCCATTTGAGAGCCACTTAAAGAACTCCCTGGTGAATGAATTTGGCTGCATTATTCCTGGGCTCCTCTCGGAGGACTCTGATTCTCACCACTTGGTCGTGTCCTCCTCTTCTGACACATTCTCAGCCCTCTCCCTGAGTTAGTTTGGACCCAGGATGTGATGGGAGGGGGGCTGGCTCCCTGGGGAGGCAGGGAGCTAAAGGAGTGGGGGCTTGTGCTCAGAGGACTTCCCACTCTGCTTTTTAAAAAAGAAAAGGCAGCATTAATCCAAGCATCAGAGCTATGCCTACGAATCTAATGACAATAGTATTACTTGCTTTCAAAAACCCTTTTATCATTTCCTTTTCTTTCCTATCTCTTTCCACAGCATTATTATAGACCAGGGCTTCATGACCAAGAAATAGTGAATCCATTTGGTTAAGTTTGTCAGATTGGTGACTGGCATTGTGTGAAGACCAAAGGTCTGCGTGAATGACTGCATTTTTAATGAATTGACCAGCTATTTGTCATCACATGAACAGAATGTAATGCTATGTACTGCAAACTGCTGTGAAGCATAATGAACCCAGCTTTTCCAAGGCCTGTTTTCATTTCTAGAATAGGAGGGGGCTCCATTTTGAGGTTCGGTGAGAATTCATTGGCCCATATAGAAATATGAGCCAAGAAGGGAGTTTCCTTTTCGCTTGGGATCTAAGACATGGCTGGTTCCTTCAGGTAGGTAGGTGTTGTGTATTCTCAGAGTTTTCCTATATGGGACAGATGCCAACTCAAAGTTACTCTTGTTGGTTGCGTTTTAAGTGGTAAGAACTAGAAGTGTGCGTTAAGCATGGCTGCTGCCAGCAAAATGGTGCTCTTGTGCAAATTAGAGAAAGGCACCCTCTCCTGGCTGGCAAATTGTAGAAAGGCACCCTCTTCTGGCCAACTCTAGGCTTGGAAAAGGGAGTGATGGCTGAATTTCATTCCTACACCCTTGTGCAGGGCACAACCTGCACAACGTCACCCACAGCCCTAAGTGCGTGTGAATATGTGTGGATGGAGAGTATAGGCACGTTCTCAAGAGGGAAGAGAGGAGGCTCAGGAACTAGGAGGGCTGAGGGGACTCTCTTTACACAGTTCTCCCTCCTCACAAAGCGAACCCTCTCCCGTTCTCTCATGTCCTTTCTGAAAGCCTCCTCCCGAAAGTCAAAAGCCTCCTCCCTTTCCTCCTCTGAGTTCTCTCTCTCCCCCTTCCCCTTCTGCCTCTTCTCCTTCTCCCAATAATATCATCCATCCACCTCATAGCTCCAACAGGTGACCCCAAAGAAGATCTGCCATTTATTGAGAATTTATCACATTGTGCTAAGCTTTGACACACATTAACTCATTTCATCTTCACAATTCTTTGGTGCTGTTATTATCTTCAATTTCCAACTTCTTAGAGTATTTAAGGAATTTGCCAAAGCCACACCACTAGTAGGGGGCCATGCCAGGATTAGAATTCATGTTTATTTGACTCCAAGTTAATAATCTTAAGCTTTGTGCTAACCTCCCTAAATCTCCAACTACTTCCCTGCTTTCTCCCCTGAGTTCCAGATCACATTACTTCCTGGCTAGTCCACTTGTTCCTATTGTGCCAGATGTTAAAAATTAAACCATTAAAGCGTCAAAGCATCTTGACATGGTGATCTCTTCTTGACAGCATCTTTCTCCTGGAATCTTGTGTTTTGTTTGACTCCTTTCTCTTCCTAATCTTTCATATTCAAGAGGTTCTTGTTTATAGACCCTACTTTTGCCTTTTTTTTTTCCCCAAAATTTCCCCTACTTTTCCTTTCTTGTTGCCTCCTACTTATTTTAGGATCCTATGATCCCTTACCTGAAGTTCTGCTGCACTTTCTAACTGGTCCTTCATAGCACTATCAAAATTATTCCCCCAGAATTAAAGCCCCAGTGGCCATTCCCCCACTCAAAATTCCTCAGTGCCTCCTTGGCCTATTGCATAAAAGTTAGAATTACCTCCACTGCCTGGCATTCAATGTTTTCCACAATATGACTTGCTTGACTTTCTTTCCTTCTTTCTTTCTTTCTTTCTTTCTTTCTTTCTTTCTTTCTTTCTTTCTTTCTTTCTTTCTTTCTTTCTTTCTTTTTCTTTCTTTCTTTCTTTCTTTCTCTTTCTTTCCTTCCTTCCTTCTTTTCTTTTCTTTCCTTCTCCTCTTTCTTTCTTTCCTTCTTTCTCTCTCTCTCTTTCTTTTCTTTCTTTCTCCTCTTTCTCTCTCTCTTTCTCCTTCCTTCCTTTCTCTCTTTCTCTTTCTTTCTTTCTTTCTCTCTCTCTCTCTCTCTCTTTCTTTCTTTCTTTCTTTCTTTCTTTCTTTCTTTCTTTCTTTCTTTCTTTCTTTCTTTCTTTCTTTCCCTCCCTCCCTCCCTCCCTCCCTCCCTCCCTCCCTCCCTCCCTCCCTCCCTTCCTCCCTTCCTCCCTTCCTCCCTTCCTTCCTTCCTTCCTTCCTTCCTTCCTTCCTTCCTTCCTTCCTTCCTTCCTTCCTTCCTTCCTTCCTTCCTTCCTTCCTTTTCTTTCTTGTTGTTTTGAGTCAGAGTCTCACTCTGTTGCCCAGGCTGGAGTGTGGTGGTACAGTCTCAGCTCACTGCAAACTCCACCTCCTAGGTTCAAGCGATTCTCCAGCCTCTGCCTCCTGAGTAGCTGGAATTACAGACACCTACTACCACGTCCGGCTAATTTTTGCATTTTTAGTAGAGATGGGTTTTCACCACGTTGACCAGGCTGGTCTCGAACTCCTGACCTCAAATGAGCCATCTGCTTCGGCCTCCCAAATTGCTGGGATTATAGGAGTAAGCCACCACACCAGGCCTCAATCCCCCTTTTCAATTTCATCTCTTCCCAGGTTGCCCCATATCCTTCTCATGCTCCAAAGCATGATCCTCTTTTCCATAAAGCCCTTTCACATTCCCACAGTCTGATTCAGTCATCCTGGAACCTTCATAATGCTTTCTCTGTCACTATGTTGTGGCATCTCCAGCCTGCCTTTTCTAGAGGTCATAGCACAGGCCCCCTCAATTGGCCCAGTGTTGTGCCCTCTATAGCAACAGCCTCACATTTCCTTTTACATGCTGAAATGGGAATTTTGAAAAATAATCAAAACATGAATATGAACACCCTTTCCTCTGGTGATCCTGCAAACCAATCAGCTAACTGGATTATTTTTTATTTAGATGACTTGGTTGGCTAGCCAACCAAGAGGAAAGCTAAAGAACATGTCCACAATGCTGAAAATAATACCATTAAAGAGTGTGTTTAAAAATAGAGGGGTAGGCCAGGCACAGTGGCTCACACCTGTAATCCCAGCACTTTGGGAGTTTGAGGTGGGCGGATCACCTGAGGTCGGGAGTTCGAGACCAGCCTGACCAACATGGAGAAACCCCATCTCTACTAAAAATACAAAATTAGCCAGGCATGGTGGCGCATGCCTGTAATCCCAGCTATTTGGGAGGCTGAGGCAGAAGAATCACTTGGACCCGGGAGGTGGAGGTTGCAGTGAGCTGAGATCGCACCACTGCACTCCAGCCTGGGGAACAAAAGTGAAACTCTATCTCAAAAAATAAAATAAAATAAAATAAAATAAAAATAAAAAGAGGGATCCAGGTGCAGTAGTGTGTGCCAGTAATCCTGGCTACTTGGGAGGCTAAGGTGGGAGGATCGCTTGAGTCCAGGAGTTTGAGGCCAGCCTGGACAACATAGCAAGACCTCATCTCTGAAAAAAAAATTATAGGAATATGATTGCATAAATCTGTAAACATAACAATATAACATCGAATTACACACTTTGAGTGGATGAATTGTGTGGTATGTGAGTTATATTTGCATAAAGCTGTTTTAAAAAGTGAAGAGTTGGGGATTTTACAATATTTTTAGCTCTAATATCTAAGTCTTTTGTATAATTTCTAGACATTTAGTGCACATTTTCAGGAATACATTATTTACAGCAGTAGAGGACTGCAGCTGGTTTGCTTCATTATCATCACCCCAAACTCTTCTACAAGACCGATCACCTGTGACATTCCCTGCTGTGCCCATTACAAAGTCTTGAACAAAGAGTATTCAGCTGAATTCAGTGGTCCCTGTTTGAAGGTAGCCAATGTTTATACCATAAAATAACAGTACCTAAGATAATACATAAGATAATAACCGTACCTAAGAATTGTGAAGATGAAATGAACTAATGTGTGTCAAAGCTTAGCACAATGTGATAAATTCTCAATGAATGGCAGATCTTATCTGGGGTCACCTGTTGGAGTTATGAGGTGGATGGATGATATTACTGGGAGAAGGAGAAGAGGTGGAAGGGGAAGTGGGAGAGAGAGAACTCAGAGAAGGAAAGGGAGGCGGCTTTTGACTGGCATCAAGGGCCATAGGCTTGAAAGTGACCTCCTTTACCCCAGGGCTCTCAGTGAGGCTGGTGATGTTGGGAGGGAGTGCGGGGAGGGGGAGCCAGGTAAATCTAAGGCTCAGGCAGAGGAAAGGGGAAAGAAGAGAGGAAGACAAAAGGAGAGGGCGGAAGGGAGAGACAGAGGGACCCAGAGCAAGGGTGGTGAGTCCAGGTGCTCTCAGGGATAGAAAGCAATGCTACTCAGGCAGAACACACAGAGAGGAGTCAAAATCACAGCAATTTACCCCAGCAACCAAAATGTAATTAGAAAACATACTATTCTTTACTTGCTTCTCTAAGCTCTATGAGAGAAACATAGATCACAGCCATGCTTTCTAAAGTTGCCTTTCTCCCCCACTTCTCTCCTCTCTCCCCCTCAAAAATTATCCCTACACCTGCCCCTCTTTCTTTCTCTTTCTCTCTCCCACCTTCTCTCCATCTCTCACCTCCAACCAAACAAAACAACTACCGAATTTCCTACCAACCCCAGTCGGCTCACCTTTCCTTCTTCTCCCCCTCCCGCTTTCCTTCCTATTAGGAAGCCAAAAAGCCCCCAAAGGATGGTAGAAAAGCAAAACCAGAATCCTGTTCAGGGAGCCGGAGGAGGAGAAAGGCCAGGAAAGCTTATAGGGTCATTATTTCCCTCCTGTCGCAGGGGTTTCTTCTCACCGGCAAACCATACTTTAAAAGAAAAAGAGAGGAAAGAAAATGTTCCAGTGTCAAGTTCTACTTGGAGGTGACCCCAGTACCCTCAAGTGCAAAATCTGTCTCTCCCCACTTCCCCAGCTTTTGGGCCACCTGGAAGGGGAATTGCAGCCCTACCTGTCTATGCTGATGGCACAGAGGTTCAGGATGCTGGCTGTACACATCATGACATCCAGGGTGACAAAAACATCGCAGCAAACGCGGCTGAAATTCCAGACTCCACCTGTCACCTGGGTATCAGAGACAAGGATGTTAGTGTTTACCCCAGTGAAGGAGCAACAACCTAGTTAGCCCTATTGTCTTTCCTATGCTGCGTAGTGTAGATGTTGGCACTCCTGCTCCCTGTGTACCATTGTTCCTACAGGGCAGACGAACATCGAGGGAGTGCCAGGCTATCCAAGATTGGTTGCCTAAAGAAAGGACACATTCACAGAATGTTAGAATGCTAATGCTGGAAGTGATCTTCCAAGTCAATTAGTACAGTGATTCTCAAAGTGTGGTCCACAGTGGGGTGTTATTAAAGATGTAGATTTCTGAATCCTTCCTATACCTACTGAGTCAGAATCTTTGGCTCTGTGGTCCGTAAATCTTCATTTTTGTTTTTTTACATTCATTTTATTTTTTGAGAGGGAGTTTTGCTCTTGCTGCCCAGGCTGGAGTGCAATGGCTCGATCTCGGCTCACCGCAACCTCTGGCTCCCGGGTTCAAGCGATTCTCCTGCCTCAGCCTCCCGAGTAGTTGGGAATACAGGTATGCACCACCAACCCCAGCTAAAACCTTCATTTTTAAATAAACACTCCTGTACATACCAAGGTTTGAGAATCACTGTTGAAGTTCAAACTCAGGAGGCAACTAATGCTCCTTGTGGTTAAGTGATAACTTACTCATAGATGCTCAGCTGGTGGTAAAAGAACTTCGGTGACTGCCCGATGCATACATTGTGCCAAAACTGTGTCTCTGAAGTCCTTCACCCAGTAGAGAGCTCATCATGTACTCAAGAAATAAGTTAAGAACACATTTTTCATGAAATTTACCTCCAAAGTAAAAATATATCTGGCTTCAGGTTATAAAGCTTGGAAACATTCTGAAACAACATCTATGGGAATCTATATAAAATAAGTCTGTGCCAATGTGACTGCCTTCAACACTCTCCCTCCCCATCCACATCCCAAAAACCAAAAGGTGGGGAAAAGGGCTGGATTCTGTTTACTACTCAGAATTCATGAGGATGGTTTCAACCTCATGCATCTATCTATACATGTGCTTCAAGCTCCATAACATCCTCTGAGTAATGCTTACAGTCAGGAATTTAGGTAACATCATTTATATTCTAGTATATTTCTATTTATTTTTAAAACTTTTGCATAGCCTAATTGAATCAGGAAGATGTGTCAGGGAGATTGTCACCTTTAAAATGTCCACCAAAGGCCACCAATGGACCGCAAGGCTTTGTGCAGTTACCAGCTTCTTGCCTGGGGGGGTGGGCTGTCATTCTTGGGGACCCTAGTTCTCAGGGAGAAACCTGCCAGGCTTTGTGACTCTGGCTGTAGCTAAGTATTCACAATACCCCTCCTGAATAGGCCCAATGGCCATTTAAGAGCAAGAAAGTGAAAAATGGTACAGTAGCCTTCTCAACAAGAAAACAGATACTGACCAAGTGACTGTGCATAAAGATAGCGCTATTCCTTCATCTGGATTCTCTATTCAAGGATCTCCTTATATGACCAGGTCACTTTACTGTTCATTTCTGTTTTATCCCAATAAAACAAGGTCCTAAAAGGCCGTCTATCCTTCCTCGTCCCTAATAACTTCTTCCCCTTGGATTTATTTCTTTTTTTGCATCTCATTTTATTCCTATGTTTGGTCATCTCCAGACTGTTTTGAGAAACCCTGACTAATGATTTTTTGTTTAAAAGCAAGAATGAAAAGTTAAAACTAGTGAAGAAATCATCATATTTTTCATTTGGTTTTGGATTTACTGTCTCTCTTTTAGTTTGACCAATTGGCTCTATGTAAATAAAGGTTGAATATGAATTTATAGGAATCCTGAGAATAAAAAGCTTTTAAAAGATTGAGAGGTAAGAATTCTGATCTAAAGAGTCATAATAACACAATGATTTAGGGGAACCAGGAGAATAAAAGATGTTTTTGTTCATTATATAGGACAGTTGCATACTGTAAAAGCTTCTTGCAAAAGCTGATTTTGTATGCTAAATTTTATTTCAACATTATATCTACTCTGCAGTTAAGGTTTTTAAAAACCCTTTTTGGCATAACTGTGAACACATGTTTGTTTATGTGTGTTTCGGGCTAGGGTAGGTGAGAAAGGATAATTAGGATAACAGCAAACTTCAGTGTTTGCTGGATATTCATTCATTCATTCATTCATGCACTTATAAAGCAAATACTTGTGAAGCTCTTAGTACTTGCTTTGTAGGAGTGTATGTCATATGTGTTGAGAGGTTTTACAAAATGTACTACAGAGTCTATCCTTAAAGAATTTACAAGATAACTGGAGAAGTAAGGCATTCTTCAATAAAATACTAGAGATCATCATGATATCCTAATCTTGTTAATAGGAATTAACATTTATTGAGAATTCACTGTACATGTGTTACCAATCCACATGACCCGTTCCACGAATTTCTATAACTTTGAAACTTCAGACTTTGAAAACTGAATTTGTTTTTATTATATGTGTTCTTAGAGATTTTTGAAGACAAGTTATACATTTACTTGATAAGAGATGGAGTTATTGTTACTTAACCAACACCAAGAGGAGCAGGAAGATTTGCTTGTTCACTGCTGCATCCCCACTCCCAGGGCAGGGCCCAACCATGAAAATACATTCTGAAATAATAAATGGCCTCTGACATAATCTGTCATAATAACAGCTAACATTTAGTGAATGCTTACTAAGTGCCTGGTGTTCTGCAAAGCACTTTACATACATGACTTCTATTGCTGATTATAATTCTATGACAGAGGATTATTATCTTCATTGCAGAGGAAGAACCTAAAAGCTTAGAAAGAATAAGCACTTTGTCCAAGGTCACAGGGCTAGTACAGGCAGACAGAGCATTGGAATGTAGGTTGTTACCCACCCTGCTACAGGGAAGTATTAGGTGAGGAGGGGTAGTTGTTGGAAAAGGGATGATACCTTTGGAAGGATGATACCTGTTGGAAGCAGGGGAAAGAAGAAAACCAGGTTCTCCTCAGGGCTTTTTGTGTGGCAGACCATATCATCTCCTTTCTAGGGAAAGAGACACTCTCCTGATTGCCTCTATCCCAGGGTTCAAAGAATAGTGCAAGAGACAGTAGTACGTGCTGCCTTTGGGGCTGGTGAAAGTACACAGACAGTTTTCTTTAATACCCCTCCTGCTTAGCCCCCAAAGGCCAAAGCCCCCAAGCTGTTCTCTGGCTTCCAGGCTCCCACTGGCCCGTCATCCCATTCCGGCTATCCTCTTTTCCCATCTTCTGATTCTGCCATCAAAATTCTCATTCCCTCCTTGATTTCAGCTAAGAGTCAAGAAGAAAACAATCTGATTAGCTGATTAAAATAATTCCCACTAAGGTGCCATCACTTAGCCTTCCCTGGAGCTTACACATTAAAATTAGTCTCTAATTGGTGGGACTTGTAATGATTTTTTTTTTTTTCTATTGGCATCCTCCACATCAAGCAACTAATAGTAAGGGATCAATAAAGTGCATCTAGGTGCCAAGAATATGCTAGTAACTCTCACACATTTTCTCATCGCAACCTGAAGAGGTAAATGTGATTTCTAACTTATAGATAAAGAAATGGAGACCTGGAATGGTTGAGTAATTTACCTAAGGACACATAGCTTGTAAAAGGAGCTAGAATTTCAACCCCTTTATATTAACCATTACTCTTCCTGCCTCCGAAGGTTAGTGGCTTGCACTTCTGAGATGTGTACAATTTAACTCCATTCTAGTATCATAGGAGGTAGAGGAGTTCGTGTGTGTCCATCCATTATCCCTATAGCCATGGTCTAATGAGTGCCCATGATGTGTCTGATACTTTGCTTGGACGGATGTATTGAAACAAACCTGTTTTTGTTCCCAGGATCTCAGAATACAATGTGTGCCTATTACCAGAAGTAATGTGTGAATGGGTATGGGTGAGCTGAGGGCCCAGGAGATAGGTACTTAAAAAACAGCTATGAGGCAATGTGATAGGCACCGAAGGTGAGATAGGTACGAAGTGTTGGAGGATTATGAAAGGCAAAATGATTTTTGAAATTAAAACAGATAAAAGTGAAAAAAGGCCGGGCATGGTGGCTCATGCCTGTAATCCCAGCCCTTTGGGAGGTAGAGGTGGGTGGATCACTTGAGGTCAAGAGTTCGACACCAGCCTGGGCAACACGGTGAAACCCCCGTCCCTACCAAAAATACAAAAATTAGCTGGGTGTGGTGGTGGGCACCTGTTATCCTACCTACTTGGGAAGCTGAGGCATGAGAATTGCTTGAACCTGGGAGGCGGAGGTTGCAGTGAGCCGAGATCATGCTACTGCACTCCAGCCTGGGTGATAGAGCAAGACTCAGTCTCAAAAAAAAAAAAAAAAAAAAAAAGTGAAAAAAAATCAGATTGATTGAGGCTTTTTAGAGACACGATTCTTTCTCCTGCATTCTAATGAATAACTCACTTCAGAATTATACAGAAACCAGGTGGTGTTACTCTTACTTGCTAATGAATGTAACTAACTTCCTGTGGCAACACAGAAGTTGAGTAAGCAGGAAAGTGTCCTCAGGTACTGAACTTGTCTATTGATTTCAAAAGACACAGCCTAGGGCAGCATTCCCCAAATTTACTGATTATAAGGCAGCATTTCTTAAACCTCCAGATGCTCCTGTTAAACAAAATGATTCTTAGGCCTCACTCAGAGTAATAAGTCCCTCAAGTGATTCTTATTGTCTTGATTTGGGAGACACTGGTCTGGGGTTAAGGGGAGCATAAAATGATCCTCAGAAATGGTTGTTCCTAAAGCAGAGTTTCTTAAGCATTCTTTATCCTGTGGATTTTGTTAGCTTCATGATCCCCTTCTCAGAAGAATGCTTTTTGTTTTGAGACGGAGTCTCACTCTGTCGCCCGGCTGGAGTGCAGTACTACAATCTCGGCTCACTGCAACCTCCACCTCCCGGGTTCAAGCGATTCTCCTGCCTCAGCCTCCTAAGTAGCTGGGATTATAGGCTCATGCCACCAGGCCCAACTAATTTTTGTATTTTTAGTAGAGACGGGGTTTCACCATGTTGGCCAGGCTGGTGTCGAACTCCTGACCTCAGGTGATCCACCCACCTTGGCCTCCTAAAGTGCTGAGATTACAGGCATAAGCCACCACGCTTGGCCAGAAGAATGTTTTTAAAGCATGAAATAAATACAGTGGTTCATAAAGGATATCAATTTTATTGAAATATAGTTATCAAAGTGTTTAAAATATATGTGTTCCTTTAATAATTCATTAAATAACAAGATCTAGTGGCAGGTCCAACATTTGTATAATTTCATAGTAATGATGAGTATAAGTGATGTTTCAAGATGTCTGCAACAATCATAATGTGGTTTGAAAATATAAATATCATCAATGTGCAGGAAGGAGTGTTAAAAAGTTAAACAAAATTTGGGAGGCTGAGGCAGGAGAATCACTTGAACCCGGGAGGTGGAGGTTGCAGTGAGCTGAGATTACACCACTGCACTCCAGCCTGGGCAACAGAGTGAGACTCCATCTCAAAAGGAAAAAAAAAAGTTAAAAAAATTGAGAAAAAAAATCTGTGATTTCTACTGGTCACACTAAAGATTTCTTCTGCTGTAGGTTGATAGCTACATTTGGAATTAAAGGAAATTCTAAATTTCATCTCAGGGAAAATAAGTGAGTAGTTTTATTTACATCCAAGTTGATGGACTCCCCAGATTAAGAACTCCAACTCTAAAGGGATGAATTTTTAGTTATTTGGAAATATCTAAGAGGCAAAAGTAGAAGTACTTCTCTAATTAGCCTCTTCAGTCCATTTTGCTTGCCACATTTGGAGTATTTCTTGGTGGGAGGGTTGCTGTGGGGCAAAACAGAATAATAAATAAGGATTTTTCACTTCTCTTCATCTTAATTTCTCCATCTGTGAAATGGGGGGTTTGTAGCTTATTGGTTCCCAAATGTCATAGCAGATGTCTAGCTGGTTGCACAAGTCATGTAAGGTGGGAGTTGGGCTTGGGGCTCATTATAATTACTCTAGAGTTCCGGGGCTGCCCTGGAAATGCTGGTTTGGTAGACCTGAGGTAGACCCAACAGTTTCTTTTTTTTTTTTTTTTTTTTTTGAGACAGAGTCTTGCTTTGTCACCCAGGCTGGAGTGCAGTGGCATGATCTCGGCTCACCCTCCCGGGTTCAAGCAATTCTTCTGCCTCAGCCTCCCAAGTAGCTGGGATTACATGTACCTGCCATTATGCCCAGCTAATTTTTGTATTTTTAGTAGAGACAGGGTTTTACCATGTTGGCCAGGCTGTTCTCGAACTCCTGACTTCAGGTGGTCCACCCGCCTCAGCCTCCCAAAGTGTGGGGATTACAGGTGTGAGCCACCACACCCGGCCAACAGTTTGTATTTTTAACAAGCAGTCTCTCTTTCCCTTATGCTATAAATTGTGTCCCCCAAAATGCATGTGTTGGAAACTCAATCCCCAATGCAACAGTGTTGGGAGATGGGGCCTAATGAGAGGTGATTAGCCTTGAGGACTCTGCCCTCGTGAATGGATTAATGTTGTTGTGGGAGTGGCTTCCTTATAAAAGGACAAGTTCGGTCCCCTTTTGCCTCTCTTCTGCCCTCCCACCTTCCACCATGGGATGATAGCATGAAAGCCTTTCCCAGATGGAGGTCTCTTGATCTTAGACTTCCAAGCCTCCAGAACTGTAAGAAATAAATCTGTTCTTTGTAAATTACACAGCCTCATGTATTCTGTTGTAGCTCCACAAAATGGACTAATACACCCCCTAACGAAAGTTTAGCTCAGACTGCTCAAAGTTTAGGTGCATTAGAAGTATGGAGGAGCTCATTTCAATATGAGACTCCAAGACTCATCCTCAGAGATACGATATCATTAGAATATGGCCAGGAATTTCTTGTGGTTGGATCACACTGTGGAAATGATGGCAAAAATAATCTCCAAGCCTTTCCAGCTTTAATATTCTATGACTTTTTATCAAAATCCAGAGTTTGGTGAAGAGATCGTGAGAATCTCCTGTTTTTGTTTTCCAGTAGGGAGGTCTTAAATTGCTATCACTTGGGGTTTTTTGAGCTGTGGTAAAACTTTCCTTTAAAAAAACTCACTTCTTTATTTTTAATAATCAATATCATTACAAACTCAAAGATTCCTCCCTTCCTAAAATTTTGCTCTTCTTTCCTTTCATCACCATCCGACCTCGATTGCTTTTTCTGTGGTGCGTTTCCTTGCCTGAACTCATCCTGTTCTATCTTGCTTGACTACCTTTCTTAATCCTCAAGTTATCCTCCTGTCTATACTGGGACCCAAGTAGTCTGAGTTTAGTATTCCAAATGTTCCCCTGGCTGCTTGTACTGCCTTTCTATCCTGATAAAAGTGCTTTAAACATCACAAAAGGTGCTTCACTGAGTGGAACAAAATAAGATGTTTGTGCTTGGAGAGGAAGCTCCGGAGTGCAGACGGTAAAGCAGGAAATTAAAATCTTGAGAGGAAATCTGAGATAGAACTATTTGGGATGCCTCAGAAAAGTTGAGAAAATGTTGCAAACTGATTTAAACAGATAGCCAAGCCAGGAGTCCTCTGAAATATAATCTGTGAGGTCACCTGCTTGGTTTTTGTCCTGAACTTCTCTGCCAGGTTTGAGGACAGAGAATACTGAAGAACGTCAGTGACTGGTCCCTGTGAGCCCCCTTATGTATACCCAAGTGAAGGCTCCTCTGTGTCTTAAAGATGAGAATGATACCAATGAAAGCTGACTGTGGTTCCCACTTACAGACTATCCTCTTCCATCTTTCCAATAAATAGGCCCTAGATTCCACTGGGAATCTGTGAGATCCCTGGGCAGTGTCCAAGGAAGAAACACATAACCTGTGTTAAATCAATTTTTCAATTTGAAAATCATGTGCCACAAACCAGTCCAATCAGAGCACATCTTGATACCTCTACTAGAAATTCTAAGAAAAGGATTTTCTCTCTTGCCGTGAATGGTGTGGTATGGACATGTGAGGCCTATAGCTTGTCCTGTTGCCTGCAGGTAAGGTCAGTATATGGGAAAAGGCAGAGCTGAGAGAATTGTAGGGAAATGGAGCTGGTGCCCTGATGGAACTGTGCCTGCAGCCCACCCTCCCAGAGGACTTTATAAAGTTCCTGGTATGACAGTCAATGCATTCTGTTTTTTCATTTAAGCCAATTGGAGTTAAGTTTTTTTAAACTTATAATTAAAAGTGTCTTAAGTGAGATATTTATGGATCAAAAGTTTTGGTTATCAAAATACTCTATCAGTTGATGACAGCTGTGTCTAACATCAGCTCAAGGTGGAAAATGTTGTTGTCACCTCCATGTTATGCACTGAAATCCATGTCTTCTGACTCCCAGTTCTGAGTCTTTTTCTTGCAGCATGACACTGTGTTGAAATGACATTCATCCCAGTGAATTCCAATAAAGGCAATGTGATACTTTATTGCCTACCTCAGAGCAATTCCCCACCCCTACATCTTTTTAAAATAAAACACACATTTTCATTTTTTCGTTTTTAGCTTCCTTTGCAGCTAAAGGTGGCCTCATGACTAAGTTCTGGCCAATTAAGCTTATGTGAAATCTCTTAGAAACATACTTCAAGCTACTACAGGAAAAGTGCTCTCTCTCTCTCTCATTTACTGCTGTCCCTATCCATCCTATTTTTGAATACTGCCACGGTGCTAGGGGGCTATGGCAACATACAGAACTAGGCCAGCTTGCCAAGGATGGCGAAGAGGAAGGATGGAAATGTCTGGTCTGTGATGACACCATGGGGCAGCTGAACCAACACAACAATTCTTTTCCTCCAGAATTCTGGTTATTTGAAAACATTAAATGTAATTAAGTCACAACTAATCAAGATTTCCAATATTTACAGCCAAAACATTCCTACGTCATAAATACTGGTGTCTGGCAAAATGAGCCAATTTTCCTTTGAAGAAGGTGGATGTGTTCAAATCAAAGCACATGAGGCTATGAATTTGGTGAATCTTTGGATCCCAAAATGGTGTTCTCCTCATGTATATCTTATCTTCCTGGGGGCCCTCAAGCCTATAGCAGTCTCGGTGATCAACATTGCACCCTTTTCTTTTCCAAAGGGAGCTCTTAGGTAAAATTTAGTAATTACTAGAGTAGCTACTCAAACTGCACTATCATTAGGACAAGTTAGTGAGAATAACACTTTGCTTCTTCTTGAGGCACATGGATTTATATATCCATAGCCCATATTTTAAGGGCTCAAAGTGCTCTTTTCTTTCATTAAGGTGCCTCATCTGCCTCTAAGGAAAGACAGGAAAACATTTGAGATTAAGAAAAGTGTAGACTGATGTAAGATAGAGAGACTTGGTCCTCTGTATTCTTCACTGGCTTTAGGGCCTCTTTTTGGTCTTACCAACTTGCTTCAAGACCCAGTCAGTGCCTTGAAGCAAGTTGGTAAGACCAAAAAGAGGCCCTAAAGCCAGTAAGGAGATGTCTCTGCTCCCCCAAATCTTCCTGATGTGCATGTAGATTTTAAAAATCATGCTCTTATTGCTTCTCAGCCTTTTGGTTAAGATCAAATGTAAAAATTATGATCTTGATCACTGAATACCTACACGAAATAACCTGTTGGACAGAGGGCAAAGTATTATGGTTTTTGTGGGGAGAAACCAAGAACTCCACCAGAGCTGTTCTCACGGAAGAAAACCCATAGGTACTGCTACAGTGATTTCTTTAAGATTTCCTGTCATTTTCTGTAGTCTCAGCTGCCCCTCTATGCTCAGCAGTAGGATAGGAGCACCACTATATCAGAAGGTGTGGCTGGAAGGGGATGCCATGGATTTCTAGTGTGGAAAAGTCATGATGTCCGTCTCCTAAACCAGTATATACAGATGGTTTCCAGTATGGTCCAACCAGAGTCCTATAAATAATCACAAATACGTAGCCAACAAACGCCCCTGAGTGGCTTTGTCACAGACACCAAACGCCTGGTTTTATCTTAGAGGGAATAAAAATGCTCATTAGAGTGAAGGTCCACTGCCTATGTTTCTTTCTGACATTCATCCTTCTGGAGGACTTAAGAATCCTTGGAACATATAGAAATGCACAAAAACATTTTAGGAGGATGATGGCAGTGCTATGAGTCATTGACCAATTCATATTGGCTGGTTGCAACTTAAGTGCCTCATTCTTGAACAGAAATGTCACATGCTTTGAATTTTTTTTCAGGCTCATTATTGTTGGATGTCAAATAACAAATAGCTCATCCCCAAACGTCCTCTCACCAAAAAGTCTGACTGTAACAATAGATAGGGAGGCAGATGGTATTAACAGGAACAGCCCATATAATGCATACATTACAGAGAAGATTCATTTCATCATGCATATACCAAATGTTATAATAGTTAGCATGTATTGTGTGCCAGGTAGTATGTTTAGGCTACAGGAAATGAAGAATAAAGATCTAGTCTCTGACTTCAAGGTTGACTCAGACTAATTGGGTTGACAGAAAAATCAAGATAATTATAAGACCCTTCACCCTTCCCACTAGGATTATCCTAACTGGAAAGAATAAATACATATTTTTTCCTGAAGAATTCCCTTAGCCTTTAGATCTACCCAGCCTAGTTGTTTTTCTTCTTTTCTTTTTATTTCTCTATTTTCTTTTTTTCTTTCTTCACATCTCCCCCTTGAGATAATAAGTCTAATTTTAGTTCCCAGCCATTCTTTAACAAAGGTATTAGCATAGGCAGTCTATGTACAAGGTTTTTGCTCTCCCATGATATGTCACACTTAATTAACTGTCACTTTTGCTATCAATATTAACTGAGATATTAATTTGATGAATCTTAATTTCTCTTAATCATAGCATCATTTCGATCCTTCAGTGGATACCTCTTTAAAATGACACACAGTAGAGAGGAGAAATATTAATAGTATACTCAGGTTTTTTTTTTTTTTTTAAATCACATCTTAAGTAACTGCATGTTTTCCTGGTAAGAATATCTGTTTCTTGAACAGATATGGTCATCCTGATTTCCTTGTTAGCAAATGGGTGTTTTGTCTTGACCACCTCCTGGCTCTCTTTTGTACTCCCAATTGAAAATACTTTCAAATTTAATAAATGTTTCTCCCCAAAAGAATTCACCAGGATCTGCTGCACTATCTGTCTGGCAAAGGCTCTGTACTATTCATGGACACGTGGAAAATACACATTTGAGGGTTTTGTCTGTTCCTTTGGTAGCAGAGTCTACGAAGAGCTGGTACCCAGGAGGAAACAGCAAAGAGGGACTGAACCATCGAAAGAAGTCTGATCTGTTTGCTGGTCATTCTTTCTATCTTTCCCTACATTCACTAATTTTTTTATATATATAATTCTTTTTTTCCCCCTGGCCTCACATCCCTCCTGCACACCCTTACCCTCATATACATTGAGCACTGGTGAAGATGCCTTCTGGACTGCCTCACCCAGCCCACCATGTCATTGAGACATGTCTGGCACAGAGAATAAACTCTAGGCCATATTAGGAAGAGTTCCATCACTCAAATCCTGTCACCTGAACACTGGAGACCCACGAACAGAATCATTCTCAGCGCCCTGGTTCTGACACAGGTGGAGGATGGGATGGTGACTGTTTTCCAGAGCTTTAACGCTCTCATTAAAGGGAGAATTAGAGTTTTCCTTTCTTCCTCAGTTCCTGACTGTTTGGGGAGTCTTCTGAGCCCCGAAGGCCGGAACTCAGGGAAGACAAATACAAGCACAGTCATAGAGACAGCATGTGCCTGAAGTCTACTCACCTCCAGGTATACCACCCAGGGCATCACCAAGGTGGCCACCAGCAAGTCTGCCACAGCCAGGCTCACTACTAGGTAGTTGGTGGTAGTCTGCAGGGCCCGCTCCTTCAGCACAGCCATGCATACCAGGCCATTGCCGAAGACGATGGCCAGGATGAGCGCGCAGTAGGAGAGGGCATAGTAGGCATGTGGGCGGGCCTGGCTGGCACCTGTGGAGTTCTCCACCCCACAGGTGTAGTTCAGGTGGCCACTCAGCTGGCTCAGAGGTGCCATAGCCCAGGGGGAGGTACGTGATGCCAAGGGGCTTCCTGTGAGGAGACAGAAAACAATATTAATAAAATCAGACTCTTTGGAGCTTGGTTGCTTAGTTACATTTTTTTATTTATTGCATCAACAAATATTTATTGAGCATTTTCTATATAGTAGGCACTGTTGTGAGAGTTGGAGATACAGCAATGAACAAAACAGATAAAATCTAATTCCTCCTCTTTGAAGCTCCCATTCTAGAGGGGAAGACAGATAATAAACAAGACAAATAAAAGATGTGGTGTGTTCGATAATGATATGTATATTGGAGACAAATCAAGGAGGGGGGTAAGTAATGGGTGAAGATTGTATGTATGTGAGTGAGTATCTGAGTATAATCAGGAACTCCTCATGGAGAAATCAGCAATTGAGTCAAGACCTGGAGAAGATCAAGAAGCAGACCATGCAGATATCAGATGGGATAGCAGTCTGAGCAGTGAGAACAGCAGGTGCCAGCAAGAAAGGCTAGCACATAGAAGGCATAGGACGGAGGCCAGTGAGGCTGAAGACAAGTGAGGCAGGAGTAGAATAGGAGGGTGTGAGGTAGAGAGATTGTGCAGGGCTATTGAAAGTACCATGCTTGGACTCTGAGTGAGACGGGAAGCTGTTGCAGGATTACAAACCCAGCTCTACTGCTTCCTAACTCTGGGACCTTATGCATACTACTTTACCTCTCTGAGCTCCAGATTATTCCCATGTAAAATGTGGGAATAATGAAACCCATCTATCTTAGTCCATTTTGGGTTGCTATTACAGAACACCTGAGTCTGGGTAATTTATAAAGAGCAGACATTTATTCTCTCACAGTTCTGAAGGCTAGGGGAAGACATAAGGCCTGCGACTTTGGGTGTAACCCTGAAACCCAAGCGAAAGTGACTCTTGCCCCAGGCTGAGTCCTCCTATAGAGGAGCCTACTCTGGTCTTCTGCTATGGTTTGAGTGTTTGTGTCTCCCTAAATTCATATGTAGAAATCCTAACACCCAATATGATGGTATTAGGAGGTGGGGGTCTTTGAGAGGTGATTAGGTTATGAGGACAGAGCCCTCATGTATAAGATTAGTGCTTTTATAAAAGAGACCCAGATAGCTAGCTAATCTCTTTTACCATGGGAGGACACAGTGAAAAGACAGCCATTTGTGAACCAGAAAGCAGGCCCTCACCAGACACTGAATCTTCTGGTGCCTTGATCTTGGACTTCCCAGCCTTCAGAACTGTGAAAAATAAATATCTGTTGTTTATAAGCTACTCAGTTTATGGTATTTTGTGATAGCAGCCCAAAAGGACTAAGGCACCCTCTACTGGTTATGCCTCTAGCCCCTACAGGATGATGTTGTAACCTCCCACAGTGCCAAGGAGAAGGTCCACTAAGTTTCCAACCCTGTCTAGACCACACTCAGGGAATTCTCTGCCCAACTGCTCAGAGCCTGTTTCCAGGACATCATGGGCCTCATTCTAAATCTGTCACCCTGAGGGAGACTATGCCATAAATGTGTAGGGTTCCTGGGGCCAAGTGGTGGCTTTCAGTTAGAGCTCAGTCAAATAGATTCTATGTAGCCTGAGGTGGGGAGATAAGAGTCCAGGGTCCCTGAGGCAGGTTAGGGGTGGGGGCCCAGCTTCTCCTATATAGTCACATTTTGTATGGAATTTTGAAGGGTCCAGGAATCTTAAATTCAAACTTGGCCTTCCACGTTGTTACGAAGGTGTATTCATCAAGGTGGGAAGATGAAACATTTTACTCAATGGTTTGTTGGTTATGACTTTAAAATATTTAAACATGGTACATATGGACCTTTATGGGAACTCTCTCTCCAGGCCCTGGCAAAAGTAGAGGCTGGCTTGGTGGCCAGAATTTGCCCTCAAGCTAGGTATCTGTAGCTCGCCCTTGATTAGGAGACTGGCCTAATCATGGCTGTCATTTTGTACCTCACTTTGAAATGTTTCAGCCTGAAATGTGAAAGAGTTAAAATGAGCAAATAATTGGGAAAGGGTGACAAACTTGGAATGAATTTAGAGAATTGTTTAAAAAAATTGTCCTTTATCTTGGCACACTGTTTGCACTCAATGTATTTTAAAACATAATAATAATTCTTGATAATAGTTATAATTTTCTCATTATTCAGAGGAGGGCAGCCGCTACCCTGGAGATAGCACCGCTGCTGCCAAGAGCTTTTGGAAAAATACAATGCTTTCTGATTGTTCAAGGATATTTCCACTTTAAGGCAGGCTCAGGCCCAAATGTCTTCCCTTTCACAACTGGGCCACTTTGGAACACAGTGGCCAGAATCCCTCTTTTCTGGGGTCTGCAGTGGTGAATAATGTCTTAGCTTCCTCTCACCTGCCAAGTAAGAGGGAGGCATAAAACCTTAGGATATTTGTTACCCTTTGGCTGGACTTTTTACTCTGCCAAGAGGTTTGACAGCTACCTAAAAATAGTATAGCTGAATGCCAGTGGCTAATTATACGAAGGGAAACCCTCAACTCTGAAAATCAATTCTGAGCCTGATGTTGGAATCACAGTTGCATGGATTTCTGATTTCTAATTTATTTTTTCCACATCTGATCTTAGGTCCTTTATAGCAGCAGTTAGGTTAAACTGTGATTGTTCAGGTAGTTTCTGATGAGTTGTAGATGTGGGAGATGAAAGCAAAGATGCGTGAGATGCTAGATTACTCTGTCTCTCAGCTAATTGTTTCAACTTCCTCCCTGCTTAGATTTTTTTTTTTTTTTTTTTTTTTAAACCAGAGTTGCTTATATAACACAGAACTGAGCTGGGCTTTCTTCTTTCTTTTCCCTCTGTTAGATATGCTAACAGATAGGAAACGGGTCTCAGGTAGGAAGAAGCAAAGAGCCTAGAGAATTCATTAACTCAATCACTCTCTAAGTAATTTACAATGATAGGCTGGTTTCCTCATCAGCAAAATGGAGATAATCATATCCACTCCATAAGGTCATTATGAAGATTAAATGAAATTTTATACATGAAGTTTGGCACTACTGACAATTTGGGCTGAATAATTCTTTGTTGAGGAGGTTGTCCTGTGCAGTGTGGGGTGTTTAACAGCGTCCTTTACATATACCCACTAGATGCCAGTAGCATACCCCTCCCCACAAGTTGGGACAATAAAAAATGCTTCTAGATGTTGCCAAATATCCCAGGGGAGGGGGGCAAAATTGCTCTCCCCATTAACAATCATCACTCTAGCATAATGTCTGGCACATAGCACCAGAAATATAGTTGCTTTTACTGTTAAGAGGAAAGTGGGAATAGATGAAGAGTTAAATAATCTACAATTGTAGAGTATCTAGTGAACTTGGAAATGATGACATTCATGGTGACCTCAGCAAACAGTGTTAGGAGTTAAAAGTGGGTAGGAGGTAAAATAATAGAGAAGGCAGAGAAATAGAAGAGTACTCCTGGCTTCATTCTTTTAAGATTCATTACATATAACACTACTTACACATTTTAATGAGCTTTTAAATGCCTTACAAAGTATTGATTTATCTTGGTCTTTATAGTTTGTTCTGGCATCTCTTAGAGTGAGTGCATAACCTATTTAAAAAGGCAGGGGAACAGAGAGTGGTTAGGTCCCCATCAGTTATGACATTTGTCCTGCTTTGCTGATGTTCAGTCCCTCAGTGCTGAATAACAGTCCGCCTGAAACACTCGTGGGGTTCCTCCTTAGTACCTCATTAAGACTTACAGAGTTTTAATTATTTGTTCTCTTTCTGTAAGAGAACAAATGAAGATGAAGACAACTACATCTAGGCTACTACTGTGTGTCAAGTACGAGTACTTTACATGCATTTTAATACTTACAGCAGCCCTAAAGGTGGATAATGATCTATTTCTTTTATGGATTAAAAAAACTGAGAGATCAATTACTTTCTCAAGATTACGCAATGTGTAAGGGGCTGATTTGAACCAAGCTTTATCTCAGGCATTCTTAAATCCCAAACTCATAATTATCTAATGGGTCTCTGCTGGGCATGGAAGTTGATGTTAATCATTCCCAGCCCTGCTTGGGGGCTCATTTCTGTAATACCAGCACTTTGGGAGGCTGAGGTGGGAGGATCACTTGAGGCTGGGAGTTTGAGACCAGCCTGGGCAAAATAGTGAGACTCCATCTTTGCAAAAATAAAATAAAAGAAAAATTAGCTGCGTGTGATGCCATGTGCTTGTATTCCCAGCTACTTGAAAAGCTGAGGCAGGAAGATTGCTTGAGTCCAAGAGTTAGAGGCTGCAGTGAGCTATAATTGTACCACTGCACTCCAGCCTGGGTGACAGAGCAAGATCCTGTCTCAAAGAAAAAACCCCACAAAACTCATTCCCAAGTTGAGGTGGATTTTACTCAACCCAGAACAAAACACTTCAGTAACAGGGTTCCATGATACATCTTCACTCATTTCACAGATCTCTGGCTGTTGCCACATCTAATCTTTTACTCAGATGCCTCCTGACACCAGTCTCCAGAGCTTTTCTGGTCTGGGCTATAATTTGGACTTGCTATATTGCCTGATAAAATTAATGATTATAGCTAAAGTTTATAAGCATTATCATCATTCAACCTCACAGCAACCTGATGAAGAAGGTAAGCACTATTATCATATCAAGTTTTCTAGATAAAAAAGGTGAGTCACAGAGAGGTTAAATATCTTGCTGAGAACACAAACCAGTAAATGATGGAGTTGATTCAACCCAAGATTTGTCTGATTCCAGAGTTCATGTTCTTAACTATGCCACTTAAGTATGCCACTTTTAGGGGTGAGGCAGACAAATGTGAAATGGGTACTAATTTTAAAATCTCACTTGTTCAGAGTATCTTATGCACATCATCTGACTAGGCTTGGTGAAGTAATGCAGGTGCACACTGCTCATAGAACCAGTGGGAGTCACATTGTTATTATTATTAGAGATAGTCTTTAGCATTTCTATGCTACTTTCTTCTTGCAAATTGCTGCCTATTTTCCTAAAAAAGATTCACAAATGCATTGCAATACATAGCATATTTATGTATTTGGGCACATTTACATTGTTGGTAAATGTACAGAGAAAAACTGTTGCTGGTTACTGAGGTCCAGTAGCTAAGATAATGGTTTTTCCCCCTCATTAAACCTGTCTAGTAAAGCAGAGCATACTCACTTTCCATCACAACCTCTAAAGGCTGAGCATCTTACCATTCTGATCAGAGATAAAATGGGGAACTCAGAAAATAAATCAATAAGCAAATATTAATTGACGACCAACTTCAATGCATTAGAAATTGAATCTGATATTGAGTAGAAACTGTTCTGTATTTGCTTTAATGCATATTCTATAATAAACAGCCTTCTGTATGGATGCTTAAATATTAGGCACCCATTTGGATACTATCAGTATTTTCCTTGCTCAATACCCTTGCTCACTGCTAGCCACACAGACCCTTGAAAATATTCAACTACAAATAAATGAGTGCCTGAGTAAGAATCTTTCTCATCTTGTCTCTACTTCTCCTTGACTATAAGAGATCCCAATGCCATGTCAAGCAGTGGTTCTTCACTCTTACCTAAGAACAGATATTTTACAAACCCTTTAGTATCAATAAGCAAAGGGCTTCACCTGTAAAGAGAAACAGTCATGCACAATGAGTTTAGAATCCAAGTTTCACTTTGCTATTGCTGCATTATTATACATGCATGCATTTTGATGGTATTCAATTAAACTAAATGCATGAACTGGAACAAATACCTAATTGCAATGACTTCTGTTGCCCCAGTAAGCTACAGCAAGCAATGGAAGTCTCACAATTAAATAACAACAATACCCTAAAAATCATATACCATCATCAAAGGAAACATACACAATCATCATCTCAAGTACTACATATCTCTGCTGGGAATAATTGGATTCTGACTTGGAAACAGCCTGACTTTAAATAGACCATTGAAAATAGTGCCTCTCCAAACCTTCAGCTCTGAATTGCCAGGGTGCTGAATTGAGGAGTTTAAAATAACAGACCCTTACAATTAAGTAAAATCCTTAAGAGGAATACAATCAACTTCCATACAAATCCTAGAATAATAACCGCTTTTTGTTTTCTATCTTTTAATTCTTCCTTGATATAGCTTCTAGAGTCCACAAGGTACATTTTGGGGAAAAAAATAGAAGAAAAAGGAATATAAAAGGTTTCTGCTGTCTAACCACTTAGAAGAAAAAGAAAACCATTTCCTCAGGGCTTTGGTTTTTAAATAAGAGTGGGTATTGAGTTTTAATGCATATTTTTAGAGATCCACAGAACCCCAAGCTGATTAAATAACCTTGAGGAAAATACTATGTACTAAATTAGAAACGAAAAGAAAAATTACTTACCCTAAAATTTTCTTCTGATTTCTGGAGACCGAGGAGTTTACCACTTCGGCTCCTGCAGCCATTTACTGACAGCAGACATACCCAAGCAAAGCAAACTTTGCCTTTCTCAGGACTCAGAAACTATGAAATGAACAGAAAGAAATCACCCATTTTTTGCCTCTAAGGTGAAATTACTTGAGTGCTGCTCTTCCAGCTTCTCTATTAGACCTTAGTGCACGTTTCATAGCTGCTTTCGAATGTATCCGTTTTCTGTAGAGGATTTGGGAGGGACCCTAAACTGAGCATTGCTTGGGTCAGCCGCTCAGAGGTTCTGTCCTTGGTGCTGAAAGAGAGATGGAGTAGGCACAAGCAGGATCCGTTTTCTACCTCGCTCTCTTTTCCTCTTTGTCTCTATCTGCTCTGGTACTGTGCTTTTTAGTACATGTGTATTTTCTCCTCAGTGCTCTTTTTAATCTTAGTTTTTCCACTGTTTTTACCTTTATGCTTTAATTTCTCTTGAATAACTCTCACCTTCCTCAGTTTAATTGCCTTTCCAGATTCTGGTGGGTGTAAAAATGATTAGTTCAGAAGAAGGAACAGATCTTCAAATTGATACCACAATTGGTTAATGGAAATCAGTACAATTTAAAACACAATTGACAGGATAATTGAACTTGGAGGTGTAAGCCTGTCTGGGAAAAGAAGGTTAAAGGAAACATATTACAAAGGCAGCAAAACTGAGGCATGGCGTATAACTGGCAATAAAGATGAAATAAGCTTAATACTGTAAGAAATGTTAAATGTTTACTTAGCAGCACTTCTTGTTTTCAGAGAACTTCACAAATATTTGCCAATTCATTCTTACTGCTTCTCTGTGATATATGTGCATATATATCTTTTAAAAAACTGGTTTAGAACAAGCTAAAGTGAGATGCAACCAAGGGCAATATCAGTGAAAGTCAGGAGTAGAACACAAACAATCCTAACTTATGGTCACTTATTCATCTTACATTTTACTGTGGAATCCTAACCATTTCCTGTTATCTCTCTCCTTTTTTTCTCCTCTGTTTAGGCAATGTGGTAATTCTTCGGCTGTTTTCTCTGCCAACAGTGGATGTACTTGGCAACTGCAGTGCAGTCATGGGGAACCTAGTTCTCTTTTGACTATGATGGAGACCTCTGCTGGCTGAAAAAGAAGGCAGCAGCATCAACAAGGTCTAAATACTGCTATTGATAACAACCATCATTTATTGAGCATGTACTTTTAGCCAGTCATTTTAATGTGTTGCTCCTTTTAATCTTTTCAACAACCCTAAGGCAGGTACTATTTTTTGCCACCCTTAATTTATGAGTAGGAAAATTAAAGCATAGAGTGGTTAGTATAATGTCTGAAAGTCATACAGCTAACAAGTGGCTGACCCAGGATTTGGATCTAAACATCCTAATTCTCTTAACCACTATGACACAGTCTTCCAAAGGCAGAAAATTTAAACTTCCCAGAAGACAGATAATATGTCAGAGAGAATAATAATTATGACAATAATAATAATGTTAATAATACATTTGTATGTAATTATATTTAATAATCATTTAGATGATTTAGAAAATCATTTTGTAAATTATGTTCTTGTTTGTATGTTACAGCAATCTTCATAATGCCATTTTTATAGAGGCTGTTATGGACTAATTTGTGTCCTTCCAAAATTCAAATGTTGAAGCCCTAACCTTAGAACATGACTGTATTTGGATGTAAGATCTTTGAAGTGTGAATTAAGTTAAAATGGGCCCTGGAGGGTATGCTCTAATCCAATATGACTGGTTTCCTTATAAGAAAAAGAAGAGACACCAGAAATGTGCACACAGAGGAAAGGACACAGGAAGATGGCATCCGTCTGCAAGCCAAGGAGAGGGGTCTTGCAGGAGAGGCCAAACCTGCCAACCTGTTGATTTTAGACTTCTACCCTTCAAAACGGTGCAAAAATAAATTTCTTTTGTTTAATTCACCTAGCCTGTGGCGTTTTGTTATGGCATCCCTAGCAAACAAATACAGAGGCTTAGAGAGGTTAGGTGCCATATCCAAGGTTGCCCATAATTTATTGGGCATAAAAGTATTAGTTATATGATATAACTATATTGAACATGCCCTAAGACTGGAACTCCTGGGTTGAATGTGAACTCCAAGGCTTTTCTTCCCTTGGATAAGGGGACCAAGAGAATATGCACTGCTAAAACTTGGCTTGTCTGACATGTAAAAGCAGGGAGTAATGTTAGGCTGGAGCAGAATGAAGCAAATACTTTCTAAGGAGTTAAGAACCTCATATCACTCACTTTCAGCAACATGGTTTTTACCTTTCAGTATCTTATGTTTATTTTCTTTAACATTGGAAGATATTGTGCCTAATGATAATGCTATCCTGATAATGCGTGAATGTAGTAGGAAGAACCCTATTTCTAGACTTTCTGTGTTGAGAACACATATTCTCTCTTCAAGGGCAGTTGTAAATGCTGGCAAGATACTCTTCAGCATGTTTTTAGTGTCTTTCTTTGGCAAAATTAAAAGGAAGATAAAGAGGGATATAGACTCTAATTCTATGTAGGAACAAGAGACAGGAAAATTAATTGACATGCCTAAAATCACACATCTAGGCAGTCAACTCTGTTCTGACTTAACTCTCTGTGGTAGATTCCTTGACCCCCACGGTGAATGGGGAGGGATTGGTGTGGAAATAGAAGAGAAGCAGGGTCAATGAGGTAATTCTTTCTCTCTGGACTTCACTATAGGTGAAGATTAGCAGTTGCTCCTTTTATCCAGCACTTTCCATTCATACAACACCAAACAGTTTTATACTTTTAAGTAAATGGAACCCTTATTCATGATTGGCATCGAGATATGCCATCTGGGAAGATCTCCAGGACGCCTACAGAACAGATATGGCTGGGCAGAAATCAAGAAAAAGATAATTTTCTTCATCTTCCTTCCAGAAAATCCATCTCAATAGCATGGCTGGAACATTCTCATGTACTAGCCAACAGCCCTTCATCAGGGAAAGTCTTTATGTTTTGAACTTGAAGTGGGAAGTTTACAGCAAAAGAAGAGAGATAGTGGGCTTCTCATACACACAGTTACTCAGTGATTTTGTTTGTAAGGAAATTGATGTGAAGTGTGCGGTGGGAATATTCTCTTCTTGTCTTTGAAATGCTGCTCCAGGGAAAGATACAAGAAACCCTGCCTTGAGTGCCGACCATTGAGTACAACGTGAGTTTCTCACACCACTTTAAACGCCCCCTGAGTTTCCACTCACCAGGACAGTATGGAGACTAAATGAAGCAGTATGGTGAGCCAATTTGCAGGACCTATATGAATAGAGGAATATTTTGTCTCCACGTCTTATTATAACTAGCATTCCTTACTGTAAACTAGAAGATTTGATTATCATGATGACCTTAAACTGCATGGATACTGATCTGGTCTGAAGAAGAGCCTCTCAGTCTGTGTTTCACTAGAATCAGACCTCAAGTTGTAAAAGTGTAAATGAAAGTTGGCAAATGCAGTCAGTGGTCCAGTAGTATGGCTATTTCTTCTTAACCTTAGCCCTCATTCCTCTCCAATGAGATCTGGTGATGGATGAGAACCATCTGAGAAAGTCTTAGGTTTTATGTTTGAATTCATTCTGCTGCTGTAATACAGTTCTTGAAAGAAAAATAGTTCAACTCATTTATTATTGTCTAATACTGAGCACCACTTTCTTCCTTTCTACCAGAGAATGGCAGAAATGACAGAAGGAGGCTTCTCAATCAATCAGATTTGTACCCAATCACTCATTATAGGTAGCAGAGTAATAGTAGGGAAGGAAATAAATAAATGATATCTGTTTTTATATCTGCATCTACCCTTCTGTGTGCTTGCATTTTACCTCCCTTTTCTACTTCTATCTTAACTTTTCAACCTATTTTCCTTCTGTTTTTTCCTACCCTCCATCATTGTCTAATTTTTTTTTTTTTGAGACAGAGTCTGGCTCTGTTGTTCAGGCTGGAGTGCCATAGTGGTGTGATCTCAGCTCACTGCAACCTCTGCCTCCCAGGTTCAAGCGATTCCCTGCTTCAGCCTCCCGAGTAGCTGGGACTACAGGCATGTGCCACCACGCCTGGCTAAATTTTTTTTGTATTTTTAGTAGAGACGGGGTTTCACCATGTTTGCCAGGATGGTCTCGATCTCCTGACCTCGTGATCCGTCCGCCTCAGTCTCCCAAAGTGCTGGGACCACAGGCATGAGCCACTGCTCCCTAATTTTTTTTTTTAAGAGGGTCTCACCCTGTCACCCACGCTGGAGTATAGTGGTATAATCACGCCTCACTGCAGCCTCGACCTCCTGGGCTCAGGCAATCCTCCCCACCTCCACTTCACGGTCCCAGTAGCTGGGACCATAGACATGCGCCACCACACCTACATTACTTGATTTTTTTTTTTTTTTTTTGAGACGGAGTCTCGCTCTGTCACCCAAGCTGGAGTGTAGTGGCACGATCTCGCCTCACTGCAAGCTCCGCCTCCCGGGTTCACGCCATTCTCCGGCCTCAGCCTGCCGAGTAGCTGGGACTACAGGCGCCCGCCACCACGCCCGGCTTGATTTTTTATTCCTCTAACTTTTCCTCAATTTCTTCCAATCTCTTCTATATTTCTTTTCTTTTCCAAAATACATATAACTAGAAGCGATGATCGGTTAGAATTAGAGAGTTCTGAATTTTAATTAATTTATCATTTGTTCAAAAAGGATGTGGGGTTGATAGATTTGGCAGATTATATTTCCCGAAGATGATGATGATGATATGCCCCATTCCTCATGTTCTTCTAGAACCTTGCCATTCCATCCTCAAGAGGTGGAGCCTTAATTATGTCTCTCTTCTTGAGTCTGGTAGGCCTTCATAACTGTGTCTACCAACAGAGTGTGGTAGAAGTGATGCTATGTGACTTTTGAGGCCAGCTCATAAAAATGCCATATATTTCTACTTTGTTCTCTTGAGACACTTGCTCTTGGAGCTCGGTCATCATGTTATGAAAAAGCTCAGGCAGCCCATGGAGAAGCCATGTGGAGAAGAACTGAGACCATTGTGCTGACTGAGCTCACTGCTAAAAGCTAGTACTAGCTAGCCAGCCATGAGTGAGTCATTTTGAAAGCAGCTTCTCCAGTGCCCCACTGAGCTGTCCTAGTTGATGCCTTGTGGAACAGAGACAAGCTACCTCTGTAAAGATTTGCCCAAATTTCAGATTCATGGGCAAAATAAATGTTTGATGTTGTCTTAGACCAATAATTTTGTTATGTAGCAATAGATAATAGATAATCTGAGACTCATTTTCTCTAAAACATGGCACATTTAGTATTCAGAAGGAGCACATCTCAAATCCTATTGAGTCCCATCTCATTTTGAGGAAATCACTATTCAATTATTTGGTGTGTTTGTTTGAATCTAGATGCTGTCTATTTCACCTTTACAAATTTTACAAAACCTTTTTTCCTCAAAATATGGGCCAAGGACCAGGACCAGCAGCATCAACTTCACTTTGGAAATTGTTAGAAATGGAGAATCTTGGCCACCACCCTAGACTTAACTGAATCCAGGATTTTCATCTTAAGGTGCACCGCTGTTTATTAAAGATGCAGCAACAAATGATGTGAAGAATAAGCCTGTAAAACAGATGCATCTCTAGACACTAGACAAATAATTTATTATTTTCCACTTTCTTGTATTTTTCAATTTTTTATTGTTTTAAATACACATAACATAAAATCTATAATCTTACAGATTTTAGGTATACATTTCAGTGGTACCAAATGCATTTATAATGTTGTACAACCATTACAACTGTTCATATTCATGATTCTTTTCATCTTGCAAAACTGAAATTCTTTACCTATTTAACAGTAACTCCCCATTTTCCCCAAACCCTGGCAACCATTATTCTACTGTCTTTTTTTATGATTTTGACAACTCTAAGTACCTCATATAAGTGGAATCCTACTGTATTTGTCTTTTTCAGACTGGCTTATTATACTTAGCATAATGTTCTCAAAGGTCATTGATATCGAAGTATATGTCAGAATTTTCTTTCTTTCAAAGCTGAATAATATTCAATTGTACCACATTTTGCTTATCTGTTCATCTATGGATGACGCTTGAATTACTTTCACATTTTAGCTATTGTACATAACACTGCTATGAACATAGGTGTTCAGATATCTCTTTGAGATCCTGTTTTCAGCTCTTTGGATATATACCCAGAAATGGAATTGCTGGTTCATATGGTAATTCTATTTCTGATTTTTTTGGCTACTACCATACTGTTTTCTACAGCAGTTGTTTCATTTTACATTCCCATCAATAGTGCATGAGTATTCCAATTTCTCCACATCCTCATGAGCATTATATCTCCATTGTAATTTATTCTTTGATCCACTGGTTGTTTAAAGTGTGTTGTTTAATTTCTACAAATTTGTGAATTTTCCAGTTTTACTCTGTTATTCATTTCTAATTTCCTCCCATTGTGATCAGGGAAGACTTTGTATGATGTCTGTCTTTTAAAATCTATTGAGACACAATTTGTGGCCTAACATACGGTCCATCCTGGAAAATGTCCCATGTGCACTTGAAAAGAATGTGTATATTATTGTCATTTTGATAGAGTGTTCTGTATATGTCTTTTAGGTCTAGTTGGTTTATTCTGTTGTTTATATCCTCTATTTTCTTACTTATTTTCTGTCTGGTGGTTCTAACCATGATTGAAGGTGGACTGTTAAAGTTTCCAACTATTAAGGTAGAATTGTATTTTTCTCCCTTTAATTCTATCAGTTTTTGCTTCGTGTATTTTGATTGTCTGTTATGAGGCATGTTAATGTTTAACATTGCTCTATTTTCTTGTTGTATTAAATATTTTATTAATATATAATACCCTTTTTTATTTCATAATTTTTTGACTTAAATTCATTTTTGTCTGATATTTGTCTAGCCATTCCTGCTCTCTTTTGGTTACTATTTGCATGGAATATCCTTTTCCATCTTTTCACTTTCAACCTACTTGTATCTTTGTTTTCTTTTTTCTTTTTTCTTTTTTTTATTTTTATTTTTTTGTGTGTGTGTCTTTGGATCTAAAGCTAGTTTCTTGTAGACAGTATATCCAGCAACCATGTGTTTTTCATCCATTCTGCTGATCTCTGTTTTTTGACTGGGTAGTTTAATCCATTTACATTGAAAGAAATTACTGATAAAGAATGACTGACTTCTGTTGTTTGCTATTTGTTTTCTATATGCCTTACAGCTTTCCCACATTTCATTCTGCATGACTCTTTTTTGTGTGTGTTTAGTTGATGTTTTGTGGTGAAATGTTTAAGCTCCTTTTTATTTCCTTTTGTTTATATTCTTTAACTCTTTCTTTTTGGCTACCATGGAGATTACATTTAACATCCTAAAGTTATAATACTCTAATTGGAGTTTATACCAGTCTAACTTCAATAACATATAAAATATCTGGTCCTCTACTATTCTTTCTTCACTCTTTTTGGTTGTTGATGTCATAAAATTATACCTTTATATATTGTGTGACCCCAAACATAAACTAATAATTATTTTAAATGCATTAGTCTCTTAAATAATATAAAAAACAAAACATGGAGCCACAAACCAAATTTATAACAATGTTAGCTTTTAGACTAATGATTGTTTTCTTTTAAATGTATTAGTCTCTTAAATTATGTAGATAGCAAAAAGTAGAGTTACAAACTATTATGATAATACTACTAGCTTTTATAATGGTTCTTGCATTTATTGAGCTCTTTGTTTCTTCATACAGCTTCAAGTTACTGTCTAATGTCCTTTCATTTCACCTTGTAGGACTCCGTTGAATATTTCTTGCAGGGAAGGTCTAGTGGTAATGTAGTAATGAGCTCCTCAGCTTTTGTTTATCTGGCAATGTTCTCCTTCTTCTCCTGCTTCAACTCTGCAAGTAGCTGGGACTACAGGGGCATGCCACCATATCTGGTTAATTTTTTGCATTTTTAGTAAAGACAGGGTTTTGCCATGTTGGCCAGGCTGGTCTCAAACTCCTGATTCAAGTCATCTGCCCACCCTGGCCTCCCAAAATGTTGGAATTATAGGTGTGAGCCACTGCACCTGACCTCCTTCACTTTTGAAAGACAATTGTACTGATATAAAATTCTTGGTTGACAGGTATTTTTTTCTTTTGCATTTTGAATACATTGTCCCACTACCTGATGGGCCAAAGTTTCTCATGAGAAATTTGTTAATATTCTTACCAAAGATCCCTTGTATATGATGAATCACTTCTTTTTTGCTGCTTTCAAAATTCTCTCTTTGTCCTTGTATTTCAGAAGTTTGATTATAATGTGTCTTGGTGTGGGTTCACCTTGAAGTTCATTGTGCTTCTTGGATGTTTATATTTATGTCTTTCATCAGATTTAGAAACTTTTCAGCCATTATTTCTTCAAATATTCTCCTCACCCTTTATCTAGCCCTTCTCTTTCTGGTACTGTCACAGTGCGTTAGTTGGTTCACTTGATGGTGTCCCATATGTCTTTTAGGCTCTGTTCACTTTTCTTCAATCATTTTTCTTTTTGTTCCTCAGACTGGTAATTTTCATTGTATCTGCAAGTTTGCTGATTCTTTCTTGCCTGCTCAAATCTGCCTTTGTATTTCTCTAGTGAAGTTTAAAATTTTAGTTATTACATTTTCAGCTTCAGAATTTCTTTTTGGTTTCTTTTTAGTGTTTCTGTCTCTTTACTAATATTTCCATTTTATTCATAGGTTGTTTTCTTGACTTTTTCCAAATCTTCTTTTAGTTATTTGAGACTTTAAGTTAGGTGTTTTAAAGTCTTTGTCTAGTAGATCTGCCACTGGGTCTCTTTCAGGAATAGTTTTGGTTGATTAATTTAAAAAATTTTGAATGTGCCATACTTTTTTGTTTCTTCATGTGCCTTGTAATTTTTTTTTCTTTTAAAGACAAGGGCTTGGTCTGTCACCCAGGCTAGCATGCAGTGACATGATCATAGCTCACTGTAACCTCAAACTCCTAGGCTCAAGCAATCTTCCCCCCTCAGCCTCCTGAGTAGCTAGGACTACAGGCCTACCATGCCTGGAAAATATTATTTTATTTGTTTATTTATAGAGGTGGAGTCTCACAATGTTGCCCAGGCTGGTGTCTTATAATTTTTTTGTTGAAAAACAGGCATTCGAAGTTAATAATATGGTAACTCTGTAAATCAGATTCTCCCTCTTCCCCAGGGCTTGCACATTTTTTTGAAAGTGTTTTGTTTACTACTTTAAAAAAATGTTATGTATTGTTTCTGTGTCAAGGATTAGCCTGATGTGCAAATTTAAGGTTTCTTTTCTAAACCTGCACCTTTTCCTAGGTAAGTGCAGTCACTTTCTAATTTTCCCTTTATGTGCATTGTTTTTTAATGTCCTAGTCTTTAATGTCTGACTTCTAAAAGGGGGAAATAGAAAAATAAAGGTAGATTTTTAAAAAATGGAAGTGATTCGCCTGCCTCAGCTTCCCAAGTAGCTGGGATTACAGGCATGTGCCACCATGTCTGGTTAATTTTGTATTTTTAGTAGAGACAGGGTTTCTCCATGTTGGTGAGGCTGGTCTTGAACTCCTGACTTCAGTTGATCCACCCACCTTGGCCTCCCAAAGTGTTGGGATTACAGGCATGAGCCACCGCACCTGGTTTTAAATCTTCTTGAAGTTACTATAGCCAGACAGGGAGGGGCTTATAACAGTGGGGGAGGTGCAACAACTGTGGTAGCATGCTCCTTTGTCTGAGTCTCTGTGATCAGAAGGAGCAATCAATAATCAGACCATAGTTCCCCTCTATTTGGAGGACAAGGTTCTTTTTGCCCACTCTGGCTCCTGCAAGCTGCTCCAAGAATTCAGACACAGCTGTATGCCTCATTGCTGGGAGTGGGGAATGGGTAGTTGCTATTATGCTAAGAGCTGACATGACCAAAATAAACTTAATTTACCATCCAAGCCTTCTCCTGGAAGTTGCAAGCTTTCAATAGATTCCAGAGTTCCAAAATAATTACATCAGGCAGACTCTGGCAGTGCAATTGTTGTCTAGGTGGGGAAACAGATTCCTGGTGCTTCCTACTCCACCATATTTTTGAAAACATCCCCCTTTTCCCATTAGCTTTTATTGCTCCCCCTGGAAATCAGAGAGCTGTGTGTATAGGAGATGGAAAATAAGAGAGATGTGGGAGAGTTATTATGATGGAAGTAGAAACGTCTGAGAAAGTGAAGATCTAGAGGCTCAAAAGTTGCCTGGAGACTCTAGACTGGGTGAGACATGTTTCAACTGTTTTATTCTAGGCATTTAGGGACATGTATCACAGGGAATAAGATGGAGGAGTAGTAGAGGCACTTTAACTTTTTCATAGTTGACAACATTCCATCAAATAACAGGTTGCGTGTTTTCTTTCTTTTCTTTTTTTGCAAATGTCTAAAAAATGTTCTCTAAGATTAGAAATAAACTATCATTATTTTTGTCATAAGTTGGGGTTTGTGTGTTCACACACTCTGCTGCTCTTGGGTAAGTGCCTTTATAATGGTTTGATCTCTGCCCTAAAGCACAAAGGAGCTGCTTTATCTTCATATCTTGTGTTTCAAGATACTCAGCATGTATAAAGTATATCTGCAATCCATTTTCTGTGGGTTACATTGTTTAATCCTCAAAAGTTCAGTTCTCCCCAGCAGATAGGACTTGTAGGACTTTGTATGTTAATGAAAATAATCTTGAATTCAATGAAGCTTTTGTTGCTTCCACAGCTCCTTTGCAATCTTGTCATTGATGTTCAGATATCCTACTGCATTGCCATGATTGAAATATGGTCATTCCCAGAGTAAAGCAAAATGGCAGACTATTACAAAGTAGTTGGTTTGAAAAGGGACAAATATTACTATCCGAAAAGGGCATTTGGTATCACTAGAACTCTTGGGAGTTCAAAAACTCAGCTTCATTGGAATGGCTTCACTATCCCTGGAAATGCCCATTTTCTCCTCTTGTCTATCTTATTTTCCCTATGTCTCTCTCAAACTGGCTCCAATTGTTACTTATGTTTTAAAGATGCCATATAAACGTGCTGATGTTCATAACGTTCTAGTCATATTAGGGTATTTAATAGAAACATAGCAGGAAACTCAGGCAAATGGATTGTGCCTCATATTCATTATGACCAAACTCGTGAAATGAGACACTAGATAATTCGACATAATCATGCTCCCTATGCCCTAGGAAGAGCAAAAGAGAAGCAAATATCTGAGCATCTCTCCTCTCTATATAGGTATCCAAGTGCACTTGGAGAATCAAGTTTATTATTTTGGCTAGGGGTTTGGCAAATAACAGAAAACTCCTTCTCAATTGAATGAAATGATAAAGAGTTGATTATCTCACATAAAAAGTCCAGAGGTAGATGGCTTCACACGAATTCATTAGGGATCATTTCAACATTTCTTTTTTTCCTTTTTTTTTTTTTGAGATGGAGTCTCTCTCTGTCATCCATGCTGGAGTGCAATGGTGAGATCTCAGTTCACTGCAACCTCTACCCTGGTTCAAACGATTCTCATGCCTCATTCCCCCGAGTGGCTGGGACTACAAGCATGTGCCAACACACCCAGCTAATTTTTGTATTTTTAGTAGAGATGGGGTTTCACTATGTTGCCTAGGCTGGCCTCAAACTCCTGACCTCAAGTAATCTGCCCTCCTCAGCCCCCTAAAGTGCTGATATTACAGGTGTGAGCCACCGCACCCAGCCCCATTTCAACACTTCAACTTTTATAGATCTTATCCCGGGGCTGACTTGCCTCATATTCACAACATGGCTGCACCAGCTACATGTATTCATATTCTCAATGCAACATCCTGAGGTGGAGAATGAGAACTGTTTTTAACATTAAGGGAGCTCTTTCCAGAAGTCCCTTGGCAAATTCTCTTTATGTTTCATTTGCCAGATTTACATCACATGTCCATACTTGAATCAATTAGCAGCAAAGGAAATAGGAGCACTGCTGCTGACAGATTTATTAGGACATTCTGGAATCACAAAGGAAAAGAGGGGACACCTGAATAAAACGTGGAATTTTTGCTAGCAAGGAAGAGTGTAGGAAGTGACAAACGTCTACCCTTAAGATTAAAATGAACCCTAAGTAATGTTGTCAAAGGGAATTACCTGAAATACTCCAAAGAATAATATAGCAGCATTACAATGATTTAAAAAAAAATAACAACATAATCATGCCAGTTTCATTTTGCAAATTTTATTCTAGTCTTTGTCCACTTGTACATATGTTTTACATAGTTGAAATCTTAATTTTGTAGTCTATCTTTACTGTGTAATTATAAATAATATTTGTACACATTTTATATTATGGTTATCACCTTTCATGACTAAGTTCTCTTTTATTCAGTTGATTTAACATTTTAATCCAGCCTGTATCATTTGATCCTTTTATTACTATTAAAATAAGTGCAATATATCTTTAAAGGGGTTATTTATATTAAGTACACATCAAGAGTAAGGTTATTACCAGCACATTAGGAAAAGCAATGGCAAGTAGTTGAAAGATCATCAGACTTGGAGTTGAAGACTAGAGTTTTGTCTTAACTCTGCTATATCCTTGTTGCATTTGCTTTGGCTGGTTTATCAGCCTTTTGAGCCTCAGTTCCCTTATTTGGAAAAGATGAAATTGGAATAAATAAATTCTACAATCATTTCCAGCTCCAATTGTCCATGATTTTATGAATTCTAAGATCCTTTGAAAAGCTTAATTTTTGGGCCGCAGACTAGGAAACTGACTTAATAAAGGCATAGAGATGGAAAATTGGTGGCCACGTTATGCCTGTAGAAAACTCATGTTTAGCCAGCCCATTTTTATGTAAAGTGAATGCAAAAACTTTTTAGATAGAGCATGCACCATTCAGTTTGGTCACAGTTTTCTCCACTCCCTGTTGTTTGATACTAGGAGGCTTCATACCTTTATAGTACCTGTCTTGCCCCTAAGGGCTTTGAGTTTGTAACCCCTGGAAGAAGGTGACACTGTGGCAATTGAATGACTCCCCAACCTGAACTCCTGAACCTAGCACCTAGGTTTCCATGGAAGTCTTCCTTCAAAGTATTGTTGAAAGGCAGCCTTATTTGTTCGCAAGATCTAGTGATGGTTTCCATGTTATGCACATAAACACCTTGTCAGGCATCAGAGACAGGTTGGAAAGGATGATTGATGGGAGTGGGCTTGTGAAATCACACCTGCTGTCACAGCAGATGGGGAAAAAAGCCGGAGTAACCTGTGGAATTGCTGATTCTTTTTGGAAATTCACTCATAAAAACATAATTTTAGCTCTTTTACATACTTTAGATAGAGCCAGTATCACAAACCAAACTCTAGGGGAGCAACTAATATATGAGTTTGCAGGAGTATAATTTCAATAAAATAGCAAGAAGCCTTCACCAACCAGGTGAACTGGTATTTGAGCACTGGGGTGGTGAAGCAGCTCTTTCATTGCCAAGCAAAAATATGTCATTCAAGCTGCAATTGCTGGCTGGCTGCCCACTGGGCCTATAAGCATGTCCTCAGTGAATGTTATCCCAATCCATGCATAACTATTGCCTTTGGAGCACAGAATGCATCGTAGAGAGGAAAAAGGAGATAAAATAATTTTTATTTTTATTTTTATTTTATTTATTTATTTTTTTACAGAGCAAACCAATAAACAGAAAATGGGAAACATGGGCTTGCCCCAACAGGGACTCCATGTGGACCTGAGGAAGTGCTCTGAGATCTCCTTTGACTTTATTCTGTTGTTGGCTTTGCCCTGAACAGCTTAGCAATAGTTATACTAATTTTACCTGATATGCATTTAAAATTTTATTCAACAATTAGTTAATGAGTTTCCACTATGTTCATGGTACTGTTGTATAGGAAGTACAAAGCAATGTGTTTGGAAGGGTAGAACATGCACATCTGCCTAAGTTAAGCAAAAAGGAAAGAGTTCAACAGGACTAGACGAGAGACCCCAAAGTAGGATATGATAAAATCCAAATGAATTTTTTGAACAGTCAGAACTGTGTGTGTGGAAAAGGAAAAGGCAGATCAGCTGAGTAGAAAAGGAGGACTCTCCAGAGAAGCCAAGGATTGATTTGGGCCTCACAGTTTATGGGAGTTAGGGTCAAGCTAGGACATGATAAAGGAGAATAGTTTTACCTACCAGAGTCCAAAGTCTCTGGCAGTTCAATGAGTCATTTATTCATGCACTCCTTTGTTCATTTTTTCAACAAATACTTATTGAGAATTGATTCTATGACAGGCCTGTTTTGGGCCTAGAGAATACAGTGAATAAACATGACCGATAGATCTCTGCTCTGGTACAGGGAGGTGGAGAATAAAACCAAGGAAAAAGAGAAAGTCTCAGATAATGGTTAACATTATGCAGAGAGGTAGAATTGGGTGACAGTGAATGGGTGACTATGGTAGACCTGGTGCTTTCTTTGCTTCTCTGAAGAGGTGATGGATAAGCTCATATCTGAAAGACAAGGGGCAGCCAACCATTCAAAGGTCAGTGGGAAGAGTATTCCCAGCAGAAGGAACAGCTGTGCAGAGACTCTGAGATGGCAACACGATTAGCAAATTTGAAAAGGCCAGTGTTGCTGGGTGTAGTGGATGACAAGAGAGGTGGAACAAGGTGAGGCTGGGGAGAGAAGATGCCAGATGGCGTAGGAGTCTGCATTTTATTCTAAGTGGGATGGAAGCCCTTTGAAGGTTTAAGCAGAGAAATGATGTATTTGATATGCAGGTCCCTCTTTCTTCTGTGTGAGAGTGGATTACAGCAGGAGCAAGCCAGGGTGTGGGGAGGCTAATTCAGAAGCAAGTTGGCAGCTCCCTGGACTCCAGTGGTAGTACTAGAGATGGGGAACTGTGAATACATTGGGTTATATATGAGGACTTTCAATGGATGGATTGTGGGGCATGAGGGAAAGGGAGCTGCCAAAATAGTGATTGAATTGGATCTAGTTATTAGGAGTGTGCTGGTTTCTCTGAAATGCTTAAGGAAGTTCTATAAGAGCATTGAGGATCAATCAATCAGAGGAAGCATGCTGTAGAAATAAATGAAGACCAACCAAATAAGACAGCAAAGGCTATTTATTTGGAGTTTTGCTATAGTAAGGGAGTTGGCTATCATCACTTGTGTTTTGGCAAAGTCTCAATGGCAGACAGAGGAGGGGGAAGTTTTATAATGGAAAAAAAGGGAAGGCTTCAGGTGTGCCCTGATTGGAGGCTGGTGGCATGGGGAAACTGTGGGTTAACTATTATAGAAGCAGAATATCCTCTGTGATTGGTTAGGGGTACATATTTTGCTTTCTCTGACTGGTCCTAAGTTGGAAGTGAGGACAAAAATTAGGGAAGCTGTCAGTTATTAATCAAGTCTTGGCCATTTGGGACGGATTGCTATGAATAATTATTGTTTTGCTTCTTGGATTGTCACTGAAGATAGCAATCTGGCTCTCTGCAAATCTGATTTATAGCAGGCTGGCTTCCTGGTTGCTTATTGTAGATAAGGGGTTGGTTTCCTGGGCAGGTTGCTGTAGGTAGTGGGCCAAAGATCTGTTTTTATGTATGATCTGGCTAGGGTCTATATAGCTAATTTCTCAATGCCTTGATAACACTTGTTTTTATTTGTGACGTAGGTCATACATTTTGATACATTTTTTTCTCTATGCTCTTCCAAATTCATTTCTCTTCATCTCATTGTTGTCTGTCTTTTTCTTTGCTTCAACCTCGGTTCCACTGGTGATTACACTTGCCTTCAATAGCTCATACAACACTTACCTCTCTCCAAGATGACTATTTTATGACAGATATTCATCGAGCTTCCAATCCTAAAGCTTGAGGTTGACTAATGACATTTTATGTCTACTTCTTCCAAGTCTCCAGAGATCAAAGTGTGGTTTATCAATTGATGCTGTTAAGCAAACTTTGCTATTGGGTCTGAGATAAGGTAGGTACAGAAATTGAGAGTAAGTGTCAGAAACACTTATAGCAATTTGACAAAATACTTTTATTTCTGTTGAACTTAATATTTAAATTTTAGGCTTATACACCCCCTTTTTTCCCACTTCATCTTTCCTATAGGTAGATTGGAAATTTTAAAAAAACAACAACAGAACTTTCATAACATATAGTTTGAAAAATACTGTGCTAGATTCCTTACAGTTGCCAGCTCTACAACAACTGGAATGAGATGAGAAATGGAGGCAAGCCAACAGTTTAGTGCTTATACATGAGGTCAGAGACAGTGGCTGACCTGACTAAATAAGGGCTGCTCTTCCAACCTGGAAGGCTCCCTCTCCCTGCTTCTCAGAGCAGTTCCTGAGTCAACTGGGGCTATTAAGCTTTCTGTCCCCAACATCTCTAAGATGTGTTGAGCATGCCAACTTTTCTGATCTCACAAAAATGTGGTACATTCTGTCATTAGTTTTTCATGTGATGAACTTGGACTTGCTACCCTGCCTTTTTCTGTTACTCTGAAGGCAAATGTTCTGTCTTGTCTTGCATCCCTTCCTACCGTTGCTTCCTTCCATGGGAAAGACTGACATGGTCTTGGGCATCTTGCAAAGACTTTTTATTTTTTTCTTTTTTTTGAAACCACTTAAGTAAAACAAAGTCTCTTGCTGTCAAGTCATTTGCCACTAATGTTCAGAGAAAATTCTGCTTTTCTTAGTCATCAACAGTGAAGGAGAAACAACTTTCTCCAGACTTAAGGGAACCTTGTCTGCTCTCAATTCATAGGAAATTCCCCCAGGCAGGTATCTCCAATCAGCTCTAATCTACTCATCGGTGATTTTTCTTTCAAAAGGAACCACTTGAGGCTGAGCCAGAGGCTTGTCAAGTACTTTAGGCCTTGTGGGGAACAGGGCGGAATAGAATAAAGGTGGATGAAGAGGGGAGCCATGGAGGAGCTTATAAATCTGCTACTAAATACCAGTAAAACATTTTCTTGAGGTAGAGTACCTGAATTCTAAGGAGGAGAGTGTGATTTCCTGTAAGTTATTTTTGTTTAGTTTTTGTCTTATTTTCAACAACTGGGAGATACTTTAAAAAATCTCCATAAAATGAAGGCTAGGTACATTCAGCCCTAGTGTAGGTAAGGGGTGTCTAGCTGACATTGTACTGATTCACTATGCATAGCCAAGGATGACTGACAAACCCTGGCAAAAGCATGAGTATCAAAATGAGAAAATGTTAAAAGTCTGAAATCACATAGTAAAATGTATAAAATTATGAAAATATTTCCATTATTCCCAATTTAGCTAAGCAAAGCAACTAAATCCCATAGCACTCTTTATTATTTATGTAATAACAGAAGATGGCAAATAGAGACAATAAGATATAAATTGACTTTTAAACGTTTTTGGCCTTGTGATTGAACATCTACATAGTTTTATTTTCAGATTTAAATTTCATTCAAAGTGGGGAGGGGTAGCCATGTATTGCCATCTTGAATAGTACAATTAGGATTCCAAAGGGTTAAATATAAAGTATTTATATTTATAATATTATAAGACACTTTAAAATTATAAAGTATCTTATTCACATATAAAACATCCATTTACATAAGAAGAAGTTGGGGAGATCCGGCTTGACAACACTGTGGGACTAAGACTTGGGCAGAGAATGGTTGATTGGATCACAAGCTTAAAACCAGCAATCTGGTTAAAATAAAGGAGACATCCACAAAACTTCAAAGCTGTGCAACTTTAGGCTGTAAAAACAAAAGTATATAAAAAACTAGGGAAGGAATATCCCTGTTGTACTCTAGGCTGTCTAGGTAACCTTCGGAATGTCTTTGTGCAACAAGAGCACATTTTGAGCAGGATGGCCATGTTGGCAGAGGGATTGCTAAACATGACATAGGTACTCTGTTTTGTTGTTCACTTGACCTAGTTATTTCCTATTCATGTTGTTTGTACCAATAGCCACTTCTTTTTAATGCTACGTAGTATCCCATTATTTACCAATTTCCAGTATTTGATTATTACAAATAAAGCAGCTATGAACATACATACACAAATCTTTGCATGGATTTATGCTTCTTTTTATTTTATTTTATTTCTACTTTTTCGTTTTTTTTTTTTTTTTTTTTTTAGAAACAGAGTCTCACTCTGTCACCCAGGCTGGAGTGCAATGGCATGATCATAGCTCACTGAAGCCTTCAGTTCCTGGGCTCAAACAATCCTCCTGCCTCAGCCTCCCTAGGAGCTGGGACCACAGGCTCACATCAACATGCCTGATTGGACATATGCTTCTTTTCTTGTGAATAAATACTGAGGCATGGAATGACTGGGTGCTGTTACAGGTATAAACCAGTATCACACAGTTTTCTAAAGTGGCTGTACTACTTTACATTTCCACCAACAATGCATAAAAGTTCCAGCTCTGCATCCTTGCTGAACCTTGTATGGTTGACAGCTGTGTGGCCAGTCTTTTAAATTTTAGTCATACTAATAGATATGACCTGATGTCTTGTGGTTTTAACTTGTGTTTCTCTAATGAATAACAATGCTGGGCATCTTTTCTTGTGCTTGTTTACCATCTCCATGTCTTTGCGTTAGTGTAGTATCTATTCAAATCCTTTCCCCATTTTATATTGGATGTTTGTTTTCTTATTATTGAGTTTTGAGAGTCCATTATACATTCTAAATACAAGTCTTTTATCTAATATATGCTTTGTAAATATATTTTTTCCAGTCTATGTCTGTCTTTTTATGCACTAATAGTCTTTTATTTACTTTTTATTTTTTTCTAAAGTCAAGGTTTGCTCTGTTGTCCAGGTGGAGTGCAGTGGTGTGATCATAACTCACTGTAACTTCAAACTCCTTGGTTTCAGCAATCCTCTGGCCTAAGCACCCTGAGTGGCTAGGACTATAGGTGCACTTGGCTAATTAAAATTTTGTTTTTTGTAGAGAAGTGGTCTCACCTGGTTGCCCAGGCTGGCCTTGAATTCCTGGCCTCAAGCGATCTCCCCACCTCAGATTCCCGAAATGCTGGGATTATAGGCACAAGCCACTGCATCTGGCCTATAATGTCTGTTAAAGGGCATAAGTATTAAATTTTGATAAAGTACAATTTACTAATACTTTCCTTTTGATGGATTGTGTTTTGGTGTCTCAGATAAGAAATCTTTGTCTAACCCAAGGTCACAAAGATTTTCTTCTAAAAGTTTAGTATTATCAGGTTTTACGCTTAAAACTATTATTTCTTTTGAGTTTGTTATTGTTTATGGGTACAAGACATGTATTGAAGTTCATATTTTTGTATGATGACTTTCATGTTTTCTGCCACCTTTTGTTGACAAAGTTATTCTTTCATCATTGAATTGTCTTTGCAACTTCGTGGAAAATGAGTGTCCATATGTATCTAGGTATATTTCTGGACCCCTCTTTTGTTCCATCAATATATTTGTCTATCTTGACACCGATACCAAACAGTCTTGTTTACCTTGGCTATATACATCTTCAAGTCAGGTGATGTTAGACCTCTCTAACTTTGTTCTTGTTTTTCAAAGTTGTTAGGCTATTCTAGGTCCTTAATATTTCCATATGAACTTTAAAACCAGCTTATTTTCTACCAAAAAGTCTGCAGATATTTTGATTGGGATTGCATTTATTCTATAGATCAAGTTATATAGATCTTCTATAGAAATCAGTATTGAATCTTTTAACACATAAACAAAAGTATATCTATTTATTTAGGTCTTAGTTTTTCTCAGCAATATTTTTTAGGTTTTAGGGTACAGGTCTTTTATATCTTTTGTCAGATGTATCTTTAAGAAAATCTCATATTCTTAATGCTATTACAAAGAATACTGTTTCATAATTTCTGTTTTCTTTCTCCTTTTCTTGGAGATGGAGTCTCACTCTGTCACCCAGGCTGGAGTGCAGTGGTGCAATCATGGGTCACTGCAGCCACAGCCTCCTGGGTTCAAGTGATCCTCCTGCCTCAGCTTTCCAAGTAGCTGGGACTACAGGCATGTGTCACCATGCCCAGCTAACTTTTCCACTTTTTGTAAAGACGGTGTTTCACCATTGTTGCCCAGGCTGGTCTCGAAGTCCTGAGGTCAAGCTATCTGCCCACCTCAGCCTCCCAAAGTGCTGGGATTACAGGTGTAAGCCACTACACTCAGCCTGGTTTATAATTTCAATTTCCAATTGCTTGTTGCTATATATAGAAATACAATTGCTTTTTATAGATTGATCTTGTATTCTGCACCTTACTTATTTAGTTCTAGTAGGATTCTTTTGCTGTAGATTTTATATATAGATTACCATGTCATCTGAAAATTATGACAGTTTTATTTCTTTCTAGTTGGCTAGCTTTTATTTCTCAATCTCTCTATAGCTATAGATAGATATCTATAGAAAGAGAAATAAATATGCACACACATCTACACTTAATTTATAAAACATATAAATATGTTTTTGTTTTTTTAGAGGCAAGATCTTGCTCTGTTGCTCAGGTTGGAATATAGTGGCACGATCATACCTCATTGTAGCCTTGAACTCCTGGGCTCAAGTGATCCTCCCACCTCAGCCTCTCAAGTAGCTAGGACTATACAGGTGCATACCACCATGCCAAGTTAATTTAAATAAATATATATATATATATATATATATTTTTTTTTTTTTGGTAAAGACAGTGTCTCATTGTATTGCCTAAGCTGGCTTGAGCTCCTGGTCTCAAGCGATACTTTCACTTCAACCTCCCAAAGCACTGGGATTATGGGTGTGACCCACCATGCCCAGCAAAAAATTATACCTGTTATATAGAATTTAAAAATTCTTACTGTTTCATTTTTGATAGTTTTTGTTTTCAGGTGAAATTCACTAATCTTTTCTTCCATGATGTCTAACATGCCATTAATTCCATCCAACAACATTTTCATCTCCTGTATTGTCTTGGTCCATTCTGTGCTGCTATGACAGAATACCTGAGACTGTATAATTTATAATGAACAGAAACATATTTGGCTCTCAGTTCTGGAGTCTGGGAAGTCCAAGAGTGTGGCACAAACATCTGGCAAAGACCTTTGTGCTGTGTCATCTCATGGTGGAAGGTGGAAGGGCAAGAGAGGGCGAAAGCAAGAGGAGGTTGAACTTGCTTTTATAATGAAGCCACTTTCAAGATAGCTAACCCACTCTGGTGATAGAAACATTAATCCATTCATGAGGACAGAGCCCTCATGACCTAATCAGCCCTTAAAAGTCCCACCTCTCAACATCGTTGCACTGGGGATTAAATTTCCAACACACAAACTTTGGGGGACACAGTCACACCATAGCATATACCATGATTTTCATGTCTAAAAATTCAATGTCTTTTTTTTCTTTTGCATGCCTCTATATAACTTTTTAAATATAAAGAATACAGTAACAATAATGATGTCAATGTCCTTACCTGCCTATTTAATATCTGTGTCAGTTCTAAGTCAGTTTTGACTGACTTATTCTTTCCCTCATTATGAGAGTTAATAACTATTGGAACTAATCTCTGAATCAGGTAAAAAGAAATTCTACTGTAACAATTGATTAGAAGGCCTAAAATTAAACAGTTCAGATTATAACATAAAACAAGAAAAGTCATGAAAATTGTCTTCAGAGAGAAGGCAGATAGATGTATTATGACTTGTGAAGAACCTGCAAGTACAAGGTATACTATTGGTGAGAGGAAGGTTAAAACAACAACAACAAATCTCTATAAATGAAAAATATCACCCCTCAGCAACAACAAAGAAATACAATTAGAAACTCAGAGAAAACTGAAAGTGCATATAAGAAATTTATGTTATGAAAATAAAGTAAATTACACTGCATGATATGAGCAATTGATGGAAATGAAAAAGCAGTATTTTCTGAAATAATAAAGCAAAAATTCAGATAATTCAGAAAGATGAAGAGGAACAACTAATGCTTTGTATTCGTGTATACTTTCTTTAGGCTTGTCATAATTACTAAATGTAATTATATTCCTGTGATGTATTTAGTTTTCCCCTTTGAAACTAATGTGTCTTTTTTTATAGGTTATTTTCTTTTTCATAGGAGCTTGTCCCTATTTATCTCCTCCATGGGTTCACACTTAGTGCTTTTTAAAACTAAAAACTCTTCTGTTGTTGTTTAGGCTCAGTAGTATCTTCAGATGCTTAAAGACAGCCGATTAAGTACTGCCTTTTAGAAACGTAAACTTATGCCCATTAAGCACATGTTGAAAGACTCTTCACACAATCACTTAAACCCCTTCGTGTTTTTTCTTTTTCTTTCTTTTCCTTCTTCTTTTTTTTTTTTTTTTTGAAACTCAGTTTCGCTCTTGTCTCCCAGGCTCACCGCAAGCTCCGCCTCCCGGGTTCAAGCGATTCTATCTCAACCTCCCGAGTAGCTGGGATTACAGGCGCCCACCACCACGCCTGGCTAATTTTTTGTGCTTTTAGTAGAGACGTGGTTTCTCCATGTTGGTCAAGGTGGTCTTGAAGTCCCGACCTCAGGTGATCCGCACGCCTCAGCCTCCCAAAGTGCTGGGATTACGGGCGTGAGCCACCACGCCCGGCCCATGTTTTTTTTTAAATTGTTTTCCTTAACTTCGAAGACAAATTTTTGATGAAACCGTTTTTTTTTTTTTTTTAAATAAACAATTTTCTGAAGTTCAGTGACACCCAAAGTTTCCTTTTAGTTTAACCGTCAGATTAAAATAAGATTATATTTCATAGCTTTACTTAGAAAGAAAGAAATATGTATTCACTGTCTCCGTGTTGGATGAGAAATTTATCCTTCATTTACTTCCTTCATATTTCCTCTCCCAAGTTCCGGATTTCATTAATAAAATCTGAGATTTTATAGACAGATTACTTTTGCTATTACCATTCAGATTATTTGCCATCTTTCTGACTAAAGAGTTACCTGCGACATTACTTTTACTTTTAAAAGAGGTGAATAGCAATTATTTTTTATTTTAAGGTATTGTAGGTAGTACTCCCTGTGAAGCAGACAGTGAGATGCATCCATCATAGCTCAATTTGTTCCTCTGCTCAATCCTGCTTTCCAGGATCCTTGTTATTTCTAGGTTAGATTTCTCAGGTTTGTCCTCTTGTACTGTCCCCAGGTCCCCTGCAAATGTCACTGCCCTTTCTGTTTTCTCTAATGTCAGTGTTTTTCAGGTTTTTTGTTTTTGTCTTTTTCTGCAGCATTTAATCTGTTGTTATTTGTTTTATGACTGTTTTTAATTATCACAATAATGATTTGTTTCTTTTAATTCCTCCTGAAGTCTTCTTTTTATATTGCTTTCTCTGTATTATTGGTTTTAGTTTCAGAGATACAATGCTCTTTCTTGAAAATTACAAAATAAACTAGAACATTTTGGGGAAATTTCTCCTTCAAAGAGGACAATTTTTTCTCTATTAGACTGGTCTCTTTTTTGGATTATTTACATTTTTTTTAGAATTACATTTAGGTTGATAAATTAGGTTTTTAGTTGTGTCTATTTGTATTACATTTTAGTGGATGCTATAGGGTTTATAATATACATCTGTAATTTTTCATTGTCTATTTAGAATTAATATTTTCACATGAAATGTAGCGCTCTTTCAACTATGTAGGTTCGTTTATTCCATCTCTATCCCTTACGTTTTATTTATTATATGTATTACATCTACATACATTATAAACCCTAACAAAATATTATTGTTGTTTTTGCTTTAAGCAGTTATATGTAGTCTAAAGAAATTAAGAGGAATACATAGTCCTATATATTTATCAGATATTTGCCATTTCTGATGTGCTCCGTTCCTTCCTTAAGATTTTGCTTCACAAATCAACAACGCCATTGAAAAATGGGCAAAGGACATGAACAGACACTTCTCAAAAGAAGACATACAAGTGGCCAAAAAGAGTATGAAAAAATGCTCAATATCACTAATCACTAGGGAAATGCAAATCAGAACCACAGTGAGATACCATCTCATGCCAGTCAGAACGGCTATTACTAAAAGGTCAAAAAGTAACAGATGCTAGGGAGGTTGCAGAGAAAAGAGAATGCTTATATACTGCTGGTGGAAATGTAAATTAGTTCAGTAATCTTATTACTGGGTATATAACCAAAGGAATAGAAATTACTGTACTGTAAAGACAAATGTATGAGTATGTTAATTGCAGCACTATTCACAATAGCAAAGACATGGAATCCACCTAGATGCCCATCAACTGTGGACTGGATAAAGGAAATGTGGTATGTATACACCATGGAATAATATGCAGCCATAAAAAAGAATGAGATTATGTTCTTTGCAGAAACGTGGATGGAGCTGGAGGCCATTATCCTAAGTGAATTAATGCAGGAACAGAAAGCCAAATGCTGCATGTTCCTACTTATAAGTGGGAGATAATCATTGACTATGCATGGACACAAAGAAGGAAACAATAGACACCAGGACCTACTTAAGGGTGGAGGGCAGGAGGAGGGTGAGGATGAAAAAAATTACCTATTGGATATTATGCTAATTACCAAAGTGACAATTATCTGTACATCAAACTCCTGTGACATACAATTTACCTATGTAACATACCTGCACATGTTCCAACCTAAAATAAAAGTTGGAAAAAAATGAGTTTCTTATGGCTAAAAAAAAAAAAAAAAAAAAAAAGATTTGCTTTCATTTTCCTTCAACAGGAAGAACTCCCTTTACACTTTCTTATAGTGCACATCTGATGGCAATGAATAATTTTAATTTTCTTTCTTTTTCTTTCTTTCTTGAAGGATATTTTTGCTGAATATAGAATTCTGAGTTTATGTTTTTCTTTTGGAACTTTAAAATGATTCTCTCTTCATTTTTGGTATTCAGCAATTTGACTATGATGCTGCTAGGTATGGCTTTGTTTGTATTTATTCTGCTTATAACTGAATTGCCTAAGGTGGAATCTGTGAATTTATTTTTTTCACCAAATTTAGGAAAATTTTGGCCATGCTTTTTCAAAATTTTAATGCCTCATTTTCACACTTTTCTCCTTTAAAGATTTCAGTTGCATATATGTTAGGCCATTTGATACTGTCCCATGGGTTTCTGAAAATCTATTCATTTTTTTCAATTTTTATTTGCTTATTTTTATTTTTTCAGATTGGAAAATTTCTATTAATGTATCTCAAGTTAGAGGATTGTTTTATTTGTCATCTCAATTCCATTACATCCAAGGAGTAAATTTTTTAAATGTTTACTTTTTTAGTTCTTGAGTTTACACTTGGTTTTTAAAATATAGTTTCTACTTCTCTGTTGAGATTTATTTTATTTCTTGCAATTGTTTTTCTTTACCTCATCAAGTATAGTTATAACAGTTGCTAATCCAACATTTGGGTCATCCTGGAGTTGGTCTCCATTGATTTCTTTTTCTCTTGAGAACAAGTCAACTTTTCTCATTCTTTGTATGTTGAGTAATTTTGCATTTTATTCTGGACATTGTGAATGGTAGGTGTGGATTCTGCCTTATTCTTCTAAAGATTTATTTCACTGGCATTGTTTTATTAGGCAATTGACCTGATTGCACCCTCAAGATGCAAACTTTGCTTTTTAGGTAGCAACTCAAATCTCAGTTCATTTTTTTTGTCTTTAGTTGGAATTTGCTCCACAGAGATATGGTTCAGGAGTCAACCAGAGATTTAGGCAGAATATATACACAGCATATAGAGCTTCCCCTTTCTGACTGCTTTTCTGAGATTCATTCCTTAATTTTCAGTGGCTGTGGTTTCCCCAGGACTGTCCTCTCATTCTTCAGACCAGGTGGATTATGATTTTCTAGTAGTTTTAGCTGCTTTGAGCAGCTGCTGACTGCAGCTTGCCTTCAGTTGCTGACTGCAGCTTGCTCAACACCATTTGAAAAATGGGAAATTCATCATGTGCCTATTCCTTTTTTACAAGTTTTAACACTCCTCCAGAATCTACCTGCTCTTGTTCACTCTCCAAGGCTTTCAGATAGTTTACTTCTTATATTTTGTGCAAAGTTTATAGCTGTTATCTGTAGGAGAATCAGTCTGGTTGGACCTTGCTTTGGCATACCAAAATTGGAAGCAAATTCCTTTCTTTTTAATTGCAGAAATTGTATAAAGTTCCAATAATTTTTCTCTGCTTACTCATCTTTAGGTTGTCAACATATGCTTGACAATTATTAGCTTACTGTAAAATATGAGTTGGAATGGGTTCTTTAAGAGACTGTGGTTGTCCCTTTCTCAATACTTCAGTCCAAAACAAAGAAGTATAAACTGTTACGTTTAGTTATATTGGAAATCCATGTTACTAGTGTAGAGATGCTGAAGTCTCAAGGGAGTGGAAAGGCAGCTGGAGCCAGGAGAGAACTGTAGAGAATTCTGCCTCTGTGCCAAAGTATGTCTCTTCTATATATGAATTGGGATAACCTTGGCAATGTCTCTGATTTTTGCCCGACAAGGCAACCTATGCCAGATGTTAGATTAGAACTAAGCTTCTTCTATACTCAGCTCAGTGAAGTTACTAGAAATGAGTTGGTAATAAAACCTGTCAATACTGAATTTGAATTCTCATAAATAGTGAGTTGCCTATTACTGGAATCATTCAAGTGGGAGCTTGACGATCATTCCTCCTTTATTATTATTACCTCTATACTTATTAAAGAGGGGTGGCAGGAGAATATATCACTGTTTTCTCCTTGGCACTCAATAGCTGTAGGTTGCATAAACAAATAGTTATTGAATTCATTGCATGAATGAATTAGAAGAGAGTTTTCTCTATAGTATGAGAAAGTATATTTTGCATTCTGAGGAGAAGAAAAAAAGTTAGGGTGAATATTGTCAAATGTCTTTAATTCAGAATATTTTGGTGGGAGGAATCATGGATAGTGTGCTAGAATATTTTAAAAGAAAAGCAATGATTGGATTACAATCAGTTAACATAAAACAATAAGCACACGAAACTGGCTACCACAATAGCTGTTTTAAAATAATTTCAAATTATCCCTGTAGGAGAAATTTAAACTAAGATGGAAAGGCTCATGGCAGGGCCTCAGAACCTAGGTGAGTTCATATGTTCATCTTTGCAAATTTCTTTTGCTATTTCTTTATAATCTTAAAGAAAAGGCTACCTGTTGATTTGTCACAAAATTTGAACAGGTGTTCCTTTGCCTTCTAGTCTAGCTATCCTAAACAGCACAAACAGATTGTTCTAAACAGCACACAAATGAGTCTTATTTCCTACCCAGGAGTGATTGAACAGTCTTGGTCTTCGTAAGTCTCTAGTCATGACTATGCTTCTTTATTTATTCTCAGGAACCAGTGTGCTCTATTTAAAGATATTGGCACAGTTATATTGGCTTTTCAAAACTATTTGTAATGTAAGGTGAACTGGACACTAGAATGAATCTGGAAAATTTTAATTGCTCTAGGAATTTCATCTAGTTCTCACAGTGACTTCAATCACGGCTATTATCCAGTTCACACCTCCCAATCCTGCCCTCACTTTATCACACGAATGAAGCAAGACTGCATAAGTAGAATGGCATTCACACAGGAAGCATTCATTAAGTGTTTGAATGAAGAAATGGAAAATGATCTATTTTATTCATCAGATACTTGGAAACTAAAGTTAAGTAATTCTTCCCTCATTTAAAGTTTCACAGACAGATATTTATAATCTTTGGCAAGTGACTGATAGTGCTCTGAAATCATATTAGCGGCCATTTATTGCTCACTTTGATATGTACCAGGCCACTTCTAAATCCTTTATATGCATTATTTCATTTATACCTTACAATATCATATGAGCCAGGCATTGTTATCTTTCTCTTACAGAGAAGAAATGGAAGTATAAAGAGGTTGGTTAACCAGCTCATGATCACTCTCTCAGGAAGCTTCAGAGCTGAGATCCAAGCTCCAGGGTACTTGCCTTCAAGTCCAGAGCCACTGGTCTAGAGTGCCATGGGAAACTAGCCATTACAGAACAGCTGAGCATTTTAAAAACACATTGTGAAATCACATCAAAGCTTGAGGGGAGCTAAGGTGAAAAGGAGATGATCTAAAAAGGCAAAATTTGCTTTTGTGTAAGTTTTACCTGAAACTATGAGCATATATCCCCCAAACTATCACAGGAAATATAGTAATCTCTCCCCTGTTCCTTCTCAGATTAGAGCTAGGAATTTATGGAAAATGTGGTATCCTAGAAATGTCAACCAAGGAAGAAGTTATTGGTGGAAGAAAATTTGACCTTCCTCATCCTCTCCACAATCTCTTTAACATCTCGTATCTGGCAAGGCCACAGAGTTCAAGGCATTCAAACTATTGCCTTCGTGGGTTTCTGCTGATGGTATGATTGTTTGTCGAGCACCTGCTATATTTGTTATTCTTTAAAAATTGTAGTAAAACATATACAATTTAAAATTTGCCATTTTCATCATTTTAAAGTGTACAATTCAATGGCATTAATTACATTCACCATCTTATATAACCATCACAATTTCCAAAATCAGTTCATTGTCTCAAAGAGAAATTCTGTGTCCATTAGGAAATAACTCCTCATTATTCCTTTCTCCCAGTCCATGGTAACCTCTAATATACTTTCAATCTCTGTGAATTTGTCTATTCTAGATATTTCATATAATTGAAATCATGCAATGTTTGTCCTTGTATCTGATTTATTTCACTTAGAGAGGGAAAGGGGTCTTAATTCTTTTTTCAGTAACCCACTCTCTAGATAATTCACTTTGCAAAACAGCATTAATTCATTCATAAAGTCTGAGCCCCATGACCTAATCATCTCTTAAAGATCCCACCTGTCAACATTGTTGCACTGGGGATTATGGACTTTGGGGGACACATTCAAATCATAGCCCCACCTTTGGCTGTTGTGCATAATGCTGCTATCAGCATTGGCTTATAAGTATCTGTGCAGTTGCTGGGTCATAAGGTAATTCTATGTTTAACGTTTTGAGGAACAGACAAATTGTTTTCCACAGGGCTATACAATTTATATCCTCACCAGCAATGCACGAATTTCCATTTTTTCCACATCCTCACAAACATTTGTTTTTCCTTTTTAAAAAAATAGTCATCCTAATAGTTATGAAGTGGTATCTCATTGTGGCTTTGATCTGCATTTCCCTAATGACTAATGATGTTGAGCATCTTTTCATGTGCTTATTGGCCATTTGTGTATCTTCTCTGGAGAAATGCTTATTCAAGTGCTTTGACCATTTTTAAATTGAGTTGTCATCTTTTTGTTGTTGAGTTGTAGGAGTTATATTTATTATCTTTAATTTTCATCACAACTCTGCAAATTAGGCATTATTGCTTTACCTTCACAGAGGAGAAAATCAAGGCTGAGAGGCTGTTACTTGTCTGAGGTCCTACAGTAAGTGGCAGAGCCAGGATTTGAATCCACATATGATCGGCCCTCTCTAAGAGGGTGCCCTATGATTCTCCCCTCCTGATACTCACGCCCTCGAGTAATCCCTTCCCGTGGGATGTGAGGTGAATGTTAGTGACTCATTTCTAATGGATATATTATATCAAAAGAGATGGGATGCTGCTTCTGAGATTAGGCAATGAAAGACTGTGACTTGCATCTTGCTTGCTCTTTTTCATTCTCTTGCTTGTTAGCTCTGAGGGCAGCTAGTTGCCACGTTGTGAGCAACATGATAGAGAGACCCATGTGGCGATCAACTGAAGGAGTCCTCTGGCCAGCCAACAGCCAGTGAAGAGGTGAGGTGTTCAGTCCAGAAGGCTGTGAGGCACTGAATTTTACCAACTATGTGAGGAGCTTAGAAATGAATCCTGCCTTAGTTAAACCATCACATCAGCACACAGCTCTGGTCAGCACCTTGGTTAAAGCCTTGTGAGAGACCTTGGGGTACAGGCATCTGGCTAAGCCATGCCCAGATTCTTGAACTACAAAAATGATAATTAATTAATGTTTGTTGTTTTAAGCTGCTAAGTTTTGAGGTAATTTGTTATGCAGCAATAGGTAACTAACACTTCATGTCTACTACTTTTTAAGTAAGAACATTAAATTGGTTTAGATGCCAAGCAAAGACATTTTAACAGGAGATAATGGGGCAAGTACTCTCTCTGGGCCTGTTTGGGCACAGCAGACGTGGGCCAACCTAAAGAAAGAATTAAATTTGGGATGGGAATAGTCAACCTGACTGTGGTTATGAGAAGTTTATTGAAAATAATTTTGTATATTGACCTTTTGGATTGTTCTTGTGAGTCATGGGGTTCAGCCTATACTGTAGTCTCCCTTAAGAGCACAGAAGAGCTATTTTGAGATATGCTTACCTCTTCTCTGAAATCCCTAAGTTCTTCCATTGGACAGAAAGGTACTAGGGAGAGGGACAAATAAGTTATGACTTCTTCCTACTTCAGAATTTTTCTGGATTAAAACCACAATGTTCATTTATCAGGCTTTGGGCACCCATTCACACAAGAAAGCCTATCTATCATCATCAACATCAGTAACAAGTAACAAGTATTGATGGCACATTGTGTTCTGAACCTGTAGTTCTTGAATGGACTATATGGGGCTCAAAGAAGCCTTTGCAATTATAGGCACAGTGATGTATGTTTGTGCAAATGTGTGCATTTGTCCTGCAGAGAGGGGCCATAACTTTCATAGACTCCCAAAGGGGTATGGAATCTAAAACAGTTAAAGACCATTGCTTCGATTTCTTATTAGCATGCTTACTCCTGGCTATAACTGTACCCTTATTTTGAATCTCAGATCAGGGATGGGCCTTTTCTGCTTGTCCAGAGTCTCCTGTTGTTGTTCTTTAGATCACCAGATTGGACCCTTTGGATACTGACAGCAGCTCAACTTGGGCCCAGGTAACCACAGCCTCTTAAGATACTGTGCCTGAGTTGGCCAGGCAACCTCCCAGTGGGACACTGGTCCATCCACAACAGTCTAACTCCTATCTGCTGGCTCACTGTGAGGCTCCTCTGTGCTTTCGTTTTTCTATCTCAGGGCAATTTACTCTTATACACACGTGATAATGCCAAGAAGAGACTTTTTGGCTAATAAATCTCTTCTTTAGTGTCAAAATGATAAACAATTAGCACTGAAGGTAAAATAACTCTACTCCAAACTATATTATCTTATCACAGTCTTCTTGAAGCTCTCCAGTGTTGAAGAACTTCTATCATCCTGGCAAAGAACCCATTCCATTGCTTGGCAGCCATTCCAATGATTGAAAACAGCTCTCAATTCAAGTTACTTTAAGAGTTGTTTGGCTGGCTGTGGTGGCTCATGTCTGTAATCCCAGCACTTTGGGAGGCCAAGGCAGGTGGATCACCTGAGTTCAGGAGTTTGAGACCAGCCTAGCCAACATGGTAAAACCCCATCTATACTAAAAATACAAAAATTAGCAGGGCTTGGTGGCAGACACCTGTAATCCCAGCTACTCGGGAGACTGAAGCATGAGAATCACTTGAATCCAGGCGGCCTAGGTTGCAGTCAGCGAAGATGGCGTCACTGAACTCCAGCCTGGGCGATAAGAGCAAGACCCCATCTGAGAAAAAAAAAAACAACGAGTTGTTCATGTCATGTTTTTGAGCCCCCTCATCTTGCTCAACTTGAGAGCATCTGTTTGTCTACAATAATGGAGAGGGTTTTTCTCCTCCCTCACAAGGTTCTTGAAAGTAGTCCCATGCATTAAGTCTACCTCTCCCCATCAGTTGTACTGTAATCTATAGGTTGGGGGTTCTAGATCTGAAGGAGATGTTGCTAATGTTATGCTTACACATTATGTTTATGTATGTATGTGTATATGTTTTGTATACGTTATGTTTACACCCACACACCCATACATGTCTTTCCCATTCACTGTCTTTACTCTACCATCCTCATCACAGGGATGGTGGTGAGAAGAATAATGAATGTGTATTTTCTAGTCCTGCAGAGCATAATTAATCTGAGAGTATCAGATGGCAATGTCTATGCTTGAAATTGATTGGGAGACCCTCAAACTGATTGAATATGAACTGTTTCCCTTTCAGGCCAATGGAGGCTTAGAATAGATCATATGATTTTTCCAATTCTGTGAAGAAAGTCAGTGGTAGCTTGATGGGGATAGCATTGAATGGAAGACAGTGTGGCAATGCCTCAAGGCTCTAGAACTAGAAATATCATTTGACCCAGCAATCCCATTACTGGGTATGTACCCAAAGGATTACAAATCATTCTACCGTAAAGACACATGCACATGTATGTTCACTGCAGCACTATTCACAATGGCAAGGACTTGGAACCAACTCAAATGCCTATCAATTATAGACTGGGTAAACAAAATGTGGCACATATACACCATGGAATACTATGCAGCCATAAAAAGGATGAGTTCATGTCCTTTGCAGGGACGTGGATGAAACTGGAAATCTTCATTCTCAGCAAAGTAACACAAGAAGAGAAAACCAAACACCGCATGTTCTCACTCATAAGTGGGAGTTGAACAATGAGAACACATGGACACAGGGAGGGGAACATCACACACTGGGGCCTGTTGAGGAGTGGAGGGCTGGTGGAGGGATAGCATTAGGAGAAATACCTAATGTAAATGACGAGTTGATGGCTGCAGCAAACCAGCATGGCACATGTACACCTATGTAACAAACCCACACGTTGTGCATATGTACCCCAAAGTATAATAATAATAATAAGAATAGATTATATGATTAAAGAAATAAAGATATATAACCTTATTTCACACCTGGGTGCTGTGGAGTAAAATTCATACCACTGCTTATGATTATTTAGTAATATCTTGTTTATGGAGGTTTTCATAGCAAATTTTCCAATTGCAATTTTAACACCACACCAAAGAACTTGTCAGTTTCAGGTATGTGTCTAAACAGAGATGATCTTTGTGAGAAGGTGTACAGGCTGTATTCCTGCAGCTCTTCCTTGTTTATAAAAACAGTATTATTTTTTGTTTCCTGCAGTGGTCTTTTAGGGTAGGCAAGGATCATTACCCTCCATTTTACAGAGGCTCAGAGAGATCAAGGAACTTTCTGAGAGTCAGAGGCTTGGTGGGCCTCAGGCAGGGCTTCAGATGCAGACATTTGGATTCTGAGTTCTGGGTGTGATCAGCCACTGCACACACAGCCAGGAATGGAACTTCCGGGCTGCCCCTTTTCACTTGGTACCAGAAACGTAGGTTGGAGGTGAGGGGGGTCAGAATTGCCCTTCTCTTGGCCTCCTGTATGAGAAATAGAATAGCTTTTTTATAATGAAAGTGTAATTGACCTACAGTAAAATGCACAGCCACGAAGTGCACAGGCTGATCAGTTTTGATAAATGCAGACATTCATACAACCGACATCTGAACAACATGTAGAACATTTCCACTCTGGAAACATTTCCATCACTTCATATCCCTTCTCAATCACCTACGCCTCCCTCTCTGTTCTGCCAGCAACCTCTGTTCTGATTTCTGTCCCTAGATTTGGAGAACTTATTTAAGAGAGTTCTGTTTCGGTCACCTTCGGGAAGAGCCAAGCGAACAGCAGTGACTTTGTCATTCCTTTTGGTTGCCATGGTCAGGCGGGAGCCAGTCTACATGTGAGCCAGTTGGATGGGTCTGCCAACTGTCACTGAACAGAGGCAGAGTCTCTGTGACAACAGCACCCTTCTGCATTCTAACAGGTAGTGAGTGTCATTTAAGCAGCTTTGAGATCTTGCCTGAGGTTCTGGTTCACTTGCACATAGCATACTAATGGAATCAAGTTCATGTTGACATAAAAAAGACGTCAGCTCCATCCCATGCTACCTCTGTGAAGAGCAGGTATAAGCCCATAAACATCTATTCTGGGGGCTCCCCTTAGGAGAGAGACCCTCCCCTGCACACAGGCTTGGGAAGACTGAGTCATGCTTTAGAGCCCATTAGCCAACATCTTCTTCAATAGCAATCACCACAACTCCCTTTTATTAGCAATTACTCTATGGTAACTACGTTGAGATGATGTGCATGTGGGGGCCACTGTCCTTTGTGGAAGGAATTAGGTTTGAGGAACTGGACTATTGATAGAAGGTGGCTGGGCAAATGATGAGTCAGAGTCAGGAGATGGTTCTGAGGAGAGAGACCTGGCTGCCCAGTACTGTGCTCCATATCTGAGCCCCATTTCTAGTCAGGAAAGGTCTTTCACGGGGTGGGGACAGCCAGGATGGTCCACCCCACTTGTCTCCTCCCCCAACTGGCATTCTGGGCAATTCCTTGCAAGGACATTCCTTGTCTTCTTCTCACATGGTTTGAGTGAGTACACTTTGCGCTTTGGAGCAAGATCCAGCCCATCCCAGGCTGAGATCCCTTTCTATCCTGGTTAGGAACAGGTGCCAAGAGAGGCTGCCATGGGAAACACACGGCTCAGCCTGAGATGAGCACTCTCAGCAGACTCTACTTCCATTACAAGCAGCAGTAGTAGGAAGCAACGTCTTTGGAGAGCGTCCACTGCACTCTCCTTGGTCTTGCCGGTGAAGGGCAGGGGCGGGGACCAGCTCACCTTCACATTCCTGGCCATGAAGGTGTGAATGGATCCAGACAATAACATGTTTTCATTTGTGGTTGCTTATCTTTTGTCTCCAACTGGCCAGCTACAATGATGTTGGCACCATGAGACAACAGCAGGGAGTCACAGCCTTTTCGTAAATGCGTGGTGAAATGAGGCATCAGCAGGTACAGGTTACAGTGACTCAGGTGGGGCACAGGAATTTCATGATTTTAAAAAAGCATTCCAGATTCTTCTCCTTGCCAATGGATAGTTAATTTTCCCAGTTGCTTCTCTACTGCCCTCATCTTATGCAAAACTGCACAAATTCAAATGACCCCACTTCATCTAGACAAAATCGTAAAAAGAAAAGACAGTCAATCAAGATTCTGCTTGATTAACATCTTGGGAGAAGGCTAACATGAGTCTTCAGGGATGAAAATAAATGGCTCTGAGCCTGGGCTGTGGTCCTAAACATGACCTTGTCACTGCCTAAGCAAGGAAAGCAATGGAGGGAATTAGAGCTCTCGTTCCAGTGTGATTACAATTGTACCCTTAACAGGACATGGCAATGTTTTTTGGCATTCAATTATGTTTTGCTATGCGTGCATGCATAGACTCACATACTCAAACACGCAGAGCTAGAATTGAAATCATCTCAAGTGAGAATTCTTGTGATGCATTTAAGGGGCCTGCATTTGACAGGTTGCTACCTAGTTATGGACTAAAATCTCACCAGGCACCCCCATAGCTTATCGCCTGTCATTTCAAAACAAAGACATCCTGCTTCCCCTTTCTGTGTCACATCTCATCGACTCATTCTCAGCAGACTCTTACTTTCATTGCAAGCTCGGTGCCACCTCCCTGACTTTCATCAGATGAAAACTTGAAAAAAAAAAAAAAGAAAAAAGAAAAAAAAACCCATTCCATGTTTTGACTTGGACTCTAGGTGTTGTTATTCTCTCAGTCCAGCTCGGAAAAAAAAAAAAAAAAGCCTACCCCACGAGGTGGCAGGCCTGCGTTCCTGTCTCCTGCCACCACACAGTCTCTGAAGTGTGTGAAGAAGAGAGGAAGAGACAATTAACACTCAGCACCAATCTGCATTTCCTTTTTAGCTGCCATTTACACGCTGCTCAGGTTTTGAAAACCAGCATTTCATGCTACTCCCTAGAGAGCCAGCACCAGCTTCAGCAGGATCCATCTGCACAGCAGTCACATTGCTGAAATCTTCAGCCAACCCAGAATTCATTTATTTATTTTTTGAAAAAAAAAATGAGAGAGAGGAAGTGAGGGAGTGCGAGTGAGTGAGCAAGCGCGCAGGTGAAAATAACAGATTAGAATCTGGTAATATTTAATGCACACGCTTGACCAGTTCCTGCACTGGTCCAGGCAGGGGTGAGGCAGTGGAGTTTTTCTTTGATCATCTTCGAGATTAGTGTGAGCAGTGAGCGAATGAGCAAGAGCTTGTGACAACAGAGGATGACAGGCTGTGAGGTTCGAGGCAGGAAGGACACACTCCATAAGTCTCGGCACTGCTCATCAGCCCGTGTGTCAGCACGCTCTTGCTGATGGGGAGCAGCGGGGAGAAATGCCATACTGGGAAGTCACTGCTGGTATGGGACAAGTTACAAGATGCGTCTGGGGGAGGAAAATGTGTATCATCAAATCCTCAGGTCTGGCCAACTTGCTTTATTTCCTTCCTTCAGCCCCCAAAGGGTGGAGCACTGAAGCATAATCGCTTCAATAAGCTTTGTTATTTTATCATTATTATTTTTTAAACTGAATTCACCACCACAGGAGGTCACAGAGTCAATGGTCACAGCTGGCTTTTAAAAAAGGGTTGAGTCATTTTGTGATTGATAAAACAGACTCAGCCTGAGATGAGGGCAATCAGGTTTCCTGCTTGAAGGCATCAGTTGATCACTACAGGGGTCAGAAAGAAGTGTTTTTCTCATGCAAGTTCTGGCTTAATAGTCTAGGTGAATGCAAAAAAAAAAAAAAAAAAAAAAGAAAGTCTTTTGATTTGTTTGTTTTTGTTTCTAAGAGAGAGCAGAGCTGAAAAGCCCATCCTTACTTTAGTAGACCAACAGTGGTCTGATTCCATCTGGTTCTGCCTGCTCAGATGGCAGTTGTGATGACAGTGGTGCTACAGACACATTTACCAACTAAGCAGTGCAAGACAGTACTCTGCATGGGCCCAGACTGACCTGTGAACAAGCACAGGTGTGCTCAGATAAGGAAAATACCTTAGGGCAGGAGGTGGGGTGAGCACATGGTCGTTAAAATAGAATTTAGTGAGTTAAAAAACAACAACAACAAACCAACACAAGACTCGTAAGTACCCTATAGTATCTGCGGACGCAGTTACATGCCAAGTTAAGCCACATCTTCTCAGGATACAGGGATGTTTTGCAGCTCTCACATTAACACAGACATACAACATGGGCTTCTCAGCCTATCAGAGATGGGGCAAGATAGGGTTATAATAAACAGCTTTTGTTTTTTTTGGCTCTGCCTTTACTAGGGGAGACTTCCAACCTTACCGATTCTCAAATAGTTCTTGGAGTCCCTGGTGAGAAGGATGCCCCTCTTCCGCCATTCTGACTTAATGACACTGGAGCCACACTGCATGGGTTCAAATCTCAAACTCATTCCTCCTCTCAAAGTGTATTTAAGGGAGTGCCTACTGTGAAACTGACATTGTTCTAGATGCTGAGGAAAGAGCCATTCCAAGTTCTCCTGTAATTTTGGTTCTAGGGAAGATGTAGAAATGCAAATAAATAAACAAGTAAATGTATAATATTCCAGATAGAATATTAGAGAGATGCTGTGGAGGGAACAAAAGTCTACTTGAGATGTCTTCAAGAGAAAACAAGAAGAATGAGAGAGAGAGTAAGAACAACCATCTTAAGAAGTTTGCTGCAAGGGGGAAAGAAGTGGAGTAGTTTGACTTAGAAGTGGAATCCAAGGAAATTTGCTGTTGCTGTTGTTGTTTCTGGTTTTGATTGGAGAAATAGCATCACGTTATTCTGATGTTATTCTGATTCATGTTATTAATTATTCTCACATTATTCTAGTTATGATTCAGTAGAGAAGGAAAATAGATGATGCTAAAGCAACGTACTTGGGTGGCATGAGGGGTTGGGATCTGGTGCAAAGTGGAGGTGTTGGCTTTAGGTAGAAAATACACAGTTCATCCAGAGCAGCAGGAGTGAAGGTAAACACATGGACATAGTGTAAGAGATGTGAGGGTAGAAACTTACGTGAGTTCTTTTTCTAAATGCTCCGGTTTTCTCAGTGAAGTAGGAAGCAAAGTTATCAGCTGAGAGTATGAAGGAAAAGAATGTGTTGGAGATTTGAAGAGAGAGAGGAATATGTGAAATAGTCCTAGAAAAGTGAGTTGACTAGAGAAATACAGTAGGCTGCCAGGCTACACTAATGGCTCACTTGTGGTTTGTGATGATAACTTTAAAGTGAGACCAGTCAGCGTGGTTGTTTTCTTTGGGCATGTTTGGCTGCTTAGGTACAGGCATGGAGAAGTGGAGAACTGGCCAAGGGTTTTGTCAGCTGAGTGTGACAAAGGAAGAGAGGGTTGAGACAGTTGAAGGTGTGTGCTGTGAATAACACAACATGGTCCATGAAATCTAAACTAGGTGGGAAGAGAAGTAGGAAATGAAGGGAGTGAAGACAATAAAAAGGCTCCAGGAACAATGATTTGTAGGTCTCTGAGTGGTCCACGAGTTGCTGGAGTTGGCAGACTAGAGAAGGTGAGCTGGTAAGAGGAGGTGGAGGTCTGAGAGGGAGATGGTGAAACATGGTGCAGCTGCAGTTGTAGTTGTTGATGATGACTAGGCAGGGGCATGAACTTGGGATGCTAGTGAAGGGAGAGTAGAACCAGAATCACTGGGGGAGAGGAGGTGAGATAGTTGGGGGCCAGCACTCTGGGAGGAGCATCTCCCTGCAGGTCCGGTACATCTCTGGGAGCGGTTTCCTTGTGGTATTTTATGTGAGTAATGCCCTGCTGGAGCCCAGCTCCATGAAGTCTAAAAGGATGCTGAAAGCACAAAGCATTACAATATAAGTAGCTTTGGAAGGGGTTCAGCCAAACTGACATCTTCAAGCAATGGGTCAGAGGAAAGCGAGGTCAGGAGATGACTGCACTAAGGACCCAGGAGGGACAATGGCTTAAAAGTGGTGATGAACAGAAAGGAAGACACTCAACTTACCTCCCAACCTAGGGCTCCAAAGAAAAGAGGAGAAGACATTTGAATGGTTGCAGAGACTCCATTTGTTAATTATGTGACTCAGAAAATTATTTAACCTCTCTATGCCTCAGTTTTCCCAAATGTAAAATGGAGATAATAATTGTATCTCCCTCACAGGGTTGTTCTGAGGATTCAATGGGGCAATGTCTGAAATGCACTTATCACAGTACCTGGTGCAGAGTGAGGATGGATAGATTTGTAATTGAAGCAGTTGATTAGCTATCTAGGTCACCAGAGCCCCAGTATTTCTGAAGGGACAGAATGAGCTCTTGGCAGGTGCTGAGGAGCTTCTCAAGGAGGGTGAGCACAGATGCTGATTTAGCCATGAGAGGCGCAGTTCAGAGAGGAGGGTAAGGAAAACAGGCCCACAGCCAAGACAGAACAATTAAACATGTAGGGAGTTGAGAGGCTTGACAGAAGAAGTGGAAGTAAAACATGTTTCTAATCAGAGCTATGCGGAGGGTTGCCTGGAGGCTCTATTGGTAATTGATGTGCCTCTGACAATAATTAGAAACAATTTCTGGGGACTTACAGGATACAATCACCTAGTGATATTATTTACCACAGAGAGCAGTGTCTGAGGTGAAAATGGATGTTATTGTTTCCTGAGAGCACATTACAAAGTGACTTCATGGTGAATAGATTTTCCAAGATATTTGACATTCACTGACTTTCTATTTAGCTCCTCTTAGTCACAGAGGCCCTTACTGTAATGACAATACCTGGATTTATCTCTGTTAATGGCAGACGACATGTGAAAGAGAAATCCTCCCTGTGTGGGCCTCCACATCATGAATGCAACAGCTTTGCCTTCTCAAGCCTCTTAGATATCTGAGGGATTCTGAGAGTGTGGAAGGCCCAGGGCACAGCCTCACCCCAGTTCAAGAGATCCTCAACCACAAATGCCAAGGGACAGCACTAGCGCAAATGGTCTTGTCTTTTTCTAATGTGAGCTTTATTTTATGTCACTTGGGACTAAGTAACATAGTGTATATAAAATAGCACAGAGTCTGGCTCATAGTGAGCACTCAGAAAGTGTTGACTCATGAATTATTATTTTCTTGGGTACCTCTGATAAGACCTAGGGGGCCTCCCATATTTGGCATACTCCAAGCCCTGGGGATGGGATCAGGGTTGGGGGAGAATCAGTGGCATTTGGGCAATGGTGCTGGTGAGCTGTATTCCCTTGAGGAATCCCAAGGTTCAGTGGCTTGGGTTTTTCCTTGAGTTGGCTTCTCTTTTTGTATAAGCCTGGAGGCAAGATGCCAAATCGCAGCTCCCCTTCAAGGATATTACGTAGGGGTTTGAAGTCAAAGCTTTAGAGATTGAACAGTATCTATTTGCCTTCCACTCTCTCTGCACTGGAAGTCAAATGGGAACGGAGATAGGGTCCAGGGAAGGAGGCAGGAGGGGGCATCTGTGATTGTAACCTAGCCTCCAAGCTAAGGGACGAAAGGAGTCCCAACAGCTTATCCCATGCTCTAGCCCAGCTTGCCAAGATGGGAAGCAATACTTACGGCTTGTTGAAGTCTAAGCCCTACAGATGGTTTCCCAAAAGAGCGTTTTGGCATTTTGGGAGGAACGATTCTTTACTAGGTGGGACTGCCCCAGGCAGTGCAGGGTTATAGAACACCTGTTGCCTCTGCCCATTACATGCTGATAGAGTCTCCCATCCACAGGCACTGCGATAACCAAAACTCTCTACACATTTCATAACTTGCCCAGGTTGAAAAGCTTAGTATGAGTGGCAACACGCCTGGCATGTCCTTGGTGCAAATAGACCTCTCTGCAAATGTGACTGCACACGGGCTGGCTGACCAGCTACCTGGCCTCATCTGAGTCACTCCCTTGTCCCAGTCAGAGAATGGGGAAGGCTGGCAGAGCAGTCTCCCGAGACCGAACAAGTATTTAAAGATTGTAGATCCTGGCTGTCCCCTTCACGGAGATGCGACCCTCTGCGCAAGGGCTGTATTAGTCACACTACCTCCAGTCATGCATAAGTGTCCCAGTTCATCACATACCACCTGCAGGGGGCGTGTTTACTCTGAAGCTAATGAAGCTTTAAGATTCGGAGCCTCTTTCAAGGCTCAAGTATGAAAGAAACTTGATAGAATTCCCAAATTTGAAACAATCCTAAAATTTTACATGACATTACCAATAACGTCTCATCTGAGAAATTTGGCTGTGGAATGATATTAATATTAGCTACTAAGTGTTACAAGTCTGCGTGTGTCAGACAGTATATACCAGGTGCTTTCAACCTTCCTGTGAGTTCATTTTTTTATTATCCCTATTTAATAATTGAGGAAATTGAAGAAGAGGTAGGTCAAATGCCTTGCCTAAGATCACACAGCCAACAGGGCTAAGCGTCAGGATTTGAACTTCAAACTTTCTGATTCCAAAGCCCCTCATGCTCTGCATTAGGTTACACTGCCTCTCAGGCAGGGGTAATCACTAATGCACAGAGATGCTGGTTCAAGGTGTGAAGAGTGGGGCTCCTGGGCTCATCTGACCACAGTGGGTGAAGGACAAGTGCAGGGTCCCTGAGGAGATGTGTGTTTGGCTGACAGGGCAGGGAATGTGCTAGCAGGCTAACGCGGAAATCCCTCTGGGAGGGATGGCAGTCAGACGCAGGTGGAAAGTTGAAGACTTTGACCAGGAAGAATCAAGTGGTCTGTTTTGAATCTCAGCTCAATCTGGAATGTTCTGTTCCTGAAAAAAGGAGTGACGCTCCCCTCTTCTTTGCTGACTACATAACACAGAGCCCTCAGATTTGCAAGTTAGAGAGCAGAGGTGCAGGGTCAGGCAAGCGAGCAGAAAAATCAGCAGCAAGTATTTCCCTGACGGACTGTGCTGGAGGGAGCAGCCATCTGAGGAGAGTTGTTGGTAAGGATTTGGCATTTGAAGTATTTTTGAACAAGTGCAGGTGCTGAGAATGTACATTTTCAAAAAAATAGTAAATAAAATAAAGTCACCTATACAAGAAGAGACAATGTGAACGAATGTGGGCAAGAACGGCACCCATCTGGCAGAGAGAAAAAGGATGTCACAGTAGGAGAACTCCAGAAGGGCCAGAAGGAGACACATTTTCTTATCCACAACATTTTCTTATCCACAATAAGCAAAAGTGTTTCTCCAGTTTCTCAGTGAGGAACGGTTCGAAATGTACATGAGAAACCCCTTTTATATCACTGATTCAATCTTGTGTGCAATAATGCTTAAATAAACTATGTGTAGTATTCATCACAATATAGATTTGTATTATCAACGACTCTCTCTTTTTTGGCCATCATAAAGAGTTTAAGATTCCCTGTGTAATTTGACAATCAGCAAAATGAAAATGCACATCTTACCAGTCACTTGTTGGAATGTATCTTACAGAACTACCAGCATGGGTATATAAAGATATAGGGACAAATCTATTTATTATGGCACTTGTTGAATAAATTATAGTTCGGCAGCAGTGGTTTACTACCAATCATTTCACAAGGTTTGAATAGATGTGTTATATTAAGTGAAAAAAGGAATGTGCAAAAATTCTTGTTGTACGGTGTGCAGTCTTATTAAGAAACACTGTACATGTGTGCATATGCCTGTAGGTAATCGTATAAACAGAGGAAAACAGTCTGAGAGGACAGTGGATGCTTTTGAGAGCAGAAGTCAGAAATAAGAAATGATTTTCACTCTTTAATTTATACCCTTCCCAAAAGGTAGAAGAGGTGGGATTGTGGGTGATTTTTACTTATTTATTTTTTGTGCCTTCTTCATGTTTTCCCAAATTTCCTATAGAGAACCTGTGTTCTCTAAATGAAGCTTGTATGATTAAACTTCATTTCTGCCTGGGAAGCAGTGCGGTATAGAGGCTAAGCCTATGGGTTCTGAAGTCAGAATACCTGGTTTCACATTCCAGCTCTACATCTATGCAGGGGATGGTAATTGTGGATGGATGACTTTGCCTCTGTGTGCCATTGTTTCCTCATCTGGAACATAGAGGTACTAACAGTATTCCAGTCCACAAGACTGTTGGGAGTATTGCATGAGACCCTTTGTGTAAAGGGTGTGGTCAGGGCCATTATTAGTGGATGTGGAAAGATCAAGCTCAGGGGCACAGGTAGACAGGTTGATGTGAGCAAAGGGCTATGCTTTCCTTGTCTTCCTCTGAGATTGCCGAGAAAGAGCCCAACTGGAGGCAGAAACAAGCTGACGCAGAGGAGAGTAGAGGCCGGACTTGCTCAGGTTGCTTTTCTTCTCTCAATAGAGAGCAGGAGAGAGACCCACAGGGAGAAGGCCTGGAATGACCTTTTGTTTCGGTGACTGCCCACATTTCTCGTGGTCCAGCAGCCCTTTCCTCTCTTCTGCAGGCCTTACTCCTGCCCAATTCTCTGGGAATGGAGACTGAGTGTTGTGCAGAGGGCCCATCCTCACCCCTTTCCACTGAGAGGCAGGGACAAGGGATTCCACTTTTCCTTCCAAGTTTTGAAATCCTCTTAGCAAATCCTGTCCAGGCTGAACCCATCACAGTATTTAATCAGCTTCCTCCATTCTGAGGCTTGGACAAATGATTAGACACCAAGAGCTGGGTTCTGCCCACAGCGGAAACTGGTTTCTCAGAATTTACTGTTTGACTCTAAAGCCTCGGTTGCTAAAAATGACTCATGACTCCATTTGTGATTCCTTTTCAGATAAATCACAGGCCAGACAATCCAGTATGTTTGAAAGCCACAGTGGCTGATTCAGGGTCTCAGCATGCTTAGGCCCTATGACTTGACTGGTTAATGTACCAGAAAAGGCCTGAAGTAGGTAAAAAGGGTCACCTGTTGGTCATATAAAGACAACTATACACTGAAAAACAACTGAGCATTATGGGAGCTTCATGTCTGAGAGCAGCCCTCCCTCATGTTAGCTTAGATGGCAGCTATGCCAATTTGCTCTTGAGATCAATCACCGCTCTAAGAATTCAGGTGCAGACACACATGCATTGTCATTATCCAAGATGCTTCAGAGCATCCCACATATTTCTGTTCCCCTCACCTTTGCCCTCTGCTCCCCATGTTTGCTTCTCCAAGCCAGTGCCTGCTCTCCCAGGGATGGTGCTTTTATATTGCTTTTCTGATTGACTAATTACAAAACATTCTGCATGACCCAATTCAACTGTAATATGCTCTGTAATGTCTTTCTAGAGCCTTCTATGCAGAATTGATTACCTTTACCTTGGTCCTTCCTAACACTGTTCATACTTATCTCTCTTATTTTCTTTTCCCATTTACTTATTATCTATACTCATTTCTCTTATTGTGGTTTGCTATATAGGTGACTAGTAGTCCTCAAACTTTTGTGGGCATACAAAAATTAAAAGCAGCAGAATCAATAAGAATCTGTTAAACACCTATGATGTGCAGGCCGAGGATTGAGAAAATAGTGGACTACTATTCCACCTAGGATTGGGAAAACAGTGGACTACAGTTCCACCTAGAAATGGAAAAATAGTGGGCTACTGTTCCACCTAGGATTGGGAAAATAGTGGGCTACTAACTAGACTGGGTCTCAGCATCTTATGTTATTGTGTCTCCTCCCCAAGATGAGACCTCTGATCTGGTATCTCTACCACAGAGGCTGGGAATCTTCATGAATTATTAATAATAACCCTGCATGATTCTGATTCAGCTGGTTACAGACACATTCTTTGGGTAACAGTGTAGTAGATTCACAGCTTGTATTAATATAATAAATATCATTTATAAAATGCTGTGGCATAAATTTGAATCCAAGTGCTTTGAGCCTAGTATATGAGAACCAGTCAGCTGGCTAGTGAGTTAAGCTAATTAATCACCTAGGATCCTCATTTCAATAATAGTTGTGGCTCTGTATCAATCTTTGAATAAATGGTGTGGCAATTCCTAAACCAGTATGCGGGGCAACTCAATGCGACAGTATATTAATAGGTAAGCCATAGAAAACGTTAAAACTAAATATGTTTTCTTAATGTAGCATTTATCAGAGCTTACAAAGAGCTATGCACATTGTGACTTTCCATGAGGAACCTATTATAGTCACTTCCTGTTCCGTGAAGTGTGTGTGACGCATATAGGCTCTGAACCAAAAGGCCTGAGCTCAGACTGACTTTGGTATTTGTTAGCTACCTACTCAGACCAGGATTTCCCTTTCTGAGTTTCAGGTTTCTATTCCTCATTTCTTATTAATACTGGTTCTATCTAAGTCATAGGACTGCAATGAGAATAAGATGACTTAAATATATGTAATAAATGCTTTATAAATTGTAGAGTTCTGAGCAGACATTAGTTTTGCAATGCATGGGAAAATGTGCTAGGTGCCATAATTGCAGAATAAAGAAAGTACTACTGGGAAATAGAGGAGGGGGAAATAAATTAATTTTGACTATGATAATTAATTTATAGCTAGCAGTTGAATGAAATGCCAAAAGCAAACAAACATACACAGGTGTTCAGGATTGTTTTTCTGACACCATTTGCTATTCATTTGTGTGTTGCTAACTGTGAGCAGGAGCATGGGTGTAACTGGAGATCTGTGAATGTCAATCTTCGAGAGAAGGAACTGCCAAGGAGGACTTTGATATGGTCAAAGAATTTTATTTTGGATTTCAAATATCTCATTATAATTATACCTTAATATACAATATTGAGATATATTCAATTCTAAGCCCAAGAAAATCATAATATGGGGAAAGAGCTTCATAGAGTTATACAATAACTTTGTAGAATTTTAACATTCCCCAGAGGCAGCACGAGATTATGCAATTTTTTATGTGAGTTACCAATTCCAGAATAGTCTATTTGTTCAATTGGTAGTCTTCTGGCAATCCTCTTTCTCTCTGTAGTAGTGTTTTGTTGATTAGTTAGAGGAGTTAGAAAAAGTCTCTGAAATTTTGCAAGAAACACCACATTTATATCATACATTTATGTATTCATTAAAAAACTCTAGAACTATTTGTTGAGTACCTACTGCATGCAAAGCATAGTACTAAGCACTAGGAAGTCAATACTCCATAAAATAGACCCTGACCTGACCCTCATGTAGACATAGTCTAGTGGAAGCAAGCACATCATGATAATATAATGTGACAAGCTTTACATTGGAGTGTATACAGAGTGCAACAGAGCATATAGAGGGGTGACTATTTATATTTGAAGTGATTGGTAAAAGAAGCCTACAACTTTGGTTCATAGCCCTACAAGTAGGAATGAGGAGTTCCTTGGAAGTCCATTTGCTGACTCATGGACAAATAAGAAAGGAAGTGCAAAGCCAGTAAATAAGGAAAGCAAGAGGCAATTAGAGGCAACAACATAGGGACTGGTTCCTGGGTGAATTGACTCACTCTTCCTGGGAATGATCCTTTAACCTGGTGTTGCTAAAAGCTGGACATCAGTTTGCTGACTTGTGATATCTTAAAGGTGCTGCCAAGGGTCTAATTGTCACAGATGAGAAATGACCTGGCCCTGGGGCAAGATCTCCAAAAAGACTGAGCAAGTCTATGTCTAGTGTCCCAAAGGCCTACAGGTCACTCTTTGGGGCTTGTACTGATGGATTCAACTTCATACAACAGAAATCACTCTAGCTAATTTAAGCAGAACAGGATTTATTAGCAAACATTAAGTGGCTACAAAATTATTTGGGGGGTTGGAAGAGCTGGCTCTAGGATGAGCATCCAGGAACTGCCAACCTTCAGAGATAAACAGCCTCATCCATAATCAGAAAAGTTACATTTCTGCTGCAGGAGATCACTGAATTAGAAGGTGCTGACTGCAGAACATGCTGCTTCTGCCTCAGTTCATGCCAGATATGGGCTCTGTGTTCCCTTTCTATTCATTCAGTTTTGAATTCAAATCTCCTTTGAGCATACTGGAGAGTCTTTCTGGAATCCTAGCTGCAAGGGAGTCTGGGAAACATAGTTTTGGGCTTCCTGGCCTCTTCAGCACAGGAAAACATGAGAATGAGGTTATAATAAATTTGAAGCAAGTCGATCATAGTATCTGCCACAGGACCATATCCTTTTTAGATTCTAACCAGATTTGAAGCCCAAAAAACATACTTAACTGCCACTCTTTTAGTTAATATGATGAGAGGCTTGGGGATGGAATATTGGATACTGCTGGCCCCCTGAGGGTTGGTGACTTAGGGGAACTTGGTATTTATTCAAAGGTTGTGGGAGCTGGAGAAGGACAGCCATGGTGTGCATGAGGATGTGATGGGAAGGGTCAGGCAGAGAGTATGAGGAGTACAGTGGGAGATGTGAGAAGTGTAATGGGCATACAGAGTTCAGACAAGCAGCTGAGTTTCAGTGTCCAGAGAAAGTAATTGACCTTTCAAGAGCAGGAACTCAGGAATGGCCACCTGGTTGTTCCAATTAATTCTGCTAGAAGCCATGATGTTGGCCTGCTGCTGCATTAATCAGGAGGACACATGCACATCACCCACTGTCTTCCTGGCTTCCTGGTCACTTGTTGATTTTAACTGAGACACAGATCACTCCATTTGATTATCTCATTGAACAGCTTTCCTTCTGAGTAGGCTTGGCTTTTGTCTTCCCTGATAGGATTGGGTCATGAGGCCCACCTGCAGGCCCAGGTTGGACCTATATCCAGAGCCAATCATGGCGGAGGCCAAAAGTGAAAGAATTCCAGCCTCATCATTCAGGAGGATATAATATTAAAACTAGGTGCCCACAGACCTGATATGTGGACTACCAGAAATTCATTCCTTTATTCGTTCACTTAACCACATCTACTGAGCCCCTCTCATGCAGCAGGCACATGGGTGCTCTGTGTAGGCAAGGTCATGGTAAGCAGCCTGGAAGACAGGAAAGACTCCCTTAGGTGGAGAAGCGATGGCAGAGCTGGTCAGGCAGAGACAACAGGAAGCACACAAGCCCTGGGGCTGAAGTAGAAGTAACAAAGGGCAGAAGCCATGTGGCCGGAAACAAGGGGCAGAGGCCATGTGGCTGGAGGCTTGAGGCAGGGCCTGGACAGGAAAGGCCTTGTTGGCCCTGTTAAGGACTTTCGCTTTTCTCCTGAATGTAAAAGAAAGCAATAGAAAAAGGTGTTAGGCAGGAGGATGGCCATAATGAGGGCTGTGTTTAAAAACGGCTCTGGTGATTTTTAAAACATCCTATGCTTGCTTGCTTGCTTGAAGTATTGATAGGATGGGGTGGCAGGTGTGGGGGGCAGTGGAGGTGGGTGAAAGTGGGTGGAGGCAGATCAGTTAGGAAGCCTTTGCAGTAGTAGTGAAGGTAAGAAATGATATTATATCAGACAGGGGTGATGGTGGTAAAGAGGCAGGACTGAGGTATAGAGAGGAGGAAGAAGACAATTGAAGGAGGAAGAGCAGTGTTGTTCTTTTCACTCTAGTCACTTCAAACTCTACTTTTGCTTTTAGACTTGGTTTTCTTTTTTCATATTTATCTTTTCAACTTATATCCCAGTATAAGAAAATCAAAAGGAATGAGATTTATTTAAGAAAATTCACATCACAATATGAATATGCTTACATACAACCCATGCCAAAGACTTGGAAGTGCTATAAAATCTGTATTTTATATAGTGCCATAGTTAAGAGCATGGATTTTGCAGAGAATCAGCTTTGTGACCTTGGACAAACTATTTCACCTTTCTATGCCACAGATTCACCATCTAGAAAATGGGGATGAAAATAGTAACTACCTTGGGTTTCACTAAGAATGAAGTGAGATAATATATATAAAACAGGCATAGAGCCTGGCACAATGAAAATGCTCAGAGAATGTTAATTAGTCTTGTTATTCATAGCTCGTAGCTGACCATCCTCTATACAGTTGATTGATGCTCCCGAAGGTCTTCAGAGCCACCAGTGAGCACCGTACAAGCAGTTACAGCATGACAGACTTGTGCACAGATTGCAAGGACCCTGAAAAGATGGTTCTGCATATTGAATTTAATTCTGCCTGTTTTCTCCCAAAGCCAGGTTCTGCCTCTGGGACTGTGCAGAACTTGTTGGAGAAGCATTGCATGGCGGGGGAAATTGGGAGGTGGGGAGAAGAGGGTTGAAGAGGGTGAAGATTGTGAAGTGGAACACAGGGTTCCCACTCCTGTTGGGTAATTTTGATAGCAGTTTTATTATGACTCATTTTGTTCTAGGGCTCTGATTTATTTTCTTATTCCTCATTCATCTATGGAACATTTAAATGTGCCAAGCACTGTAATAGGTACTGAGAACTTAGCTACGAACAAAGTTCCAGCTTCCATGGAGTTTAAATTTTGGTGAGGTTATCTCTCTTGCCAGCAAAATTTATTCTCCCAGAGTTCTTAGCTGGCCAAAGTTTGTTCCTCCATGGTAGGAAAGACAGGAACCAGTTGGGCACATTGCCTGTTCTAGAGTCATATCGAAAAGAAAGCCCTACTGTAAATGGTTTGGAGCTTATTCCTTTTGGGGGAAATTTAGTTTGTATTCTATCAGGGAGGGGACTAATAGAGAAGTTATTAACCCCAATGAACTTTCCTATTAGTCCTCAAAATATCCATATGGGTAATGTATTGCTATCCCAGATGAAGAAACTGAGGGTAAGAGGTTGGATGAATTTCCCAAATAGAGGTGAGATTCAGGATTTCGACTTTACCTCCCATGCTTTCTTTCTTTCTTTTGTAAATTGGAAGTTATTTGTTCAATTGCAAGCAAGTAAATGTAATGGCATTAGCTCATCTGGCCGTTGGCTTGATGGTGGTGGTTGGAATCTCTAGTTAATAGAGCCTATAGTGAGTATACGATCAGATAGACTGACCTTCATGGCATGTGACATAGCTCAGTGGTTCCCAAATGCCAGTTCCTGGACCAATGATAGTCTATGACAAAGTTGTCACCAATCTTAGCATTTGGAATAAAGTAAATTTAAATTAAAGGCTACTTCTCTTATGTCTTCTCAACATTCCATTATGGAATGATGGTAAAAGTAGGAGGGTTTTTTTTTTTTTTTTTTTGCTTTTTTTCGCTTTTTTTTGGGTTATTGTTATTTTATGAAATAAAAAGTTGGCAAACCTCTCTGTCAATCCTTTCCTGTTAAAGTTTCACATTTGGTTTAATTCAAAAGGCTAGAGAAACTTGATATAGCTAACTAAATGAAAAATAGAAGTTCTGTTTCTGGCAATATGAATACTAGATATTAAAAAAATCCTTCTGGTGCAAAGCACCTAAAAAAGAAAGTGAAGTTGGAAAAAATTATATATTTTAAAAAATGCATAGTTTTATTGGCAAGAAAGGAAAATTTTTAGAGGCCAAAAATGACAAGAAAGCACAAATACAGAGAAAGCCATATTGGGGACAGAGTAGACAAATCTCAGGTTCTAAGCAAAGTGGAAATAGGATTAAAGATTCGAAGACAGCTGGCTCTCCTAAAAGGCGACATCTTCTGTGAAAAAAGGAAATAGAGACTAAAGTGCCCCTCAAGAGGAGTCCAGCAAATACAATTGCCCTTGGAATGCTGGGAAGGATAAATTTCTCCTGAAAGATTCATAACAGTGAGTCACTCCCACTGGATTTAAGTCTAGAATCCCCATTGCTTATATGAGCTGAGAAATCCTAAGCTGATAATTCAAAATATTCTGGGTTACATTGTGTCTCCAGGTGCCCGGTAAGGGCAAACACAAATTCTTCTGAAGGCATGCACCTTGATTCCAAGTCTCAAAAAAATTCCTAAGATATAATTTCAGTTAACATTTGCTCAAAAATAAAAATCACAAAACAAAGGAGGAAACAAGATGTCATGGGGTGGGGGGATCAAAAGAAACATCAAGAATCAGGCCTGTAGAAACTTCAGGTATTAGTGATGTTGAGTATAAAATATAAAAGAGGTATTGAAAGTATAAGAAACTATCAAGCAGATTTTTAAAAAAGAACCAATTAGAACCTGTAGAAATAAAAAATACAACCACTGGCATTAAAAAATTTCAGTTACACAGGTGAAAAGAGAGCTAATGAACTAGAAGGTAGATATGAAGTAATTACTCTGAATGCATAGAGGAACAAAGAGATTGAAAACATGGAAGGTAAGAGAAAGGGAAGATAAAGTGAGAGGGTATAATACACATCTATAGAGAGTAATAACAGAGATAATGGGAGAGACTCATATTCAAAATTATCATGTATGAAAAGTTTTCAGAATTGGAGAAATAAAGAAATCTTGAGATTCAGAAATCCTTATGAACACCAAGCAGGATAAATTAGAAAATCACACTTAGACACATCATATTGAAATTATAGAATATGAAAGATAAATAGACTGTAAAAGAAGCTAGAGAAAAGAAAAATTACCTATAAAGAAATAACAATAAGCTGATAGCTTACTTCTCAACATCATTAATGAAAATTAAAGGAGAGATATACATTCAAAATCCTTCACTGGAAAATATTTAGCAAGCCAAATGTCATAGCTAAAGAATTACATGCCCCAAATGCCTATGTTTTATTAGCTTTAGGAAAACACCTTTTCACCTGCAACTGGAATGAATTGCCCCACAAACTTGGAATTTAAATATGGACATTTCCCCTATTTTTCCAGTTAACTACATAAGAGCTCTCCTATGCCTCCTTATCCTGAAGCTCAGCATCTTCTTATGAGAGTTCCCATGCCCTTTAATTGAATTGTCCAAGAACACTGAACACTTGCTCCAAAGCAGGTTGGTCTCCTTCCAATGTGAGATGTAGAGGGAGATGAAATTTAGTCAGTTTATACCACGCAGTGCAGTTACTTTTTCACTGCCATGTGTATTGCAGTTGCATTCTGCCTTGAAAAATTCCATGGATATTTGTTTACTACAAGGGCACTCTAACAAATCCAGATCATTGCATAATCACAGTGAGATCCCACTGGGGGTCTCTTTTTTTTTTTTTTTTTTTTTTTTTTGGGAGACGGAGTCTCGCTCTGTCGCCCAGGCTGGAGTGCAGTGGCGGGATCTCAGCTCACTGCAAGCTCCGCCTCCCGGGTTCACGCCATTCTCCTGCCTCAGCCTCCCGAGTAGCTGGGACTACAGGCGCCCGCCACCTCGCCCGGCTAGTTTTTTGTATTTTTTAGTAGAGACGGGGTTTCACCGTGTTAGCCAGGATGGTCTCGCTCTCCTGACCTCGTGATCCGCCCGTCTCGGCCTCCCAAAGTGCTGGGATTACAGGCGTGAGCCACCGCGCCCGGCCCCCACTGGGGGTCTCTTAATTCGTAACTTTCTTGAGTGACAATTATAACCTCCTAGGAAGCCGTGGGTCACATCAACTACCTCCACTACCCTCAGATGCAGAAGTACTGTCCCAATGTCTGAGTAGAGGCAGGTTTTCTTTTTTTTTTCTTTGATCCCCCCACCCCATGACATCTTGTTTCCTCCTTTGTTTTGTGATTTTTATTTTTGAGCAAATGTTAACTGAAAAATGTTAACTGAAAACTTTCTCAAGTTTCCAAACAATAATTTAATCTTTCTTTTAAAATCTTTTTTTTTTTTCTAAAAAAAAGTACCAGGTAAAATATTTTCCTGTTTTGTTTTTTCGAGTTTCAACAAATGCTTGTTCCCCTCAGGCCAGCCCCAGGAGTCAGGACTGAGGCTGGGTCAGAGTCTGGAGTGGGGAATGGGACAGTTGGAAACCACATGACTGAGTTTGAGAGTTGCCACTTACCCCGGATGAGGTAGGTGGATCAGAGTCTGGCCAGGTGAGAGGAGGCACCCCAGTGCTTGGACTTGACTCTGCTCCCTGGACACCTTCCTCAGTCACACCCCAAAGCAAGGAGACACAGGTAGGAGGAAAGGGACAACTGGAGTCTGGAACCATAGGTGAGGGGTGGTTAACCTCTGTGTGTGTGCATACATGCACTCTCTCTCTCTCTCACACACACCACACAAAGACAAGCTTGTGCACACATGCATATGTATAATTTGACTTTCAGAGCTAGGTCAGAGTGTAGGGGAAGTGAAGGGACTAGGGGAAGGACAGGGCAAGCTGAGGCTTTGGCTACTGACTCAGTCCCTCTGGAATAAGCCCTCTTCCCTCAGCTGAGGGAGAGCAGTTCTCCTACTCCCCCCACATAAGCCTCTTCCACTCCTGAGGTTGGAGCAATATCTGAGAGTGGGAAAGGAGGGGGGTGATGCCAATGATCAGGTGTGGGAGGTACTAAGTCAATCCAATTTGAATACATTATAAATTAAAAATAAATAAAATAATAAGTGGTCCTTTTTCAGGACAGGGAGGCCACGCTGGCATGACTTGCCTGGGACCTTGCGATAACCTCAGGGTGGCTCCAGTTCCTCCCTACTACCTAACCTGGCCTGGGAGACCCAAGGGAGGGGACAGGCACATGGAGGACCCGAGGTAGGGCAGGGTGTAGTAAGGATCAGAAGCTTCAAACACCCAAATAATCAATCTGGACATGAGCATGGTGAGGGCTTTAACTCGAGCCTGAAGGGTCTCTTGCCATCTCTCCATCTATGGGATGGGCAAGATGGGCAGAGTTGAACCCACATTGGTTCAGAGTGCTGGCAATCAGGGCAAAGGTGAATAACGTGAGTTAAGAGGGGCCTCAGTCACAGCCTGAAGTTCATAGGGGAGCCCTGCGTCCAGCTCCAGGCGCCCGCAGGAAAAAAGCAGGCAGAGATCTCCATTCTGGCTTAAGAGGCCTGAGCGGGAGCTACAGAATCGAAGGTGCAGCAAGTAGCAGAGGAGGCAGTAGGTGGGGTTAGCATTTTTCTGCTCATCCACAGGCACCAAAAAGAGGCAATGGCACAGGAAGGGCATGTGGCAGCAGGCATGTCCAAGAAGTCAAAGGTCACCGAACATCTTCACCATAGTCTGGTTGGGGTTAAATGTTACTTGCATAGTGCCCACTTTGGGCACGCTGTAACTCTTCCTCCCTGGGGAGTTCAGATCCATGAAGCCCAGGAAGGGGGTGGGGACATTTTGCTCAGAAACCTCAAAGAACGTGACAGTGACAGGCAGTGTGACATGGTGGTGGCAGTAGGACCCACTAGCTCCAGTCTCTGCTTTGAAGCCCTCAATGTGGCCAGATGGTGCAAAGCGTCCTTGCAGCAGTGATTCCTCAAAGTTGACCAGCAGGGTACAGCTGACAACAGGGGTGGGAAGAGGGGAGGCACGAGGGGGGCTCAGCAGGCCTGGCCCCTTCCAGCGGCTTCAAAGTGGGCTCAGCTTCGGGTGATGGGCACCTCTCAGCCTCCGCCCCATGGGACTGCAGTCTGTTGGGTCCAAAACAGGCTCGTTGGGCCCAGGCAGCAGGTGGCTCCAGAAGAGTATGGTTTGGGCATCAGAACTGTTGGCAGCAGTGGGGTGGCCCAGGGTTCCCTGGCACCTCCAAAGGGCTGGCCCCTCTTCCTTGAAACTGACATTTGGGGCTTCTCCAGCAGGAAGCAGCCTTTGCTTGGTGGGGCAGGGGCCTGGAGGTCCAGGACTGGGGGTGTGTGTTTGGGACTGTGCCCACTGTCAATGCCAGGGACTCCCTAGGCCAGAGGCTCCCCCCATTGCCCACCCCAGCCACTGGGCTCTTACCCCTTATTTGTGCAAGACTGCAAATCAGTGTCGAGCGTGTGCAGCTGGCCCAGAGGGCTGGCCCTGGGGACTCCCCCGGGGACCCCTGTCCCCCTGGATCTGGGGAGGCTGTCTCTGGTGTGCAAAGCATTTCAGGAAGCATAGGATTGGGGCCAGGGGGGACTCCAGTCCCCTGAAGTCCAATAACAGGTAGCACTACTTCCCTGTTCCACAACACAGAGGTCACAGTGGGAGAAATGGTGGCTGGCCACACCTGCTCCCAGCCCCAGTGCCCCTGGGCCCAAGAGCCCCACAGGAGATGGTTCTTCAAGGGGTAATCCCTCTCTGGCCCCCAGCCCAGGGCCTCTCTCCAGTACCTGGGGACCCTCAGTGGGAGAGGCTGGTCGCTTCTGGGCCCTATGAGGCTCAGAGGCACCAGCTGGAGGGGTACCCTGGGGGATGTTGCTCCTCCCCGTTCTCCACTTACTGGGCTGCAGCCCATGAACAGGCCACCCCGGAGGGCTCCCTGCCTGACTGGAGGCTGCGAAGGGCCAGCCTCTGGCTGTGAGGATGGAGACAGCTCTGCCTACATGTAGCACATGAAGCCCCCCCTTGGGTCAGGGGAGTCACCCCCACATGGCCTTTATGCTTGGCCTGTGCTGGGGGATCTGGGGACATCCGGATGAAGAGGGCTCAAGTCTAGCCATGCATCCCCTCTTCCCAGCTGATGCCTTGTTCCTCCCCCTAGCTTGCAGTCTGATACATGCCCACTGCACTGGCAAGGTGACTGCCACCATTCCATGCAGCTCCTGGGCTCAGCAGGGCCCTGTAGTTCTGTGGGTCCCATTGCACTTGAGGAGGTGGTAGTAGAGGCAGAGTTTTCAAACCACAGCAAACAACAAAGGTCTTGCATTCACCTCTCCCAGGGCAGTGAAGCCTGCTCAGTCTAGACACACTAGAGACTACTCAATGACTCTCACAGAAAAGAGATCTTCCCAAGGAGACATTTTCTCCTCCTAAGCCAATAAGGTCATCTCACTCACAGTCCACTTCCAGGAACTGACCCCAGATGGACAGAATCTACTTATATCATGACACAGCTGCCAACTTCTCTTGCTAAAGAAGAGAATAACGCTCACAAAATTGCCCCAGCTGGTGGTGCAACTGTTTTGGGCCAAGTACTACAACTGAAAAGCATGAACAGGGTTTTACCAGTAGGTTACAGGTTAGTTCATATGAAAATTGCATTCCCTGTTTATTTCTAATAGGGAAAATATTTCTGATGGTATATGATTCCTAAATGAAATGATGCTAACAAATGTTCACAAATTTTGTGAGGGAGAACACAGCAAATTGTAAGATATGATCTGCAGATATCAAACTCATTTTCTTTACTGGAAAACAAGTCTGACTGCCTGGCACGATTATGTTGGGAAAAAATGCAGCTATAGTTCTCTTCATTTGGAATACGAACGTATATCACAAAGCTAACCAGATCACATTCATTCAGTAGCAAACACAAATCAGCCGTGGCTAGCCAACGTGTGTGCAAAATACATTGACATCAACATCAGTATGGTGCTTTCTTGTGATCAAATCCAGGGAAATAGAAACTGGCCATCTAAAACCTAACCACATGCAAAAGAGCATTTATGTTACCAGCAATTTAAAGGAAATGAATGTTCACTGAGGAGTAGCCTATGCTGAACTCTCATTTTTACATGTATTCAACTACATATATGCTGGCTCATCATTGTAAAACTATTAACGGCTGGGTGCAGTGACTCACGCCTGTAATCCCAGCACTTTGGGAGGCCAAGGCGGGCAGATCACGAGGTCAGGAGATTGAGACCATCTGGCTAACATGGTGAAACCCCGTCTCTACTAAAACTACAAAAAATTTAGCTGGGCACGGTGGCACCTGCCTGTCGTCCCAGCTACTTGCGAGGCAGAGGTAAGAGAATCACTTGAACTCAGAGGCAGAGGTTGCAGTGAGCCAAGATGCACTACTGCACTCCAGCCTGGGTGACAGAGTGAGACTCCATCTCAAAAAAAAAAAAAAAAAAAAAACCAAAAAACAAAACTATATTATGATTTATTAAATGTGATTAGGTATCTATGGATCCTTGGTCTGTTATTTTTTAAACGCATAATAAGACCAGGACTTTAAAAAAAAAAAACACCCTGTAAAATGTACGTTTTTTAAGAAATAATAGAAGTCACTTTCATTCCAAAAAAATGCTATCTTTATAGAAATACTGTAAACATTTGTTGCAAAAACAATAAATGTTTTTTATTTTTCAAATGTAAACAATACTTAAGTATAAAAGTAAAAACTGAACATTGCATATAACCCCGGTCCATCCCATTTCCTGCAGAAAACCACTATTAACAGTTTTAGGCTTATACTTCTAGATGTAGTTTTGTTTCCTGAAAGTTTCTCTTTTACTAAATACTGTATCTTAGAGATGTTTTGATATCAGTACAGACAGAGATACCTTATTGCTTCATAGTATTTCATAGAACAGATGTACCATAACTTACTTCCTACTGATAAACATTTAGATTGTTCTCAACGTTTCACACATAAAAACAAAACTGCAGCGATTAGTCTTCGCACGCACATCTCTGCATAATATAAGAATATTTCTGAAGATTTCTAGAATTGAATTAACATGTCGAAGGAGCTACATATTTTATATTTTAATACATTGTATTCATCAAAACATTTTTTTCTGGGTTTCTCATTAGATTAGATAAGCTATGTTTTGTTTTGTTTGTCTTAGCTCTTGTTTAACCTCTAGAAAACTAGTGACATGCTCTTGGAGAAGCCCTTCTTACAGAAGGCCAAAGAAGCTGAGAAAGCACAGAGGAAATAATCAAGGCTCACCTGGGAAAGCAACACAGCTTCACCATCATTCTCTTGTCCCTGAGAAAATAAATCAAAACAAACAAGTATATCGAGTGCTGGGTGTTCAAAACCACATGAAGAATTTTTTTTTTTTAACTTAAAATCTTAAATAGTCTTAAATGATGCAGCAAAATATACCAATTCAATGTGGATACTTATCTCCTTAGATATGAAATGATTTTATATGGCAGTATTTTTATATTCTACGTTCTTACAAGTTTCACATATTCCATTACTTAAGCATTCATATTTCTCACAAAGACTTACGTTCCTCAGGAGTACAATGTTTTAGAACAAAGAATGCATTCAATAAATCTTTACAGAGTCAGTCTTTACAGAGGACAATTCTCCTGTAGACAGGAGTGAATACATATAAAGGACAAATAATGAGGCAAGGCCCTTGCACCTTTCAGCCATCTGCAAAATGAAGAACTGAATTCAAATTTTGATAGGCATGGCTTTCAGAGAAGTCTGACAGAAGCTGTGCATGAATTTCTTTTTTTCTCTTTTACAGTTCCCTTCTTACTTAAAAGAAAAAAAATTCCTGAGGTGGCTTAGGGATACAAACTATGGAGAGAGATGTGGGTGGTTCTTTCAAGTGCACAAAAACCAATAGTCTCCCTCCTGGAAAAATTCTCTGATGCTGAGGAAGATATTTCCTGTGGCCAAAAGATTTTCTTCACTAGTTTTTGTCACAATGTCTTTTCCCTGTTTAAGTTCTCTGACGTTGACTGATGTGGGCCCACTTGCAAAAGTCCTTCCCACATATCTTATAGAGTTTATCTCTGGAATGAATTCTTCAATGCCAAGTGAGGAAGAGCTGCAGGTCACAGCTTTCCTACTGTCACTGAATTCAGAGTGCTTCTCTTCAGTGTGGCTCCTTATGTATCAAAGAAAAAAAAAAAAGAAAGAAACAAAACCCACAAATTCCCACATCATTTGCACTCAACGGCTTTTTTCTCCCGAGTGGATCTAAGTCGGGCAAAAGCAGAGTGGTAGCCAAAGGCCTTTGTACGTTCAAGGCACTCGTAAGGTTTCTCTCCATTGTGGCTCCTTGTGTGTAGAGTGAGGGAATAGCCATAGTAAAAACCTTTCCCACATTCTTTACACTCATAGGGCTTTCCTGCAGGGCGGGCCATACTATGTCGGAAGAAAACAGAGTGGTAGGTGAAGGTCTTCCCGCACTCACTGCACTTTGCAGGGCTTCTCTCAGGTGTGAATCTTCATGTGCCGGGTTAAGGAAGAGTTGCAGTAAAAGGTTTCCCCACATTCTTTGCACCGAAGAGTTTTTCTCCTGTGTGGGTCATACGATGCTGGATGAAGACAGAGTGATAGCTGAAGGTCTTTCCACACTCGCTGCCCTCATAGGGCGTCTCTCCAGCGTGAATCCGGTGGTGGCACAGGAGGTGCGACCTGCGGTTGAAGACCTTCCCGCACTCCACGCACTTACAGGGCTTCTCCCCCGTGTGAATCCTCGTGTGTCGAAAGAAGTCGATCTTTTCACGAAAGGCTTTTCCACACTCCTGGCATTCATAAGGCTTCACCCCAGCATGAATCTGATGATGTCGAACAAGGAGGCTGTTCTTGTTAAACACTTTCCCACATTCCTTGCATTTGTAGGTCTTCCCCTCACGAACCAAAGTGTCTTTACTTGTTCCCTGAGAGTCACATTCACGGGGATTGTCTCCTGTGGAGACCGGCTCCTGTAAAACCCATGAGTGCAGACCATCACCTGTCCCCCAGACCATCGCGTTTAGGACTCACCTTCCTCCAGAAAGTCTCCGTGTGGGAGACGGTAGCCAGACTCAAGCGCCCCTTCTGCATTTCCAACCACTCTTTCCCACACTCACCTCAACCTGGAGGAACTTCTGGCTCCCTGAGTTAGTCTTTCCAGGGACAAGGCTGGCTGGTCTTGGTTTTTACTTTGTCACCTGGACAGCAGTTTTGGCAAAGGTGTCTTCGGCTCTTTTATCACTGCTTCAGCTGGTAGGTCAACTCCGGTTTGCACGCCCCAGTGACGAGGGGTCTGCAGGTCTCTGGTGTCACCTCCTCGTACAGGGTCCTCTGGGGCGGGTCCAGCTGCTCCCACTTCTTACAGGTTAAGATCATAGACATGTCCTGCATCACTGCCTCAGATGTTTTGTCTTGCAAGGTAGCAAGACAAAAGGTTCACGTGACACCCGTATCCGCATGCGCAGAGAGTACTTCCGACTACAGATACCAGAGAGCTGCGTGCGGCCTCCGCCAGCCGAACTACAAGTCTCAGCGGTTTCAGTTTCATTTTTTAATTCCTGGGAATTTAGCCCTCAATTCTTCTAAATTGAAGTTGATGCCGGTTGTGTCAGGGAGGACCTGCGACCTTGCGCACAAACATGCGCATGAGAACATGCATGTAAGGAACTTGTTCATGCAGGGTGTGGAGAGAGCGTGTCCTACTTACACTTAGTTTTACCCGCTGACCCCATGATAAACTGTACCGAGGGGCTGGGCATTAAAGTCAATCCAGTCGAAACAGTGTGGAGAAGACATGGAAATTCAGGGTCTCTTTTATGTTGTGGAGGGTTCTGTAATTAGTAAAATCACTTTGGAAAAGTTTGGTCCTATCTCCTAAAGGTCTTTCCAAAACAAAGCTTTCCAAGATGTACCAGGAAATGTGTTCCAGAATGCTCACATTAGCGAACACCTGGAGAGAGTTCAGGAAAGAGGATGGCCACTACACAGAATACAACACTGTTCAGCCGCCTGGGACTGCTGCCGTCCAGTACTGCTCCCCGGGGAGCCAGGGAAGCATCACAGTTTATGTTGCAGAATCCTCAGAAATGAAGGGCACAGCAGTACTAAATCGCTCTGGAGCTGGTAAGGAGTGGAAGCCATCATATGGAGATTGGTGGCAGTGACTTGAGCTTTGAGCAAGACCCTGATCCACGCCCTCCCCTTCCCAAAATGCAGCTGGTTTTTAAAGTGAAGAGAGGATCGTGGAACCAGGGAATGAGAGGCAAATTGGAAGGTTCTGGCCAGTACTGAAGAAGAGAACTGATGGTCACTGACATCTGGACCCCTCACTCCACCCCTCTTTGCTCTTCCTAGCAGCTGTTTGGAATGTTGCTCTCTCAGAATCTAATCAGCTCAAGAGGAGAGACCCAAAGACACTGATATTGCAGTTCTCCCAGTGAGGTGGCTTGACGGGTTGACTTTTAGCGAATACTTATACTTTGTTTTATTTTTCTTTCTTCTGTGCTGGCCAGAAACTCTATGTACTATATTGAAAAGAAGAGGTGCTATCAAATGCCATTTTCATTTTGCTGATTAAAAAAAATTCCAATGTTTCATAACTAAGAATGTGTGTAGTGTGAAATTTTGCTGGTATCACCAACTTGATTACTTTTATAAGATGTAAATATTGGGGCCAGAGAAATAAAAGAGCAAGCAGATATGCTAACTGGAAAATCCAACAGAGTTTTCTCACCCAAAGTATTTGGAACAAGTCAGTACAGTCACAATACAAGGCAGAAGGCTCAGCTGTGTTGTCCAGACAGCAAGACTCTCCCCAAGATGGGAGGCAATAGTGGATGGCAATAACTTAGGCAGCTATGCATGAGCTCTTCTGAATAGGTTCTGAACTATCTTACCAGGGACAATGTCCCCATCAGTCTCAGGACGCTGCACATTTGATGGTGAAGTTCTCTCCACCAATGATTCTCAAAGTGTCATTCCTGGTCTCTGTTTTGTTCATTTTTAAGAGTTAAAGAGCTGGGCCCGGTGGCTCACACCTGTAATTCCAGCACTTTGGGAGGCCAAGGCCGGCAGATCACAAGATCAGGAGTTTGAGACCAGCCTGGCCAACATGGTGAAACCCAATCTCTACTAAAAATACAAAAATTGGCTGGGCGTGGTGGTGCGTTTCTGTAATCCCAGCTATTCAGGAGGCTGAGGCAGGAGAATTGCTTGAATTGGGGAGGCAGAGGTTGCCGTGAGCCAAGATGGTGCCACCGCACTCCAGCCTGGGCAACAGAGCAAGACTCTATCTTGAGAAAAAAAAAAGAGTTAAAGAAAGGCTGATCACTAAATACATGCGATCTAACCATGATCATGTGGGAGGTTACAAAATGAGTTAGTTTTGTTTCTTGGAAATGTCTATTTTTTTTTCTTTAATGAATTTGTCTTTCAGCATATGGTTTTAATGATATAAAACCGCTCCTAAAAATGATAAAAAATTTCTCTCATTTGAGCTGTCAGTAGCAAAGCTTGCAAGTAATGTGAATATCTCAGCAAAAAGTTGGTACAAATTAAGTCATATCGATAACAATGCCCAGAGTCTGCTCTCTGGAAATTCTCAGGGGGTTTCTCACAAGGGCTCCTGTGGATGACTTAACCAATGTGACTATAGACTATCACCTGCAATTTTTGATCCTTGGATACATTTATGGACCTCCCCCTTATCACTGTAATCCAGGCGTGAACATAATCTCTCTAGCGTTAGACCAAACTGTGGCTTTAACAAGACTTTTCCTAGGACTGGGGATCTCAGAGGGACTTTCACATAAAGAATAACAACTGGCTACTAGATAGGGCTGTTCTTGGAGTCCTCAGTTCCCAGTCCGTTCACCTGGCCTCCATACAGCTGCCTTCTGCTCAGAGCCCATTCTCTTCACCATCATTTTAGGAAGAGGACAGGTTTTCTCTAACACCCAGAAACACCTCACACATGCCTCAATTCCACAGTGTCTAGGCCCAAGTCAAAGTCCAGACAGAGGAACTAACCCCAATCCAGGCCTATATTCCCCATTTTCTGTTTCCATCTTTTAGAAAGATGCCTAATCAGTGTATTATCTTCTTCCTTCAGTGGAGAATCCACCTTCATTCACACAATAGTGGCCTTACCCTATGACTCCAATAGTATATCCCTTTAGAACATAGTGTCACATTTCTACAAGATATACATACTTACCATTTTGGGTTGAATTGTTCCCCCCAAAAAGATGAAGTCCTAACCTCCAGTACATAAGCATGTGACCTTATTTGGAAACAGAATCTTTGCAGACGATCGTTAAAATGAGGTCATTGGGATAGGCCCAACTAAAATGTCCTTGCCTCTAAAAACATGGATTCTCCTTGATTCTTTTTTTTTTTTTTTATTTTTTGAGATGAAGTCTCTCTCTGTCACCCAGGCTGTAGTGCAGTGGTGTGATCTCGGTTCACTGTAACCTCTGCCTCTTGGGTTCAAGTGATTCTCCTCTCTCAGCCTCCTGAGTAGCTGGGACTACAGGTACATGCCACCACGCCCGGCTAGTTTTTGTATTTTTAGTAGAGACGGGGTTTCACCATGTTGGTCAGGCTGGTCTTGAACTCCTGACCTCAGGTGATCTACCTGCCTCGGCCTCCCAAAGTGCTGGGATTACAGGCATGAGCCACCATGCCTGGCCGTGATTCTTTATGTTAGAAATATATTCTCCCTTGTATCTCCCTAGTCCTTTATCCTTTACTTCATGCCATCACTTTCTTCCTGGTGATACAGCTATTTGTGCAGCCTGACTCTCTCATCAAACTATAAGTTCTCAAGAGCAGAATTCCCATTGAACTCATCTTTATATCTCTCAGAGCAAGAAATAATGTGCCTTGCATGTGGCCAATGAGCAAATCCATGTTTTGCCTAATTTGATTCCTTTTATAACCCTCAGAAAAAGGTGTTTTATACCCTTCAACCAATGAAGAGGAGTGTGGCCAAAGATGAGAATGACCTGTTCACATAGAATTCTTTCACCATTGCTTATTGCTTCAAACAGTATTAAGTCCAAGAAACAACAATCAAAACACAAAACCCAGCACAGCTCATTTATTAATTATCTATTTTGTGAACCAACTCTTTCTTCGTGTGAGACAGCTCTGTTTCTGCCTGGTAAGGGAGCAGTCCACTTCAAATGCAAAAGCAAATTGTTACTGCAGCCTCAGTTTGAGGACCTGTTTCTCCTCCTTTCTGCTTGTGTGAGATGCCCTAGGGTCCTAGAGCCACTGTAGATAAGCTCAGCAGCTGCCTCTTGGATGCCCAGGTGGATTCTGAAGTTCTCTCCCCATGGTGGTTGCTGTGGGGAAGAATGAGTTTCTGTTTTGCTCAGAAAATACTCTTTATGACTGGAGGTTTCCCATGTGCGTCTCGTCTGTTCTACTTGTTTACCATTTGCTGAGAAGTTGCTGAGTTCTCAATTGTGTGTGTGTGTGTGTGTGTGTATTCATTAGTATGTTTTCCATTACCAGACTAATAGCAAATCCTTCAAATGTTATGAAATGTCACCATCTCACGCTGTAATATCCCACTAAAAAGCTTCAGAAATAGGAAACAGAAATATTTATTGTTTCTTAATCTAGAAGGGCTGGTAAATTCAAGGTGGAGAAGCTTAGGCTTAAGATGGGACTTACTTGTTGAATAACCTTGGGAAAATTACTTCACCTTTGAAGGGACAAGTAATGGAAAATAAGGGCTAAGACCAGATTCTCCACATCTAGGAATTTTCTCCTTGCCACATTTAGGTCTCAATTAGTCTGCAGTAAGACTATAGGAGAGAGGCTATGTAGGCCCAGGTATGATAAATTAATAAATCTCAGGGTAGACGAGGAGTAGTAAAGAGAACATGTTGTCAGAAGCAGAATTTGTGAATTCACAGAGCCGTTATATTTATAACTTCAATTTGAGATTTAAAGGGCAAATTTCAGATGAACCAACATGTTCCGTTTTAATTCAATATATCTTAGGATTCTCCACCTCAAAACTCGTAGGTCCTTTGCTAAAAAGTCAGGTCCAGTCTTATCAGTCTTTGATTATCTAGAAATGGATGATCATGCTGTCTTTAAGAGCTCATTAACTAACTCCTCTAATTTCCATCCTTCCTAATAAGCCACTCCAGCAATAGAGCATGGATTAAGATGTGGAATAAGGAACAATAAATACAGTCCACATGAAAGTCTAAGTAGGGGATTTCCCAAGTCACGCCTTCCCATTCTGGGTGTCCTAGCCCTTTCCATAGCTTCTTCTTGTTTTCTTATCTAATTAACGTGTCCTCCATGTTGCTGTTCAGAGTGGTCAATTTGAAGATTCTTCTATTAATGTCTAGACAGGTGTGGCTGTTATTATTTGAGAACTTCAGCTGTCCCTCTGAAGGCTTTTTGGCCTTTTTTCCACAAGGGGAATAAACAGAGCTCATCTGGGGGATACCCTAGTATCTTTTCATTTCGGGTAGAGTTAAGACTGATTACTGTGGTGCTGCTTTCTGGAATTTGCCTTATATAAGACAGCTTGATTTATCCCAGCTGATATGGTTTGGATTTGTGTCCCTACTCAAATCTCATGTTCATTTGTAATATCCAGTGTTGGAGATGGGGCCCAGTAGGAGGTGATTTGATCATGGGGGTAGATCCTGCATGAATGGCCTAGCACTATCCTTTTGGTGCTGTTCTCCTGATAGAGTTCTCATGAGATCTACTTGTTTAGAAGTTTGTGGCACCTCCCTTCTCATTCTTTCTTTTCCCCTGCTCTGGCCACGTGAAGACGTCTGCTCCAGCTTTGCCTTCCACCATGAGTAAAAGCTCCCTGATACCTCCCCCAGAAGCAGATGCTTCTGTACTTCCTGTACAGCCTGTGGAACCATAAGCCAATTTAACCTCTTTTGTTTATAAATTACCCAGTCTCAGGCATTTCTGTATAGCAAGATAAGAATGGACTGAGATAGAAAATTGGTATTGAGGTGTGGGGCATTGCTATAAAGATATCTGGAAATTTGGAAGCGACTTTGGATCTGGGTAATGGGCAGAGGTTGGAAGAGTGTGGAGGGCTCAGAAGAAGACAGGAAGATGAGAAAAAATTTGGAACTCTCTAGAGACTTGTTAAGTTGTTGTGACCAAAATGCTGATAGTGATATGGACAATGATATCCAGGCTGAGAAAGTCTCAGATGGAAATGAGGAACTTATTGGGAATTTGAACAAAAGTCACATTTGTTATGCATTAGCAAAGAACCTGGCAGCATTGTGCCCCTGTTCTAGGGATCTGTGGAACTTTGAACTTGAGAGTGATGATTTAGGGTATTTAACAGAAAAAAATTCTATGCAGCAAAGTGTTCAGTAAATAACCTGGTTGCTTCTAACAGCTTCAACTCATATGCATAAGCAAAGAAATGACTTATATTTAAAAGGGATGCAGAGCATAAAAGTTTGGAAAATTTACAGCCTGGCCATGTGGTACAAAAGAAAAACCCATTTTCTGGGGAGGAATTCAAGCTGGCTGCAGAAATTTGCATAGGTAAAGAAGAGCAAAATGTTAATGGCCAAGACAATGGGAAAAAGGCCTCCAAGGCATTACAGAGACCTTTGAGGCAGCCTCTCCCATCATAGGCCCAGAGGCATAGGAGGGAAAAATGGTTTCATGAGCCAGGCCCAGGGCCCTGCTTCCCTGTGCAGCCTTGAGACACTGCTCCTTGCATCCCAGCTACTCTAGCTCTAGCTGTGACTCAAAGGCGCCCAGGTACAGCTTGGGCTGCTGCTTCAGAGGGCACAAGCCACAAGCCTTCGTGGCTTCCACATAGTGTTAAGCTTGCAGGTGCACAGAGTGCAAGAGTTGAGGCTTGGGATCTTCTGTCTAGATTTCAGAGGAAGTATGGAAAAGCTGTCCAGGCAGAAACCTGTTGCAGGGGTGGAGCCCTCATGGAGAACCTCTACTAGGGCAATGTGAAGAGGAAATGTGGAGTTGGAGCCTCCACACAGAATCCACACTGGGGACTGCCTAATGTATGTATGAGAAGAGCACCACTGTCCTCCAGACCCTGGAATGGTAGATACAATGACAGCTTGCACTGTGTGCCTAGAAAAGCTGCAGGGACTCAACACCAGCCCATGAAAGCAGCCAGGGTGCTGTATCCTGCAAAGCCTAAGGGGCAGAGTTGTCCAGGTCCTTGGGAACCCACGTTTGCATCAGTGGGCCCTGGAAGTGAGACATGGAGTCAATGGAGATTATTTTGGAGCTTTAAGACTTAATGACTGTCCTGCTGGGTTTCAGACTTGTGTGGAAATTATATGCCCTTTCTTTCGACCAATTTCTCCCTTTTGTAATGAGAGTACTTACCCAATGCTTGTATCTTGGAAGTAACTAACTTGTTTTTAATTCTACAGGCTCATAGGCAGAAGGGACTAGCCTTGTCTCAGGTAAGACTTTGGACTTTTACGTTAATGCTGAAATGAGTTAAGACTTTGTAGACTGTTGAGAAAGGATGATTATATTTTACAATGTGAGGATGTAAGATTGGGAGGAACCAGAGGCAGAATGATATGGTTTGGATCTGTGCACCCATATCTCATGTTCAATTGTAATGTCCAGTGTTGGAGGAGGGGTCTGGGGGAGGTGATTGGATCATGGGAGTAGATCCTTCATGGATGGTTTAGCACCATCCGTTTGGTGCTATTCTCATGATAGAGTTTTCACAAGATCTGGTTGTTTAAAAGTGTGTGGCACCTCCCTTCTCACTCTCTGTTTCTCCTGTTTTGGTCACGTGAAGATGCCTGCTGCAGCTTTGCCTTCTGCCATGAGTAAATGCTCCCTGATACCTCCCCAGAGGCAGATGCTGCCATGCTTCCTGTACAACTTGTGGAAACGTGAGCCAATCAAACCTCTTTTAAAAATAAATTACCCATGGCCAGGTTTAGTGACTCATGTCTGTAATCTCAGCACTTTGGGAGGCTAAGGCAGATCACTTGAGGTCAGGAGTTTGAGACCAGCCAGGCCACCATGGTGAAACCCTGTCTCTACTAAAAATACTAAAAAAATTAGCTGGGCATGGAGGTGCATATTTGTAATTCTAGCTACTTGGGAGGCTGAGGTGGGAGGATAGCTTGAACCCAGGAGGTGGAGTTTTCAGTGAGCCAAGATCACACCACTATACTCCAACCTGGATGGCAGAGTGTAACTCACCTCAAAATAAATAAATAAATAAAATAATAACTTACCCTGTCTCAGGAATTTCTTTATAGAAGTGCAAGAATGGACTAATATACCAGCCCACTCTCTCTCCACAGACTCTTCATAAAACTGTCCAATTCTATAGGTTTTTGTGTTTCACAATTTGAAACTCCTTCTCCAGAGCTGATAGAGAATAACTCTTCATCACTCTGACATTCAGAGTCTATCCTGTAACTCCAGAGCAGACCTTCCCTAAGAAACTCCCTCTTTAAGGTTCTCTGTAATAGGAGTATACATTCTTCAAAAATACCCAACTGGTCTGGTCCTGTATTTCTCAAACAGCTCTTTTATTTATTAATTAAAGCTTAATTGATATATACCAGTTCTGGCCAAGATCAAGTAGCCCCATTTCTTACTAGTTCTACCTCTTACAAATAAAAAATTCCAGACATAACACAGTAAACACAGGAAGACTGTCAGAGGCAGATGGAAAAAATGTGAACTGCCCTAGAACCTCAGGGCTTGAGGAACAACACAGTGGAGAGCTCCCTAGGTTTTCTTTTGGCCTCTAATCTTTCCTGAACTGCAGGGTGTTAGAGAAACCTGTAACCTGGAATCACCAATAGGCAGAGACAAAAGCAGCTCCAAGAAAATTATATATTTAGCCAAGGACTGGGAAAACAGCAACTTAATAGAACAGAAAATTTTTGGTAACACCTGGCTTGCTTTAACCAAATACCAAAAGAAAAAAATGGCCAATTTGTGGTGACAGATGTATAAAGTGCAAGAGTGAATGAAAAGAGATGAGACTGAAGATATGGGTAGAGCCTATGTGTATGCAGGTCCTTGAGTACTAGATAGAGCACCAAGACTATTTGGACTCTACATTGTGGATTTAGGGAAACTACAGACATGGCTTAAGTGACTAACAACAGGTTCAGATTTGATTTTTAGGTGGATCACCCCAAGTGTTATAGGGAGGCAATTGCAGTTCTGAGATATTGTGAAATCTTCCATTTGGCCTAGAACATTGGACTTGTGGGGGAAAGGAAAGATTCCAATTTAAGGCCTTGGTAACTGGATGTTGGAGATAGTGGTGGAGATAAAACAATGTGTTCAGAATGACTTGTAGCAGCCAAGTTAGTGAGGAAGAACCCACAATGACAAAGTAGGAGTGTTTGGACCACTAGGAAAGAATCTGAAGGATTTATGAGGTCAGACTGCAGTTGAAGCCTGAAAATGACCATTTGATTCTTATAAACGTGAGCCACTTCCACCAGCCCTCAAGAAGCAGAGAGGAACGCAGAGGTTTGAGAACAAGTGTAGTGTTCATTGAGGTCTTTTCATCTGGGTTGAGTTGACTGAGTGGCAGGAAAATCATGGATGATATGGCTAAACTGTAAACAGCTGTGTCAATCTAAAATATGACTGAAAAGTTTTTGAGACTCCTTCTGTTGAAAGGTGTGGTCCATGTTTCCTCACCTTGAATCTGAGAAGATCTGTGACTACCTGGAACAATCAAGCATGGTGCTATGTGAAGTGGTGCTATGTGATTTCTGAGGTTAGGTCATAAAAGGTCATGCCCAGTTTTCTTGGGACACGAACTGCCCTGTAAACTATCTGACTACTTTGAGATGCCCAGGATGGAGAGGCCATGCAAAGACTCTCTAGTCAACAGCTGCAGCTGAGTTCAGGCTTCCAGCCATCCCCACCAAGGTACAGATGTGACTGAAGCCATTTTGGACCCTCCAGACTAGCCCATCTGCTAACTGAGTCCCACTGAATGGCATCAGTGGATGCCACAAGGAGCAAAAATCTCACTATTATGAGCCAAATTGTATCCTCCCCAAAATTGATACGTTGAAATCCTAGCCCCTAGCACTTCAGAATGTGACTATTTGGAGACAGAGTTTTAAAGATGTAATTAAGGTAAAATTAGGTCATATGGGTGGGCCCAAATTCAATATGACTGGTGTACTTGTAAGAAGAGGAGGTTAGCACACAGACACACACAGAGGGCATGTGGAGACACATGGAAAGGTGGCCACCCACAAGCCAAGGAGAGAGGCCTCAGAAGAAATCAACCCTGCTGCCAACTTGGTCTTGGACTTCTGGCCTCCAGAACTATAAGAAAAAAATATTTCTGTTGTTTATGTTACTTTACTTTGTAACCTGTAATACTTTGTTACACAGCCCTAGCAAACTAATGCACTCACCCAGCTAAGAACTTGTCACTCACAGGAATTCTGAAAGATAATAAAGAATAAAACGGTTACTGTTTTAAGTCACTACATTTTTGGGTAGTTTGTTCCACAGAGATAGGAGTGGGAACGAGTTTGAAACTCTGAAGTTTCTCTTGCTCTGTGGATCTGGTTTTCCATCACCTTGTTGGTTTAGAATGGACTGCAGTGGGCAAACTCAAATAATTGATACCACTCAACAGAGAAGGTGGGGTGAAAGACCAGAGCCCACACTTAGGGTTTTTGTGGTACTTGAGAACCAGAATTTTTAAAACAGGTTTAAAAAATATTTTCTCATTAGTTTGAAAAAGAATACTGGAAAAAAACTGCATATGATGCATTTTATATAGCTATTTTGTGGATGTGCCATTTGGTCAGGGGGGATTCCTTGGGAGAGAGAATTGCAGTACCAGATTGCAAGCCGAGGGCTCTGTCTGACCTAGATTCTGATTTTCTAGAAGAGTGATTATAGCTCTGGAGGCAGGGGTTAGGTCTCATGGCCTTCACTAGGAAGCACTTTTCTTAGCCATGGGGGATATTACATTACAGCTAATTACAGGCTCTCTGCTAAGATTTTCTAATTACTTCATTTGCATTAGTCTTGTTTTCCTAAGGAGTTGTAAGGTTTCTGGAAGCATCTTGAGGACAGGGACATGCTTCTCTGGGGTTTTCTACTCCAGACGGAGCCCACCTCGGTACCAGACACCCTGAAGACATCAGATAGTAGAGACAGGCAGTAGAACATGAGACGTGAGGAACATGGGTTCTAGAGTCAGCCTAGGTGGGTTCAAATCCAAATTTTGCCTCTCACTAGCTCTGTCACCTAGAGCAAGTTGTCTAACCTTTCCAAACCAATTTCGTCATCTGCAGAACAGGAATGTTCATAGCATGCACTTTACAAAGCACTCGGAACTGTGCCTGTTACCTAACAATTGCTCAATTCACATTAGTGGGTCATGTTAACTAATGTTTTTTTAGATTGACTTAGCTCTAAAAGTTAAAGGGCTCCTACATACTCACTACTGTCAGGTTTGGGATTTGCATGTGGGGAGGGGGTCAGGGAGGTGGGTAGGCAGATGCTGCTGGAGTTAAGAACCTGGGCTTTGGAGGGACCTAAATCCCAGCTCTGCTTTGTACAGGTTGGGTGCATTTGCATTAACGCCTGCCATTGACACAGGGCCAGATGATGAGGATTTTCAAGGTATTGCTGTCACTGCTTCTCTCTCCATCTCTCTCCTCTCCCCTGACAGGTGGACAAATCCCAGGTGAACATCTGGCTCCCAAACCTGGCCAGCTGTCCTGTCAGACCTGGAGACCCCTGCTGAAGCCAGAGAGACTAAGGATCCACCCCACCATAGCAGGGACTTTGAGAAATTAAGAAAGAGCAAGTTAATTAGAAAATGGTTAATTAGAAAACCAGTTCCCTAGAAAAAAGGAAATTAACTGAGAAATAGGCCTTAATCAAGAAAGTGTGGGCACAAGAATCCAGTGCTGGAACTGGCTTGCGCTGGCATGTGAGAGACGGTCGTGCACATCTCTTCCTAAGTTCCGCAGCATCAGGTGGGCAGCTTGAAAGCAGCCACAGTGGGAGTGTTTACACCACCAACATTCACTAATGTTTCAAGCCAGGAATTTTTCTCAGTGATTTGGTCATTAAATATTTATTTGGACACCTAGTCAGAGGACCCCTGTATCTCTGGTGCTGCCCGTGTAGTAGGTCTAGAAACTTGTAGTGGAAACTTGACCCTGCAATTTCTTTTCTTTTCTTCTTCTTTTTTTTTTTTTCTTTTAAGACAGAATTTCACTCTTGTTGCCCAGGCTGGAGTGCAATGGCATGGTCTCAGCTCACTGCAACCTCTGCTGCCCGGGTTCAAGTGATTCTGCTGCCGCAGCCTCCCAAGTAGCTGGGATTACAGGCACTCGCCACCATGCCTGGCTAATTTTTGTATTTTTAGTAGAGGGGTTTCACCATGTTGGCCAGACTGGTCTTGAACTCCTGACCTCAGGTGATCTACCCGCTTCGTCCTCCTAAAGTGCTGGGATTATAGGCGTTAGCCACTGCACCTGGCCTGATCCTGCAATTTCTTGATTCCTTCAAAGCTAATGCCCCCGAAGTTATTTGCACGATATGAATCATTGGGATGCATAATGATTCCTCATTTTTTATTTAACAATTTTTTTACCAAATATTTTATTTTTTCTATTCTTAATTTTTGTTTTAGAATATACAGAGTATATTATTACAGCCATATATGTACATACTTCATATAAATATACATATTTGACAAGTCTCTGTTTAATTTTTTTTAACTTATGAAATGTGAACTAAAAAAAAGATATGGAGATCATTGTTTTAGGGTAAAAGAAAAGAGAATTAGTTCTGAGAAATTCAGACTGGATAATTCAGGGATTATGTATGTGTGTGTGTGTGAGAGAGAGAGAGAGAAAGAGAGAGAGAGAAGGGGGTGGGTATTAGAAGTGAGAGGTGAAGATAAAAGGCAGAAAAGGTGTTTTTTTTGCTATTTTAGGATGGGTTATTTTATTATTTTTTATCGGGGGGTATTTTACTTGCTATCCAAGAAGGGAGGTGGTCACTGTAGTGATCAAGGCAGGAGCATAGGCTGCTCCTTGAAGGTCTTGGAAGGAGAATCCTTGCAGATGCCATTCGTCAACTAATGACTCTCCTGGAGGGCTTGTTTCAATGTTGATCACTGGGCCCCTCTTCACAGAGATTCACGTTCAGTAGGTTGGAGATGGGGCCTGAGAATTTGTCCTCCTTTTTTTTTTTCAGGCTTCATTAAAAATTAATATTGTATTAATAAGACTTAAAGTCACAGTCAATTTGCTATGTGTTGCTAAACCTTTATTTTCAATTTCCGTACTTGTCTTCCTGTAGACTAGTAACAGATAGTTTGGGTACTGGCACTGGTTCATGACTCCATTTGGAGTAGAAATGGTGTAAAATTCACAGATGACAATGACGTGGTGTTCCTTAGATAAGTAATCACTCACTTCTCTGAATGACTCTATGATTTTTTTTTCTATATTGTTTTTTATTTCTAAACAAGTTGACATAAAATAACTCCAGATGGTAGTGAAGGGAGAGGTAATAAATTCTCAAATGATGTGATGCTGTTGATCCCAGCCCACACTTTGAAAACCAGTGATTCAAAGAAAAGTTTAAAGATAAAAGAGACTTTGCTGATTGCAAGCCTTGAGACTCAAAGGGCGGAATAGAGAGATTTTGGAGTAGTAGAGAGCTGGGAGGGTGGGAAATTGGGTCAGATTAGAGCCATAAAGGAAGAGGGGTCTAGGTGTTGAGCATTGACCTAGGGAGCTTGTACTTCTGGTGCTGGTTCACATAAACAAAGAAATAGAGGCTAAGCTGGGCTTCGCCCTGCAGACTGTAGTGGTGAGGCAGGAGGTGGTTTGGGTTAGTAGAAGAGAGCGGGTAATGTCTTAATAAGAGTCAAACAGAGCCCTGGAGGTCACATCTGTATTTTGACTCCTCTTTCTGCCTTGTAGAATTCTACATGCTCTTAGTTATTCATACCTCACATCATGCCTCACTTTCCTTTCTGAAGACTTTTCTCAGATTCTCTGAAAGGGTAACTTCAATTCTGTAAGGCAAAGATTCTGTTTTCAGACAGGGTAATTGTGGAATCAGAGCCTGACACTTCCCTTTGCCCTCTAGCCAACCCATGAGAGGAGTCATGGTCTCCTTAACCACTTTAATAGGAGGATCAAATATTTATGCTTACCACTTGTCTCTGCCTGACCAAGATGGTAAGCTATGGACATGATCTCCTTCTTGACTAGGGAGAAAGTTACAAGTCTTTTACTGAGATTTTATCATCGCTTCCCTTGAGCCACAACACAATTTACATCCATTTTTTTTTTTTTTTGTAATGTGTTTTCAAACATTCAGTTTAGGCATGCCTGAATGTCCCATCACGCTTCTGAGGTGTCATCTAGGAGCACGCGAGTCTGAATATGTGGATTAGCACTGCCATCACGACTCTGCACAGGGATTGGCTGCATGCCAATGGTTGTTACTACCTCGACATTTACTTTTATATTGTTTAGACATATCTGGTTGCTCTGAGATTAGACATCCTTGCTTCATCCATAAAACTACCTGTTTCTCTGTTTACCTGACACAAATGACAATCCCATAAATATGTCTTTGCTTGTCTGTACCTGTTATTCACTCTTACAGCTTTCTTTCTGTTTTATATTATTTTTGTTTAAGTATATAACATCTAGCCAGATCGTAAACTCCGTAAGTCAACTTTCTTCTTTATATCAACCATAATGCCGAGCATAGCCATTTTGCAAAGGCAGTTCTCAGTGTCTGTTGATTGGTTGACATGAAGAAATGTGTTAGGGCTGTTAAATTTGTTATGACAGAGAATCAAGCAGACTTAGCTCAGACTAGTAACTGCCTATCCAGTATAAGGAATTTGGCTAAATACTGAAAAGCTCCTTTAATTATTATGACATTTTAAATTAATTATATATTTCCAGGTGTATTTACCAGTTGTGTGCACAATTATTGTTATGCTAAACAGTATTTATACTTAAATGTTTAGTAGTTTATGTAAGTGACTGAAAGTAGTCACTAAAAAATTAGTGTTTTACAGCCAAACCAAATTCATCGTTAATCGTTGTGTTCTCACAACCTTACCATTGGTAGTTCCTTTGATGCAATGTGCGGTTTAATTATAATCACCCTATATCATGTGAGATGCATTAAATGGCAGAGGCCTTGAATTTAACCCTGAAACAGGCAGGAATTTCCTTTTCAGGGGCTCTTCCTCCTGAGCCCTGAGTCGTTGTGCTCTATCACCATGGCTGTGCATCCCACCTGGTGTTCTCTCCCCCTTTTTTTAATTTTTAATTTTTATGGGTACATAGTGGGTATATATATTTACAGGGTACATGAGATATTTTGATACAGGCATACAATGTATAATAATCACATCAGGGTAAATGAGGTGTCCATCACCTTGAGTATTTATCCTTTCTTTGTGTTACAAACAATTCAATTATACCCTTCGTTATTTTTAAATGTACAATAAATTGTTGACTGTAGTCACTCTGTTGTGCTATCACATATTAGATCTTATTCATTCTATCTAATTATATTTTTGTACCCATCAACCATCCATTTCCTCCCCCGACCTGCAGCTACCCTTCCCATCCTCTGGTAACCATTGTTCTACTCTCTGTCTTCATAAATTCAATTGTTTTAATTTTTAGCTCCCACAAATAAGTGAGAATATGCAAAATTTGTTTTTCTGTGTCTGGCTTGTTTCATTTAACATAATGACTTTCAATTCCATCCATGTTGTTGCAAATGACAGAATCTCATTCATTTTTAAATGGCTGAATTGTGCCCCATTATATATATATATATATATATACACTACATTTTCTTTTCCTTTTTTTTTTTTTTTTTTTGACAGGATCTTTCTCTCTCCCCCAGGCTAGAGTGCAGTGGTGTGATAAAGGACTACTGCAGTCTTGACCTCCTGGGCTCAGGTGTTCCTCCCTCCTCAGCCTCTTGAGTAGATGGGACTAGAGGTACATACTACTATGGCTGGCTAATTTTTTCAATTTTTTTTTGTAGTGACAAGGTTGTGCTATGTTTCCAGGGCTAGTCTTGAACTCCTGGGCTCAAGTGATCCCCTAGCCTTAGCCCCACATTTGCTTTATCCATCTGTCTGTTGATAGACACTAAGGTTGCTTCCAAATCTTGGCTATTGTGAATAGAGCTGCAATAAACATGGGAGTGCAGATATCTCTTTGATATCCTGATATCCTTTCTTTTGAGTATAACCTAGCAGTGGGATTGCTGGATCGTATGAAAGTTCTATTTTCAGTTTTTTAAAATCTCAAAACCATTCTCCACAGTGGTTATACTAATTAAAAAATTTTTTTAAAATATTGTGGGTACATAGTAGGTGTATGTATTTGTGGGTTACATAAGATATTTGATACAGGCATGCAATGCATGATAATTACATCAGGGTAAATGGGATATCCATCACTTCAAGAATGATTTTTTGTGTTACCAACAATCCAATTATATTATTTTGGCTATTTAAAAATGTACAATTAAATTATTTTTGACTATAGCTACCCTGTTGTGCTAGCAAATACTAGGTCTTACTCATTCTTTCTAGCTATTTTTTTGGTACCCATTAACCATTCCCACTTCCCTCTTCCCCTCACTACTCTTCCCAGCCTCTGGTAACTATCTTTGTACTGTTTCCATGAGTTCAATTGTTTTAATTTTTAGCTCTCACAAATAAGTCAGAACATGCGATCTTTGTCTTTCTGTGCCTGGCTTATTTCACTTAGCATAATGATCCATACATGTTGTCCCATCCATGTTCTTGCAAATGACAAGATCTCATTCTTTTTTGTGGCTGAATATTATTCCATTGTGTATATGTACCATATTTTACTTATCCACTCATCTGTTGATGGATGCTTAGGTTACTTCTAAATCTTGGCTATGGTGAATAGTGCTGCAAAAAACATGGAAGTGCAGATATCTTTTTGATACACTAATTTCCTTTTCTGGGGGGTATGTAACTAACAGTGGGATTGCTGGATTTTATGGTAGCTCTGGTTTTAGTTTTTCGAGGAACCGCCAAACTGTTCTTCATAGTGGCTGTACTAATTTACATTCCTGCCGACAGTGTATGAGGGTTTCCTTTTCTCCACATCCTCCTCGGGATTTGTTGTTGTCTAATTTTTGGATAAAATCCATTTTAACTGAGGTGAGATAATATCTCATTGCAGTTTTGAATTGCATTTCTTTGATGCTCAGTGAAGTTGAGCACATTTTCATATACCTGTTTGCCATTTGTACGTCTTATTTTGAGAAATGTCTATTCAGAACTCTTGCCCTGAGATTATTAGATTTTTTATAAAATCAAATTTTTAAATTAGATTATTAGACTTTTCCCCTATAGAGTTGTTTGCGCTCCTTATGAATTCTGGTTATTAATCCTTTGTCAGATAGATAGTTTGCAAATATTTTCTCTTATTTGTGGATTGTCTCTTCACTTTGTTGCTTGTTTCTTTTTCTGTGCAGAAGCTTTTTAACTTGATGTGATCCCATTTGTCCATTTTTGTGTGGGTTGCCTGTGCTTGTGGGTTATTACTCAAGAAATCTTTGCCCACACTGATTCTCCAATATCTTCTCCGGTCTCTCTCTCTCTCTCTCTCTCTTTTTGACCAGCTAGTGCACAGACCACTCTAACCCTGACTCATGGCTGCTGGCCTCCCCAGTGTTTTCTTTTAGTAGTTTCATAGTTTTAGGTCTTAGGTTTAAGTCTTTCATTCATTTTGATTTTATTTTTGTATATGGCAAGAGATAGGGGTCTAGATTCATTCTTTTGCATATGGATATCCAGTTTTCCCATCCTATTTATTGAAGAGACTGTTCTTTCCCCAATATATGCTCTTGGCACCTTTGTTGAAAATGACTTCATTCGCTTTTACACTGTTGGTGGGACTGTAAACTAGTTCAACCATTGTGGAAGACAGTGTGGTGATTCCTCAAGGATCTAGAACTAGCAATACCATTTGACCCAGCCATTCCATTACTGGGCATATACCCAAAGGATTATAAATCATGCTGCTATAAAGATACGTGCACACGTATGTTTACTGCAGCACTATTCACAATAGCAAAGACTTGGAACCAACCCAAAGGTCCATCAATGATAGACTGGATTAAGAAAATGTGGCACATATATACCATGGAATACTATGCAGCCATAAAAAAGATGAGTTCATGTCCTTTGTAGGGACATGGATGAAGCTGGAAACCATCATTCTGAGCAAACTATCGCAAGGATAGAAAGCCAAACACCACATGTTCTCACTCATAGATGGGAATTGAACAATGAGAACACTTGGACACAGGGTGGGGAACATCACCCACTGGGGCATGTCATGGGGCAGGGGGAGGGGGGAGGGATAGCATTAGGAGATATACTTAATGTAAATGATGAGTTGATAGGTGTAGCACACCAACATGGCACATGTATACATATGTAACAAACCTGCATATTGTGCACCTAGTGTACCCTGCACATTGTGTACCCTAGAACTTAAAGTACAATAATTAAAAAAAAAAATGAATTCATTGTAGGTGTGTGGATTTGTTTCTGGGTTATCTTTTCTCTTCCATTGGTTTATGTGTCTGTTTTTATGCCATTGCCATGCTGTTTTGGTTACTATAGCTCTGTAGTATAATTTAATGTCAGGTAATGAGATTCCTCCAGCTTTGTTCCTTTTTCTCAGGATGGCTTTCATTATTCTGGGTCTTTTGTGGTTCCATATAAATTTTATGATTTTTTTTCAATTCCTGCAAAGAATGTCATTGGTATTTTGATGGAAATTGGTATTTTGAATCTGTAGATTGCTTTGGATAGTATGAATATTTTAACAATATTGATTCTTCCATTCCATGAACATAGAATATATTTCCTTTCTTTGTGTCCTCTTCAATTTTTTTCATCAATGTTTTGTAGCATTCATTGTAGAGATCTTTCGCTTATTTGATAAAGTTAATTCCTGGGTATTTCATTTTATTTGTAGCTGTTGTAAATGGGATTACTTTCCTGATTTCTTTTTCATATTGTTTGTTGTTGGGATATAGAAATGCTACTGATTTTTCTCTTCTTTCTTTCTTTTTTTTTTGAGACAGTCTCACTCTGTCACCCAGGCTGGAGTACAGTGGTGTGATCTTGGCTTACTGCAACCTCCACATCCTAGGTTCAAGTGATTCTTCTGCCTCAGGAAGATGGAGTTGCTCTGGTTCAAATGTCTCTTACATTTCCCTCCTCCCTTATATAAGAGAATTGTAATCCTAAGGGTTGTAGGTAGTTGAAGATCCATCTTCTGTAACTTCTTCAGGCTGATTAGGGGTGATGATATTCCTGCCTAACTATTGGGTATCTTGCATTCAGGGTTCAGAGTAGCTCTGTCAGAAAGTGTTGATATGGCAAGGGCCATTCATAACTCTTGAGTTCCAATAAAATATGATATCTGAAAGATTAATAAGTATTTAAGAAAATGTTGAGTAAACTTATTCTGCATGCCTACACAAGGAGTACAACAGCAATATATTCCACAACTCTAAAGCAAAATTATTTCAAGTAAACTAAATAAGAAGGTTTTCCATGAACTGGGCAACTGTTGGAACCAAGGTGATATGGGGTTGCTAGCTGATTCTAACATGTGCCCAGAATTAGAATATTGATCCAGAGTTTGTACATTACCCATTCCTCTTGTTTCTTCTGAGCAGCAGCCAGAGATCACTGGTTGGTTCATAGAAATAAGCAGGGTTAGTATAAATTGCAGGAAAAAAACTTAAAAACAACTAATGAGACTAGAATCTAATAACAAGTGTAGTGTTTGAAATATATTTTTGTCTCTCCAGTTGCCTGTTTGTACTAAAGACAAATCATAATAGGACCGATTTGTTTGTAAAAATAAGTTTTAGTCTTATACTTGGCCTGATTATTTGTATAAAGTGCATCAAGAATAATTATTTTTTATTTTATTTATGTATTTTTAATGTATTTTATTTTATATGTATTTAGTTTTTATTTATATAGGCTTTTAAGTTGGCTTTGACAGAACTTTGTTCCATAAAAGGAATCTTAGATAAGACTATTTTTTAGAGCTGAGCCCCAATCAGGGTTTGTGCCATCAAATAAATATGAGTTGGGTAAATTACTCTCCTCTTGAGGTACCAATATAACTTGGGGCTCCTGGGCTGTCAGAAAGTGACATTCTTTACTTACCACAGGTCAGGAACCCTGTACAGGGACTGTGTAGACAAGGTATGAGGCCAGTTTTCCCAAGGGGCTTTTACTGGCTCTATAAGTCAAGTTTGATTCGTTAAAGGAAAGCACATCATTCCAGTCGAAGCCTTGGTAAAATAACCAGTTTCTTCAATTGTGTCCTGTTATAAATCAAAACAGATTCTTATTGCACTTATGCAATACTCACAAATAGTCTCCAAATTCTGGAGAAATCAGGTAGAGAGAAACAAACATGCTCCAAATTTTGTCCATGAGAGTATACTTTACTCAGTTGTTAAAAGCTGTAAATAGCTGAAATGCTTCCTTGGCTCTGAAAAACAAAGGATCAGCAACATTTTGAGCAAAAAGTAAAAAAAAAAAAAAATTACTTCAGTTTTTTATTAGTTCAGTCCATGCAGTTAACTCCTGTTCTGCTTGATATTTATTAACATTCCAGCTCTCTATGAGAGTTTTGAGTTTTTCCTCTATTCTAATATCATAATCTCCAAAGTTATCAGAAATCTGCATTCAAGAGCACCTGTCAAAGTCCTATAGCTTATTAAAAGCCACCTTTTTTTTTTTTTTTTTTTTTTGAGATGGAGTCTGGCTCTGTCGTCCAGGCTGGAGTGCAGTGGCCGGATCTCAGCTCACTGCAAGCTCTGCCTCCCGGGTTTACGCCATTCTCCTGCCTCAGCCTCCCAAGTAGCTGGGACTACAGGCGCCCGCCACCTCGCCCAGCTAGTTTTTGTATTTTTTAGTAGAGACGGGGTTTCACCGTGCTAGCCAGGATGGTCTCGATCTCCTGACCTCGTGATTCGCCCGTCTCAGCCTCCCAAAGTGCTGGGATTACAGGCTTGAGCCACTGCGCCCGGCCTAAAAGCCACCTTTAAAAGAGGATTCAAACAAGACAACAATTGTCTGTGGATGACAAAAAGTTTTAGTGAGGACAGCCACTATTAAAGCCACAATTGACTAGGAAATTTTGGTTCCTTCTGTGGCATACAACAATTTTGCATAACAATTATAATTGTTAATAATATACACTAAGTCATATCAGAATTACAGGAGTTTCCCATAATTTTGGAACACATACCAATAACATATTTATATGAATACAGCCCAAAGAAAGCAAAACAGTATTTTATATTTGACAATGCTTTCTGTATGATTTTTATATCAAATAAGCCAAATTTCATCTTTACATTAGTGTATCATTACTGTTAAACCCAATCCATAATAAAACTTTGTAGACAAATCTATCCAATCTTTATCAGTTTGACCATAAGGTAAGATTCTTATGAACTTTTTATACCCCTTTACAAATTTTTGTTAAAGAGCAGATCAGTGTTCTAAGAAAAACTTGCTGTGCTTTTATTCCAATGTTCAATTTACAGAAAAACTGTATATTACCCCTTTAACTTTAGCCAATATGTTCACACACAGAATTTCTTTTACAATTAATTTTTTAAATAAACCTTCCACAACTTGTTCAAACCTTTAGATTTTCCCTACCTCACTTAAAACAATTCTTTAACCCTTTAATCTAGGCAAAAATGTCCATACTCCTATGGCTTTTTGTAGGATTTCACTCAAAACATATTTCATTTTTATTACACACTTTGCATGAAAAAGTAGTTTTATTTCCCAAAGATTATTTAAGACATGTGAACTAAAAGGCATTTCACTTTTTACTTTTCTGACAAAATATTTGATTTAAGCTCTTATTATTTTTAAACCAATTAATCAAAGCTCTTTCATATCACATACACAACACATATAAATACACAGACAGATAAAGGACTCATTCCCTAAGTCAGGAACTGAACCCTGAACCCAGGCTGACATTGGATGGTGGAGACCAAGAGAAAGTACTGCCAGATGGTTACAGGGTCAAGCTCCCAAGGACATGAAATAAGATGAGAGGAAAACTTTATCCAGCTTTTTTTTTTTCTTTTTTGAGAACCCGCAGCAAAGTTTATAACTGAACAGTTTGCTGGGCCATCTTGAACAGCAGGCTTATGGGGTCCTAAGCCTGCGTTCTATCCTAAGGCACCCCTGTCCATTATAGAACACAGAAAGATGCACAAAGCGCACCAAATTGGCTACAACTTAAGACTATCCTCATGAATTCTTGTCCCCATTGATTAAAACTTTGCAAAATATAGTGATGTTTACCATTTTCACAACTAGTTTGCATACACACACACACACACACACACACATACAGAGAGAGAGAGAGAGAGAGAGAGAGAGAGAGAAGCATTGCCTGAGGCAGGATGGGGGAGGTGAAGAACTCAGGGAGGCCAGTGAAAGACCCACCCATTGCTGTGACATTGTATTAAAAGTTCGGGCAGTCACTCGTCCGTTGCGAATGGATCTTTTCTAGCAGTCTCATCAGCTCTCAAGTTTTCCCCTTTAGGGAGGAGGAAGCTCCCCATGTCCCTCAGTGCTGTACATGCCTAATGCTGTCACCCATAGCTGTCAGCAAAGAATACAAGGCAGATTAATCCAAAGAGAATAACAGTTAACATCCTGTAGTGTCAAACTCATTCTTAGCTGAGAGGGACTTTACTGAGAGAGGCCTCTAACCCCCTAAATCTTAGGAAGGACTCTAACCTTTCTAAGTTGGTCTTGGAACGCTAGTTTAATCAAGTGTTCTTACCTTTTATTAAGGACCTTTAATCCTCTCTGTCTTAGGAGAGACTTTAAGTATCCTAACTTGGGCCCCTAACCCAATCCCATCCTTTACCTGGGTGAATGCCCCCACTTACTCAAAGTCAGCCAATCAGTGCTGCAGTCTATTTCCTTTGGGTCAGAGGTCTCCTCAGTATCATCCCTTTGGGGTTCAACAAAAAGATGTTACTGGAAAGGGGTCCTGTCCAGACCCCAAGAGAAGGTTCTTGGATCTCGTGCAAGAAAGAATTCAGGACAAGTCCACAGAGTAAAGTGAGAGCAAATTTATGAAGAAAGTAAAGGGACTGGGCACAGTGGCTTACACCTGTAATCCCAGCACTTTGGGAGGCCAAGGTGGGTGGATCACTTGAGGCCAGGAGTTTGAGACCAGCCTGGCCAACATAGTGAAACCCTGTCTATACTAAAAACACAAAAATTAGGTAGGCATGGTGGCACACACCTGTAATCCCACTAATTGGGAAGCTGAGGCAGGAGAATCACTTGAACCTGAGAGGTGGAGGTTGCAGTGAGCAGAGATGGTGCCACTGTACCTCTAGCCTGGGCCACAGAGGCAGACTTCGTCTCAAAAAAAGAATAAAAGAATGGCTACTCCATAGGCAGAGAAGCCTGATCTTTATTATTTCTTTTCTTCTACTAATTTTGGGTTTGGCTTACTTTGAAGTTTTTCTGCTTTTTCAGTGTAGGCACTTATTGCTATAAACTTTGCCCTTAGTACTGCTTTTGCTATGTCTAACAGGTTTTGGTGTGTTGCATTTCCATTTTCATTTGTTTCAAGAAATTTTCCAATTTTCTTCTTAATTTCTTCATTGACCCACTTGTCATTCAAGAACACATTGTTTAATTTCCATGTGTTTGTATAGTTTCCAAAAGTTCTTTTGTTATTGATTTCTACTTTTATTACATTGTGGTCAGAGAAGATGCTTGATATTATTTCAATGTTTTTGAAGTTTTTACGACTTGTTTTGTGGTCCAATAAGTGGTCTTTCCTTGAGAATGATCCATGTGCTGAGGAGAAGAATGTGTACTCTGCAGCCATTGGATGAAGCATTCTGTGGATAATTATTAGTCCATTTGGTCTACACTTCAGATTAAGTTATCTGTTTATTTGCTAATTTTCTGTCTGGATAATCTGTCCAATTCTAAAATTGCATCAGAGAAATGCAAATCAAAACCTCAATGAGATACCATCTCACACCGTTTAGAATGGCAATCATTAAAAAATCAGAAAACAACAGGTGCTGGAGAGGATGTGGAGAAATAGAAACACTTTTACACTGTTGGTGGGACTGTAAACTAGTTCAACCATTGTGGAAAACAGTGTGACGATTCCTCAAGGATCTAGAACTAGAAATACCATTTGACCCAGCCATCCCATTACTGGGTATATACCCAAAGGATTATAAATCATGCTGCTATAAATAAACATAAACACATATGTTTATTGCGGCACTATTCACAATAGCAAAGACTTGGAATCAACCCAAACGTCCATCAGTGACAGACTGGATTAAGAAAATGTGGCACATGTACACCATGGAATACTATGCAGCCATAAAAAGGATGAGTTCGTGTCCTTTGTAGGGACATGGATGCAGCTGGACAGCATCATTCTCAGCAAACTATCGCAAGAACAGAAAACCAAACACCACATGTTCTCACTCATAGGTGGGAATTGAACAATGAGATCACTTGGACACAGGAAGGGGAACATTACACACCGGGGCCTATTGTGGGGAGCGGGAAGAGGGGAGGGATAGCATTAGGAGATATACCTAATGTAAATGACGAGTTAATGTGTGCAGCACACCAACATGGCACATGTATACATATGTAACAAGCCTGCACGTTGTGCACATGTACCCTAGAACTTAAAGTATAATAATAAAAATAAATAAATAAATAAATCTCCAGTCATTCTTTTTTTTTTTTTTTGAGATGGAGTTTTGCTCTTGTCGCCCAGGCTGGACTGTACTGGTGCAATCTTGGTTCACTGCAACCTCTGCCTCCTAGTTTCAAGCAATTCTCTTGCCTCAGCCTCCTGAGTAGCTGGGATTACAGGTGTGTGCCACCACACCCAGCTAATTTTTTTGCATTTTTAGTAGAGATGGGGTTTCATCATGTTGGCCAGTCTGGTCTCAAACTCCTGGCCTCAGGTGACCTACCTGCCTCCGCCTCCCAAAGTGCTGGGATTATAAGCAAGAGACACCACATCCAGCTAGCTCTTCTTTTTATTGGGGTTTATCTCTCTTTTTAGCTCTAAAAGTATTTGCTTTACATATCTGGGTGCTCCAGATGTTGGGTGCATATATGTTTACAATTGTTATCCTCTTGCTGAATTGACTCCTTTATTATTATTTAATGACTTTCTTTGTCCCCTTTCATAGTTTTTGTCTTGAAATCTATTTTGTCTGATGTAAGTATAGGTACTCCTGCTCTTTTTTTAGTTTCCATTAACATGGAATATCTTCCCATCCCTTTATTTTCAGTCTATGTGTATCTTTATAGGTGAAGTGCATTTCTTGTAGGCAACAGATTGTTGGGTCTTTTTTTTTTTTTTAAAAAAAATCTGTTTAGCCACTCTGTGTCTTTTGATTGGAGAGTTTAATCCATTTATATTCAATATTATTATTGATAAGTAAGAACTTACTCCTGCCATTTCTTTATTTGTTTTGTGGTCTTCTCATCCCTTTTGTTCTTCCTTCCTGTCTTCTTCTTAGTGAAAATGATTTTACCTCGTTGTATGTTTTCATTTTTTTCCTTTGTATTTTTTGTGTAGGTGTTGTATGATTTTTTGATTTGAGGTTACCATGAGGCTTGCAAATAATATATTATAACTCATTATTTAATTTTTTTATTTTAATAGTTTTTGGGGAACAGGTGGTGTCTCGTTACACTGATGAGTTCTTTAGTGGTGATTGCTGAGATTTTGGTGCACCCATCAGCTGAGTAGTGTACACTGCACCCAATGTGTAGCCTTTTATCCCTCATCCTCTCCCACCTGGATTCCTCCCAAGTCCCCAAAGTTCATTGTATCATTCTTTTGCCTTTGTGTCCTCATAGCTTAGCTCCCACTTATAAGTGAGAACATAAGATGTTTGCTTTTCAATTCCTGAGTTACTTCACTTAGAATAATGATCTCCAACTCCATATCCAGGTTGCTGCAAATGTCATTGTTTTATTCCCTTTTATGGATGAGTAGTATTTTATAACCTACTACTCATTACCTGCGGGGTGTTTGGGTTGGTTCCATATTTTCACAATTGTGAATTATGCCACTATAAACACATGTGTGCAAGTGTCTTTTTTGTGTAATGGCTTCTTTTCCTCTGGGTAGATACCCAGGAGTGGGATTGCTGGATCAAATGGTAGATCTACTTGTAGTTCTTTAAGGAATCTCCATATCATTTTCCATAGTGGTTGTACTAGTTTATATTCCCACTAGCAGTGTAAACATGTTCTCTTTTCACCACATCCATGCCAACATTGATTATCTTTTGATTTTTTTAAATTATGGCCATTCTTGCAGGAGTAAGGTGTATCACACTGTGGTTTCGATTTGAATTTCCCTGTTAATTAGTGATGTGGAGCATATGTTTGTCGGCCATTTGTATATCTTCTTTTGAGAATTGTCTATACATGTCCTTAGCTCACTTTTTGATAGGATTATTTGTTTTTTTCTTGCTGATTTCTTTGAGCTCCTTGTAGACTCTGGATATTTGTCCTTTGTTGGATGCATAATTTGCAAATATTTTCTCCCACTCTGTGTTTGTCTGTTTGCTCTGCTGATTTTTTCTTTTGTGGTGCAGAAGCTTTTTAGTTTAATTAAGTCACATTTATTTATCTTTGTTTTTGTTGCATTTGCTTTTGGGTTCTTGGTCATGAACTCTTTGCCTAAACCAATGTCTAGAAGAGTTTTTCTGATGTTATCTTCTATAATTTTTATAATTTCAGGTCTTAAATTTAAGTCTTTGATCCATCTTGAATTGATTGTTGTATAAAGTGAGAGATAGGGATCCAGTTTCATTCTTCTACATGTGGCTTACCAATTATCCTAGCACCATTTGCTGAATAGGATGTTCTTTCTTCACTTTATGTTTTTGTTTGCTTTGTTGAAGATCAGCTGCTGTAAGCATTTGGCTATATTTCTGGATTCTCTCTTTTGTTCCATTGGTCTATGTGCCTATTTTTATACCAGTACCACACTATTTTGGTGATTATAGCCTTGTAGTATAGTTTGAAGTCAGCTAACGTAATGCCTCCAGATTTGTTCTTTTTGCGTAGTCTTGCTTTGGCTATGTGGACCCTTTTTTGGCTCTGTATAAATTTTAGGATGTTTTTCTAGTTCTGTGAAGAATGATAGTGGTATTTTGATGAGAATTGCATTGATTTTGCAGATTGCTTTTGGCAGTATGGTCATTTTCACAATATCTATTCCACCCATTTATGAGCATGGGATGTGTTTCCATTTGTTTGTGTTTTCTATGATATCTTTGAGCAATGTTTTGTAGTTTTCCTTGTAGAGGTCTTTCAACTCCTTAGTTAGGTATATTCCTAAGTATTTAATTTTTTCTGGCAGCTATTGTAAAAGGGGTTGAGTTCTTGATTTGATTCTTAGCTTGGTCGCTGTTGGTGTATAGCAGTGCCACTGATTTGCATACATTGATTTTATATTGTGAAACTTTATTGAATTCATTTATCAGATCTAGGAACTTTATGGATACGTCTTTAGGATTTTCTCGGTATATGATTACATCATTGGCAAACAGCAACAGTTTGACTTACCCTTTACCAATCTGGATGCCCTTTATTTCTTTGTCTTTTCTGATTGCTCTGGTTAGGACTTCCAGTACTATGTTGAATAGAAGTGGTGAAAGTGGGCATCCTTGTTTTGTTCCAGTTCTTGGGAGTAATGCTTTCAACTTTTCCCTGATCAGTATAATGCTGGTTTTGCATTTGTCATAGATGGCTTTTATTATTTTAAGGTATGTCCCTTTTATGCCAATTTTGCTGAAGGTTATAATCAAAGGAATGCTGGATTTTGGCAATTGGTTTTTCTGCATCAATTGAGATGATCATATGATTTTTGTTTTTAATTCTGTTTATGTGGTGTATGACATTTATTGACTTGCATATGTTAAACAATCCCTGCATCCCTTGTATGAAATCAACTTCATCATGGTGGATTTTCTTTTTGATATGCTGTTGGATTTAGTTAGCTAGTATTTTGTTGAGGATTTTTGCATCTATGTTAATCAGGGATATGTTTCTGTAGTTTTCTTTTTTTGTTATGTCCCTAATCTATGATTAAATCTTTATCTTTTGGAATTGTTCCAGTAGGATTGGTACCAGTTCTGTTTTGAAAGTCTGATAGTATTCAGCTGTGAATCCATCCTTTCCCAGACTTTTTTTGGTGGGAATTTTTAAATTACCATTTCAATCTTGCTGCTCGTTATTAGTCTGTTTGGAGTTTCTATTTTTTTCCTGGTTTAATCTAAGAGGATTGTATATTTCCAGCAATTTATCCATCTCCTCTAGGTTTTCTAGTTTGCACACATAAATGTGTTCATGGTAGCCTTGAATGATGTCTGGATTCCTTTTTTTTTTTTTTTTTTTTGAGATGGAGCCTTGCTCTGTCGCCCAGGCTGGAGTGCGGTGGTGCGATCTCGGCTCACTGCAAGCTCCACCTCCTGGGTTCACGCCGTTCTCCTGTCTCAGCCTTCCGGGTAGCTGGGACTACAGGCGGCCGACACCACGCCCGGCTAATTTTTTTGTATTTTTTAGTAGAGACGCGGTTTCACCGTGTTAGCCAGAATGGTCTCAATCTCCTGACCTTGTGATCTGCCTGCCTGGGCCTCCCAAAGTGCTGGGATTACAGGCGTGAGCCACCTTGCCTGGCCATGATCTTTGGATTTCTGTGGTATGAGTTGTAATATCTCCCGTTTCATTTCTAATTGAGCTTATTTAGATCTTCTATTTTCTTTTCTTGGTTAATCTCAATAATGATCTATAAATTTTGTTTATCTTTTCAAAGAACCAACTTTTTGTTTCATTTATCTTTTGTATTTCTGTTGTTGCTTCAATTTCATTTAGTTCCACTCTGATCTTCATTATTTCTTTTCTTCTGATGGGTTTGGGTTTGGTTTGCTCTTGTTTCTCTAGATCCTTGAGGTGTGGCTGCAGGTTGTCTATTTGTGTTCTTTCCGACTTTTCAATGTGGGCATTTAATGCTATAAACTTTCCTCTTAGCACTGCTTTTGCTGTATCCCAGAAGTTTTGATAGGATGCATCACTATTATCGTTCATTTCAAAGAATTTTTTAGTTTTCATCTTGATTTCATTGTTGACCCAGAGATCATTCAGGAGCAGTTTATTTAATTTCCATGTATTTGCATGGTCTTGAGGGTTCCTTTCGGAGTCAATTTCTAATTTCAGTCCACTGTGGTCTGAGAGCATACTTAATATCATTTCATTTTTAAAAAATTCACTGAGACTTGTTTTGTGGTCTATCATATGGTCTATTTTGGAGAATGTTCCATGTGATGATAAATAGAATGTATATTCTGCAGTTGTTGTGTAGAATGTTCTGTAAGTATCTGTTAAGTCCATTTGTTCTAGGGTATAGTTTAAGTCCATTGTTTCTTTGTTGACTTTCTATCTTGATGACCTGTCTAGTGCTGTCAGTGGAGTACTGAAGTCCTCCACTATTATTATGTTGCCATCTATCTCATTTCTCAGGTCTAGTAGTAATTGTTTTATAAATTTGGGAGCTCCCCAGTGTTAGGTGCATATATATTTAGGATTGTGATATTTTCCTGTTGGACTAGTCCTTTTATCATTATATAATATAATAATTATATAATATAATAATAATGCCTTTTTTAAACTGTTATTGCCTTAAAGTCTGTTTTGTCTAATATAAGAATAGGTACTCCTGCTCAGTTTGGTGTCCATTTGCGTGGAATATCTTTTTCCAATCCTTTACCTTAAGTTTATGTGAGTCCTTATGTGTTAGGTGAGTCTCTTAAAGACAGTAGATACTTAGTTGGTGAATTCTTATCCATTCTGCAATTCTGTATCTTTTAAGTGGAGCATTTAGGCCATTTGCATTCAACATTAGTATTGACATGTGAGGTATTAATGCTATTCTATTCATCGTGCTAGTTGTTGTCTGAATATCTTGGGTTTTAAAAATTGTATTATTGTGTTATAGGCCCTATAATATTTATGTTTTAAAGAGGTTCTATTTTGGTGTATTTTGAGGTTTTCTTTCAAGATTTAGAACTCCTTTTAGCAGTTCTTATAGTGCTGGCATAGTAGTGGTGAACTTTGTCAGCATTTGTTAGTCTGAAAAAGACTTTATCTTTCCTTCATTTATAGAGCTTAGTTTTGCTGGATACAAAATTCTTGGCTGATAATTAGTTTGCTTAAGGAGGCTAAAGATAGGACCCTAATCCCTAACAGCTTGTAGGGTTTCTACTGAGAAATGTGCTGTTAATCTGATAGGTTTTCCTTTATAAGTTACCTGATGTTTTTGCCTTACAGCTCTTAAGATTCTTTCTTTGGCTTGACTTTAGATAACCTGATGGCTATTTGCCTAGGTGATTATCTTTTTGCAATGCATTTCCCAGGTGTTCTTTGAGCTTCTAATATTTGGATGTCTAGATCTCTAGCAAGGCCAGGGAAGTTTTCTTTGATTATTCCCTCACACAAGTTTTCCAAACTTTTAGATTTATCTTCTTCCTCAGGAACAGTAATTATTCCTAGGTTTGGTCATTTAACATACTCCCAAACTTCTTGGAAGCATTGTTTATTTATTTATTTATTTATTTGGTCTTTGTCAGATTGGGTTAATTTGAAAGCTTCATTTTCAAGCTCCAAATTTCTTTCTTCTACTTGTTCAATTCTATTGTTGAAACTTTCCAGTGTATTTTTCGTTTCTCTAAGTGTGTCTTTCCTTTCTAGAAGTTGTGATTGCTTTTTATGATAATATCTATTCATCTGGAGATTTTTTTCACCCACATCCTGCATTTTAAAAAAAAATGTCTTGAAATTGTTTTTCATGTTTCTTTGGTGCCTCCTTGAGTAGCTTAATAATCAACCTTCTGAATTTTTTTTTCTGGCAATTCAGAGATGTTTTCGTGGTTTGAATCCATTGCTGGTGAGCTAGTGTGATCTGGCAGTGTTCTAGACCCTTGTTTTGTCATATTAACAGAAGTGTTTTTTCTGGTTTCTTCTCAGTTGGGCAGACTATATCACAGGGAAGATCTGGGACTCAAAGGTTGCTGTTCGGATTCTTTTTTTCCCATGGTGTGATCCCTTGATGTGGTACTCTCCCCCTTGCCCTAGGGATAGGGCTTCCTGAGAGCTTTACTGCCGTGATTGTCATTGCTTTTCTGGGTCTAGCCATCCAGTGGAGCTACCAGGCTCTAGGTTGGTAGTGGGGAGTGCCTGTAAAGAGTCCTGTGATGTTATCCATCTTTAGGTCTCTCAGCCATGGATACCAGTACCTGCTTTGGTGGAGGTAGCTGGGGAGTGAAGTGGACTCTGTGAGAGTCCTTGGCTGTAGTGTTGTTTAGTGCACTTGTTTTCTCAAGTGTTGATTACACTAGCAATGAAGTTGTCATGTGGACAGACTCAGGACCTCTGATTAGTCAGGATATTAAACATAGTGGAATTAGCTGTTGTTTTCTCCTTCCTTGGAACAGGATTGTTCTGTTATGAGTTGCTGTAATGGCTTAAGTTGGTTGACCTCCAACCAGGAGGTAACATTTTCAAGACAGCATCAGCTGCAGTAGTATAGTAGTAGTAGTATACAAGTAATATAGTAGTAGTATACAAGAATGCCCTAAGGTCACCTAGATAAGTATTCAGATTTCTCAGGCAATGGGTTGGACCATAGAGCTCCTATAAGCTTATGTCTTTTGTCTTTGGCTACTAGGGTGGGTAGAGAAAAACCATCAGGTTGGGGCAGGGTTAGACATCTCTGAGCTCAGGCTTTTCTTGGGTGGCGATTGCTGTGGGCACTGTGTGGGATATGGGAGAAGTTCTCAGGCCAATGGAGCTATGATCCAAGGGTGATTATGGCTGCCTCTCCTGCTTCATACACATTGCCAGGGAAATCAGGGAAAGCCAGCAGTGACAGGTGATATGGTTTGGCTCTGTGTCTCCACCCATATCTCATCCTGAATTGTACTCCCATAATTCACGCATGTTGTGTGAGGGACCCAGTGGGAGATAATTAGGGTCATGGGAGTAGTTCCCCCATAATGTTCTCATGGTAGTGAATAAGTCTCATGTGATCTGACATTTTATCAGGGGTTTCCGCTTTTGCATCGTCTTCATTTTTTCCTCTTGCTGCCACCATATAAGAAGTGCCTTTTGCCTCCCACCATGATGCTGAGGCCTCCCCAGCCATGTGGAACTGTAAGTCCAATTAAACCTCTTTTTCTTCCCAGTGTTGGGTGTATCTTTATCAGCAGTGTGAAAACAGACTAACACAACAGGCCTCACCCAGCTCCCATGCAGCCAGCAATGTCAGTCTGACTCCCACTGGCTCTCCCAACAGCCAAGAGAGCTGAATTTATATCCAGGCTTCTGGTGCATAGGGTTGAGGTCCTGCCTCAGTCTACAAGCCTCCCCATTGAGAAAGCAAGCAGGACTTTCAGCTCTTGCCCCTCCCTGCCTGCTGCAGCTTCTGTGCTTGTATCTGTACTTCTTGTTCACCCTCTTAACCCAACTTTTTTGCCCAGGAAAATTCATGCTCAGTCAAAACTATTACAAAGTTCCTTTGGAAGCCTCCTTTTCCCTGTGATCCTTCCCCAATTCCAATGACTGCCCTGCCCAAGGACCCCTATGAGATAAAATCAGAAATGGCTTCCCTGAGGACTGGGAGTGCCTACAGGGCTCTTCCTGCTGCTACTTCTACTTTTATATTTTGCTTGGCTCTCTACATTTATTTAAGCTTTAGGTAAGGATAAATCCTTCTCCTATGATCTCGATTTTCAGGTTCCCCAGTGAGGATGTGTGTTCAGAGGCAGGCTTTCCCCCTTCACACTTTTGGAACTGACAGATTTTTGGCTGTCTCACGGAGTTTGCAGTGGAAAGCCACTTCTTTCAAAGGGTCTGTGAATCCTTTTGTTTTTCTTGGTATGTTCCTGCAGTGGTTCTTGGAGCAAAAGTTCACAGCGTGAGTTTTCATATGCTGTTCTGTCCATCTGAGTGGGAGCTGCAAGTTAGTCCTGCCTCCTATCTGCCATTTTTTTTCTGAGAGCTTTCAGTTTTACTGCTGTAACCTATTATTTTAAACTGATAACACTTTGTTTATGTTTATTTATGACATTGCATGAACAAACAAGAAAAAAGAAAACTAATAAAAAATCTACACTTTAACTTCTTCCTCTCATTCTTAAATTTATTTGTTTCTATTTGTATCTTAATGTACTATGTCTTAAAAAGTTGTAGTTATTATTTTTGATTGACTTATCTTTTCATTTTTCTACTCAAGATATGAGTAATTTACATACCACAATTACAGTGTTATAATATTGTGCATTTTTCTGTGTATTTACTATTAGCAGTGAGTTTTGTATCTTCAGATGATTTCTTTTTCCTCATTAACATCCTTTTCTTTCAGATTGAATAACTCTCTTTAGCATTTCTTATAGAACAGGTCTAGTGTTAATAAAATTTCTCAGCTTTTGCTTGTCTAGGAAAGTATTTCTCCTTCAGATTTGAAGAATATTTTTGCTGGATATACTATTCTAGGACATTATAGGATATAAGTTGTTTTCCTTCAGCACTTTAAATATGTCATGCTAGTCTCTTCTGGCCTGTAGGGTTTCCACTGAGAAGTCTGCTTACAAATGTATTTTGTTTCTTTTGTCTTACTGCTTTTAGGATTCTGCTTTTGTTTTTTACCTTTGAGAGTTTGATTATTAAATGTCTTGAGGTCATCTTGCTTTGTGTATTAGTCTGTTTTCATGCTGCTGATAAAGACATACCTGAGACTGGGAAGAAAAACAGATTTAAGGACTTATAGTTTCACGTGGCTGGGGAGGCCTCACAATCATGACAGAAGGTGAAAGGCACTTCTTACATGGTGGCAGCAAGAGAGAATGAGAGCTTGTGCAGGGAAACTCCCCTTTTTAAAACAATCAGATTTCATGAGACTTATTCACTGTCATGAGAACAACACAGGAAAGACTTGACCCCACGATTCAATTACCTCCCACCAGATCCCTCCCATAATACATGGGAATTCCAGATGAGATTTGGGTGGGAACACAGCTAAACCATATCGTTCCACCCCTGGCCTCTCCCAAATGTCCCATCCTCACATTTCCCATCCTCACAAAACCAATCATGCCTTCCCAACAGTCCCTTAAAGTCTTAACTGATTTCAGCATTAACTCAAATGTCCACATTCCAAAGTCTCATCTGAGTCAAGGCAAGTCCCTTCTGCATATGAGCCTGTAAAATCAAAAGCAAGTTAGTTACTTCCTAGATACAATGGGGGTACAGGCATTGGGTAAATATAGCCATTCCAAATGGGATAAATTGGCCAAAACAAATGGGCTACAGGCCTCACACAAGTCCAAAATCTAGAAGGACAGTCAAATCTTAGAGCTCCAAAATTATCTCTTTTGACTACATGTCTTGCATCAATGTCATTCTGATGAAGAAGTGGGTTCCCATGGTCTTGGCAGGTCTGCCTCTGTGGCTTTGCAAGGGACAGCCTCTCTTCAAGCTGCTTTCACAGGCTGGCATTGAATGCCTATGGCATTTCCAGGTGCACAGTGCAAGCTCTTGGTGGATTTGCCATTCTGGGGTCTAGATGGCTGTGGCCCTTTTTCTCATAGCTTCACTAGGTGGTGTTCCAGAAGGGACTCTGTTTGAGGGCTCCCACATTTCCCTTTCACACTGCCTTAGCAGAAGTTCTCCATAAGGGCCCCACCCCTGCAGCAAACTTCTGCCTGGGCATCCAGGCATTTCCATACATCTTCTGAAATCTAGGCAGAGGTTCCCAAACTTCAATTCTTGACTTCCGTGCCCTTGCAGGCTCAACACCACATGGAAGTTGCCAAGGCTTGGGGCTTGCAGCCTCTGAAGCCATGGCTTGAGCTTTATGTTGGTCCCTTTCAGCCATGGCTGGAGCAGCTGGGATTCAGGGCACCAAATCCCTAACCCCACACAGCATGGGGAACCCTGGACCCAGCCCATGAAACCTCATTTTCCTCCTAGGTCTCTGGGCCTGTGATGGGAGGGGCAGCTGTGAAGACCTCTGACATGTCCTGGAGACATTTTCCCCATTTTCATGGGGATTAACATTTAGCTCCTCATTACTTATGCAAATTTCTGCAGCCAGCTTGGATTTCTCCTCAGAAAATGGGATTTTCTTTTCTATCACATCGTCAGGCTGCAAATTTTTCAAACTTTAATGCTCTGTTTCCCTTTTAAAACTGAATGCCTTTAACAGCACCCAAGTCATATCTTGAAGGCTTTGCTGCTTAGAAATTTATTCTGCCAGACACCCTAAATCATCTCTCTTAAGTTCAAAGTTCCACAAATCTCTAGGGCAGAAGCAAAATGTTACCAGTCTCTTTGCTAAAACATAACAAGAATCACCTTTGCTCTAGTTTCCAACAAGTTCATCATCTTCATCTGAGACTACCTCAGCCTGGATTTCATTGTCTATACAATTATCAGCATTTTTGAAAAAGCCATTCAACAAGTCTCTAGGGAGTTCCAAACTTTCCCACATTTCCCTGTCTTCTTCTGAGCCCTCCAGACTGTTCCAACCTCTGCCTGTTATGTAGTTCCAAAGTCATTTCCACATTTTTAGTATATTTTCAACAGCACCCCACTCTACTGATACCAACTTACTGTATTGCTTCGTTTTTATGCTGCTGATAAAGACATACACAAGGCTGCGAAGAAAAATAGGTTTAGTGGACTCACAGTTCCACGTGGCTGGGGAGGCCTCACAATCATGGCTGAAGGTGAAAGGCACTTCTCACATGGTGGCAGCAAGACAGAATGAGAGCCTGTGCAGGGGAACTCCCCTTTTTAAAGCCGGGAAACTCCCCTTTTTAAAGCCATCAGATCTTGTGAGACTTATTCACTATCATGAGAACAGCACAAGAAAGAAAATGCCTCACGATTCAATTACCTCCTACTGGGTCCCTCTCACAATACGTGGGAATTCAAGATGAGATTTGGGTGGGGACACAGCCAAACCATATCATTTGGGTTAAATCTGCTTGGTGTTCTAGAACCTTTTTGTACTTTAATATTGATATCTTTCTCTAGGTTTGGGAAGTTCTCTCTTATTATCCTTTTGAATAAACTTTCTATCCCTGTCTCTCTCTCTCTCTCTACCTACTCTTTAAGGCCAATAACTCTTAGATTTGCCCTCTGAGGCTATTTTCTAGATCTTATAGGCATGCTTCATCTTTTTTAATTCTTTTTTCTTTCATCTCCTCTGTGTATTTTCAAATAGCCTGTCTCTAAGCTCACTAATTCTTTCTTCTGCTTGATTCATTCTGTTCATAAGAGACTCTGATGCATTCTTGAGTATGTCAATTGCATTTTTCAACTTCAGAATTGCTGTTTGATTCTTTTTAATTATTTCAATCTCTTTGTTAAATTTCTCTGATAGGATTCTGCATTCTTTCTCCGTGTTATCTTGAATTTCATTGAGTGTCTTCAAAACAGCTATTTTAAGTTCTCTGTGACATATCTCTGCCTCTCCATAATTGGTCACTGGTGTCTTCTTTAGTTCATTTGGTGAGGTCATTTTCCTGGATGGTCTTGATGCTTGTGGATGTTCAGTAGTGCCTGGGCATTGAAAGTTGGGTATTTATTGTTGTCTTTGCAGTCTAGATTTGTTTGCACCTTTCTTTCTTGGGAAGGCTTTCCAGATATTCAAAGGGACTTGGGTATTGTGATCTACATTTTGGTCGCTGCAGCTGTATCTGCATTAGGAGGCACCCCAAGCCCAGTAATGCTGTGGCTCTTGCAGACTCAGAGGTACTGTCTTGGTGGTTTTGGATAAGATCCAGAAGAATTATCTGGATTATCAGGCAGAGACTCTTGTTCTCTTCCCTTACTTTCTCCTGAAAAAATGAAATCTCTCTCTCTCTGTGCTGAGCTTCCTGGAGCTGGGGGTGGGGACACACAAGTGCCCCTCTGGACACTACCACTGGTACTTGCTCTGTGTCAGACCTGAAGCCAGCACAGCACTGCATCTTGCCCAAGGCCCATGTTAAGTACTGTCTGGCTACTGCCTGTGTTCACTCTGGCTTCTGCCTATGTTCACTCAAGGCTCTACAATCAGCAGATAGTGAATCCAACTAGGCTTGTGTTTGTCCTTTCAAAGCAGCATGTTTCTCCTGGTCCCAGGTTCAGAGATGCTGTTTGGGAGCCAGGCCCTGGAGTCAGAAACCTTAGGAATCTATCTAGTACTCTACTGCAGCTGAGCTGGCATCCAAGCTGCAAGTCAAATTCCTTCCCATTCTTCCCTCCCCTTTCCACAGGCAGAGGAGTCTTTTCCCATGGCCCCCATGGCCCTAGGCCCTCAGCAAGTACTACCACTGATGTTCATTCAAGGCCCAGGGGTCCTTCAGTCAGTTTGTGGTGAATGTTGCCAGCCCTGAGACTCTCCCTTTGGGGCAGTGGGCTCCCTTCTGGCTTAAGCCTGGTCTAGAAATGCTTTCCAAGAGCCAAGGCCTGGAATTGGGGACCCTAAGAGCCTGCTTGTTGCTCTACCCCACTGTGGCTGAGCTGGTACCTAAGCTGCAAGACAAAGTCCCTTTTACTCTTTCCTCTTCTTTTCTCAAGCAGAAGGATTCTCTTCCCATAGGCACCACAGTTGCAAATGTGCTGGGTCACACCTGAAGCCAGCATGACTCAGAGTCTCACCCAAGGCCCACAGTGAGTACTGCCTGGGTACTGCTACTGATTATTCAGGGCCCAAGGGCTCTTTGGTTAGCAGGTGATGAATCTTGCCAGGACTGGGCCCTTCCCTTCAAGGCAGCAGGTTCTCTTCTGGCACAAGATGTGTCTAGAAATGTCATCCAGAAGCTAGGGCCTGGAAGCACAGTGCCCTATCCTACTGTGGTTGAGTTGGTGTCCAAGTTGCAAGCCAAAGTCCCCTTTACTCTTCCCTCTCCTGTCCACAAGCAGAGGGACAGAAGTCTCTACTGGAGCGGTGAGCCATGCTGCCTGGGGTTGGGGGAGGAAAGGCACAAGCACTCCCTTAGCCACCTCAGCTGGTATTTTACTAGGTCATGTGCCCCCCAAGCCCACTGGCTCTGAGTCCAGCACAGCACAAAGAGCTGCTCAGGAATTTTAGTACTTGTAGCCTAGACTGCCTTTCAAGTTCATTTAAGACCCTAGAGGACTTTTGCCCACAGTGGCAAGGCATGCCAGAACTCAGTTTCAAACCACTGGGATAGACGATTCCCCTCTGGCTAGAACTGGTCTAAATGCTCCCTCCATGGGCACCAGCTAAGTTTTCCCCAGAGTTGCTTTCCACTGTGACAGGCAGCACTGAATTGCAATACAAAGTCTCACAATCTCTGCACTCCTTCCACAAAACACCGAGATTCTCTCTGCACCATGCTATCGCTGTTGGGGGATGGTGAAGGGGTGCCACTGGCAATTCAAGACTTCTTTCCTATCCTCTTCAGTGCCTCTTTCAGAAGTATGAAGTTAAAACAAGGTATTTCCACGGCTTACCTGATTTTTGGTTCTTATGAAGGTGGCGTTTGTGTGGATAGTTGTTGAATTTGGTGTTCCTGTGGGAAGGACACTGGGGGAGACTTCTGTTCAGCCATCTTGCCCTGACCCCTCCTCCTGGTGCTCTTTCTCTTTCAGCTGCACTTGAGCATCTCCTTTATTTTCATTTTGACTTTTTACTATGAGTTTTGAAAAGTAAAAGAAAGAGAATTATACCCATATTACTATCACCTAAACTTAACAATTAACTTTTTTGCCATATTTTCTCCATTTTTAAGGGTTTAAAAATTACAGACATTTCACACCAAAACACTTCAGTAGAAATCTCTTTAAAAATTGTCCTATATGGCTGGGCGTGGTGGCTCACGCCTGTAATCCTAGCACTTTGGGAGGCTGAGATGGGCGAATCACGAGGTCAGGAGATAGAGACGATCCTGGTTAACTTGGTGAAACCCCGTCTCTACTAAAAATACAAAAAATTAGCCCGGTGTGGTGGTGGGTGCCTGTAGTCCCTGCTACTCGGGAGGCTGAGGCAGAAGAATGGCGTGAACCCAGGAGGCGGAGCTTGCAGTGAGCCGAGATCCAGTCAGGGCACTCCAGCCTGGGCGACAGAGAGAGACTCTGTCTCAAAAAAAAAAAAAAAAAAAAAAAAAAAAAAAAAATTATCCTACATAACCACCACAATAACAATATTATTATCACACTGTATTAGTTTGCTAGGGGTTGCCACAACAAAATGCCACAGACTGGGGGGCTTAAACAACAAAAATTTATTTTCTCACAGCTCTGGAGACAGGAAGTTCAAGGTCAAGGTGTTGGCAGGTTTGGTTTCTTCAAGGAGGCCTTTCTCTTTGGCTTCAGAGGATCAACTTTTTGCTTTGTCCTTATATGGTTTCCCTTCCATCTTTGTGTCTCTGTGTCCAAGTTTTCTCTACCATAAAGACTCTAGTCAGTGTGGTTTAGGACTCATCCTAAAGACTTCCTTTTACTGTAATCACCTTCTTGAAGGCTCTATCTTGAAATATAGTCACATTCTGATGTACTGGGAGTTAAGATTTCAACATTTGAATTTTGGAGAGAGAAAACTCAGTCCATAACACACACACTTAACAAAACTAACAGTAGTTTACTAATATAATTTAATTCCGAATCTCTAGTTGCTTTTTTACAATTGTCCACCAAATCTGTTTGTTCAAACTAAGAGCCAAACAAGAACCATAAATTGCATTTGGCCATCATGTCTTCTAAATTTATTTAAATATGAAATAATCCCCCCTCCCTTCTTTCTTCTCATGAATTGTCTTATTAAAGTGATTGCTCTACATTTTGCATTTTTCTTTTTGCTTAATGGGTGGTAATTCAACTTGATTTATCTGCTGTACTGAGTTTTCTATAAACTAGAAGTTATGCCTAAAGGCCTGATTAGATTCTGGTTAAACATTTTTAGGCAAGAATGTTTCATAGATAATACTGTACATTTCCCATTGGGTCCCATTTGATGGCATAGTGTGTTTAGTTGTCCCCATTTAAGTGTTTAGATTGGTCCTTGGTATAAATTGGTGACAGCTTGATTTGCCCTTGAGCAATTCCATTTTTCCCTCTTGTGACCAGCAGGCAATCTGTGGGGGCTGCTTTAGCCCTTGGAACATCTGCTTTGCCATCAGGTTTTACCTAATGGTTTATGATCCTTAACTAAATCAACTATCTCATTAGGGTTTACAAATTTATTTTACATTTATTATCTGAAATTATTCTGCAGAGAAGCACTTTCCCTCATCAACTGGGCTATTTAGTTACCCTTAAATAGAATTCCAACTGGAAATACAGGATAAATTATTTTTACCTTCAATTACCAATTTTCAGAAAAAAAGTTGGCAAAGTATCACTTCCAATGTTGACACATGAAATTTGTTTTGTTTGTAGTTTCTATTTGTGTGTGTCATTTAGATATTTATGGCCTTTAATATATTCTTATTGCCATTTTTTTCATACTCACATTGGCCCAATGTTGGCCAGTTGTGATCTCTTCAGATTGATTGGTCTTTTCAACATGATCCCATTGATCTTTACAAGTTCTCTTATTTCCTACAAGAGTGAGATATTCCAGACTGGCTTTGTATATTCTTTGCCCCACACCTGGGGCGAGTTATTTCTCTAAGAAGACTTGGTTTCTTAAATGTGGAATGATATTTAGAAACCATAATCTGGCTCTAGGGATACCCATTGCTACTCGAATATTACTTTTTTTTTTTGTCTCTTTCAATGGGCAGAGTTAGACAATACAGGCATACCTTGGAGATACTGCAAGTGTGGTTCCAGAACACTGCAATAAAGTGAATATTGTAATAAAGGGAGTTATACAATTTTTTTGTTTCCTAGTGTATATAAAAGTTATGTTTACACTATACTGTAGTGTATTAAGTGTGCAACAGCATTATTTCTATAAAAAAATAAACATACCTTAATTGAAAATACTTCATTGCTAAAAAATACTAATGATTATCTGAGCCTTCAGCGAGTAGTTATCTTTTTGCTGTTGGAGAGTTTTGCCTCCATGTTTATAGTTGCTAACTGATTAGAGTGGTAGTTGCTGAAGTTTGGGGTGGCTATGGCAATTTCTTAAAATAAGATAGCAATGAAGTTTGCCATATCAATTGACTCCTCTGTTCACAAAAGACTTCTCTGTAGCATGTGATGCTATTTGATAGCATTTTATCCACAGTACTACTTCTTTAAAAATTGGAGTCAATCCTCTTGAATCCTGCTGCTGCTTTATCAAGTTTATGTAAGGTTCTAAATCTTTGTTGTCATTTCAACAATGTTCACAGGATCTTCACCAGGAGTAGATGCCATCCTTGCTCATTCATATGAAGCAACTCTTCATCCATTCAAGTTTGATCATGAGATTGCCAAAAATCAGTCACACCTGTAGAGTCCACTTCTAATTCTAGTTCTCTTCTTATTTTCACCATATCTTCAGTTACTTCCTCCATTGAAGGCTTGTACTCCTTAAAGTCATCAATGAGGGTTGAAATCAACCTCTTCCAAAATCCTGTTAATGTCGATATTTTGATCTCCTCTTATAAATCATGAATGTTCCTAATGACAATAAAGAGAGTTATACAATTTCCTATTGTATACAATTGGCATTAGGAACAGACAACATTCCTAATGGCAATAAAAGGAGTTATATAATTTTTTGGTTTCCTAGTGTACATAAGAGTTACGTTTACACTATACTGTAATGTATTAAGTGTGCAATAGCATTATGTCTAAAAAAATGATGAATCCTATCCATAAGGTTTTCAATTTACTTTGTCCAGGTCTATGAGAGGAATCACGAGCTATGGTAGCTATAGCCTTATGAAATATATTTCCTAAATAATAAGACTTGAAAATTGCTCCTTGATCTAGGGCTGCAGAATGGATGGTGTGTTAGCGGGCATGAAAACAACATTAATCTCCTTGTATATCTCCATTAGTTCTTTTGAGTGAACAGGTGCATTGTTAATGAACAATAACAATTAATGAACAATAATTTTGAAAGGAATCTCTTTTTCTGAGCAATAGATCTCAACATTGAGTTTAAAATATTCAGTAAACCACGCTGTAAATAGATGTGCTGTCATCCAAGCTTTGTTGTTCCATTTATAGAACTCAGGAAGAGTAGATTTAGCATAATTCTTAAGGGCCCTAGGATTTTCAGAATGGTAAATGAGCATTAGCTTCCACTTAAAGTCACCAGCTGCATTAGCCCCTAATAAAAGAATCAGCCTGTCTTCTGAAGTTGAAGCCAAGTATTGACTTCTCCTCTTTAGCTCTGAAAGTCCTAGATGGCACCTTCCTCCAGAAAATCTGTTATTCTGTGTACCCACCTTCATCAATGGTCTTAGCAAAACCTTTTGGATAACTTGCTGCAGCTTCTACATCAGCACTTGCTGCTTCACCTTATACTTTTATGTTACGGTACAGCTTTTTTCCTTAAACCTCATGAACCAATCTCTGCTGGCTTCAAACATTTCTTCTGAAGTTTCCTCACCTCTCTCAGCCTTGATAGAACTGAAGAGAGTGAGCACCTTGGTCTAGATTAGGCTTTAGCTTAAGGGAGTGTTGTGGCTTGTTGGATCAGCTAGCTATTCAGACCACTAAAACTTTCTCCGTAGTAACAATAAGACTGTTTCACTTTCTTATCATTTGTATGTTAATTCACTAGAATAACACTTTTAATTTCCTTCAAGAAATTTTCCTTTGCATTCACAACTTGGCTAACTGGTACAAGAGGCCAGGCTTTCAGTTTATCTTAACTTTCAACGTGCCTTCTTCACTCAGCTTAATCATATCTAACTTTCGATTTAACGTGAGAGATGCGTGGCTCTTCTTTTCACTTGAACATTTAGAGGCCACTGTAGGGTTATTAATTGACCTAATCTCAATATTGTTGTGCCTCAGGGAATAGGGAGGCTTGAGGAGAGGGAGAGAGATGGGGAAATGGCCAGCTGGTGAAGCAGTTGGAACACACACTTTTATTAAGTTTGCTGTCTTATATGGACCTGGTTTGTGGCACCCCAAAACAATCAGAATAGCAATGTCAAAGATCACTAATTACAGATAACCTTAACAGATACAATAATAATGAAAAAGTTTGAAATATTGTGAAAATTACCAAAATTTGACACAGAGACATGAAGTGAGCACACGCGGTTGGAAAAATGGTGCTGATTAACTTCCTCTATGCAGGGCGGCCACAAACTCACAAACTTTCCATTTGTGAAAAACACAATATCCACAAAGTGCAATAAAGTGAAGAGCAACAAAATGAGACATGCTTGTCTATGTATTCTTTAAAATCATGACTTTGTAATGATAGTTCAAATTCAAATTTAGCATTACAGAGAGTTTTACTTAATTATTTGAGTTATTTTTGTATTATTATTTTGTATTGTTTGAGTTATTTTGTATTGTTATTTCAAAATAACAATACAACTGAATGAATTGATTATATATATTTTTATTTTTTAATCCCAGATTATAGCCCACCAAAGAAATACATAGTGCTAAGTTTCAAACTCAGTTGACATAATTATTTTTTACTGTATGATTGTTATTAATTTTATATGTGATTAATTTCTTTTTTGCTTTAATTTTAGGAATGGCTTTTCTTTTCCTTTTTTATACTACACATACACACATATATCTCAGTCCATTCTGACTACTGTAACAAAATATCTTAGATTGGGTAATTTATAAACAACAGAATTATATTGCTCATGGTTCTGGAGGTTGACAAGTCCAAGATCAAGCCACCAGCAGATTCAGTGCCTGATGGGGGCTGGTTCCTCATGGATTGTGTCTTTTAGCTGTGTTTTCACATGGTGGAAGGGGCTAACAAGATCCTTGAGGTTTCTTTAATAAGGGCACTAATTCTATTCATGAGGGCTCTACCCTCATTACTAAATTATTTTCCCAAAGGCCGCAACTCTTAATATCGGAACATTGGGAATTAGATTTCAATATGTGCATGTTAGAGGAACACATTCAGACCATACCAATATGTATTTTTTGAAATATGTAAAGGCATCACATGTTTTAGAAGTTAAAAGTTATAATTAAGAAATTCCTCTTCCTTCCCAGTCACCTCTCTCCTCATCTGCTTGTCTTTTAGCTAAATGGAACCAATTATTAAAATTAATTTCTTGTTAATTCTTACAGTCATTCTTTTTTTTTTTTTTTTTTTTTTTTTGAGACGGAGTCTTGCTCTGTCACGCAGGCTGGAGTGCAGTGGCCGGATCTCAGCTCACTGCAAGCTCCGCCTCCCGGGTTTACGCCATTCTCCTGCCTCAGCCTCCCGAGTAGCTGGGACTACAGGCGCCCGCCACCTCGCCCGGCTATTTTTTTTTTTTGTATTTTTTTAGTAGAGACGGGGTTTCACCGTGTTAGCCGGGATCGTCTCTCGATCTCCTGACCTCGTGATCTGCCCGTCTCGGCCTCCCAAAGTGCTGGGATTACAGGCTTGAGCCACCGCGCCCGGCCTACAGTTATTCTTATTACAAATATAAGTAAATTTGTAGTCACAGTCTTACACCCCTTCACTCTTTCCCACAAAGGTAGCATACAATACACACTTTTCAGCATCTTGCTATTTCACTTAACAATATCTTCTAGGGATCATTTCATACAAATGCATTGAGATGATCCTCATTATTTTTACGGATACCTAATTCTCCATCATGTGGTGGTACCACAGTTTATTGAACCATTCATCTATTGGAGAACATTTGAGCTGTTTCCTTTTTTTTTTTTTCCTAGTACAAATATGCCTAATGAATAACTTTGTGCATGTGTCATGTTGCATTGGTGCAGTTATATCCTTAGATTTCTAGTAGTGGGATTTCTGGGCCAGAGAATAAACACAGCTGTGATCTTGATAGATATTGACATACTCTTCTCCGAGGGAGTTGTATCATTTTGCATTCGTAACAACAATATATGGCAGTACTTGTTTATCTGCAGCCTTACCAATAGAATATATTGTCAAAATTTTGATTTTTGCCTATTTGGTGGGGAGGTATCACGGTGTAATCTTGATGCTCATCTCTCTATGACTGAAGTTGAGGAGCTTTCCATTTGTTTAAGGAACATTTTTATTTCGTTTTCTATGAACTCTCAGTTCAGGTCGTTGGATATATTCAGAATTGTTGGTCTTTTTCTTCTTGATTTCTAGGAACTATTTATGTTAAAAAGCTTAATCATTTGGCTGTGAAATAAGTCCCAAATAATTTTTTCTAGTTTGTCACTTGTCTTTTGACTTTTATAACGTTATATGAATGCAAAAGCCTTTTAAAAAAAACTTCATGTAATCAAATCAACACAAAATCCTAAGTATTGATTCAAGATTTTGAGTGACAGTTAAAAGACCCTCTACTTCCAGATTTTAAAGGAATTCACTTATGTCATGTTTTCTTTTAGTATTTGTAGAATTTCATTTAAATACATAAAGGACAGCTGATTCATTCAAATTTTCTTCTTATGGCTTTTGCGCATTTCCTATTAAACTTATTCCTAAGTATTCTGTCTATTTTTTGCTGTGATTATAGATGGAGGCTGTCTTTCAAAACACTTTCAGATTAATTATTGCTGTGACTATAGAAAGACTGTTCATGTGTATGAATTTTATATCTTGCTAATTTTCAGAGTTCTTTTATTATTTATGATATTTTCCCCATTGATTCCTTTGGGTTTTCCACACATATATAATAATCTATAACTAGAAATAGGTTTATCTCCTTATTTATAATTCTTATACCTCTAAATGCTTCTCTTAATTAAATTGGTTAATATTTCCAGTAAGTTGTTAACCAGTCCCATTAATAATGGATACCCTTGTCTTACTCCTGACTTTAGTAGAAATACCTCTAGCATTTCTCCATCAAAAGAGATGCTAGTTAGGGGCTAATTTTACATGTGTGTGTACAATTGTGTGAAAAAATAATTTACAGATTCTTCTTTCACTGAATTAAAAAAAAATCGGTCAGGCTGGGCGCTGTGGTTCATTCCTGTAATCCCAGCACTTTGGGAGGCCAAGGTGGATGGATCACTTGAGGTCCGGAGTTTGAGACCAGCCTGACCAATGTGGTGAAACCCCGGCTCTACTAAATACAAAAAATTAGCCAGGCATGGTGGTGCATGCCTATAATCCCAGCTACTTGGGAGGCCGAGGCAGGAGAATTGCTTGAACTCGGGAGATGGAGGTTGCAGTGAGCCGAGACGGTGCCATTGCACTCCAGCCCAGGCAACAAGAAAATCTGTCTCAAAAAAAAAAAAAAAAAAAAAAAAAGATCATGGGGATTGATTTTGTCAGACTGCTTATCAGAATCAAAGGAAATGATTATAGGTTTTGAAAAATATAGACCTTATATTTATTAATTAATGAATTTTGCAGCATTGAATCATTCTTGCTACCCTGGAATAAATCCTATATGATAATTATGTATTTTGCTTAATATATTATTGGACTCTGTGTAACAAAATTTTATTTAGAATTTTTTCCTCAATATTTGGAAGTGAGATTCAAATCTGGCGTTCTTTAATTGTGTGCAATCTTAATCACTTTTATATAAAGTTTGAATTCATATCACAAAACTAATTAAGAAATCTTTGTGTTCTGTGTCTGTATATTTTAAGTAACATTGAAATTATCTGCTCTTCAGAAGTTTGTTATAGTCTCTGTGAAATCTTTTAGGTATGGCATTCATTTGTTGGGGGCAGGAGGAGCTCTTGATGCTTGAAGGAGTCTTGGAATGATATGTTCATATGTACTTCTATCCCAGTTCTAGTTGTCTTGGATGACTGAGGGCTCTAGGTAGGAGAAAGAAGGAAGGAAGTGTTCAGGGGTAGAGGCTACCTTTCCCAAGGCAAAAAACTGGGGTGGATTGATAGCATAAAGGATTGAGAGTGACAATGATTCTTTGCTTGACCAATCTTTGTCAGGCTCCTGAACATTTTCCTAGGCCCATCCATGCACTTCCTTGTAAAATCCATTTTTAGCCAAGAACAAGGATAAGTCAGTTTCTCAAGAATCTCTGTCCCCCTATATCTGATCACCCTTGATATCTTACCAGGTTTCTCATCCTTCACCATTTCTCAGGTTATGTCTGATCTACCCTGGCCTGTCTTTAGCAAGAATCCCATTAGGTCAGTTTAGTCAGAATCTTCTTTACCCGTGATGTTTCCTCTTAGCACTTTTCCATCCACTGACCTCCACCCTGATTCTTGGTGATAAATTCCCATTGCCCATGCTGTACTCAGAATTGAGCCCAGTCTCTACCCCACTGCAAAATCCCATTGCCTTGGTCTCTATACCTACTGTGATGGTACTGAATAAAGGCTGCCTTACCTTTAACAAGTGTCATTGCTTAACAAGTGTCAAGAATGCTTAACAAGTATCATTGCTTTAACAAGTTTTCTAATTATACAATAGTTTAATTCCATCTAGGATGGAGGAGGAGAAAGAGGGAAGCAATGTGGGTGGGTAGGAGGGCTGTGAAGAGAGGCGTCAGGAGAGGCCTAAGCTGAGAGGATCAGCTGCCTCTTTCCAAAGATTTTTCTTCTGACTCTGCATTCCAACCTATCCTAGGGGTCTCTGTCCTATTTTCACAGCTGGGAAGAAGAAAGAAATTTCCTATAGTCGGTTGAACTTCTTGGCAGCCTTGGAGGATGGAGGAGATAGATCCTCAGAGTCACCCCACAGGAGGGAGCTTTGACAAACAGAAGTCAGCGGTCCCACCCCAAGTTCTCCTCATTTGTATTTTCCAGTGTCAGCCAAGTCCCACGGCTTAATAAGCCTCAGATCATGGGCAGTCCTTTCGAGTGGAGTCTGATTTTCTGAGGCAGCTCTCTCCACAAGTGGCTTTGGAACTCCATTACTCAGACCGCCCCACTGTGAGGAAGCTTGGCTAAGGCTGCAAGGCAGTTGGGGGTGATGGGACACAGGACGAGCCCTTCCTGGTGCCCTGGGCGGCCAGGTCCCCTTGTCTCCCCTGTGTCAGGGCTCCGGTGCTTCCTCGCCCTTCTCTTCTTACATCTACAGCAGGAGGCAGGGCCTTCTCCCCCCCCCGCCATAATACAACCTGCCACCAGGAAGCGCTGCTCTACAGAGCGGAGAGTGGGGAGCTTGGAGGAGAGAGCACGACCCCCTCCTGCTGCAGGATGTTGCCCTTGTTCGAGGCAGAGACAGGAGGCCTCAGACAGCTGTGACAGCCCTGGAGTTCTCCTACCACATCTGAGCCAGAGGGAAGACTTTGGAGAAGCAGAAGCCCAAAGACACTGCTGGGAGATTGGTCTGTGCTCTGGGAGAACCCTAGGTTGTGTTTCCCGTGTACAAGTCACGGATCTTCTGGAAGGTACCACCGCTCCCAGCCCCGCTTGGCTGAGGGCTGAGGGCCACAGGTTTTCGGGACTGTGCCTGTGGTTGGAGGCTGTGGACTCAAGTGCGTCTGGCCCGGGACTTTCACAGGGCTCAGGGCGGGCTGGGGGAAGGCCCAGCTGTGAACTATTATAAGGGGGTTTCACAGTCTAGGCCAGCACTTCTTCCCCTTTCACAGGCAAACGTGACATTCCTTTTCAGCACCTATACTCACCCAGTTACATCAAGGCGGACCACACTTGTCCAACTCACAGCCCCAAAAGTCAGGGGAGAATAAAGCACAGTGGCTGATTTTAGCATTTTTAAAATGGAAATGTGAGTCAGCACCTGACGGACCTCACAGATCTCTGCTATGCCGCAGGGGCTGCTGACTAGCCCTGAAGGCTCAGGGTGGCCCCGGGCGCTCTCAGAGCAGGCCTGCTTCTCACAGCTGAGCCGCTCAGTGCTGGGGGCTGGTGTTGAGTGGGTGGGAACCAGCCAGGTTCCCCGTGGAGTCTCTGCAGGAGGCTCTGGAGGGTCGGGGGTAGATTCCCAGGAAAGAGACTTCTGTCATTTGCTTTCCTCCAAGGCAGCCTCAGACTCTAGCAGGCAAGTGGTCACTTTCCTGCAGAAACATCCTGTCCTCCTATTCTATCCGATAAGGAGGGCAGAATGAAGAGGTTGGGTGGAACCCTGGCCTTGGAGTCTGGAGACAAGGATTTTACTCTTGGCAAAGCACATTATATAGATAGGGATATTGTCCTCCAATTTTCCTTTCACTTCCTTAATTAATATGGTTATCAATACTATTATTGATGTATTGAACCCCTGCCATGTTCCAGGCACTGTGCTGAACACTTCACTAAACACTAGTTCATTAAATCCTCACAACCCTATGAAAGAGGTACTCTTATTCCTATATGCAGATGGGGAAACTGAGGCTTCAGGAGGTTGAGAAAGTTTTCCAAGGTCACCAAAAAGGATGATTTTGGACCCAGTCTGTTAATTATCCCCCTGGAGAGCACCATTGATCAAAATGGACCTGACCATGTTCCTCTTTGGACTGGTTACTTAGCAACAAACAGAAAAATTATTTAGCAATTGTTTAAAACCAATTCTAAGTTTCTTTGGATAGCTCATTTCATAAGACAGGTCTCACCTCTTTGGCTCCCACCCACCCCCACTATGGAAACACAGGTTGTAAATTTTTATAACCCAAATACTAGTGTCCGCCACTTTCTGTGCTCTAGTCCCACTAGCTGCTCTTGGCCCTGCCACTCCTGGCTCCCTGGCCTTAGTGAGTTTGGGAAGCATCCCTCCAGTTCAACCTCAGCACCTTCCCTTGTACACACATTAGGTATGATTGCTCCTTCAGTTGAAGACATGGTAGCTATTGAGAGGCAAGACATCTCTTGATGTGAGCCTTGAAGGACAGGTTGAATTGGGTAGGCAGAGAGAAGCTGGTAAGGCATATATTGTCTAAGGGTCTGAAGGTGGGGTATAAGGGGTATACAAATCATAGAGTTGGGAATAGGCAGAACCCAGAGAGGGGAGAAGACTGGCCTGAGATAGAAAACCTTGCAAGGGAGAAGGGCAGGAGCCTGGATGGTGTGAAATGCTAGAGATGCATGGCTGGAATGGAGGGGGCAGGGCACCAGGCTTCAGATGCTTCTGGGTGCAGATGCAGATTTTCAGGATGTACAACATGGAGCATCCCCAAGGTAACTGTATTGAGAGCCTGCGAGGCAGGTGAACGTGGATCCTCTACCCCGTCTCCTGACTGAGTTCACCAGGGAACAAGCTTTGTAAACTCTTTGAAGGTAGGGGCTGTGATTTTTTACTCTCATATCTTCAGAGCCTGGTGTTGAGGGTGGTGCTTTGTAGGCACTCAGCGACTTTCAAATGAATGAAGGAAGGGAGGGAGGAAAGAAGGATGGGTCCATGGTAGGATCTGATGATGGGATGGGAGCTCCAGGCAAATGTCAACCAATCCCTCTCCTGGGTCAGCCCCCAGGGGCTCACCCTTCTTTGCATTTCCAGCTCTCATGAGGTCAGTGTGCACAGGAAAGCTCACTCCTCTAATCTCCTCTGATCCTACTGCACCAGAGAAACTAAGCCAGAATTCAACGAAGTCTCAGTCTAGATAAACAAGACAAAAGAAATAAGATTTGAGGAGAAGATCTCAAAGAGAAAGTTGCTGTGTTTGTCCAAGACCTTTGTCCCATCCATGTATCATCCCTCAAGTAAATGCTTCTTGTTCACTTGTTCATTAGATTTCAAGTGCAGTCCCTGGCCTGTAAGTCCCTACAATTACAAGTTTCTCTTATCATTGCACATTCTTCATCAGGAAGATGCCGGAGGAGCTCAGCCAACAGTTCCTCATCAGTAGCAGATTCTTCAGAACTTGGGCACTACACAGATGCCCTTGAGCTCTTTGAATACAGGTTGATTTTTAGAAAATACATTAAGACAGAACTTAAAAACAATAGATTGACTAATTGTAGTCCAAAGACGAGTGTACCTCTAACCACAATTTTCATTTATTTTTAAATGTTTCCTTCATGGCCTTTCTTGTGGCTCCCCCTATGCAGTTTGTGTATTTGTTGAAAACTTTATGTGTTTTTAACATGGTTTTTGCCAAACTTGGTTTTTCTGAGACCGTCTTTTCTCATAGGCTCAGTTTTACCGTCCTATCTGCAGTCGGCTACTTTCGGTGGCAGAAGAGGCCACATCTGCTTCCTGTAAGCCCTCTGGGCAGAAGCATGCGGTGGTGTCTCTTCCTGATCTGGGCCCAGGGGCTGAGGCAGGCTCCCCTCGCCTCAGGTAAGGCCTGAAACCCAGCAGAGCAGCGAGGAGGAAAAACAAGGCTAAGCTTGGTGTGGAGACTTGGGTGCTTGTGTAGGGAAGACTCCAAGAGCATGCCACAGCTGCTTGAGAGAAAGAAATTGCAGCTTTTAGGGTCCTGTGTACTCTCATGTAAGAAAGGACAATCTCTGAGAATGAGGTGCGGTTCTGTTTTTGGTGGCAGATGAAGGACTTTGTAGACTCTCGGGGTTGGGGGAGCCTGACTGGCCAGTACGAGGAGCAGGAGAAGAAGGAGGGCTGGGCAGGAGGCATTGCCAGTTTGCTTTCAGAAGCTCATTCCTGCTCCGGCTTCTTTTCTGTTGCCTTTGAGGAACTTTCCAGGAAAACATTATAAGTTCTCTGTGAATTGAAAATGTCTTTTTCACAGATTCCAGAGATTCTACCACTAGAGACCGATTTTTTGTTAAATTCATTTCTTCTATATTAAAAATCGGAGTCAACTATTTCTGAGGGAGGGGAACACAAATATTTAAAAACCGTGGTATAAATTAGTTTTTATGTTGCTTTCTGAACTATCTGAGGATGGAGATGTGCCCAGGGGTGCTGGGGAGAGGTTAAGTGCTGAGAAGGTGGTTATGCCTGGGAGAAGCAGGGTTTCCTGCTAAGCTTCCTTTTCTATTGGATTTCTTGGCTTTCCTGAAGGTTTTTTCAGGCACTGCAAATGACAATCAGCCAAACAGCAAGGTTTTATTTCAAAGGATAAGGCATCCAGCACAGAACTAGGCTGCGGCAAGAAACATAAAAACAAAACAAAATAAAACAAAAACAGAAGAGGTGGTGTCGGCTGACAAGGGCTTATATTCTAAGTGGGTAGACAAAATAGGCCTATGAAAATAACAAGCTAGCCATGAAGCTACACAGCAGAATATGCTGAGGGGGCAACGGCTAAGTTGTGTAGTCATAAGCCAGGCATTTAGTAAGGTGCTAATTGTACAATACGGGCAGTGAATGTGAAAGGAAAAGGGAGATTGAGATGGGCTGGGGTCTTCTAGGAGGCGGGGAGGGAGTTCAGCTTTGACAAGCCTTCCTGTGGGTGGGGCGTAAAGTGGGGCAGAAGTGGGCTCTGGAAGCATAGGGCAGTGGGTGGGGAGGAGAGGGACTGGGCTGGGCTGGAGTAGAGATGTGTGGAGAAGGATGAGAAGACTGGAAAGACAACCTGAGGGGGACTGGGAGCCTTCAATAACAGGCATGGAGAGGAGCGTCTGTTGAAATGCAAGAAACAGGAAATAATTACAGCCTCTATTGGGGAGCAACAGGATGGACTGGAGAAATTATCATTCCAAAACCCAGTTGTGGCCTCAAAGCCCCTTAGAGTTTTTCTAGGAAGGTTGAAGGCCAGCTGCTGACCCAGGACTCACATGTGCTTTGTCCTCTTCCCTAGGAATGATGACAGGCACAATAGAAACAACGGGGAACATTTCTGCAAAGAAAGGTGGCTCTGTTATCTTACAATGTCACCTTTCCTCCACCATGGCACAAGTGACCCAGGTCAACTGGGAGCAGCATGACCATTCGCTTCTGGCCATTCGTAATGCTGAGTTGGGGTGGCACATCTACCCAGCCTTCAAGGATCGAGTGGCCCCGGGTCCTGGCCTGGGCCTCACCCTCCAGTCGCTGACCATGAATGATACAGGGGAGTACTTCTGCACCTATCACACCTACCCTGATGGGACTTACAGAGGGAGAATCTTCCTGGAGGTCCTAGAAAGCTCAGGTATTCCTGCTGGAGCAAGTTGGCAGATAAACCTCTCCCTCTAGCATAGAAAATGCAATCCCGAATCACTGCACAGCAAGACTTCTCAATTCGGGATCACATTTGAATCACCTGAGGTGATTTTAAATCCTACTGATGCCGAGGCCCCACCCAGACCAATTCAATCAGAATCCCTAATAGCAGAGCTAAACAGGGGTAGGCTCTAAAAGCATTTCCAGGTGATTCTAACAGACAGCCAATACTGAGAACCACTGTTCTTACATAAGAAGCACATCTTACCTATATTTCCTAGGAAGACCAGTTGATGAGGTCATATGCAAAAGTTCTCATTTACTGATTTAGTATCAACTGTGCAAATTAGAATTAACCCCTAAGTATATAAAGATTAGAGCTGGTTAAAAACAAAGCACAGCCTGTGCTAAGTTTAATTGTACAATAATTTACATTTGTGTGGTACTTCCAAGTTTCCAAAATGCCCTCATATTTATTATCCACCTGCACATTTAAACCAATTCCCAGAGGTTAGAAAAGGATTCTTATCTGAGAGACAGTATAGCGCCGTGGTTAAAAGCTCAGACTCTGACCCCAGACAGTCTGGGTGCAAATCCTGGCTCTGCTGTTGCCCTCAGACAGGATTTCTTAGCTTCTCTGTGTATCAGTTTTCTCATCTGTGAAAGGAGGATGAATATAAGACCTTATGCGATGCTAATGTCGGATTAAATTCCCTACTACCCCTTTGCTTTCCATCTGCCCTCTTTCCTCCAGCGCTAACTGTATGGCTGTGGCTAACCAGGAGCTGTCCTGGCCCACTGTGACTGAGTCCCTCAAGGCAGGAGGAACGTGTTCTGGGGAATTTGAATTCTGCAGGCACCACCCTTCTCTTATTATGGCTTGGATTCCTAAGCCACCTTTTAGCAACCCAAACCCTTAGTTAGAGGGACGAGATGTCAGGCTTCTGCCGCACCCTACTCCTTTGAAGACTCCCCTGGATACCTGAGTGCTGCCTGAGCTCCTGGGGCAGCCTGGAAACCCACCTTCAGCACGGCGTCCATGGGGGTGATGGTGTTCTTTTTCTCATGCTCTTCTGGGATCAGATCTTATTCATCTCTTCAAAACTCCCCTCCTGCATCTTCTTGCTTCCACTTACATGTTATCTCTCAATGAATTTCACTAGTTCTTGATTTCACTTATGCCACAAATATTTACTGAGTGTTCACTATGTGTCAGATGCTCAGAAAACAGCAAAGGATAAGACTCCAGAGCCTCATGTCATCCAGGGTTTCAAGCCTAGCTGGAAATAAGTGTATCTGGAAATAAGTGTTATAGGCTTAAGGGAAAAGGTTACATGCTTTTTTTCATTTTTGTAATTTAATGTTAACTTTAATTTTGAATTAAATATTTTTATTGATGGGATTTCATATTTGAAGTTCAATAAAAGAAAATATTCACTTTCTGAGTTTTTTTCTGGAACTACTATTTGTTTCATTTCATGATTACCAAAAATGATTTTGTCAAATAGAGGAAAGGAGTGTTAAAATGACCTGCTCTGGTGTCAAATATACAAGGTACACCACTGCTCAAAAGATCAGTCATTGATTTCATGATGGGCCAGATGGATACTCTGCTGTTGGGCTTAAAGGCTCTAGTCCCATGGTTACACAAAGGGCCTGATCAAAACTTACCTCTCTGCCGTGAAGCTCAGGCTGCCCTGGGGAAATCAGCTTTACTTCCAGCTTCTGCCACTCATCTCTGTTTTGTCCTCCCTCTAGTGGCTGAGCACAGTGCCAGGTTCCAGATTCCATTGCTTGGAGCCATGGCCATGATGCTGGTGGTCATCTGCATAGCAGTCATCGTGGTGGTCGTGTTGGCTAGAAAGGTAATGGCTCTGGCTGCACATCTCAGTCATGGGCACCCCTACAGCTGCCACCCTGGTCCTTCAGGTTGTCTTTCCACCCAGAGAGAGACCCAGATGTGATCTTCCCCAGTGCTCTTTGTGCCTTTTTTTCCCTAGCACTTGTTCTGCCTATTAGTGCAGTTATTTATGCTCTTCCCTTGTCCCTCTTGTAGGGAGGGACCTCCTGGACAGCTGGACCTGTTTCCTACCCATCTTGCTGTCATCTGTAACTCCTGGTTTCTGCTTATCCCTTCAGCCACTGCTCTGAGAGTTTAATTTATCTACTATGATTTTGATGCATTCTGGGCATCTATATGTGCTAGAGTTTTCTGCACATTCGCTCTTTTGATGTTTACAACTCTCTGGTAGTACTAGGCTACCCAACATGTCTGTAGAATGAGAAATAAACACTCCAAAAATGTAGGGCTAGGCCAGGAGCTGTGGCTCACACCTGTAATTCCACCCCCTTGGAGACTGTGGCGGGAGGATCACTTAACTTCAGGAGTTTAAGGCTGCAGTAAGCTACGACTGCACTCCAGCGTGGGCAACAGAGCAAGACTCCATCTCTAAAAAAAAAAAAAAATTGGTGGTAAAGTGGGCATGGCAAGATCAGCAGGTTGTAAATCCTCTGTGTAGCTTAAGAGTTTATGTGGCTGAGAGTAATGAATGGGGAATTGAAAGATCTAGTTTCTAGTTTTGGCACTGAGTGTATGCTTTTAGAAAGTTACTTAATCTTCCAAGGTCTTCATTTCCTTATATATAAAATGGGGATTTGTCTTAGTCTATTTTCTGCTGCTGTAACAGAATACAATATATTGGGAAATTTATAAAGAAAAAAAGTTTATTTGGCTCATGGTTCTGGAGGCTGGGAAGTCCAGGAGCATGGTGCATTTGGCAGGGTTCATCCCATGGCAGAAGGCATCATGTAATGAATGAGTGCATATGAGAGAGAGAGAGAAATGAGGCCAAGCTCATCCCTTTAATTAGGAACTTACTCCCATGATACCTAACCCACTCCTGAGATAATGGCGTTAATCACTTCATGAGGGCAGATCCTTCATGGCCTAATCACCTCTTAAAAGCATTACCACTTAATACTATTACAATGGTAATTAAGTTTCCAACACATGGACTTTTGGGGGACACATTGAAACCATAGCCGTATTATAATTTGGCTTGCTCTATATCATAGAGTTGTGATCAATAAGTGGCATATTTCATGTAAAATCTTTATAAAAAATGAAGAATTATATCAGTGAAATTTGTGTCATCAGCTGCCGGTATTGATTGGGAGGAGTGAAAGAATTTCCACTCCTTGTTTTGTCTGATCTCTTGGGTCATTTAAGTCAGCTCAGCCCAGGTCACCTTAATTCAAGTCACCACATAAATATTTTGGGAAACACAAGTATGTAATTTCTACCTTTACCCTAGACCCACCTCCTGAGATCCTAACCCACTTTTCCTCCAACTCTAATTCCATTCAATTAACAACTCAATTCTGCAGCCTGGTTGAACTGCAGTGGCTGAGATATATGGCTGGTGCTATTGGGAAGGTCAATGATCTATAATATTTTCATTTATGTGTAGGCTATCACAGTAGACATAATGAGGAAATGAACCCTCTAGGGGAAGGTGAGGACAAGAGAAATGATTAAATGGAGGGAGGAGGTGAAGAAGATGAAAGTTGATCTCTTAGCTGGGAATGGAGCTGCTATGGTGGTTGGTGAACAGGTTCTCTGCTGTTAGCAGTGTCCTGATAGTCTGGAATAAAAGAATCAAAGGCCCTTTAGAAGGAGCTGAACAACTTTTTCTGTTGAAGATTCAAGACTGGTTAATTTTCATTCTGGGCACCTGGACTAACTTTGGTCATCTGGAGGGTGGAGAAAGAGAAAAAGGTGAAGAGATCTATTAAGTCCTGTTGCCCCCCTTCTACAGTGTTTGATTTCCCAGCCCTCTCTAACATTTCCACTGCTTACTGTGTAGTACAGGTCCTCTCTGCATCTTTCCTGTACTTTGGCTATAGTTGCCAGTCTTCTCTCTGTCTCTCCTTGCTCAAAGCATTTTATACTTGCATTATTCAGGGTTCCAGCAGGGAACACGTAGTACTTTCAAACTGGGTTGTTTGAAGACAGTTTAATAATAGAATTTCCAGAAGTCGACTAGGATGTAAGGACACCACAAGGAGGAGTAGCAAGGTGTTTGACCATTCCTAGTTCTTCAAAGGGGACGAAGTGGGAGGGGCTAATTATTGGAGCCTGTAAGAAGAGAATTATGTGGAGGGGTCTCCTTCAGAAGTGCTGTAGTCTTTGCTGGAGGGTCACAACCAGTCCAAGGGCACCCTTCTGAGAGAACAAAGGGAACTACATACCCTCATCTCGTTCCTCTCTCCATTCCCCTACTGTTGCTCTGCATTGGCTGACCTCAAACTTAGGTTGGAGGACAAGGGGACTCATTGATATAGTACATTTAGTACAGTCTTCATAGGGCACAGAATAGGGCGGAGAAGGTTAGAGAGTAGAGCCAAGAGGCAAATGGATGGTATCCATACCAGCAGTGCTCATAGACATGAAAGCTGGACAAAGGATTTTGACTTTCCATGGGATTGGCTGGCTTCAGCCTTCTCTCTTGTAGTCTTGATCTCTTTTGATTATGTATGTAAGCAATACCCTTCTTGGCTGCCCAGCTGTATTTCTCCTGGGCACACCGTGCTCTATTAACCATTTTAATATCCCCACGGATCAGGCTTTCTTGGCTCCCATTGCAGTAATTACATCCATTTTGTTTCTTAAGTGCTGCTATCTGTTCTGTACTATTTTGGGATCTCCTCATCCTCATTGCTACTAGGGATCCAGTTCTGTAAAAGCATCTCCTACTTTAGCCCTAGCCTATAAAGGAGAGATACCACCAAACTTCTCAATGATGCTGGAGCTCCCCTAGCACATGCTTTTACAGCTTAGTAAAGGGGACATTCTTTTTCTTTTTCCTTTTCCCCCTTATTGTTGTTATTATCTTAAGGGATGTTCTCTGTATCTTCCCTAGAAGAGCCAACATAATCAGCTACTGGATTTTGGAAATTATTCAGTACAGGGATTGGCAAAGTGTCTCTGTAAAGGGACAGATAGTATATCTTTTTGGGTCTGTAGGTCATATGGTCTCTGTTGCAACAATTCAACTTTGCCATTGTAGTGTGAAAGTGCGATAGATTAAATATAAATGAATGAATATGGCTTTGTTTCAACAAACCTTTATTTATAAACACTAAAATGTTAATTTCATATAATTTTATGTGTAATAAAATATTAGTTTGTCATTCTATAAATTTTTATTTTTTAATTTTTTATTTCAGTAGGTTTTTTGGGGAATAAGTCCTTTAGTGGTGATTTCTGAGATTTTGGTGCACCCATCACCCGAACAGTGTACACTGTACCCAGTGTGTAGTCCTTTATCCCTCACCCCTCTCCCACTCTTTCCCCTGAGTCCCCGAAGTCCATTAGTCCATTGTATCATTCTTTTTTTTTTTTTTTTTTTTTTTTTGAGACGGAGTCTCGCTCTGTTGCCCAGGCTGGAGTGCAGTGGCCGGATCTCAGCGCACTGCAAGCTCCGCCTCCCAGGTTCACGCCATTCTCCTGCCTCAGCCTCCCGAGCAGCTGGGACTACAGGTGCCCGCCACCTCGCCCAGCTAGTTTTTTTGTATTTTTTAGTAGAGATGGGGTTTCACCGGGTTAGCCAGGATGGTCTCGATCTCCTGACCTCGTGATCCGCCTGCCTCAGCCTCCCAAAGTGCTGGGATTACAGGCTTGAGCCACCGCGCCTGGCCATTGTATCATTCTTATGCCTTTGCGTCCTCATAGTTTAGCTCCCACTTATGAGTGAGAACATATGATGTTTGGTTTTTCATTCCTGAGTTACTTCACTTATAGCAGTGGTTTCCAATTCCATCCAGGCTTCTGCAAATGCCATTATTTTGTTCCTTTTATGGCTGAGTAGTATTCCATGGGGTGTGTGTGTGTGTGTGTGTGTGTGTGTGTGTATGTGTGTATATATGAATATATATACATATATATTCATACACACACACATACACACGCACACACTACAATTTATCCACTCATTGATTGATGAGCATTTGGGCCGGTTCCATATTTTTGCAATTGCAAATTGTGCTGCTTTTTGTATAATGACTTCTTTTCCTCTGGGTAGATACCCAGTAGTGGCATTACTGGATTCAATGGTAGTTCTACTTCTAGTTCTTTAAAGAATCTCCACACTGTTTTCCATAGTCGTTGTACTAGTTTACATTCCCACAAGCAGTGTAAAAGTGTTCCCCTTTCACCACATCCATGCCAACATCTGTTATTTTTTTATTTTTTGATTAAGGCCATTCTTACAAGAGTAAGGTGGTATTGCGTTTTGATTTGCGTTTCCCTGATAATTAGTGATGTTGAACATTTTTGCATATGTTTATTGGCCATTTATATATCCTTTTCTGAGAAATGTCTGTTTATGTCCTTAGCTCACTTTTTGATGGGATTTTTTTTTTTAGTTGATTTGTTTGAGTTCCTTGTAGATTCTGGATATCAGTCCTTTGTTGGATATATAGTTTACAAATATTTTCTCCCACTCTGTGGGCTGTCTGTTTACTCTGCTGATTATTTCTTTTGCTGTGCAGAAGATATTACTTTTAAAAACTTTTTTGCTTTAAAAAAACACTTAAAATATAAAAGCCATCTTTGTTCAAGGGCTGTACAAAAACCATCAGTGGGCCATATTTGACCCACAAAACTGAGTTTGCCAATTTCTGATTTATTAGGTTTATTCTAGCATTCTTGCTTCTCTGAGCCTTTTGTTTCCCTTTTCCATAGTTTGCCAAAGCAGTGTTGTCATCTCTATTGACAGCAGTATGTCAGAATCATCTCCTGGGCCCTTGTGAGGGTGTTAAATATTGAGTGTTCCAATATTGATACATTATCCCTCATCCAGTCTTATGTTCTACCTTACACCACAATCCATCACCTTCAGAATTCATGCCTAGGCATCTTCTCCCAGTCCCTGCCAGCATATGTTAGCCAGGTCCTTTAGTATATAACCTTTCTCTTCTCTTAGCAGACCCAGCACTTCCTCCATTAGCGTGGGCTGAGATTTCACCCTAATTACAGGTCTGATGGCCAGTAGGGGAGGCAGAGGCAGGGCCCAGCAGGGATTTTCTTCCATTAAGGGGAAGTGGGCCACTTTTGCAGCCCAGATGGTATAAGAGAAGCAGGTGGTTCATGGCTCTCAAATGCATCTTTCCAGAGATCCTCATTCCAAGTTTCAGGAGACTTCTCCTCTACTATCAAGATGCTAGCTTTGGCACAGAAAATTTACCTCGGCTTAGAATCCAGCCGTCTTTAAAGTCCTGTCCTTCTTACAATTAGCTTACGTACCATACCTGGTCTTCAGCTGTGGAGAGATGAGTGTCTCTTAAATGCTGCCAAGGAGGAGCTTTCACTCTCACACTTTGAGTTGCTGATAGGTCTGAGGCTGTCATTTTCTCACTTCAGTCCATCAGTGTAATTTAGCAAAAGTCAATTTTGAGTCCTAATAGTAACTATTTACCCTATACTGTTTACCCAATTCCAGAGTTCTAACAGTAACTATTTACCCTATGCATCTCAAATATTAGAGTCATTGTACCAGCTCATAGTTCCCATCCATCTGTGTCCCTCTCATTTCACCACCAGTCATGGGGTTTGTGTTGCCATCTAGCAGGCGAGTGATCTCATTCCGCAATCCTGTTCTTACAGGCTGCCTCCTAGGACTGTTCCCAGCAGCAACTGTTTTAGATCAGGTCCCTGGAAATAGAGCCTGACATGCAAATTCTGGTGAGAGTGACTTATTGGGACAGCTCTGAGATGAAAGGAAGTGAAGGAAGCAGTATAGGGAGGGCTAAGGGAAGAAAGCTCAGCATGGATATGGTCTCAGCTGGAGACTTGGCTGAAGCAAGAATTGTACACAGAGTTGGTTGAACCTTTAGGCAGAGAGCTGGCCTTTTCAAAATCCACCTAGGTCAGTCATTACCTCTGGCTGCTCACCAGGGAGGGCCCAAGAACAATTCTGTAGAGAAGGAGCTGCTGTGAGCTCACAGCCTATAGTCCAAGCATCTGAAAAATGGGAGTGCTGGTCAGGTAAAGAGATCTGAGCAGGAACTGTACATTAGTTATGGATCTCCGGAGGGGCAGAACCAATAGGAGAGATGGATGGATGGATGGATAGATTAGATACATAAATAGACAGACAGACAGACAGACAGACAGATAGCTAGATAGATAGATAGATAGATAGATGGATGAGGAGGGATTTATTAGGAGAATTTGTTCGTGTGATTGTAAAGGCTGAGAAGTCTCACCACAGGCTGTCTGCAAGCTGGAGACCTTGGGATGCTGGTAGCATGGCTCAGTTCAAGTCCAGCAGCCTCAGAACCACCAAGGCAATTGGTGTAATTCTCAGTCCACGGCTAAAGACCTGAAAACACAGGGTCGGGGGCACTCTTTTAAGTCCTGGAGTCCGAAAGCCAGGCGGCCTGGGGTCCTGATGTCCAAGGACAGGAGGAGAAGAGTGTGTCCCAACTCCAAAGAGAGAAAGACCACTTTTGCCTCTCTTCTGTTTTGGGAGAGGCAGGCCCCCAGGTGACTGGATAGTGCCTGGCTACATTTAGGGTGGCTCTTAGCCACGCACTTCACTCAGACTGACATGCCAATCTCCTTTGGAAACACCCTCACAGACACACCCCAAATGGGCTTTACCAGCTCTCTCAGGTCCCTTAATCTGGTTAAGCTGATACCTCAAATTACCTATGACAGGCACAACAGCATTTGCTGCAGACCTTGAGAGCCCGTAGACTCTGTTATTTAGGAGCATGGTCTTTGGAATCAGGCAGTCCTAGGTTTGAGTCCTGACTCAACCACTTGAGTAGCTATACTACCTAACTTTGATGAAGCTCAGTTTTCTCATCTGTAAAATGCTGATAATTATGGCATTACCTTCATAAGGTCATGAGAAAACTTCAGTCAAATAATAATGTAAGGCACTTAGCATCTTTCCTAGCATGTAAGCTGGAAAGTGAGTGGGACCATCAGAAGGGATGTTTTTGGGACCATCACAAGGGATGTTTTTGGGACCATCAGAAGAGATGTTTTTGGGATCATCAGAAGGGATGTTTTTGGGATCATCACAAGGGATGTTTTGGAGATCGTCACAGTTTCTTGTGGGGTGTGTAGTGGAATTATGGATTTTCTTCTCGGAAGAATGTCCCTTTAGGCAAAATTTTCTATCCAATTTACAAATCTCCTGAAATCCAGCTGTGCATCTCAGGTTAAGCACCCTCCTATACACAGTGGGAGCCATTGAAGAGTTTTAGGCAGAAATATGGACTAACCCAACTGTTGGTTTTGAGAATCACTCCGCTGGTGACCATGCGGAGTTGGACTAGAAGTAAGAGGGAGTCCAGAGACAGTGGGGATGAAGCCCAGGTGAGAGAGAAGACATGGATATAGAGATGGAAAAGAGGGAGTAGATTTCAGAACTGCCTGGGATTAAAATTGGATGAGGTTTTATAGATAAATCGAGTTGAACATTAGCCTCCATATTTCTGATCAGCTGGTGCCATAAACCAGGGCAGTGAATATAGGAGCAGGAGTGGTTTGTTGGGGCAGGAATGTGATGGTTTCTTTTGAGACAAGTTGAGTCTGAGCTTGCTGTGGGTCATCAGGTGATGATGCCCAGTGAACAGGTGGACACCCGCGTCTGGAGCTCAGGGCAGAAGCCTGGGCCAGTTTAGATAGAGATTTGGGCATCTTCAGAGGACAGATGGTGGTTGTAGATATAAGAAAGTAGATACTCATGAAGTAACTCAGAGAGCATGTTTAGTGTGAGAGAAAGCAGAGAGCAGAAGCCTAGGGGAACCCCATGGTTTGGGGAGCTGATGTGCAAAGAGAAAAGGGGCAGGCCTGGCTGAAGACGAAGGTGGGGGTTTAAAGGAGGAGAAGAGAATCAGGAGAGAGTGATGCCATAGGAGCCAGAGAAAGAGAGCATTTCAGAAAGGAAGAGGTCAACAGAGTCAAGTGCAGTAAAGAGCAAAAGAAAATAGAGAACGGAGAGCTGCTTCACTAAGCTTAGTGAACAGGAAGTAACAAGGTGTGTGGCACGTGGTATATGTAGTAAGTGCAGTTTCCGTGGACTAGTTAGCATTGAAATCTAGCTGTAATGTGGTTGAGAAATTAAGGGTTAAGGAACTGGTGTTGGTAAGAACACAAGTTTGCCAGTGTGCATGTGTGTAAGAAAGGATGAGAGAGATCACATTAACTCTCAATATATGTCATACTGGGGAGTAACTTTTGAATAACATCGCCACATACTCACTTTGTAGTTTGTTTGCTTTTAGAAGAAATCCCTCAGAATCCATTCTGTGGAAAGTGGCCTCCAGAGAAAATCAACTGGACAGGAAGAACAGATTCCCAGTGCTCCCTCACCCCCAGGAAGCTGTGTCCAGGCAGAAGCTGCACCTGCTGGGCTCTGTGGAGAGCAGCAGGAAGATGACTGTGCCGAGCTGCATGACTACTTCAATGTCCTGAGTTACAGAAGCCTGGGGAGCTGCAGCTTCTTCACAGAGACTGGGTAGCAAACAGAGGCATGTTCTGGAAGATACACTTTTGTCTTGACTATTATAGATGTCTTGACTAATATATAAACAGCTGTATTCGCCATCAGTGTGCGCGCGCGTGTGTGTTCAGTTGAGTGAATAAATGTCATCCTCTTCTCTATCTTCATTTTCTTGGCCTTTTCGTTCTATTCCATTATGCATTATGGCAGGCCTAGGGTGAGTAACATGGATCTTGATCATAAATGCAAAATTGAAAAAATATCTTGACCTGATTTTAAATCTGGCAGTTTGAGCAGATCCTATGTCTCTGAGAGACACACTCCTCTTAATGGCATTGGCCAGCATTTTGGGCTACAAGGTTTTGCGGTTGATGATGAGGATGGCATGACTGCAGAGCCATCCTCATCTCATTTTTTTCACTGTCATTTTCAGTAACATTCGCTCATTCAAAGGCATGTCATAAATAAGTCCTGTTATCAGCCTCTATGGGGAGATTTGAGAGTGACTAAATCTTGGTATCTGCCCTCAAGAACCCACAGTTAAATGGGGAGACAACATTGTCATGAAAAGGTATTAGAGTAAGGAGAGAAGGAGACATACACAGGCCTTCAGGAAGAGATGACAGTTTGGGGTGAGGTAGTTGGCATAGGCTTTTCTGTGCTGAAGTGGCCTGGGAGCACCAAGGGGATGTGGAGGCTGGTCTGGGAGGAGCAGGAGTTTTGTCTAGGGAACTTGTAAGAACTTCTTGGAGCTGAAAGTCCCACAAAGAAGGCCCTGGCACCAAGGGAGTCAGCAAACTTCAGATTTTATTCTCTGGGCAGGCATTTCAAGTTTCCTTTCGCTGTGATGTACTCATCCATTAGACGGCCTGATACAGAGCACGCTAGGCTCTTCCAGCCATGCGTGCTGGGGAAGCCACAGGAAACGCACATCCCCACACAGGGAGCCAAGTCTTAGCATTTGGGCCTTGATCTACCTTTTCTGCATCAATACACCCTTGAGCCTTTGAAAAAGGAATGTTTCCCACTGAAAAGAAAATGTGGATTTTTAAAATAGAGACTCTTCCTAGAGGAGAAACGGGGGCTGGGGTGATAGAGGGTTTAAAAAATAAATACCCTCAAACTAACTTATTCGAACCCTTTTATTCACACCCTGATGTCTTTGTGCTGGGGTTGGGGTAACTGAACTGCTTATTTCTGTTTAACTGCATTCAGGCTGGATCTTAGAAGACTTTTATCCTTCCACCATCTCTCTCAGAGGAATGAGCAAGGAGGTTGGATTTACTGGTGACTGATTTTCTTTCATGAGCCCAGGAACTGAAAGAGAATGTGAAGCAAGGCTGTGTTTTGCCCATGGTTAAAAATAAAGCATTGCCCTGCTTCCTAAGACTTAGACTGGGGTTGACAATTGTCTTAGCAACAAGACAATTCAACTCCTATTTCTCCTTGGATTTTTTTTATTATTATTTTTTCACTTTTCTACCAAATGGGTTACGTAGTTAGGAAGAATGAACTGAAATCTGTCCAGAGCTCCAAGTCCTTTGGAAGAAAGATAGATGAATGTAAAAATGTTGTTTGTTTGCTGTGGCAGTTTACAGCATTTTTCTTGCAAAATTAGTGCAAATCTGCTGGAAATAGAACACAATTCACAAATTGGAAGTGAACTAAAATGTAATCATGAAAAGGGAGTAGTATTTTGATTTGGAGGAAGTGTATATTCGTCAGAGGTTGGACTGAGAGGTATTATTTAACATAATTATGGTAATTGGGAAACATTTATAAATACCATTAGGATGGTGATAAAATACAAAAGGCCCTATAGATGTTAGAAATGGGTCAGGTTACTAAAATGGGATTCAATTTGAAAAAAATTTTTTTTAAATAGAACTCACTGAACTAGATTCTCCTCTGAGGACCAGAGAAGACCATCTCATAGCTGGATTCCTGGAGACATGCACTGTCCACGCGTAGCCACTTTCCACGTGTGGCCATCAACCACTTAAGATGGGGTTAGTTTAAATCAAGATGTGCTATTGTAATTGGTATAAGTATAAAATCACACTAGATTTTGTAGATTTAATATGAATAATAAGAATACCATTTCAGTAATTTTGGTATATTGTGTGTCAAAAATGATATTTGAATGTATCAGGTGAAATAAAATATTAATATTAATTTCATGTTTCATTTTATCTTTTTAACGTGGCTACTGGAGAGTTTAAAATTGCATATGTGGCTCTCACATTTCTATGGGACTGTGCCACTCTAGTAGCTAAACCCAAGCCAAGCTGATACCCAGGGAGGGTGTCTATCTATGTCTATTGGTTTCCATTTCTTTTTCTTTCATTCAAAATAGTGTTTGAGGAAGATTTTCCTGCTTATGATGTCTTTTGGGAAATATGTAGGGAAGCATCACAGAGAAGATTGAGGAAGGGGAACACTCAGTGCTGACAGGAAGCGATGCCAGGCTTTTCCGGGTCCCCTCGTGGATTCCCTAACAGGAGGAGCGAATAGACAAATCTATGAATGAGCATTCAAGGAGGAATACATTACTGATTCCCTGACCACATTCTGAGCCTGGGCATACAAGTCTGATCCGTAATCCTGAGAATTGTACTAAAAAAATGTGAGAAACTTTGAGTCATGGAGCTTTGAGACAGATGGTCTTCATGAGTGAACAGGACTTCACTATGCAGTTTTTGTCATGCCTTTTCCCTTCTCACCCCTGCGAGCCCTGGAAGTGAGTCGTCATACACTCAGGTTCATTCAGATTCCATCAGTGCTGAGCTGGACAGGCAGGAAGGCTGCGGTGTGCTGTCCGCCAATGACAGCATTCTGGTGGGCACACCATACCCCACAGAGAGGGGGCAATGGGCAGTGTGGTTGTGGCTGTTATTTGTGGGGTGTGAGTTTTGTTTAGTCTCTTCCTTCAGGTGCTGCTTCATGGCTGTAACTGGTAGTTTCCCACACCTACTCCAAGTCACACCTGTCAAGAGGTACAGGGGGGCTTTTTGTGTGAAAAGAACCTGAGCTTTCTGGAAGTCACAACAGTATACTCAATGTTTGAGATAATTTATTTGCATAAGGTAGCGTAGGACAATGCTATCCAATAGAACTTTCCGCAATTATGGAAATGCTCTCTGTCTGTCCCATCCAGTGTGGTAGCCACTAGCTGCATGCGGCTGTTGAGCACTTGAAATTTGGCTAATGTGACAAAGAAACTGAATTTTAAATTGTATTTTAATTAACAAATTTAAATGTAAATAGCAACATGTGACTGGTAGCTAGTATATTGGACATCACAATTCTAGTAACTGCCTTGCATATAGAGAAAACACAGAGAGCTGTGTTTATAGGCCATTGGATGGCTCTCCAGTTGTTATGCATTTGAAATGGCTACCACCAGGAAGAAACTTGAAGGTTCTCCTCTATTCTCCTGTATCCATCCTCTCTGATCAAGACAAACCATGAGGTCAAAGCAGGCTATACATTTATTTATTTCAGGTTTTTTTCCATTAAAAAAATCGGAGGTGGCCGGGCTCAGTGGCTCACGCCTGTAATCCCAGCACTTTGGGAGGCCGAGGCGGGCAGATCACGAGGTCAGGAGATCGAGACCATCCCGGCTAACACAGTGAAACCCGTCTCTACTAAGAACACAAAAAATTAGCCGGGTGTGGTGGCGGGCACCTGTAGTCCCATCTACTCGGGAGGCTGAGGCAGGAGAATGGCGTGAATCCGGGAGGCAGAGCTTGCAGTGAGCCGAGACTGCACCACTGCACTGCACTGCAGTCTGGGTGACAGAGACTCCGTCTCAAAAAAAAAAAAACAACAAAACTCGGAGGTAGCTAAGTGGCCCTAAGTGGCCCAGTTCACTTAAATAGGGCCAAAACTGTCAAGAAGTTTACGACTCATAGGGATTATGTAGAAATAGACTTTCATCACAGGACTTACCTTGGACTATATTCATTCTGACTTTGTGTAGGCTGTGAAGAGCACCTTCTCTGGGACTAAAACTCTGATGGACTTCACAGAGATTTAAAAAAAAAAAAAGTAATTATGGAGTGTAGTGGACTAGGAATTGAGAAACTTGGTCCAAGTGCTGAGCTCTGCAATTAGTTTCATGACTTTGGATAAGCCACTTAACCTAGCAAAGACTCACAAATATGTCCTCATTTGTAAAATGGTAACATACTATCTTTCTAAGATTCTTAAGAAGATGAGGCAGGAATGTGGCTGACTGCTTTGTGAGCTGCAAGATGCTGGGTTAATATTATTGTGTTCTGCCCCAGGAGCATGTGCACCAGGCAGTGCTAATGATGCCACAGAAGTTTTCATGGAGGCAACAAAACTGGCTGGGAGCAACCGAGGTATCTGAAATTATCTATCAATGTTCTTAAAAACTGAGATACGAGGAAAGCTGAGAGTAGCAGATACAGCCTTGGGGTCCACAAGTTCTCTGTAAGCATTTAAACATTGTGTGTTTTAAGTGAAATGATAATCTTTAAAGAAGTCAAATATATCTGGATATTGATAGCCTTCTTATAACAGAGTGTTGTCATTGGTTTTAGCCTCTATGTTTGTGTTTATAATCAAGTTTATTTAAAGGCACAGAAGCTTAATTTATAAATGATTCATTTACTCCCAGATGGGCGGAGCAGTGGAAGACTTTGCTGTAGTTGAACTAATAGGAAAGTGAAGTGATAATTTACTTTGCACACTGTAGTGTAGGCATGTTGTATTCAGAAGGATGTGTGCAGTACACTTAACTCTGTGAGCCACGACTTAGATTCAGCAAAGCATCATCCTATGCACTCATTGTTATTGTAGACATTATTAATTCTATAGTTTTACTTGTATTTAATTAGTAACTTTTAGTTTTATAATTCTACAAGGGGTATAAGCATAGTGAGTTCACCTGTCATTGGTTTTGAGCCTATTTAAGAAGGTCTATAATAAAATAATTTTGCATATTTTAAATTTATTACTAGATATGAAGAATACTCACAGACTCTCTCCCATTGAAGAGGTCTGTGAAAGTATTTTTTTCCTTCATATCGGCATATACATTACTCAAGTTTGAAAATACTGGTATGGTATAAATATTATTGGATTTCAGAAAACCTGACCTCAGGCACTAGTTTATTGTTTTTTATTGGAAAAACACATATTTCTGAACCTCTGTTTTTATAAATTAGTGCAATCATAGCTACATCATAGTATTCACAGTGTAACTGTGAAGATGAAGGATATTAAGGAGAAACTTCGTAAACTGTGAAGTACCATATGAGAAGCATATGTGTCATTTACAATTATTACAGCCTGTATATAAATTGCACCACCATGTTTTTAACAGGTACAGAAGAAAACTCGAGTGTATGGATGGTGCAAAGAGAGATCCAAGACTTTGGGTGAAGCTGGCTGGCATTGTTAAGATGTTGGTTCACAGAAATCTTATAGGGACAAATTGTGTATCATGAAAATATTTTCTTCCTCTTTATACTTCTAGAATATCAATCAGGTTGACTTAGAAGTTCAGTGATCGAGTTGCAGGAAACATTTAAATTCATAGAGGTAATATTGAAATCTCAGGAATTTATTGACATCCTTAGAGGTCTCTTGAAGACTCTCCCCATCCAAAGCTCAGACCTGGATATTTTTGTGCTCCTCACACTGGTGGAAATGTCTATCCACACTCAGCTTCTCCAACTCAAAGCTTAGTGTTCCTGTGAGTCCCCGAACTAGACTGCTTATTCTTTGGACCCTTTCTTGACTCACACTAGCCATTATCAACTTCCTGTTAGTTTAGAAACTCCCTTGGCGTTGAGAGTCTGAATGGCACAATCTAGCTCTTGATTTTATACAAACCTCTCTTCATGTCTAGTTGTTAGATTTTAAGCCTTCTCATGGCTGAAATAATTTCCTGTTTTTTATTCATACATTGCACAGTGCTGAATGAAATACAGAAGACATTGTGAATTTAATTGGTGTTGACTTCACCAAGGACAAACAAGATATAAGTTTTCTTCACCATATTAGCAATTTCTGTAAGAATGATGAGATCAGAGAGTTCTTATGGCCAGGGTCACTATAAGAAATAATCTATGGGTCAAATAGGAGTCCTTTATGAGTCTCCAAAGTCATTAAAGAGGGGCGTGTTTTGTGCCATGAACTTTCCTTTTTTGCACATAGAGCTAAGAAACCCAAGAGTTAAAAAGGAGACTCAGTGATCGATTCATGGATAACAGAGTGGGCAGAAACAAGAATAGGTGGGCATAGTGTTAATAACATGGGATTATTTCCACAGCAGGCAGGCAGTGATTTGCATGTGGAAAAGGAAAAAATGTGAATCAATTTGTAGAGCTGTAAGTAAGCCTTGTCATTTTTGAGGTTTGAACATGTATAGGATAATACACCAATTTGCTTTATATTTCCTCAAAGTGACTTCAACATCACCAATCCTGTCTGTCGTTCCTCCTTCTTGTATTGAGAGGACTAATATACTCAGAATATTTCTGGCCTTGTAGGTAGAGTCCTCAGTTTGGATAAATAATCTCAGATTAGACATAGAATACAATGTGCAAAAGAACGTGGAGAACTGCCTAAAACCGAAACTACAATATAAAGAAGACACAATAGGAAACCAAGAGAAGAGTTTTTTTTTTTTTTAATTATTCCTTCATATTCAAACTTCACAAACAGTGTGAACTTGTACAATACCTCGGAAAGTGAAACTTACAAAAAAAGTGCTGGTAACATTTAAAAAAAAAACAACAAAAACCCCAAAAAACAAACATCATTCTTAGCAACATCAATTACTCTTCCACACAAAACAGAAACCTTGTAAAATTTATTTTCGTATTTTTAAGGCGTAATACTTCCGTATAAAGTATATGCAAGAGATAAAACTTCACAGTATTCCAAAATGTCACAATAATAATAATAATATAATAGTATAATGAAGCGCTACAGTTAATTTTTCTTTTTTTGAATGTTTTTTTCCTGTTTAAATAACAAATACAAGTCACAGGTAAATATACGTGAGAAAAATACGAGGCTAATATTAAATGGCAGGTAAGGATACTGTCACTGTAAGAAAAAACTGGCAGGATGTGTGTATTTAGTCTATATTTTAAAGCACTTGATAGAAAAGGCGTATGCAAGGTTTTTCCAAACAATTTTTCTGTTTGTTTGTTTGATAACTGACAACAATTTAAGAGTATAATGAGAAAAAAAAAAGGAACAAACTCCTTCTCAAAACTATTGACCTGCTCATCCCAAACCATGTATATGTTGACGGATGGATGTATTTGTGGATATACGGATTTATATCATGCAGAGAGTGATACAAGCAGTGTTCCATGCCCACCTGCAAAGATTGGAGGGTATAGCACTGTAGTCATTCAGCTCAGGTTCCTCTTGGGACATTAATCTTTCAATTTAAAGCTCTCTTTCCTTGCCTCTCCCTCTTTCCAAACTCTTCCTCAATTTCCAGGCCTTTGTTCTGAAAGGACAATCTGGTTAGAAAAGTTGCCCTCCACTCGTAATTCACTGGGAAATGGAAACTGCATCAACAGTGACACAGAGACACTGGAAATACCACTTGAATGAATGAATGAATGAATGGGTATGTATGTGTGTGTATTTTCGATCTAAATATACTGTGTGTGTGTGTGTGTGTGTGTGTGTGTGTGTGTGTGTGTGTACACAGTAGCAATTGCAAAAAAGGGACCATATTCCTTTCCATACTAAGATACAATGTGATAAGAAACATTTCTGTGCAGGGAAAAAGGTTTCTTCGAATCTTATCACAACACTGTGGCGGGAAAATCAGGAAATGGGTTCACCTTTCAGCAGTCACCACAGTAAACTTCATTGAGAACATACATGCCCAGGTATCTCTTCTGTGCACATGTATGTGTTAACAGCTAGCCATTCAGCCAACAGGTAACAGAAAGACAGCAGATAGCAAACACATCAATAAGGTGCTCAAAGAAAAAAGTGGCACCCACTTCTCAAATGGATGGCCACGTTAAGGTGCTTCAAAAAAGTTTTTTTTTTTTTTTTTTTTTTTTTTTAGTTTTTATTTCAAACATTAAGAGAGTACTGATTTTCACATGGTAGTTCTGAGTCAGGCCAAGGGTTCTGAGGTTTCTGACATCGTTCACTGAAAAGGGCTTTCACTGTAGTAGTTTTGTTCAGTTTGTTGTGGGCCACTTGAGTTTAAAAGTGTTTTTAATAGCCAGAAACTGAAATCAAATCAACATGACTAAAAGAAATAACTGATGAAATGGTATAGAACATTACTGCATTCGCATTGGATCAAGATGGTTTCGCCCATTTTTCCTCTTTCACTAACACTGTTCCTTTTTTTCCTTGTTACAATCCATTCTTTATGAACATACAGAAATGACCAAAGTCACTGCAAGTAGCTGTTTTTATTTTTTGTGATCTGTTGCAAGAGTCCAACCTTGTTTCCTCTGCTGTTGTTTGTGTAGCATCTGGTTTTGTAATGAGCATCTGGATTTGTAATGAGCATCTGATTTTGTTATGTGCATGTGTGTATATATGCACATATACACACCTATACATGTATAATATATACACTATATATATGTGGATACATATAGGAAGTGTGTATACATTTATACATAATATAGTGTATATTGTTTCAACTGGAGATAAACTGAACTGGGTTCAGACACTAGCACATGCTTAACTTTCCCCTGCTCCCTCTGTATATTTTAAACAGTCTGGAGCTTTAATATTTTTTAAAGTGCATTTTCAATGCAGAAAAACTGTAATCCACTGATTCCTTGGAAAACATTTTTGATGAGAGAAATCTGACAGTTCTCAGCCCCAAGCAAGAGAAACCTGGGTTTTGTCATGCGGGGGGCTGACGTGGCAGTGCCAGGCTTGTGCCTGAGTGATTACTGGACATTCTGGACTCCGGGCACCTTAGCAGCAGCAGCAGCACCTTTATGAGAAGGTGGAAATAGAAAAGGAAGAAGGAAGGAAAGCTCAGATGAGGAAGAATGAAGTATTGTGTTTACGTATCAAAATTGCTAACTTTGACTATAATGGATTTGTGCAGTCCCTGTTGGCCTTGGCTAAGAGATGCCATCTAGCCCCTTCCCCACCAACTGACATCAAACTCCCCATGGCCCCTGCATGCTCAAACATCACCCATATGTCCCCACGCCTAAGGCTGATTTCTGTGTCAGCTTCCTGTGGGTATGTGAGTGCCAGCATCAAGTAGGAATAAGGCACCAGAGAAATCAAAATGTTACAAAAAGATGCAAACCCCATTTCAAAGAGCCTCTCCCATTGCTCCATTAAAATATTGCATGTGATACCATTCGTTTCTGTGTACCTAAAGTGTGTCAAATACAGTCTCTGAAAGGAACTCGAGGCCCTTCAGCACCAGAGATCTTTAGGAATGCACCTTTTTTCTAAACACACCCACACCCCCCCAACCCCCCACGCCCACCCCACACCACAAGCAAAAGCACCAAATTGGGAGAACAAGGCTGCTTGCCATTGCTCACCTCATTTTTGATAAGATCAAAGAAGTCTATGAAATAGAATGTTCAGGAAATGCTCTGAAATCGAATGGATTTAGGCTGTCATGTACATGGTTACTCAATGCTTTAAATGTCCAAAGAGTGTCATGAAGGGGTTGAAATGTTTGTGTTGAATGTTTAGGGAGAATGTGCTAAACAAAAGTTACTTCTCAAACGATGCCCAAATCTTCCACTAACACATCAACCTCCCCTATCATTTTTTAAAAAAAATTGTAAAGAGGAAGAGGTTCATCTAACTATAAAAGGAAAAGATGAAGGCACGTGATATTATTCGGTCCCACAATCCTTAAGAAAAATGGTATTTTGCAAGTTTGTGTGTGTGCTCGCATACATGAAATGGGAGTCCAAGGGGCCATTGGGGCGGTAGTCCAAGGGAAGCTGGAAAAGCGGAACAAGAGAGAGTTTTTAGACAGAAGAAAGGAGAAAGGAAGAAATAGAGGCCTCTCTTCAGCTTTCTGTCATTGACAGTCTCAATATTCGGCTGCTTTAGAGTCCAGAAAGGAATTTGTTTGTCTTGGTCTAGAAAGTGCCCCAGTTAAATATCTCCAGTTCATCATGGTACAGCTTTTGGTGTTTCCCTTTTCCCTTCCCTCCAGCCAAATGATTTTTTTTTTTAAATCACAGTTTTAAAAAATTATTTTTTCAATGTTGAAAAAATATGGAAAAGCTATTGAACAGCCTTAGGGCACTGCCTCTCCATCTTCACAGTGAGCAGATGGATGGACAATCCACAGAGTCAAAGAGGAGGCGGGCAAGATCCCTTGTGCTCAGTGGTCCCTTGCCCCACCTTCCTGAGGGCTGGGGGGCCTTCACACCACCCACAGCCATTTCCCTCCTTTGGGTCCCTGCCCCCCCCACCGCTCCCATCCATGGAATGTGGGCTGCTGAGAAAGGCAGAGCCATGCTAGAGAACGATGATAAGAGTCACAGGAGGGTCTCAGAAGCAGAGGGTGAAGGAGACGGGAGGTGTGCTCTCCTCAGGCAGTGTTAGCAGTGCGCTCTCTTGGCAGCCTCATCTCGGGATGGGAAAGCGTGGTTGCCTACTGAGAGGATGAAGTCCCACTCACATTTTACTTCATGAGACCTCAACTCTCAGGCTCACCACCTTTATGCCTCTCTTTGCATCAGGTTGGCCCCCAGACCCTAAGAAGGCAATGATCTGAGATAAAGAGGCAGAGCCCGGCTGTGTCATACAAAAAAAGGGCAACGCACAGCAGGATTTCAGAAACAAATTTAACTTTGGTTTTTCCAACTTTTTCAAACCATAAAAATTAAAGCAGGGTTTCGGTGGCTTCGGCCATCTGACAGCTGTTATATTTTTCTCATTTGGCAAGGCTAAGGCGGGGGGTGGGGGGAAGAGAAAAGGGGTTTCCCATAATTGGTTGAAGACACAGGGTGGTAAAATGCTTCCACACTTAAACTCACAGTCCAGTGTTTTTGACATTTCATAAATAGCTTTTTTTTTCTCTAAAAAAAGAATAAAACAAGAACAATCCCTTTACTTACTCATCTGAAACAAAATAAACAGCAGTGGGTACAAACTTCTTCTTGTAACAATTACAAAAAACAACAATATAATCCCAACTTTTAACACGCATCTTGAATCAGTTATTTTTTTTTAACCTCAAAACTGCAGCATATCCTTAAGGGCAAACTTTTCGATTAGTTTTTTTCTTTTTTTTTTTTTAAATAATGTCTTCACCAAAAAAACAGTCTTGTACCAATAAAATGCATTCAAAAATAGAAAATATTACACAACAAAAATATGTATCCTTCCTTTCCAAAAAAGATTCTTCACAAAAAAATGTAGAAAAAATTCCAACAATTTTTTTTCCTCTCCTAAACATTAACTTTCAGTCTAGGGCACAATTATTTATTGATTTAAATGTCTGTTTTTGCATAAAACATGGAAGATGCAAAACATTTACTGTATTAGGATTGTGAAGTTACATCCACTCCCACCCCTGCTCTAAAACAAAACAAAACCAGAAAAAAACCAGCAAACATTAAACAAATGATAGAGTCAGTTGGCTAGGAAAAATATCGCTGTTCTTCCCTTTACTGTGCATTTGTATGGGTAAACAGGCCAGTTCCGTATTGGGGAATGCTGAAGAAGGGAGATCAGGTTTCAAGATTGCATTCAAGAGCTTCTTTAGCATATGCTGATACCAATGAGTCACTGACAGTCCCCAGGTTGTACGACTATCCATTGCAAATCCTCATGAGAAGAGAAACACATGAGGTAGCACATGGGAAGTCAGAGGACTGAAGTGTGTCCATGTGTGTACTGTACACATGTATCTTGACAAACCACTTTCTCAAGCATATATATATATATACACACATACACACACACACATTTGTTACATAGCAAATTTGTTTTTAAATATTTTTTCTCAAAATGGAGCTCAAGCATAGGTTAAAAGGTAATGTGGAAATCCAGTGGTATGAGGAAGGCTGGGGTTATTTCCTCCATACTTTCTTCCACATTTAACCTGTTTGGGCATTAATTGCAATAATGACAAGATCTCTGATCTCAGAGGAATGCTCTGTTTTCTCTACCCCCATTGAACTACCAGGTTCCTTTTACATTTTCAGCATTGTTGTTTAAACTATGTATTTTTCTTACTTGATGATATTAATCTTTCATTTGGGGTGTAGTTTGTATGTGTTTTCAGTACAAATTTGGGGTGTAGTTTGTATGTGTTTTCAGTACAAATATATTTTTTTCATAGCTTCTTTCCCCTGTTGCTTATTTGCTGGTTTTTTCCCTCATGGTTTTTGCTTTGTTTTGTTTCTGATTTTTTTAAACAGTGAAATGTGTCCAATTTTATTTCCAGTGCATTAAACAAATTTTAAATTAAAAGAAGAAATAAACGTTTCCCCCCATCTTTCTAAAGGAAATGACTAACAAAAGTACAATATACTAGAATCAGGCATTGCCAGAAATAGCATGATGTGCAACCTTAATTACATCAAAGAAAACAAACAAACAAGAATTATAGAACATAAGCATGAAGGAGCCAAGATTACATAATCCCAACTATGGTATGATTGGCAAGCACTGGTTAAAAAACAGGTAAGGCTACTCTTAGATTTCTAACTCGACATAGTTAACCACTGCTCTTCTGTCTTTTCCTTCAATTTTTAATCTTTTACTCCCTAGTTCTTTATATCTTTAAAATGAACAAATTTGTTTTTATATTTTTGGTCTACAGTAGAATTACATATTAATAATATAATAAAAAGATATTTCATTAATAGGTTGGTACTGCATCCATGTGGGGACAATAGAAAAAAAGTACTCAAATAGACATAGCAAATGGACTCTATTCTTATAAAAATAACCACAAATATAAAGAAATTATAATCAGGGGAACAGATTAAAATGAAAAGGGGTGTAGAAAGATATATTTTAGATAATATAAACTCCTGACAAGCTATGCCCTAGAATTGCAGCCTCCAAACCTTGCCCATGATTTCCACCTTTCCATAGCCTAACTTCAAGTTCAAATGGAAATGGAAACAAAATAAAGTGAACAGGTGGTTGAGCCAGCCAAAGCCTCCAAGTTATATTAGGTGGACAGTAAGACCAGGTGGACAGCATTTGAGAAACTGGCTGGACACGGGGGAGCTGCTAATGGTATTCGTATTTAATTTAGAGGAATTTCCAGCCCACTGATAAAGAGAGAAACCAAGGAACCAAATGACTTTTCTAGTAACATATAATATATGAGATGAAATATAATTCTGTAAGAGAGGACATGGTGGCGAGGTTGGAAAGAAAAGAGAAACAGGCAGACTTCGGGCACCATTTCCCTTTGTTTTCTACAATGCATTGGTTTCCTTCTGTTGTGGAGCATTCTTTAGGATTAACTGCAGACCCCAATGTCCTCTGAGTAAATATATGTCAGCTCAGCTCCTGACATGATATCCATGCTTATTGGCCTCCTGGAAGGCTGTGTGGCTCTGGAGGGTCCCTCCCCTGCTACCACTGGCCCTTGCCTTCAATAAAGCAGAGAAGGTGTGCAAAGTTTCAATGGCAGGGGCTCTTTACATTAACTATATCTAACTGATGACTAATTCACACAGATGGTTCCATATGGAAACAAAAAATAAAGAAAAAGAACTGGTAAGAGTTGAACTCGGTAGCCAACAAGTGTGAAGTTTTCTTCCAGGAAAAAAAAACCAAAAAGAAGAAGAAAAAGAAATGGTATCTGTCAGAAAATACTGCTTTTGGTTTCTTTTAACTTTGAGCTGTCCTTGGTTTTTCTCTCAGTCAGTTGCTCCAGTTTAAAGGAGAGTTTAGAATCTAGTGCAAATATCATCAAATCACAGCATTCCAGAGCAATATCCTGTCCCTTCATCCTAAGTGGATACTATCCCTTCAAACCTCCTCAGAAGACTGGAGGCAATGGTCCAGAAAAGTGTAACTGAATAAATTATTAATCTAGTACTCACTACGACAAGAAAGGCACTATCACAACAGATCAGCCTCCAAGCATTTTCCTTGCCATGGGCATGGGCGTTTCAACCACTCCAGCAATCATAACAAAATCCAGACTGTGACTTTTTCAATACTTGAATTCATTGGCCAGTTGTCTGACTCTCCCACCAGTCACTGTTGTTGGCTCTGGCCACACAGAACGCTGATCTGCACTGTGTACATGCTGCCCTATGTTTCACCAGTGACCTTTGTTTGGTTCTAAATGGTTTAGCTCACTCTCTTCCATGGAAGTTTCTTTCTCTCCATCAGTCTCCAGGTCATGACTCTATTAGATAATTTACAGTGTCAAGTAGTGTTGCTTATTTTTTTTTTTTTTCTATTTTTTAAACCTCTGATCAAATCCAAAGTCATAAAGATAGTTCAGTACATCCTCTGATGACAAGGTCTCCTGTAAATACCATTGTGAACAGAAGGAAAACCAAAGGGTAATCCCTTGACCACCAAAGCATATCCCTTGAGCCTGTTGCGGTACTTTTGTCTGGGAGAGAGGAAATTGGGCTCTGAAGATTAAAATCTTTGGTGACAGAACTGGAGTGGATATGCACATTTCATGGAAGAAGTTTCCCAAAGCCTCATGAGAAGTATCCTAGGACAGTTTATGTGAATATATTTTAAAAAGTCAATCATTTCTTTCTATAGCTTTGGTTTGGTGCAGTCAATATCCTCTTAGTGATTACCCAATACTTATTTCTAAGTACCTGTTAAACGCTCTGGATTTAGTTTCTTATTTAAAACAGAGATAATGCTTTGAGGGTTTAAGGAATTTCTTATGCTAGTTTGGATGGCTCTAAATGGAGTTTTTCTAACTAACAAGGCTGACAACTTTCTGAACAATGTTTAAACTTGGAATAGTAGACTTGGACGGAGAGTAAAGAAGAGAGAGAAAAAGGTTATCAATGTGGTAATCTTAGGAAAGAGGCCTCAATTGAGAGTTTTGCAAATTGATGCCCCACATGTGATAGTGTTCAGAGAAATTCAACATTAGCCATTTATATGGGTTGTGATCCTTTCCTACTGTGCCAGAACCTTCAAAACTGTCACTTTGGATTCTGAAAGAGTCCTTCAGCATCTTTACTCTTGTGTTATTATTTCCCACACAATCTATTGCTTATCCTGTGATGCAATATTCTTTTATTAACAGTTACTAAAGAGCTGTCAAACTCTGATTACTTCTAAGATTAAAAAAGATAATAAAAATAAATTTAACAAAGAAAAGTTAGGGAAAAAACCAATTTCAAAATTAAACTTTTAGGCACTATTAAGGTCTTCTGCTTAGTAAGGATAGTCTATGATGGAGCAGCTAGCATGGTCTAATCCATCATCCAATCCTTCCTCCAATGTACAAGTTGGCCTAGCTTGTTTCAAAATAAACCTTTCACTTCACCGGTTTTCAGTGTTTATTGCACTGTTCCCTATCTGTCATCTTAAAGGACTTCACCACATGCATGGCCTTCCTCTTTGGTTAGCCTGATCTAGTTTTCACCCAGGGATGGAGAAGCATACTCAGGCTGAAAGGGTAATTCCAATATGGACAAGGCTATGTGTTTTTGAAAGGAGCATATCCTACTGCCCTCTGCCACAGCAAATTGTGCACCAGCAAGGGGCTCTGTGGAGAAGGCCAAGGCAAAGACTTCTACATCATACCACTCAGCTTCTTCACTATTAAAACTCTTACTGAGAGCTCAGTCGGAAACAAGACTGGGTAAACTTTTTCTTAAATGTTCTTAATTTGCTGTACTAACTCAGCTTCTTTACAATAAGAAAACAGATCCTATCAGCATGGCGGTTCCTAGGCCTGATGAAGAGTTGACAGAAATTCCACAGATTCTCACCAACCCTGCTAAGATCAAGCATGATGAAAATAACTCTGCATTTTAGTGATGCTCCTACTTTCATAACTTGCCTTTTTCTTTCCCGTACATAACACACACTCTCCGAGCACAAGTAAATACATTTCAGTAGTGCAATGCAGTGCAGTCATATTTAGTGCAAAAAAAGCCCCATTATAGACCCAAAGCTCAACTCTAAACAGCTCTTACAAAGGTTACCAGTGCTACACAAGTGGGAAATTCAGTCTATCTCACACTTATGTGAGTCATCTTTTGTTGCTCCTGTTTGTTTCAGCTCCAAGTAGAGAAACTAGCATGCACCTATGTATTTTTCTGTAAAACATTAAGCCAATAGGCAGAAAATAAAAGGAAGTAGTCTAGTTAAAATCAAGGGTATTATTTAGAAGAGGAAAACAGCTATTTAATGTAAAGGTCAGTAGTGGTTTTTACTTAATAGTTTTTATCATGTCAGATGGCTCTGATGCTAAGGGGAATGGGTACAGAAAAAGACAAAGCTTTCCTGTTTCTTGAAACACAGTCCTAAATTTAACAGTGCTGGGCTTTTATTTTTGAGTAGTGCAATCAGCTATTCCTCAAGGGCTACAGGCAGCAGCCACCTTACATAACATAAATAGGTACACTAGGAGCACTCACTTTTCTACATTGATCACTTTTTCCCTCACCTCATTAGTCTCCTATTCTCTTTTTTTTTTTCTGACTACACATAAATACAGATATACATACACATACACAGAAATTCTCAAGGCCCCTCTCAGAATATCAATTGAAAATTGGTACAAATAGCTCAGTGACACACTCACACAGAAGTACAATTATTAAATACAAAAGTGAGAGTCTGCATTGTACCTCTTGTGTTATTCCGTAAGAAGAAAAAACATTCATAGTAGGATTTCTTAAGGAGCTTGCTTCTTTCTTAAGATTAGTCTAGAATTAGTTTGGGATGTGGCAATATTGAGTGATTCTGCAAAAATGATTTGTATTTGATCATCCTCAGGAATCTGTCCCTTCAGTTTGTCTGGGTCTTCACCCTCCAAAGTCAGTCTGCTTGTCTGCTCATACCCACACACACATGCTGTAAGTCTCAAGAGAATCAAAGTGTAGTTTAAAATAGATTGTGGGAACAAAGGAATTAAGCACAGTGGGGTCAGCACACTCAAATTATCCTAAAATATCAAGTTACCATAGATTTTCTCTATCACATCAGCTTCTCACCTTTGTTTGCCATGATGAAGATTACTAAGACACCTTGCTTTCATCTACTCTGAAAACCGTAATTCTTTCAACAGTAGTGCAGGAACAATTTTAATTAGATATATGCAAATCACCCTTAATTTATATCTCAATAGGCTCCTCAAGAAAACTGAGGTTCGAATCAATGGGCCCAAGGAAGAAGTTTAGCGGCTGAAAATACCTTTGAGAATTTTCTCCTACAAATCTACAGCTAGTTCCAAATTAAAGTTTGTCCCAAGGAGAGCAAGAGCAGAGTAACTAGCCTTTGTTTCCAAAGATACCCCTAGCTGTGAACATGCATAAAGCACTTTGAACTACAGGAAAATATTATCTGAAATCTGAACTATTATTTTACTTTCAGTGATCTCTCTGTACACTCCTCTTGTGCCCGGAGAGCACAATAGGTAGAGAAGTCAGGAGTTCCTACAATTTCTCTAGATGTGTTTGGCAGCAGGAAGAGAAATCTTGAATCACAAAGAAGTATAGTTACCTCACTCATTCTTTGAATTGTAATGATGAGAGACAGGCAAGAACGACAAGGGGTACGTAGTGCTAACTTTCTCTGGTAACCATGACAATTGGCTTTAGGAATCCAGACCTGTATGAAATTTGGTCCCATCACATTGTCCTGTTCCCTCTTTGTTTTTCTCTGTTCACTTAATTGAAATTGCAATTATTTTAAAGATTGAGCCAAGAATGTCAATTACAGCACAAAAGACAGGTTACAAAAACGTTGTCAGGCTATCTGTTAATTGAGTTGAGTTGAAAACAGTATGCTTTCAAATGAAGTACTACAATTTCCATTTTTTTTCTTTTAAAAGTTTCTAATTTGTTTTTTCCTTCTTTTGTGATGGAGGGGTATAGATGGGTGAAGTACTGGCAATGCAGTGCCAATCTCCCTCTGTTACTGTTCCCTCTAGTGCCTGGGGTCAGGGCAGGTGCAGGGGTGTGGGGAAGGAGAGAGAAGCAATGGGGAAACAGATGTTTCTCTACTTAAGACTTCATGAACACAGACAGTCTTGAAATGGTTAGAAAAGCAACAACTACAATGATAAAAATCAACAGATCAATTGATTTTGGCATTTTAGCAGCACCCCTTCTTTTTCTTTCCTGGGTATCTTGCAGTAGATATTAACTAGAAATACCCAAAAAATTTAATTAAACTAATTTATTCCCAGCCTTATTCCAAAAAGGATTTGAGGAGGCAATAAGGATTGTAGTACAAAAATGCATGGTCTTCATTTGCAATCAATTAAAAATCTATTCTTTGGCCCCAGACATGTTAGTTTAGGTAAATAGGGTTTCTTTCTCAAGGAACAGGTTTTTGTTTTAACTATTCTATCCTCAAAGTAAAGAGAGAATTTCTCTCTTAAAAGCTCATGAGTGCTATTTGAAACGAAGATAAAATTCTTGTGGAGGAAAAACTCCTTCATGGTAGGATGCAAGGATTTTCTTTCTAAGGGGAAAATAATACAGTAAGGGTGAGCAGTTATTTGACTGTCCATGGACAGTATCAAATTAAGAAATAAAAATCCTTCACTATCTTGAGAAGAAAGAGAGAAAGGGAAACAAATAAATCAACAAACAAACTTTACTAAAATACACATTCCTCCAGTTTCAGATTTCTAAAAAGTAACAATTATGCTTAAATCAAGGTTTACAGATAGCAAACAACTGTTTGAATGTGTGAAAGTATTATCCCTTTGCTTTACCATGTTTCACTTTCTTTGAAGGAATTGCATCTATGCACACTTATCCTGAAGTCCAGTGCAGAAAATAAACTTGTTTGCTACCAGCCTCAATCTCAGAACATTTCCTAAGCTATATTTGTAAATTCTAGAGCTACATATCTGTAAAATAAGATGCAGATGTTCCAAAATGCATTGTGTGTGTGTGTGTGTGTGTGTGTGTGTGTGCGCGCGCGCACGTTGGGGAGGGAGGGGGGAGCGAAGCAAGCTTTTTATGGAGAAAAGAAGAAAAAAAAATCTCTTCCTATCCTCACAAATATATACTATAGTGTTTCTGTCTATTATTTTGATGCATTAGTTACTGTTAAGGCTATTGATGCTCCTGACAGGTGTCAGCCTGGAAAGACAGGAGGCTCATAAGCAATAATAAATTCACACCCTGGAGTCTCTAGAATATCAAACAGGATTTAGATATTAATCTGAGACTAACACAGAGGTTGTGATGAGAAATTCTGGGTCTTGGGGTTGGAATACTTCTTGGGGAACTAGAAAGAATAGCGTCAAGAAGGCATCCCAGATTAAGAGGACCAAGTAAGATCTATCAGAACCAGAGCCTCTCCTCCTCCATATTATACTTTAAATGATAGCATTTTAGTATTTAAAAGTCTTTCTTCCTTTGTAAGCCAGTGCCTAAGGAGAGGAGTACTTTAGATAAAGAGTACTTTAAGAAAAAAAAAAATACCAGGAGTTAGAATGGACAAAGAAAAAGAAGGATATAGGATTGATTGGGAGAACATTCCAAGTGAAGATCACAGTCCTAAGCATGTAAATATTGCCTTTAAGAGATGTTGTTTTCCTACTAGACGCATGCCTCATAAAGGCTTTCAAAGCTGCTATTTATTTCATTGTTCTCTATGGTGTGAGTTGATGTTATAAACTGGTTTGATTAAGATAAAAGCTGGGTCAAGTCTCAAGTCAAATAAAAATACATTTCTGATATTAAATGTTGATTCTTTTTGTCAAAGGGTAAAGCAAGAACTGAAAGCATCCCGCCTATGCACTCAAAACCACATAGTACTCTAAATGTCATAGGACTTGTCTTCATTAAAGCTGAGAGGCGATGTGATATCATGGCAAGAACATTGGACCAGAAGTCAGGAAAGACTATGCTACAAAGTTGTTGTGAATGTGACATTATAAGCATCCTGAAAGGGATATACCCAGAATGGCATCAGTCAGTCTTTTGGGCAATGCTCTGGTGACCAGACAGTTGTAATCCATTGCAGTGAGATCTAGCATGACAACCAAATTATACGGTGAGTATTTAGGTGCTGGGGAGTGCACTGCATGGCTCTTTAGGTATCCATTTAGCCCTGTTATTATTTTATTTAAGCATATATTGTTTATATTTAGGCAATCTCTGGTTGCAAAAACAGACACTTTAAAAACCTTATGGATCTTTTCATCCATTAGTAAGTTACTGCTCAAAGTTATAAACCAATAAATGATTTTTTTCCAAAAGGTGTTAAATAAAAAAATTCTTCCTAATTTTTCCTACAATGTGTTCAAGTGGATGTGGCTTTTCTTGTTTGAGAAGAGCTCACTAAGGCTTGAACAGTTATCAAAATTGCTTTGAAATGTTACTCTTTTCTTTAGATTCCTATAATCTAAAATCTGGTAAGTAATTTGACTAGTGGAAACAGTCAACATTCATGATTTTTTTTCTCCATCATAAGTGGTTTACTCATATCAAGAACTTGAACGCTGTGGTATTTAAAAAAAAAACAGAAAATATTTTTCTCTTCATCTTTGGCCAAATGTGAAGGTAAGGGGAATTAATGACCTCAGCTAGTACAGCTGACATTTAAAACTGTGACTCAGGTCCTCCTACTCTCAAAAGAATATTGATAACTTTTAAACTCTGAAGCAAAAATGAAGACATGCTTCACTCTGCCTACGAGTCTCAAGTTTATGAACTCACTCACTTTAGTGTTCTTTCATTAAATAAAGCTTAAAGAAGGATGTTCAGAATGGGGTGGACAAAGGAAGAGAAATGAACAGTTAGGGGTCATTATTATTAGAGTTTTGGGGGCAGTGATGAAGACGAATAGGTAATTTGAAATAGTCTTCAAAAGAAAGAAGAAATAAAGGGAAAGGGCTAGGAAAAGGAAAGAGGGAAATAATGAAGCTGATATAATTTGGATATTATGTGATCATTAGAGAAGAAACAGCCTCACTAACAGTCAATTCACAATTATGTTTGTCTAGTAGAAATATATTTGCTTGAACACTTTGGAGAACAGATTGGTGATTTTGCCATTATACTAGACATTAGCCCTTTCAAAGCAGACTAAGAGTACATAGTTCCTTAGTGAATACAAAAGCTTCACAACTGGAAAGTACTGCAGGGAGCCTGGCTAAGGTGAAAAGGGACTTGCTGGAGAGGCACAGCAGAATGGGATGGGATTAGAAAACAACAGTCTATTAGGAAAGATGAAAGGAAGGAATTCCCCAGTGTTCACACTGAGAAGCCTTCATATTGGACCAGTGTGAGGTGGTCTTTTATACTGAGGTTTTAAAAAACTGACTTCCTTTTGTCCTGAATGTAGAAGTAAAGGAGGACATTAGTTTCAGGCACCCCGGATGGTGGAAAGTTTATTCAACTGAGGCTTTCCATACGTTGGGGTGAATAGTTGAGGGAAGCTGAAGAAACTCTTTTATCTAAAAATATGATCTGAAAATAGTTATTGTATAGGAAGACAGGATGCCTGATTTCTGAAGTTTCCTTGATGGCCCAACTAAAGAAGAAAGGCACCAAATCCTCACTTTAACAGGTAAATGGAGATCCTGAGGGCTGGATACCCAAGAGCCACCATTTTATGGATTCTTCAGATTTAAAAATGTCTCAGATAGGTATTTCCAAGTTCTCTTCCTTTTTTTTTTTTTTTTTTTTCTGAGACGGAGTCTGGCTCTGTCGCCCAGGCTGGAGTGCAGTGGCCGGATCTCAGCTCACTGCAAGCTCCGCCTCTCCGCTTTACGCCATTCTCCTGCCTCAGCCTCCCGAGTAGCTGGGACTACAGGCGCCCACCACCTCGCCCGGCTAGTTTTTTTGTATTTTTTAGTCGAGACGGGGTTTCACCGTGTTAGCCAGGATGGTCTCAATCTCCTGACCTCGTGATCCGCCGGTCTCGGCCTCCCAAAGTGCTGGGATTACAGGCTTGAGCCACCGCGCCCGGCTTCCAAGTTCTATTTCTATTAGCCTCTGTGGATAGAGAGTTCCTGAAACTCTGGTTTTAGTTTTTTTTGGAAAAAAAAACAAAAAACAAAAAACCTCCCAGGAAAATGAATACTATATTTCCAAGCTGCCGCCAGGGAAAGGTTGCAGACTAGTTAAAATAATTCTAAGCGTATTGAAAAAAGAAAGTAGTAAAGAACCAGTATTAAAATGAACGTTTGAGAATACAGTGGGGACAACTAGGTAATTCACTGTCTTATGCTTTTCAGAAGACTGGCCCTTTGAAACGCAGCCTGTTATTTTTGGTCAGATCATGTGGCACTTAAGTAGCCCCTTGGTCATACTTTTAAAAGCAAATATAGACAGTGACAGTCCTACAGGGGAAAATCAGATACATTCATATGCACCTCTTTTGTTCTTCAGATACTGAGTGGGTCAGCTAAACAAGATCACTTTGAATGTGAACCTCTTTGTATTAGTCACACCAACAAAAAAGTTTCAAAAACAGTTTTCACTTTCCTACGTTTGCTAAGTCTGAGCTTTAACAAATTCTAAAATCCTCTAAAGACAATACTGAAGCTGATAATATAAAAAGCAAATTAGAGCAGTAATGATTATTATTAAATGCACCAGATTAACTGCAGCAGTTTGGTGATGGGTGATATATGCAAAGACATAATATTTCAAAAAGTTAAAATGAATATAATGTAATATATATTTCAATATAGAGTTGTTATATATAATGTGTATGTCCTAGGTTTCAGAAATACTGCAATGTAGTGTATTGTACTTAAGTAAGCATACCTAAATAGTAACTCATATTCTTTCAAAGTCACTAGTACTGTTAATTAAAAGAAAAAAAACCAAAACAACGATTTTTTTTTCCAGTAAAAAGAAATACCTATGGTTACAGTCACAGACTTCTTTTGGATATAGAAAGACAATATACATTTTAAAAAGTAATAACGACAAAAAAGTGGCAACTGTAAGTAGCCTTACTTAACAGAGGGAGGGGAAAAGTCACCAGAATAGAAGAGGAAAGAAAATGTCCTCTGACTTCTGTAAAGCAGAAATAATCTACAAGTCATAAAAAATAACAAACCATCTAGTAAAAGAAGGGCATGGAAGTGAGAAAACTGAATCCTGAATTCCAGGCCACCAAGCCTTCAGAGTCCATTCATTCAGTACATTATACTAGAGTGGCATTCTGCTTCAGTGTTTGAGATGGGCAAGAGCTATCAATTCCTAGAGATTACCAAAAAATATTCCTCCCAATAGTCTATCGGTTTGCTAGACATGGTAAATAACCCACTCCTGGAAAGACTTTGGCAAAGGCCACATTGGTTTCAGGAGACACAGTTTGTGAACTATGATGATATCCTGTGAGTACAGGCAGAATTAGGAAGCTTTAGTTTGAAAACAAAATGTGTGTGTGTGTGTGTGTGTGGGCGCATGCACGCACACTGGGTTGCATAGAGGAAAGGAATGAAGACCTTTGAGCTATGGGATGGCTCAGGCCAAAGTTTATGTGGGCTTTGCCTGCCTGGCATTGGTGCCCCCTACCCCCCTCCTCCTCTAGACCACCTGGGGAGATGCCCTGGACTGCTGCTCCTTTATGTCTGCTCACCAGTTGAAGACTTCTGTTATACCTTATTATGGAGGAAAACAGCCTGTCCCTGTGGGTTTGCTGTGGATTCAACAAGCTGCATTTGTTTCTCCCAATTCTGAAACATTACAAAAAGCAACAGAGTGGGCAGGTGACTGCTTCCTGGGAAGGGAGCCACAAGTCTTAAGCACAATGTTGGGAAGAGGCAACTGTATCTATGCACAAGGACCTCTGCCTATGTGTGCTTCATTTGGGGGACACACACACTTCCAGATGACAATAAGTATATACACAAACACACACGTGCACACACGTCAATAAATCCAATAGAACTGTAGAGTTTGTTAAATGCACTGTACTCCACATAAGCATATTCAAGTTTCTCATGAAAGGGATACATAGAAATTACTGATGGTTGGGCTCCTTCAGAATGCCCTAAAGTCTCATCACAGATACTGATGCACTCAACTAAGGCAACAAAGCAGAAGCAGATATGTGAGATATGTCAGACCTTTGACTCCTAACCAGAAGTTCAAAAATGTATCTTGTCGTCACTGGGCAATATGAATGTGAAAGTTTTATGCTGAGGGAAGCTCACACTGTGTGTGCACATGTATAAATAATGTATACTCATTTATAGACATTTTGGACAGCAGTGGTGACATACTGGATGGGTTAAGACTGTTTCATTACTTGAATCTACATATAAACTGCAATGATTTTGCTGGGTAATAACAACCGTTGCAACACTAGTAGAAACAGATGCCCCCAAGGTTTTGTCTTTTTTTTTTTTTTTTTTCTCTCTTGGAGGTATCAAAATCTCATTGAGGCATTCTAAACCAAAGAAACCTCTGAATTTGAAAGAGGATTAGTAGGGACTTTTATACCCTCATTGGGCATCCCAGAAGCTGGGACTCTCAGGACTGTGGCTAGATTTTTGCCTATGATCTGTAGATTATGCTCTTGCACCGAAGACATGAAAGTTATGAGTTTGCATTTAAACAAAGAACCACCAGATAAAAGAGATGCTCTCTAAAACTGAGGGAAAAAAAAGTTGAGATATATGCTATAGATAAAGAAAGCTTTTTGCTGGGATTGTTCTCCTTGTTAAGGAAATGTTTAAGCCTAGTACTCCCAGGCACCTGTGATTGCATTTTCTAGGATTCTATTTAGTAGTATGATGTCCATTTTACATTCAGCCCCAACCTATGTCACTGAAATAGAATAGGAAATAGCAGCCACTATCTGAGAGTAGTCAGTTCTAGAGAAGTTTGGTGCCTCCCCAAGAAGTCACTATTTCCATAGTCCTCAATCACGAATAGGGCTTATTTTTGTGATAATGTAACTATTAAACAGCAAGAAATGCCTATAACTTCAGAGCCTTCTCATTTCTATATCTTTTGTTCTCTTCCCAGGGTTTTCTGATTTAAGGCAATAATGCTATACTGTAAGTAGTCTCTTGTGAAAATACCTTAATTGAGGTCACTTAAGATTAGATTTCAGTCTGAAAGTCTACAGTTTATGGAGCAAAAGGTGGAGCCTGAAGAAACCACTGGAATGGCAGGTGTTTTAGTCAGCGGTATAGAAAGATGGTATTTCTTGTTTCAACCCATGGCATTTTTACCCCTCATGCAGTGAGGAGAAAATATATAGTTCTGAAAAAGAACCCACACTACGTAGCCCTAATTTTCTACCTCTTCACTCTAAAAAGGATGGAAACAAGCTCTACTATTCTACAGCCATTCCTGGGGATCTGCTAAGGTACACTGCTGACTGCTATAGACTCAGTGTTAAAGGACAAAAAAAAGTCTTCAGAGACTTAGAAAAGTCTTTGGAATATTTTGGTCAGGCTAGATCATCTTGATACTCAGTGCTAGAAACGATGCTTTGGATTAGTAATTTCCACATTCTGAGTTTACAGGAACACTGAGTCACCACAGCCTTTTCTCTTATAAAGGTTTAAGTGACATCAGAAATAGCAACTCTACACAGAAAGCCCTTGGGAATATGAAAATATTCTCTCTCAAGAGCAAGGGCTCTTCCATGCCCCTTTTCTGCCTCTATATGTAGCCTGAGTACCAAGGTACAGATTGCTTTTGAAAGTTTGCCCCATGTAATCTATTTCCTGGGTACCTAAGAGAACAGCCATTTTCTTCATGAAAACACAAAGAGGGGAAAGAGGCTGCTGCTGTTCCAGTAGGAAGTTATGTCTAGCCCCCAAAGCCTGGTGGCTGGGTCAGCTCAAGCACTCTCTTCATGCACTGCAGGCTCAGGAGGCATTGGGTTGCTTTGCTTTTTCTATGGAATTAGGGAGCCTATTGAAATTCTAGTGCACCCTTCCTTTTGTTTGTCACCAAGTCACATGGTTCTGTCTTCAGTGTCCTATTTTTCTTTTTTTTTTTTAATTTCTTTTTCTGAGGAACAAAATTGGCCATTTAAATAAAGTTCTTTTCCAGTGAGTAAAGAGGTTTCTCAGAGCCAGAAATCACTCAAAAGAGAGTCTGTCGACCCTACCCATGGAAAAACCCAGAGATTTCTCTAACCACTTCTTGCCAAACTTCCTAGTTTTGTGATTGGATGTTTCTTGGTTTAGCATTGTTTGGTGCTGAATACATTTTGCAATTCTTTTGTTCTCTGTCCTAGAGCTTCCATTACCCTGGACTTCAACTCATTACCAAATTAAAGAATTCTTTTAGAAGATTTCTTTTAAGAGTCAGGTCACAAAAGAAAGGGCACCCTCCTGTTCTCCTAAATCTCAAGGGCATCTCGGGTTGTGTCTGCTCTTAGTTGCACCTTCCTTTTGTTCCCTTTTGATGTAGCAGCACACTGGCTATAGCAGAGGCAGACCTGATTTGATTATCTGATACCTTTTCCGCAGAAACATATATCCCCTGCTCCCAGCCCCAACTAACCAAATAACATCTTCTAGAACAACAGAGGAAAGCTCCAGAATGGGTGTATATCCTGTGACTCCTGGCCAGATCTACCTTGCTCCCTGTTTTCCTAGGGGTCACAGGTGTTGTGAGCATTATGGAGGAGCCCCAACAAGGAAGTGACATAAGCTTTTACTAATGTTTTCTCAGGAATCGTAGGGGTTTTATAAGGGGCATACGGCATTTCTGATTTCTGTGCTGAGAGAAAACATTGAGTTTTGGGCACGGGCAGAGCACAGACAGCTGTTGTGCTTGTGTGAGGGAAGTACAGATAGCTCAAGGCTTTAGGATTGAATATGAAACAAACATACCTGGAGGAAAATTTTCTCTTTTCATTTTCAGAATTCACAAATTCTTACCGTTCATGGGTTGAAAAAGAGTATTTTTGGACCGTATAGAATATTTTGGTGATGCAAAATAAAACTCTTATGACTTTTAAATACAGCAAACCCAAGTCTTTCTAAGGCCAAGAGCTACTGTGACCTCTAAGATGACTAGGAATGAACTGAGGCTAGAATATGAGCAGGAAACTATCCAGCACACTTAATCATGGCACAAATAGATTCAAAGCATTAGGAATTTGGGAAGAGAACAGTCTATAAGACTGTTACTAGGAGCTAAAGTTTACCACTCATTAAAATATACAGGAAACCATTTTGATACAGAGATTTTCATTTCAGATTTTTTTTTTTTTGCTTAGCTTGTTTCTCAGTTTTTCCCCCTGTGTAGAGTTCTATCAGATCCATGTATTCCAATTATTTTCTTTTTCAGGATTATATTTCACACAGTTGGGGGCCTTTTTTGTACAAATGTTGGCATTTAATAAGGAAAAATTGCCTATGATGCTGAGATAATACCAATGTTTTTAGTGCTAGAAAATATTATTTTTTATAACCATATCTAAATATCTTGAGATAAAAATTCCCCTTTGACTTTTTTTCCTTTCCCTTGTTTGGCAAATTCCATTATAAAATTATAAATTGCTAAAAAGTGTCCTTTCCATACTAGTTCTTCTTCCTTGTACTCATCCTAAGAAGTCTTAAATCTGGAACATTTGCTTTTATCTTATCTATCTGTTTCCTGGCTACTAGAAAGAAATTTTTTTTTAGCACTGATATCACCCTACCATGAAGTTCCAAATGTAAGATGACTGTAGGACTTGAAACAAAAAAAATTAAAAATATCCACACTCATTCTCTCATTTTGAAGCAAATGTCTTTCCCTATTTCTAAAGATATTTGTGATTGTTTAACTTAAAAGTGAGAACTGACAATCTGAAAGCATCTCCATCCTTTTGAAACAGGTCCAGATTGGTTTATTTCCTAAAATGTCACTTTGGAAAGTGGCCATTTGATGGGCCAGGAACATAGCAATAAACAACTACCTCTTTGCTCCTCCAGATTAGATCTCCCACTCCAATCCAGCTTCTTCCTCTTTCCACAAAATAATTTGTCAACTATTTTACAATGTGACATGTTTGGGAAGGATAAACATACAGTAGGAATATGTCTACTGCTATGCAAACCTGGCTGGTCCATTTTGTCATGGACTACAATGATTATATCACCTCATTAAGAATTCTTTAGGGATCCTCCACCCCCTCTCCCCCCCCTTTTTTTAAAGAGACACTTCCTTTACAGGGAAAGGATGATAGTCTCCTCAGGGTTTCAAGTCACCTGCAGCTTTTTCTCTACATGTTCTACCAAAAGAAAAGGTGGATTCTAACCCAATTGCTTAGCATTTTACATGGCAAATCAGCATTAAGGCAAATGGGTCTATCTCAGATTTGAGAAACAGAAAGCTACATGTGGCCCATAATGGCACCTAAGATCAACTTTTCAGGAGGTATTAGTGAAAATTCTTCCTACTTTGCTAAATTTGAACAAAGACACTTTCAAGTCTACTACTGTTAAACAGTTAAACATATTTTAAAGTGGCTTTTTGCCTTCTTTCATTTGTAACATGTATTGAGTGATTTCATGTCATTATCTTCTAGCTTTGAGTTTTTTTTCTTAAGGTCAATCTTCTCTTTTTATTTTATGGGTGGAATCACTTGTTTTCCAAAATATCAAAACAATTCCATGACATAGTTAATTAACTAATGCTCCCTCTAATGGTGGTAAGTGGAAATATTAGTTTTACAACACTGATATTTTAAAAAGCAAAATTAGCAATAGAAAAATGAACTTACTTTATTTTGGAAGCTGTTCCTTACTAACTGTTAAAACAGGTCAGTTTTGGACACACAGTTCTTGGTAGGACTCCTCTTAGAAATCACAATAGGTTATACTCAATAGTCAGTTAACCACCCAAATGTACATTAAAACTTCTAGCAAAATATCCACTGAATTAAGCACTGTGGGACCAAACCAAACTCACAAACACTTCAGTTACACTAACCTTACTAAGCGTCACAAAGAACTTATGAAAAAGATCCAAGTTAACCAAATGTCTGAAATATATGAATAAAACCAATTTAGTCATTACAGAGTTGTTTGTGTTGGAAGATTTTCCCTCGTTTGCTGCACAGTTTTTGTAAATAAAATGCTGACAGGAAAATTAGAAGGAAAATTAAATTAAAATGTAATGTAATTTTGAAACTAAAATACTCTCTCCTTTCTTCTTTTTAAAACTGTAGTTTGGTGTTTTGCTTTGTTTAAAGATTTGCTTTCCCCTAAGTGTGTTAAAATATGCCCAGCAATGAAATCACTTTGGGAGTTTTAGCTAGGTTTAAGATATCCTAAATTTGAGCCGGAATCCCTTCAGGACACTGTCTATAATGAAAATATCTCTATTATTATACCTTGATCAGGACCGAGGAGAGAAATCCCAACTAGGAAGAGAGAGTGGCATCTGGTATGATGCAATAGATTGGTGGTCTTTTGAGTGGTGGATGTTGGCATCTGGGAATTTTTAAATTTCCCTAAACCCTCTCTAAGAAGCAAGGGTTAATTAGTCATCTGAAGAATGATCATCTTATTTAGCCCTCTTAACCATGGTGGAAATAGTCAGAAGGTGATATTTGAAAGGAAAAAAGTAATTTTGGCATCAATGCATCTTGAACTGTAACAGGCTTCTCATAATGATGCTCTTTGCAGTTGGGAAGGGTGAGGAGCTATGGCAGAGTTTTGTGAACTCCTCTTCCTGGCTGATCACAAAAGAAAAGATCCCATTTATCAAGACTTCTAGACCACTAGTGTTTCACCAAGAAAAAAAGTAAAGTCAATAGAAATTCTAGAATTGTAAGATCTCAATGAAATTTTGGAGAAGCAAGCAATCTCTGAAAGATAAAGTCTCTTCCATGAAAAAGAACAGAATTCTAGATGGATCAGTTGAAAAAAATTATTCAGTGGGGCAACTTAAGCTTGCTAAAGTCAAAGAACTACATATCAAAATACAAAGCAGCAATTCAAATTACAGCAGGGATGGGCTGGCCACAGAGGCCCTCATCAACCCAGGCAATACTTAAAATAATAAAAATTAAGAAAAATTAAAAAAAATATGAAGAAAATATCCTTCCTCTCTTTCAAATATAACTATAGTTGCCTTTTATTCTTTCTATCTGGAAGCAGTATCGCTAACCTTAACAGTCTTGACTTACCAAAAAATATATATATGTGTGTGAAATAAAATAAAAGAGAAGGAATTGGTGGCAGTGTATGCAAAACCAAAATGAAAAAAAATTACTTTTAACAATTTCACTTTTTTTGTTTTTTTTTTTACACAAATACTGTTGTAAATATATTAAAAAAATCAGCATTCTATCTGGTAAACGTCACTTTTGCCCCTCTATAAAATTTTGAATTAAAAAAGCCTCAAGAACTTTTTATTGTTCCCCCCACCCTCCATTTCTCTTTCTTTTTCTCTTCCACAAGAATATATCCTGACACTTTTTTTTTTTTTTTGCAAAGATTGTTGGAAATAATCCTTCTCTTGTACCTAGAAACATAGGTGCACATTTCTGATATCTTTGTTTTATCCGCATTCCTGCCTTTCATGAAAGTCCCTCTTGATTGTGCTGAGGCTGTGGCTCAGCGAAGACACTGAATAAATACGATAGCCACTGTTGCTTGTTGCTTGTCCAAGTCTTCCTGGCTTCTGCTGCAAGAGGGGGATATGGAGAAGGTGGGCCAGGGTGTGTGGACCCGGGCAGAATCTGGGGGAGAAGCCTGCCATTCGTCTTTCTTTCCCACACCACCGAACCCACTGCCCTTCCCACCCCCACAGCCCTTTTATGAAATCAGACAACGTGGTAGGTGGAAAACAGCAGGGCCTTTCCTCTGGGTTTTCAACCAGAAGTGATATTCCACAGTTTTAACTGGTTACTGTGAAGTCCAAGCGGCCAGAATTGTGAAAATGTCCACTGAAACACTGCAAGCGGTGTACTTAAAGACAGTAGGCCTTTTAGATTTTGTTATATATTTTTTGTAGTGCTCTTCACAAGTGGAAATTTTTTTTTTTTTTTTTTTACTTTTTTTTAAAAGATTTTTTTGTAAAGAAGGGTTGTATTTAGAGGCCAGTAGCTAGAGATCCAACCAGTGGACCTCTTGAAGCACTACCAGGCCTTAAGGCCACCATCCGAGGGAGACTGGGAAAACTATTATTCACCCAAGCCTCCGGAAATGTAATGTACCAGCAGGCAAAAAACAGTTCTTCATGTAGTACAAAAGGAAACGAAACAAAAACAAAAACAGAAAGTAAAAATGAAACCAAAACATTTCTTAAATTCTAGTGCCATAGCTTTTTTGTTTGTTTGCTTTTTGTTGTTGTTTTGTTTTGTTCATAAGAAAGAGAGAAAGATACTACTTATCCGTCAGACACATGCATCCTCATGTGGTCGTTGAACTGCTCGATTTGGTCAAACTTTGCTGGGCAGACGGAGCAGACGTAAGTGGTCCCCTCCGTGCAGGCCACCACGCCTGGGGGGCCAGCGCGGGCACCTGGGGGTGTGCCTGCAGGGGGGGTCCCATTGCTGGCACTGTGCAGGGCCACGTGTCGCTCCAGGAGGGTCTTGTGAGAGAACTTCTTTTTGCAGATGTAGCACTCGTAGGACTTCTCTCCCCGGTGGAGGCGCATGTGCACGTTGAGGGAGCTCTTCTGGGTGAAGCGCTTGTTGCAGATACTACACTGGTATGCCCTCACTCCTGTGTGTGTCACCATGTGCTTGATAAGGTAATCCTTTAAGGAGAAGGAGCGCCAACAGATGCTGCATTGGTGGGGCTTCTCACCTGTTGATGTAGGAAGAGACAGCAAGCAGGACAGAGCGAGATATAGCAAGGGATGGAGAACGAAGGAGAGAAAAACAAGACAACAAAAAAGAAAAACAAAACAATTAAAAAATAAAATCTGATTGCTTAATGGATCATCCTTGATTGAAAAAGTCCAGGTCCTGCTAGCCTCTCATGTGCAGAGAAATTTTGCTTTATGGGGATGCTGGGACAGTTTTGTTTTCCATTTCCCTATGCCATAAAACGGCTTTCTTGGAAAGCTACCAGATATTCCCCACTAAAAGTCTTCAAAGTCACTCTGTGGAAAAGGGAGGCTACTTTTCAAGGGGGCCACTTTCAGTGTCCTGATTAGGGGATTTAGTGTTTCCCATTAACATTATCAAACAAATATAAGAAATAAAAGAGAAGAAAGATCTCTGGAGACATGGGGTGCTCTAGAATCCTTGAGAACTAAGGATATTGGTCACTATAGCTTGGTTCCTTGGGGAAAATCCCCACTTCTAGTAGTCTGTCTTATAAATACATCTATGTGTTGATTGCGAGTTTTGAAAATATTTGCCAACATAGGAACAAGTCATTTTGAAGAGTTATACTTTCAAGTTTATCTACTTTAGACAGAAATCTTCCTAACATGTAACTTAAGGGTTAATTGCCTGTTCTCTATTGACTGTACTGAGCTGCAGGCTGGCCTCATCAGGTGTAGAGGCTGAGTAGGCAGTGGGCAACATGATGATATCAGACTCAAATGGTCCTATTCAAATCTGGGCACCAACACTCTACACACCACTCTGACAAATCACCAAATGCCTCTGAGGTATATAGTCCTACTTACCTCATTGTGCTGGTGTTGACATAAAATACATATGAAATCACTTTGCAGACCACCAAGAGCAGTGTGGGAATACATGCATGGTATTCTTATTACAAGGATACCTCCCACCCCCATTAAATGCTTCCATATGCATTTTGAACTCTTGGGTCAATTTTTAAAATAGTTTTCCTGCATCCTCCTTTGCTCTCAGCCTGTTGGCAGAAACCCTTGTTTCTCCTCATTTTACTGCTTTGGTTTGGCTTAGAAACCAAATGATCAAGTTTGTTACAAACAGTAAGGTAAGTAATAATACTCAGTCACTTAATGACCACATGAGGTATTCTTAAAGTACATGGGCCTGTGGCATCTCTTTAAGATAATTACTTAAAGACTTATTTTCTTTGTGCTGTTTGGTCTGAGCTCTGCTCCTGACAGGTGAGATGAACTGCGTATTTGGTCGATCTCTCACTTCATTCCTGATTGCCCAGTATAGGCCCTTGCCTCAGAGAAAAAAGTCCTTCTTCCATATATTCTTTCATGATCCAAACTAAAACCCAAAGCCTCTGAAACTCCTTAGGGTAACACTGCAACATTCGAACTATGCATCAAGGTAAGAAATCTTTTAAAATTTGAGCTAACTTCCATTTAAAATATATGCCTTGGCTGTTTTTCCTTTTTTTCCCCATTAAGAAACAGAAGAGCTTTGATGTGTCATGGTAATAGCAGCAATGAAAACAATCGCCATGTATTGAGTGCTGACTATGTAGCAGGGTTGGTATTAAGTGCTGTATGTTCATGATCCATTTTACTAAACTTTTTTTCATCAGGAATTTTTTTTGTTGTTGTTGTTTTCAAACATAAACAGATATGTTTTGAAGCACACTGACCAGACAGTATGATGCATAAGATCACAGGGTTAGAAGAGAATTCTACTTTTAGATTAGAACAGGAAAGTTTAGGGAAGCCTCATTGCTAATAATCTCAATTTGCTGAAGACTTCAGTCTATGCACAGTGTTTACATTGGTACTTTTTTTTTTTTTTTTGAAGTAAGACATTCCCTAAGAGAGACAGTCATGCATGTTTTTAGCCGAAACATTTCTGTCAGCTGTAAACATGCTTGGAAGTCAACTGGTCTTTGCTATCCTCCTGCTTTCAGACAATTTATAGAGGCTATGATGGGCTGGCCAACTATCATTTAAAATGTGTCTACCTGTCACCTTTTATGGGAAACGTGCCTTAAACTGCAGATGGTATTTTGGCTGCTAGGAAGTTGAAACTTCATCTATGTTAAAATGCTCTGCTGTTTGAAACTTTCACCTTCTGTGTGTTTTTCCTCGAGGCAAGGTCACTGATGAAGCCTTTTTATTTTCACACTCTTCTAATGTGTCTATAAATTGATTCTTCACAGTTGTCATGTTTCTCTCCATAGCATATATAGGTATGCTGTTTGTGTGCATGTAGTATTGGCTCTACCATTAATTACCCATGTGATCCGGGGCTTTTTAAGTGTTTTCATCTCTCTGGGTTTGTTTCATTTTCCGTTTGTGAGGAGTTGGACCAGGCACTTGCCACATGGTCCTTTGTGGATTTAGCGGTCCTCAGTCCATGGTGGACCACAAACCCTGAGGACTCTAGTCCTGGCCTTGTCAGTGAATGACCCGAGGGCAACCTGCTTAGTCACTGAATGCATTACCAGTCCTACATTTTAAATGAGACAAAGTATCCTGTTCCCTTCCCTGCCACAGAACAATGGTATGTTATTTAATAAACAGAAATGTTTGCAAAGCACTTGGGAGCTCCTTAGAGGAAGGTGCTGTCTATAATTATTGAGGTGCTGTGATGGTGGAGTGTAGGTATTTCAGAAACTGTTTTACTAAATGGGGTATATTTTCAGATTAGTGAGGTGCTCACAACCTTCACTTCTGTATGAATTTGAAACGCAGTCACTCAGCAGGAATGAATGATTGTGTTTTAAGAAAAAATTTTTCCCATGATTTTCTTGTGTATTACTTACAGCAATCCCAAAATGGTTTTAGATATTATACAAAAAATGGATGAGTTCTGTTGATTGTTGCTCTCCAGGTAAAGAAACAAAAAGTGAAGATAAATGGTCAGAGATGGCTTTCCAGGTTTAAGCCTACGGTTAGGAATGAGAAGTCTGATTTGTCAGAAGGGGACACAAAGCAAAAAGTGGATACTTGAATTATAACATCAAGGGGAAGGTCATATAAGTTCCTTCACTTTAAAATGATCCATTTGGGCCTATACAGATGTAGGAGTCAGATATGAATTCCATTTCCTTGGCTGAGTGACTTGGGCCTGTCATTTAACCTCTATAAGCCTCAGTTTCCTTATCTATAACTTGAGAATAATCTAGTAAGTACCTGTTTTGTGAAGGTGTTTTGAAAATGGAAGAGATAAAGCACTTAGTACAGAGCATGTGGTCATTTTAAGAAAAATTAAACTGTTCCATTTATCACAAAGGAACCAAGGATAAATGAAACCAACTGCGAAATGACTTGCATGGCATATGGAAGTCAATCCTGAATTTTTAAAACATTATTTCAGATAATCAATAAAACAAGTGATTATATTGCAGCTATGTAATTCAGAGTTGGGGTATAGTCGACTCTCTCAATTACATATGTGAATGGCAAGAAGTGGCCTATGGATACAATGTCAGCACAGAGCACAGAGGATTTCCTAGGAAAGCCGCAACGGAGCACTGGAGGCACAGAAACCAAACAGCAAGGGAGGAAACTGAGGGGGAGGCAGTGCCCTTTACTGCCTTGCCAATGGTGTTGGGCATGGTAAAAATACACATTTTTCTCAATTTTTCAATGCCAGCTCATCACCTTCTTCTCATGAACCAGCTCTGACACTTAATCTACTATGACTGAAAAGTGAAAAAAAAAGAGGAAGAACGATACTGCTTAGGTTAGAAGATGCAGAGCGTTCTGCCTGAAGCTCAGAAAGTTCAGGTAAAAGCCATCCTAATGGGTAAAGACACCCAACTTTGAATAGGAACCTCTTGCACTGGGGGCTCAACAAGAACCCACTTATTCTACTGATTTTTTTCCCCTCATTTTAACCAAGGCTTCTCCTGAGCTGTGAAAAGGACAATGAATGCTGTTATCAGGAGATTTTTCAGAAGCACTGTTCCTACCTAACTCTCCTGTTCTCTCTGCCTCCCCATCATTTGCCCTAGTACAATGCCTTCCTCTTTCGTGAGTATAGTGACGGGTCAAAAAACCAAGACAGGGTGCTTGATGAGACAGCAGGCAGCAGGAAGGAGAAGAAAGAGGAGAAGGTGGGTAGTGGAAGATGGCCACTGGTGAGGAGAGCAGAAGGAATAATTGAAAGTGCAGGTCCTCTGAATGGGGAACATCGAGACTGGACCAGAAAATGGGGTACGTTCCAGATTAACAATGGAAGTACATTCAGATGGAATCATATGGAGCTTTTACTGGTTGCAGAGTGTAGTCTCCACCAAGAGACGTCTGTTTAAAAGAGGACCCACATGGTCGGGTGCCGTGGCTCACGCCTGTAATCCCTGTACTTTGGGTGGCTGAGGCAGGTGGATCACCTGAGGTCAGGAGGCTGAGACCAGCCTAACCAACATGATGAAACCCCATCTCTACTAAAAATACAAAAAAAATTAGCTGGGTGTGGTGGTGGGTGCCTGTAATCCCTCCCAGCTACTCAGGAGGCTGAGGCAGGAGAATCACTCGAATCCGGGAGGTGGAGGTTTCAGTGAGCAGAGATGGCACCACTGCACTCCAGCCTGGGGGACACAGTGAGACTCTGTCTCAAAAAAATGGGGGGCCCACACACCTGAGATATCAGTGGTGTGATTGCCTGCCAGCCTTTCTGTTCATTCCCTGGGATGTGATCCTGTTGCCAGCTTGGACTGCGAGGCTAAGAGGGACTGCCTATTGGGAATATGCTGCATTCACAAAATATCTGTGGCTTCAGTGACAACTAAGATATTTTAGTTTTAAGCAGAACTTTGGAGCGTTTCATACATGTTACTTGACTTTTCTTACAATTTTGTGAATAGAATGGATATTAACATCCCCAGAAAATAGCATCTCCAATTAGAGAGTTGTACTAACATCTTGAAGGTCACCTAAGAAGTCAGTAACACCTGAGAGTATAAAATACTAGCCCAACCAGATTATCTTCCTCTCCCCTGTTAACAATTCTTTGTTCTCTGGATTATGCTGCAAAATGTATGATGCTACTATAACACATATTAATGGCTTTGACAGTTTTACAGCATTCATAATTAAGTGTTTTCACATAAATTATGTTATTCAATTCACAGAGCAATCACGTAAAGTAAGTACTACAGATCTGAAAAACTGAGGCTCAGCTTGGTTATAGAACTTACCCAAAGTCACTCAGTCAGAAAGTGGTAATATCATGGCTTTCTCACTCCAAACCTTATACTTGTTCCTTTACACCCACTGGCTTGATATAATTAATAGTTCAAGCTCCATATGGGGATTAACACATTATCTTCGTATGACTATTATGGCCCAATCGCCAACATTGTTATGCTACTATTGTTACTATGTCTATTTACATTGAATTCATGGCTGAAATAGCTGATCTTCTCAAAGCAATAAGCAAAATTACCATATGTGCAGAGGATACCAATGGGCTAAAAACAGTCATCAATGAATGGGCTGTTGATAATATGATTCAGAAAACGCCAAAACACTTATCTTTTATGGGTGAAAAAACCCACAAAAGTGTGAAGACAGATATATGTACAATGTATTCTCTAGCAAATAAAAAAGAGAAAAAACAAATTTAAAAGTCTTGCTATGAAAAGAATGTATCTGTGTATAAGTCCCTTGAATTAAATTCTCCTGGAAAGCATGTTCACATTTAAAAATTTTCTTTTATTTATTTTATTTCAATGGTTTTTGGAGACCAGGTGGTTTCTGGTGAATGTGCAAATTCCCCAAATGAATGGGCATATGAAAGTGTGATATACATGTGTATATACATGTGTGAAATGTATGTCTCTGTGTGTGTGTGTGTTTCTGCTGTCACAGAGCTTACATTCTAAGGGGAAAGTGTTAAGCTAATACATGAAGATATAAATGATACAAGTCAGTACTGCTAAATACCAGAAGGGATACATTTGCCCTGTGACCTATGTAATTTGGAAAACTCAACTTATCTCTTACATGTGATTAGTTTCTGTGATATAATTTATCCACTACAAAATCAAGCTTTGATCCACAATTTTGATTTACTTTTTCTAAACAGATTCTTAGTAGTAGAATTTTTAAAAATAATGTTATGTAACAAAAGCAACCTGATGCCATCCTTCTAATTACCCAGGCTCACCTCTCTAGGGGATTGATTCTCAACTTCAGCATGAACCAGGGCTTGTTACAGATTGCTGGGCTCCATCGCCTGAGTTTCTGATTCAGGATGTCTGGGGCGGGGGTGAAGGGTGGGGGAACATAATCTGCATGCTGCTAGTGTGGGGATCATGCTGCTCCAGGGTTATCTTTGAATTTTCCCTATTGCTTGCCTTCCATATCCACGTTGACACTAAGGCTTATCCTTCTTATATTCTCTGTCTTTCCCTTTCATTTCCATTCCTTTATTTGACTTCTGCTTTTTTCTCTTGATGGAAGGGGGTAGAGGTGAACACTGCTTTGCTCCCTGACAGGATGGTTTGTGTTATCTTTGGTTTTTTTTCTCTAATTCTGTTGCTTTCAAACATGCCCTTAACTCTTAGTTTCCTTTCTCACAACTTTTATGCAGCTGCAGTAGGTGAATGAAAGAAACTCCTAGAGACAAGGAAGTCCTCTGTGGTTTTTTTTAGCAGTGGATAAAGATTGGTTAGGTGAGGAATTTTCATTTTTACTGTTATAAAAATTGTTAAGGAATAAGAAAATTCTTTTATGAAGAACATTCAAGAGCAATCTAAGGAGTATAAAGTAGTTCCAGTGTTTAAATTCCAAAGAGGAAGGACACATGTCAAGCGTGTATTATTCAGAGACAGGAAATAGAGCACAGCAACTCAGTGTCTCCTGGGTACTAGGGGCGAAAAGTAATAATTGATGAGGATTTTTTATTTTTCTAATTAAGTAACACTTTGCCTCTTCTGAAAAGCTCTCATATGCATCATACGTTTACATCAGAAGGCAGGAAAAAATCATTTTTATTTTAAAGTCAAAGAAACAGACGGTTGTGAAATTAACTGACTTGTTGAAGGACACACAGCCATTTAGAGGAAACAAAACTGGATCCAAATTATCTAATTCCAGTACAATCGTCTTTCATTTGTGCCTCTACTTTAAATTTTTGTGTTATAATCACTATGAAATATACTTTACAACTAAAGCTTCCTTGATTCTTAAAGGTAGAGCTTAGCTCCAAAGTCAATATGACGGACTACTTCTTTGTCTCAAACACATTTTTTTTTTTTTTTTTTTTTTTTTTGAGACAGAGTCCTGCTATGTTGCCCGGGGTGGAGTACAGTGGTGTGATCTCCGCTCACTGCAACCTCTGCCTCCTGGGCTCAAGTGATCTTCCCACTTCAGCCTCCCAAGTAGCTGGAACTATAGTATGCAGCACCATGCCTAGCTAATTTTTAAAGTTTTTGTAGAGCTGGCATCTTTCCAAGTTGTCTAGGCTGGTCTCAAACTCCTGGGCTCAAGTGATCCTCCCACCTTTACCTCCCAAAGTGCTGGAATTACAGGCGTGAGCCACCATGCCTGGCCCCAAACACTCTTTCATGAATGTGGATCATTACCATAGAGCAGTACAAGATTTTAACTGGATTCTGAATCTTAGAATTGATTCTCTCTTTTTTTTTTTTTTTTTTTTTTTTAAGAGATGGGTACCAGGTTGGCCTCGAAACTCCTGGGCTCAAGCAGTCTTCCCGCCTCAGCCTCCTGAGTATCTGGGACTATTGGTGTGTACCATCACACACAATTTATCTCTGCAGTCGTTGAAAGCAACTACCATCTATATTAAACTTTGGAGTTACTGAATTGCTAAGACAGTTACTCTGCAGGTCTATTGGTTTGCATAGTAGCTGTGATGGAGAGAACCCAAATGTCTTTCTTTTTAACTTTGTCAAGCTATTCTTTCTTTTTAGGATTCTTTTTAGTTAGAGTATGGGTGGGAACACAGAGTCCAACCCTACTCTTACGAGTATCCCCATGCTCCCTAGAACCTTTTTATATTAACATTTGGACTTTTTGCTTTGAATTTTTATCACTTCCACTGGGTTCTTGTAAAGTTTTGAGGTTCCATTTTTTTATGTTTTCCCCAGAAATTGAAAAGCTCACATTTGGAAATGTGAGCTACAACGAACCCAGGTCTTGAATTATTTCCACATGTTCCGGCTGTCTTGCTTTTTGAAAATCTAGACCAATTGTTCTAAAACTTTGTTAGGTTAGGGGATCCTTCACTTAGACAAAAGTCTTGAAAGACCGATAGGATTTCCAAACTGCCACTGCCAAATAATTCTGGAATGACAGGGAAGAGCATTACTTCTTTTAAATTAGGGGCCTGATTGATATATGCACATTATTATTTTCAGGTGGGGCTATATTATACACACCATTACAATAACATTCATAATTTACTGAGGATGTTCATAATTTACTAGAAGACTGAAGTTCACACTTTAAGCATAACTCAGATTTATAAAATGACTCTACCTATAGCTTTTGCATCTATAATGTCTGAGTGCACAAATCCTTTGTTGGTTTTCTCATGTCCAAATCTAGTTATCTCAGCTAACCACAGAATCTTTGGTGAATCCATTGGAGAAATGTCTTTATACATCAAAACGATATTTTTTGGTAGTACACTGAAAATTTTATGTTGCAAATTTAAAGACTTACCTTAGTATGTGATCTAACGGCATGTGTGAACTTTGTATCTGATAGGTCTACTTGAAGAGCCGTACAGAGGGAAGAGTAGATATGTTTATGGATCCAAGACCAGCAAAGTCAAGTTTGGCTAAGGAGATACTTTCAAATGGTCCTTCCTATACCCCTCCCCCCAAGTTCCTTAATTTAATGGCTTATACATCAGCTATCCGGGGGAGGAAAGGATATAAACTATGTGATAACACTCTATAAATAATAAGTTGCTACAAAATAAAAACATTACTATTTGATTACTTCACCTAACAATGGTGATACCTAAACCATATGGAAAATTTATTGTGATTGACCTCAGGTCATTAGCACATTCACATTTATCCCTATAAATACACATAGCGACTTACCACTACCCAAATTTCTTCCTAAATTCAGTAGTGAGTCACTTTGTTTATTTGGAAGTGTGAATACTGTGATCTTTAAAAACTGATTCTCATAAAAGTACACACATTAATTTACATAATGTCCTGACTTACACTGCAAAGAAGGCAAAGTTTATCTTAAGTAATGTTCTATTTGAGTTGTACAATTCCATGTTTGATGCCTTGTCTCCATCTCTGTTGCTTTCTTTCCCTTCAGTCCCCAATCTAAACTTTGCTGTTTTATGTCCTGTCTCTTGGATTCCTACTACTTGACCTGAGAAACAAGGTTGTTTTGAGAAACTAATTTGTTTTCATGTATCAGAATTCGAGTATGTAACTTTTCCCTGGTAAATTATGTGTCATTTAATAAGGGTATTCTGAGGTCAGGCACAGTGGCTCGTGCCTGTAATCTCAGAACTTTGGGAGGTTGAGGCAGGCAGATGGCTTGAGCTCAGGAGTTTGAGACCAGCTTGGGCAACATGGTGAAACCCTGTCTCTACAAAAAATAAAAAAGTTAAACGGCCGTGGTGGCATGTGCCTGTAGACTCAGCTACTTGGGAGGCTGAAGTGGGAGGACTGCTTCAGTCCAGGAGGTTGAGGCTGCAGTGATCCGAGATCATGCTACTGCACTCCAGCCTAGGTGACAGAGTAAAACCTTGTCTCACCAAAAAAAAAAAAAAAATTTCAAATATAATGATCATCAATGTTGCAGGTATTCTTAGGTCCAAGAGAATCTAGGTGAAATCAAAATTGTTTAGGTACTCACTTATATGGAGGCACATCCATGGAATGCCCAATTCTATGGGAATTCCATATCTCTGTCCCATTATGGAGCTAAGGAAAAGGACTGGCTGAGAGATCAGGAGATCTTAGCTCTGGAATCACAGAATCTAGGGATGAAACACAATCTTGCCCATCTTGATGACTGAATCCTAGGTACAAAATCCCTAAAAATGTTCATCCATTTTCTCCTTGAATGCCTCTAATTACAGAAACTCACTCCATATAAAGGCAGTCTATCTGATATTAGAACATGTCTGATTGTTAACAAAATTTTTCTTTTGTTTTGTGGAAAGAATCTCCTGATAGCATCTAATCACTGGTCTAGTTCTACCTTTTGGAGCCAAACTATACAAACTGGACATCTGCTCCTCTTAACCATCTTAATAATAGCTACCACTTATAGAGCACTTATTATGTGCTAGGAACTACCCTAAAGACTTCACATGTAGTAATTTATTCTCAAAACAGCACTATAAGGAAGGTGTATGACGCTTATTCTTATTTTATATGCAAGGAAACTGAAGTACAGAAAAGTTAAGTAATTTTTCCAAGGTGACAAGGTTTAGTAGTGGCTAAGGCCAAATTTAAAGCCAGGCCATCTGGCTCTGGAGCTCCAGCTCTTCCTGACTACAATATGCTGCCTCTGAAACAGAAATACTTGAATATGGCTTATATGATGCCCGGAGTCTTCTCTTCTGCCGTCTGGACATCCCTAGGACATCCCTTCTCCATAAAGGATTTCTGTGATGGTGTCTCTTGGTGGCAGGGTGCTTTGTTCTTATGATGGGAGGAACACAGTTGGGGCTTCTAGAAGAGGCTTGTGGTGGGGTCAGTTTAAAATCTGAAAGATGATCCCAGACCTTCCCTTCTACCTGCCCACTTTGCCTTCCCACAGCCCCCTCAGCCCCTGCTGCCAGGCCTCCAGGTGGGGTGGCACTCACCTGTGTGTACGAACATGTGCTTGACGTAGTTCTGTTTGGCGGTGAAAGTCTTGTTGCAGAGAGTGCACTCATAAGGCTTTTTTTCGCCTTGCCCACTGGCTGTGCTGTGGCCTGCGGATGAGGCCAGGGGCTGTGGCGCTGGCAGCTGTGCAGTAAAGGTCGACAGGCCGGGCTGGGACACTGTCACAAACTGGGTCTGCTGGCCTGCCAGGGGCTGTGGCAGGCTGAAGAGGAAAGGCTTGGGGCCACTGCCCGCGGGCTGGGTAGTGAAGAGGGCTGGCAGGTAGGTGTTGCCAGCTGTGCCAATGACCTGTGTGTTGCTGGTCAAGGTCAGAGGCATCCTCAGGTTGCTGGTGAGAGTTTCTGTCTGGCGTAAGTAGAGCTGGGTACTTGGCAATGGCTGCCCGATGGACGTGTTGACCGAAGGCTGTTGCAGGACGCTCTTGTCGGAGCTGTTGCTGACAGTGATAACAGTGTTGTCCATCTCCACTTCATTGCTTCTCTCCGGAGAGGAAGCACCTGTTTCTAGCTGGTTTGGCTGCGGGCCACCCTCGGCAGGAGCTTCTGCAGCCTGCTCAGGTTGGGCGGGTTCAGCCTGGCCGTCCCGCGCCGCCCCAGGCCCAAACTGCTGCTCCACCGAGTCAGGCTCGGTGCCTATGGAGGAGCTGACGCCCGAGTCGAAGCTTTCACCTTTGGGCTCACTCTCGGTGCCCTCGGCCTGGTCTGTGTCTTCCGTGCACTCCTCGGATTCGTTGCGCTCCAGGATCTGCACCCTTTGCTGCCCGTAGTAGTCGTAATCGTCCTCCATCTCCTGCTTGATGTGGATGTTGCCCACTAGGGTCTGGATGCGCACAGGCCGGGGCTGCTTGCGGCAGTGCGTGGTCTCGGGGGTGGTGGACAGGTAGCGCTCCATCTGCTGCGAGCGCTCATGGATGCGTGTGATCCAGCTGGGGTCTTCCATGTGGTGGTCGCGGGGCAGGCCGAGTGCAGTCTCGTGGTGGCTGACCACTGCACCGCTGTAAAAAGAGCGCTCCCCGCTGCCATTCTGCATGGAGCACGCGTAGAGTGCCGAGTAGATCCTGTCCACGCTGTGCTGTGGGTGGCTCTGCAGGTAGCCCGACTCCGTGTCGCTGCTTTGCCCTGACGTGCCTGACTCGGGAGTGCCCCGCGGCGTGTCCTGGCCCGAGTCTTGGATCCCCGGGAACACATCGCCCACGTTCTGTGACACGATGCGCGTGCACTCGTCGATGACTGTTTTGATCTGCAGGATGCTGGCGGCCGTGAGGATCTGCAGAGCTTCCGACTGCGAGACCCGTAGCACGCCGCTGTACATGAAGTCAATGAGCTTTTGCACTGACTGCACTGACACCACCGACGGGATCTCGATATCGCTGTAGCCAAGCAGCAGTTTGTCCTGGAAGAAAGGGCTGCCGGCTGCCAGCACGCAGCGGTGTGCGCGCAGCATGCTCCCGTGGATGCGCACCGTTACGTCACAGAAGTGGCCACGGTTGCGCTGCTCGTTGAGGGTCTCGAGCACGGAATTGCTGAAGTTGTGAAGGTTGATGCTGTGAATGCGCTCGGTCATCCCCTTGCAACTGATGTCACCTGCAGCATGTCAACGCAGACACAAAACAGGCATGGGTCAGATCTAGCTGGCTGCATTCCTAGCACCTAGGTTTCAGGTGAGTAATGCTCATGGCTCCTAGAAGCACTGCCCTTACATACGCAAGCGGGGAGATGGACAGGCTGCGGCATACAAGCTGTAGGTACGATGGCCTGAGGGAAAAGGACCTTGAATTTTGCTCCAATTCCGGCCTTAGCGCCGCAGCCATTTTGGGTATCCATGTTAATTGCCCAGAGCTTCGGCTGAGTTAGAGTGGCCTAATAACCAGATGGTTTGCTTGCCTGCTATTCCTATAGCTTCAGCAAAAAACTGAAAGGCAAATGGAAGACTTGTTCTTATGGCACACTATACCTCCACTTTATTTTTATTTATGCATTTATTTACTTGCCTTCACTTTAGACAGGCCTAAGCCCAGATTCTTTGGGAGAGTTTACATTTCCCTCAACGTATCCAAGTCCCTTATTTTATTCATACACAGTGACCATATTCATAGTTAACAAATAAACCTCCTTCCTATTAAGTCATATGGCATATTATCAAAACCCAAACCATGTATGCAAAAATTCGTGAAAATTCAACCCAGACTAAGACGTCTACCAAACAGTCATGACCATGCTTTCCGGATGATGGATGGGCTACAGAAAGCAATCTGCTTGCTAAAGGGGCACTCCATGGCTGCTTTCTGTATCTACTCATTCTTCTTGTCATCTCTGACAACCTGTCTGAGCACTTTCTAGGGTGGTTGTATGTGATATGGAAGGTTTTCTGAATTTTCTGAGGCTTAATGAAGAAGGAATGTTAAAAAGGTCAGAGATGGCAGTTCTGACCCAGGAGACTAGAGTACATTGGCGATCATATTTATTATTCAAGCGGGGCACTTTCAAGAGTGAAAGGGAGCATTGTTAATAATTAGGCCAGGATAGCAGGACTAAACCAGAAGTGGGATATATGATCTCCTTGGGTAATAGGGTGCTTTATGTACTTGCCACAGCGAAGTATTAAACAGCTCCCAGGAGGAAGGCAACAGCTATGTGGAGGCTGCGGATAGCCTGACCCAGTGCCACCCCTATAATATAGGCTGTATGACAAGGGATAATACTGATAAGATTTGGATTCAGAATGAGAAAGAAAACAGGTGGCCACAGCAGATCTTAGGGCTTTTCTATTTTTCTAGCTCACCTCTCAAATGGCTCTAGAGAATTCCCCTGCAAATAATTATTCAATCAGATTCCCCATTCTGGCCTTTACAACTGAACAATCAGCTTGAGAAAGTGAAGTAAGTGGGCTTTCAAAACCAAATGGCCCAAGCACTGACTGTTGGCTTGTGACCCAAATCTCTCCATCTTGTGAGAAGCCACCTGAGAGGTGACAGCCTGCAGATAGGAAGAAGGCCTACCTCCTCGAACTCTGACAGAAGACTTGTTCAGGAAACTCAGTTCAATGAGCTTTTCTACCTTGCTTCACTCAATCACCCTCACATGGTATGAGCTTAACTTAATAAATGTTCAATAATACAATTTGCACTAATTTGTGTAAGAGCATTCTTTCTTGTTTTGACTCCATCAGGTCTGTTATGTGCCTAAAATATTGTATTAGGCTACAGATTCCATCGTTTTTACTTATATAAGACAAGTTCTCTTTGCCAGATTAAAGAATTAAGGTGAATCCCCTGTAACCATGTTAATACAAAATACGGCCCCAAAGAAGGGCACAAATAACCTAGGAAGGTCTGTTCAGGAACTCAATCAGCAGACGACCAAATTTCAAGTTCTTGCTGAGTTCAATCTACATACATACCACGATAGTAATCACAAGAGAACATTTTTTAGGGGTTACGGTTCTAACTGCTTTATGTATATGATTTCATTTAATCTTACAGCAACCATGGGGAGTAGATGATATTATTCCCATTTTACAGATGAGGAAACTGAGGCCAGAGAAACTAAGAAACTTGCTCAAGTACGCACAGGCAATTGCTGGTAGACTGGCATTTAAACCCAGGCTGTCTGGCTCTAGAGTTCACCCTCTTCACTGCTTCATTATATTGCATAGTTTGCCCCAGACTGAGGTCTGGCCCTTAGGGATCCATGGCTCTGTTGTAAAGCTGTATGAAAGGCTTTGTCCACCACTACCTCCAGCTGCTTCTATACCTATCCGTGATTTACTATGGCTTTCATGTTTCTAGGCTGTCATGCTTCGATATAGCCTCAGTTGTCTAACTTAAATAACTTATTTTTTTAGATGTCACAGTGCAAGAAGTAAGACAACTAACTAACTGGCACTATGGTGTAGAATTTTCGATATACAATTTTACTATAAACAAGGTCTCTTTCATTTAAGAAAAACAATAGGCAGTAAAACTGGTTGTGTCTGTGATCATCTCTGGGTAGGATGGATTTATTACATTTTTTCTATGCAAGTGAAAACACTCTTTAAACACACATTTGCTGATAGCATTGGTTACAACAATAACACTAGAGATGTCATATATGACAGAGTTTTCTTTCAGATAATTCTGGGAAGTAGCTCTATCACAATTATCACAATAATTAGTATCCACGTAGTATCTGACAGTGTATACAACTCTTTTACATGTAACATCTCATTTACCCCTTATAGCAAGCCTATATGTGTTCCGGACATGTTTTTTTTTTTTTTTTTTTTGGACAGAGTCTTGCTCTGTTGCCCAGGCTGGAGTGCAGTGGCACAATCTCAGCTCACTGCAACCTTCAATACCCGGGTTTAAGCCATTCTTGTGCCTCAGCCTCTCGAGTAGCTGGGATTACAGGCGTGTGCCACCACAACACCCAGCTAATTTTTGTATTTTTAGTAGATGGGTTTTCACCATGTTGGCCAGGCTGGTCTTGAACTCCTGACCTCAGGTGATCTGCCTGCCTCGGCCTCCCAAAGTGCTGGGATTACAGGCATGAGCCACTGTGCCCAGCCCTTCAGGACAAGTCTTCTTATTACTATTTCATATAAGAGAAAGTTGAGGCTCTCAAAATGTCTAAAAGACTTGCCCCAAAGTTTTACACAGTAGCACATGGCAGTGTTGGGATTAGATCCTATGCCTCTTAATGCTTTTTCCACTGCATAACAGTGGATCACTGAGGAATGAAACTTGAAGTGCCCAAAGATCGAGAGTTACCTTAATTCTCAGCAGAAAAAAAAAAAGACTCTGAAAGTAATGATGAAGGTTGCCTTCAGAGATGAGAAATGAACACATAATCACACACACACACAATTTCATGAGAAAAATGCAAACTGACCGGACTGGATTGCAAATTTAGTTCATCTAAACAATCAAGTTATCTACTAAATAGTCTGAGTTAAGACTTCTGTGATAATATTGCCACCAACTTCATTAAAAACCACAGAGACAAACCTAAACCTGCACACTTACACAACCTGACCTGACATGGCTGGTTGAATTTTATAGACACAATTCTTAAATATCTCCCTGAGTACACTGGCCCCACACTGCAGTGAACAGTCATGAAAAGCTGAATCGTTTTTGCTGATATGAGTACAGATGCGAAGGGGGACCCTGCCTCCCCATTCAAGCGCTCCTCATTCCTCCAGCACACAATGCTGAGGCAATTCCTTTCCCAGGCTTTCTTTTATTTTTAACACTAATACAGTGGGAAAAAGTTTCTGCCACAGCAAGGCAAAGTCCAGGCTTTTGTGAGCATGTCCTTTTCATCCAATGGACATTAATGTATAGATTCCAATGGAATAAATCTGAAATACTCTACTGTAGAAGATTTGTCCCCCATTGAAAACAAATCTTGATTAGATGGTTATTCAGGGAGTGTATAGGAAGGAATGGTGTGAAAATGCTAACTCTATTCTTTCTTAGATTGGCACTGAATAGGCATTTGGGCTATTCAAAAAAAAAAAAAAAAAAAAAACCCACCACCACCCAAACCCCAACCCTATCAACTGTACAAAACCACAAAACTTTACATAGAGTATGTGATTATGTGTATTTGGGGATTCTTCCCCACCCGAAATAAAAAATGCACAGTGTTATGAACACAAAACTGATGGCAAAATGAAAAAGTGATAAAAATAGTTCTCTGTTTTAAAATAATAACTCACCTCCTTTTCACCAGAGTAAAAATATAGAGTCAGCCTGTGATGGCATTCCCCAGAAACATGGAAGGAATTGCAGTAATGAACGTCATCATGTATTCTAAGTGACTGTTCTGCGAGAGCACAACACAGACGGGGCTAAAGCAGGGGTGAGTACCGAAGGGAAAATCTGCCTGTGGGGAATTGGGGATAGAGGGCCTGACTCTCTGTTTTGCAGGAACCTTGCTCCTGCCTGTCCCTTAAGCTGCAGGGGTCCAGGGATAGGACTTAGCATGAGAATAAAAAGCTGCCTGCTCACAAGAGAAAATGAGCAAGAAAGGAAACAGCAGGCAATACAATCTCTTTTAATTAGGTGTGAAATCCAGTCCTTTCTCAATCAGGAGAGCAAAAGGATATATAAAATGAGACTAGTGCGAGGGTAAGATGCTATAGAGGGGGATGGGGATTTGAAATCTCTGGACTTGGAAGGAAACACCATCTCTCAAATGAAAACCAATATAAATTTCGGTCCAGTTAATAAGCCTAAGTCAAGTGGCAGGGCCAGAAAGCCTTTGAGCTTTCAATTTGGGGCGCCAGATGAGGTTAGTGGGTCTGCACATGAAACAGGGTGCAGCTTGCCAAGTTAGTCACACTAGGAAAGAGTTAGTCATCTCTGGAGAAAGGGGGGATGTATTTTGGTGACTGAGCTCCCTTATTCTCCAAACCCCCTGCCTGGGGTAAGACCTCAGTTACATCTACTTTACCTCTTCATATATGCCAAGGGAGTCCTGCTGAATCCCTGCACTAGAGGAGGTATCATAGTTTCTCGCTCACAGGTTCCATCCAGAGCAAATGACTCTGAACCACCCTGCTCTCTCTTTCTATCTCACTAGTATCATCACAGTCTTGGGACGGTGGCTGGGAGCACTGGAGAAATCACACGCACATGGAAGGTGGCAAGCAGACAAGATCTCTTTCTCCTACCCTGGCTCCACATACCTGGCATATCCCAGCTGTTATTACTTCAGTAGTGAGACTAGGGAGGGTCATCAGCCTAGGGGAGGGAGAGCTGTACAGTTTTACTTACCCATTCTTGGGTGAAAAGGGGGATGTTTTGGGCCATCTCCCAATGAGGGTTCTCCTCTATCTTCCAGATTGTCTAAGCCCAGTCTGGAGGACCCATCAGGGATTTCAGCACATTTTTTAGCCATTGGTAACAGAATTCTTCACATAAAACATACATCAGTTGTTGAAGTTAGAAAAAATTTGACTTTACACTTGCAGAAATTTGACTTTCAAACATATTTGCAGGAATGGCTACCTATGAAAGTTGGGGACTAGCTGGATGTGCTTTTTTAGTCACTACTTATTATTTTATCTAGACAAACACATTAAAAATTGCTAACTTGTTTACAGTATTTACAACACCACTCTATTTATGATCCCACTACTGTAATTGGGTATGTCTTTAATATTACCTGAATTTTTATTCATTCATAGAACATTTCTAGAGAATACTTAAAAGTAGTTAAAGGTCCTTGGTTTTATGTTTGGGTTTTAGGGGGTATGTATAGTTTTCATGAATGGACATGTTTATACTTTTATAGGAATAAGAACAGTGGCTTTCATCAAAATCTCAAAGGGGTCTGTGTTTTCCCCAAATTAAGAGCTGTGGATTGAGATTCAGGCATCCCTCTTGAAAATACTTGTAACTACTTTCCATAGTCAAAGCTTCTAAAACTGTGGCAAACTTTGTGATTGCATTACTCTCTGATGCATAAGGTCTGTTGAACTAATCTTTTCCATTTACTTAAGTTGAGCTGATGCTATTTTGTGTAAGAAAGCAAACAATCTTAGCCAAAACGAGAAAAGTTACTTTTCAGAAGAGAAAGATTTTTGAAAAAGATTGAAAGGGAAGACAGAAATATAGATAACTACTAATACTAGTAGAAATCTGGATTATGGCAGCCATATCGTTTACAACTGTTGAAGCTAACTATTATTTAGCAAACTTTGTCTTACTCAGAGTAGATACCTTTTGACAGTTAAGACAAATCCACAGAAGAATTAGAAAACACCCTTTAACATTTTTTGACTGTTAAAAATTAGATATTGTGGTATAATTTGAATAAAAAATAAATATAAACTCAATATACACATCTAATCAGCCAAAAAAATAGTTTACTTGCAAGACTTTTTTCCTCCTTCCCTTTCTTCCTTTTTGCTGTTAAACCACTAAGTTTTACTAAGCCTGAAGTATGGGGAACAAGGAGGCAAAATTGAGAACTACAAAAACATTTGCCCTGTGATTTTCAGGCCCATCCCCAAATCTTGACTTATCTCCCATTCCTGACTTCTTTTTCCTCTCTTCACTCCACCAAAAAATAAGAGCTTTGTACTTTATCTAAGGCTGAGAACAGATTTACATTACTAGTGGGATTTTACAGGTCCAAAGGAGAAAGTAATTCCAGAAAAGTCTTTTTATTTGGCCTTAGAGGTCTCACAGTTTCCCTTGGTTAGCCCAGGTCTTCGGCTTGCCTTTTTATGTTAAGTCTGCTGTTAATCTCTAAGAAAGGATGAGGGCATGCCTGCCCATATTGTAAAACTGTAAATACAACTGACTTATGAATGAAGTTGCTTTTGGGGTCACTTGAATTTTCACCAATTCATTAGTGAAACATTTACTGAGAATACTCCACTGTAAATGGAACCATAAGGATACAAATGATCTGAAATCTAAATCAATGAAAGAAATTTATCCATAAGGATCTTTGATGTTGGAAACATACATTAATCAATCAACTTCTCCCAGACCTCAGTGCTCACGAAAAGCTGTGTTTTGCTTTTCTTTGTGGAGCCTGTGAATATCATAACTGATCATGTTTCCCTCTTGGCTCTGTTTACTAGGGAGCGCAGAATAAAAATTTAGGCCCCCTTTTAGCAACTATGTAGGACCTCATGGTACGCTTTTCTATGTAAAATTTTCACCACCCTCATTATATTATCAATTATTTATTTTACCTCTACTCTGATTTCTTTTTTTTTGTAGTTATATAGAAATATATTTCCTACATATTTATTAACAGTTGAATATTATTTTAAGCCACCTTAAATCCCTTACTTATGAGGTGAGGGCATAATCAATCAATCAACAAGTAATTGAGCATCCACTTTATGGAAACCAATTCCAACCATAACTTAAAACTTCAGTCTTGAGTATTATCAGGCTATATGCTTTATGAATTTTTATACTTTGAGCATTCGATTCCAATGATTGTAATGAGGTAAACTGTTGAAGTTTACATTACAGTACAGTTTGTGAAAATTAAGTTTTACTCTGTGAATAAAGGAATTGGATAGATAATTTCAGACAACATTCTGAAAGACACTTATGCCCTCATTCCAAAGTTGAAATGAAATGTGGGGGAGAAGACCTGCTGGGACTAAGGAGAAAAGTTGATGAAATCTGAGGTTGATGCCTTTAAATCCTCTTATATTGTAAACCTTTTGAGATACCTTTTAGGAGTTTCATTTTTTCTATCTCTAAAGCGCTTTTTTTTTTACAAATTTAGCTACTGCCCTATTGTAACCTTTTCCTTTGTTCACTAAATCTGGGGAACAAAAATACAGAGATGCTACATCCGTAGGTGGGATACAAAAATGAACCAAGGGATCTACTCACATTCACAAAGTTGTGCTGTTTGAACTTGGCTTTGAATAGACCTTAAAGAAGGATCTGTATATTCAATTGTACAGTTAATAAGTTAGGTCTTTTGCTTAAAAAGAAATCATAAATTTAAAAATTGAATATATGAAAACCAGCATCTTCTTACTTAATAATCTGTTCTTGTGGTCTCTACATCATCATATACTTATTTTATAGAAAAAACCGGATTTCTAAATTCAGTGAGTTCAAAGATTCAGTATAACTCCCAGGTATGGCATTTCTTTAAAGAATATCATCACACACTGATGAATTATAGTTAGGTAAGAAACTAATTTTTTGACTTTGGGAAAACTTTCGTCTAGACTTAAATGAGTGAGAAAACAGAACTCAATAGTGTCACTAAAAAAAAAGTGTTCTGACAAAAAATATCATCAAGTTCCCAATTCATAGAACTTCCTTTAGTCCTCTGTTGCTGTGGCATTCTGAAACTACTTTTGAAGCAGGTCCTCAAATTCATGCTCAAATGTTCTCCCTGCTTGGGTCTTTCTGAAAAATAAAAAAAGTTGCTTCCAATGAGACCACTGTTTTTCAAAAGTATCTCTGTTTGTTGGTAGGAGGGGAATGCAAGATTTCTCTCTCTCTCTCTTTTTTTTTTTTTTTTGAGACAGAGTCTTCCTCTGTCCCCTAGGCTGGAGTGCAGTGGCACAATCTCAGCTCAATGAAACCTCTGCCTCCCAAGCTCAAGCGATTCTCCTGCTTCAGCCTCTTGAGTAGCTGGGATTACAGGTGCCCACTACCACGCCTGGCTGTTTTTTTTTTTTTTAAGTAGAGACGGGGTTTCATTATTTTGGTCAGGCTGGTCTCAAACTCCTTATCTTGTGATCCGCCTGCTCTGGCCTCCCAAAGTGCTGGGATTACAGGCATGAGTCACTGCACCCGGCCGATTTCTCTATGGACTTGAGCCATGATAGATAATTTTACTGAGGAGTAAAGACCTTCTACCCCAAAGCAACAGGGAAAAGCCAAGGAAAAAGGTAAATCTGTTTTGTTGGATGACTGGTTAAAATGGAAGCACTGAAGTGATTTGTGTGGGCTAGGTTCAGAGAGTAGCTGAAATTCATCTGCGTACCTCGGGTGATCCATTATAGAACCAGGCACAGGAAATCCTTAAAAAGAAAGAATAGGACATAAGTTCCTTTTTAGCTTATACTGAGATGAAGAATAAGTGCTGTCAGATAGAACTCAAAACCTTGGGTGGTTCTGGTAAATAAGTAAAGTAGAAGGCATACTTTGTAATCATTTTAATCACAAGTAGGCATTTTATCTTTATGATATCTTTATATATTCTTTTGTATAATATTTATATTATTTACATATTATCAAAAAAGTCATTGAGCTATAGAAGTCACCTATAGCTATAGCTAACGTTTAAATTATCTGATCTCACTTCACTGATTTGGTTGGATTTGATTTTCTCTAAAATAAAATCTCTATGCTAATCCAAAAGGTTGGCCATTTTGCTTTCCTTTGTGTGGATTACATTCATTTTTACTTCTCTTCTGCTTCTTCTTCTTCACAGTTCTTCAGTTATTGTGGTTTCTCTCCTCACCAAGTCTTATCATTTCCATGAACCTTATTCAAACTTCTTCCTTCTCTGTGAAGCCTTCTGTGATTACTAGAGTTCATCCTGAATTCTCTTTTCTTGGTTTCCACTGGTTGGTGAGGTAATAAACTGAGACATTAATTTTTGGCTTGTTCTCACCGAATAAGAAAAGTTTCCTAATGAGAAGGTAGCTCCCCCTTCCTCCACCTGTAGGAAAGAACGCCAGGTTTTTGTATACTTTATAGGGTCCTTTGCCTGAGGGAGTTGTGGTTTCAGAGCCCATTAAGCCCTAAAGAAGAAACCTTAAAGAGTTTTCTTTACTAATCTCTGTTCTCTAAAGTGAATTATTAACCTGGGCCCCTTCTGGGGTAAGGAGAGTGAGGTTGATTGATGCTTTGGAGTTTGAGAATTGGATAGCACTACTGGAGAGAAAAACAATCAACTTTCCCTCAAATGGGGAAGGTAGCAAGGTCTCTACTTGCATACAGCTCCAGTTGGGGTAACTGCTTGGCACACTTCTGGAGGCTGGACATAAAAAGGCACTGCTTTGAGAGGAGCAGTGATCATCTGAGGGCTGGGCCAATGGTCAACAGCAAGGACCACTGTGGAGGGCATCTGTAAACCCAGCTAGTGCAGTAGTGCTGGCAGTCAGAAGGACCAGGCTCAATGGCATCTTTGTGGGGTAGTCAAGCAATGTCAATGATGGAGACCATCATGGACTAAGGAATTAGATTTCACTGAGTCTTGTACCAATCTAGGGATGAGAAGGGAGCCCCAAAACTTGGCTGTATTTCTTGCTAATTTGGTGTCAGGGGCCTCAGGTTTAATTTTCTTTAGAAAAATAAGGGAGTTTTTTGTACCTGAATGTTGAGGAGTGTTGGGGAAGTTCACCTGAACTTCCTATACATGTAATACCTAAGTTAGTTCTTACCAGTGTATTACTGTCTCTTCTCTTTCTTTTTTCATTTGTGTCTGTCTTATCTCTCTAAGACTCCAAGCCTCCCAAAGGCTAGTATCTTGTCTTGTTGTAACCACAACTACAATGACAACTACAAATATATAACTGGATCGCTCGTTGTGCCCAGCATGTTTCTGTATAATGTGTGGGTTCTATGTGACTGCTTGTTTGGTCAACTCTTCACTACACTTCACAAACATATTGACGGTAAGTGGGAATCTCAGGCTGCAGATTTACTCTGAGATACGTCTATGTGATATGGTCCCGACAGGGCTTTCCCACCCTGAAGTTCTGTGTAATGCTCTTCTTCTTGTCCTTTATTTCCCTACCTACCCACAGTTCTATTTTCATTATGAATTTAAAGTCCAAGCAATTGTTTTATGTGTTCACTCAGTTGCCCACAAACTCTGTTCATTCATTTATGATTTCTGACACATGCCATGCTGTCTCTATCTCCTTGATTCCATTTCCCCAGAGAGACAGCTCACTGGGTCCCCATGTCAACAGAGGATTCAGAACCCAAAGCTAAGCCATACTTTGTAACAAAAAATAAGAAGAGATAACCAATCTATGATGTGATAGAAAAATGATCGGGCCAAACTCCGATCACTTTTGCCTAAGTTAGGGAAGCTACCCTGCTTGGTAACAGATGTTACAGAAATACCTATCAATCAGAGTTGATAACAGGGTATTTATATGTACGTTAACAGTAGTGTCAAGGATTGTTTAGAATATTTTCTCTTGGTGGCCACTGGGTGTCCTCATTTACAAAGTAAATATGCAATTTTTAGTGAAGGTCACTGGAGAGAATAAAAGACACTAGTTTTCTCTTTGGCCCTTCACATACTGGGGATAAATTTATTGCTGAACTCACAACCAGGTTATATATTAGTACAGTTTAAAAACCTTCAGGTCAAACTGTTAAAGTTTATAACCAAGAGTAACTTATTCAGGGTCCAGACATGAATTTAAAAGGCTGTTTCCTCAACAGAGGGGACTGTGATCAGCTATTAGAATGAGCCCTTATTCATTTGAAAATTGGCATGGGATTTTGACTATCTGCTGAGAGAGCCAGCAGAGAGGAGCAGAGAAGGTCTTAATTTATTCTTGAAAGAAAAGAGAACACCAAATATCTCCATGGGATATTTGTTAGATTCTGTTTTTATCTCACCTTTTCTGAAAACTAATTAAAAATAATAATGAGAAAGATAAAATATGTCCTTTGCCTAGGAAACCTGAAATAATGTGAAAAACATTACAATGAGCTGGGTCAGTATACTGATTATCAAACATTTCACATTTGAAGACAAAGAATTAAATTATTCCTTTGTGAACCTGTTATCCCACCTGTAAAGTGAAGGTGTGTATGCTTCACAGGGATGTTGTAGGGACAAACAGAATATGAGGCACATAAGGTTTCTAGGAAGAGAAACTGTACATGAGATAGATTTAGAGCATTACTAATATCCTAATTGTGGCTGAGTCACCGTTGTGTATGACTGGTTCCTGCTGGAAGACAGGAGTCAAGGCCAGAGCTCACACAGCCAACAAATATGTACTGATTTGCTGCTCGCAGGCACTGAGTGTGACACACTGCTCAGCAATCACTTAGAGCTCCCTAAAGTGGTATTTTGCATTTCTAGGATTGTCATTGTCTCTTAAATTTATACTTATATACATCATTGATGAGGTTCTTCCCTTGCATGGCAAAAAGAATTTCTGCCTTCCTCCAATTCAAGATACAGGCCTACTATTGAATATATAACAATACAAGGCCTTCAAATGTCATACCTAGCCAATTAGCTAATCCTTTCCCAAAATAAACTTCACTGTAATATTTTTTTTCACTAGCATACATCCCCAGCTTAATTATTATTCTCTGGCATGTTATTTCAGTACATAAATTATCAATATGATTTTGTGTTAAAACCAACAATTTGACCAGGCATGGTGGCTCACACCTGTAATCTCAGCACTTTGGGAGGCTGAGGTAGGTGAATCACTTAAGTATAGGAGCTTGAGACCAGCCTAGCCAACATGGTGAAACCTTGTCTCTTCTAAAATACAAAATTAGCTGGGCATGGTGGCGCATGCCTGTAATTCGAGCTAGTCAGGAGGCTGAGGCAGGACAATCACTTGAACCCTGGAGGTGAAGGTTGCAGTGAGCTGAGATCACGTCACTGCACTCCAGCCTAGGCAACAGAGTGAGATTCTGTCTCAAACAAACAAAAAACTCCCAACAATTTATACAAACAATACCAGGGAAGCTAGGAAGCTCTATGAGTTATCCCTGCCTTTCAGAGATGTTTGATTGTCTTACTAGCCGAGCTTAACAGCCTTTTCTGTTTTTAAAGGACCACCATGCATGCCTCTAGTACGGCAATCTCTAACACTTAATCAACAGTTAAATCTACAGCAATACACAATAGCCAGGTCACTTTCACCCTGAGATTATATTAAAGGCTCACAATATACTCAGAGTGTATGGAAAAGTGTCTCATTTCTTCTCAAGATCCTTAAATTCCTTGCCTTTATAGTATTATCCAACTCATTAATTAGTAGACTCATTTTTCAATGACTGTAACCCCACAGATACGCATCTGCAGAGCCCTCCTGATTGTATTTTTACCCTTGGCCTTTTCTCCTTTTAGTTTCCTCAGTGTGCACCTGCAATTTCACTTTTAGAACTTCTCCAGGCTCGGTGGCTGAACACCACACAGCACAGGCTTTATCTGATGTGCTGGCGCCTGGTGTGGTCTAAGACACACTGGTGTTTTGTTCTTGAAGTACAGGACTGATGTTCTGAAACCTAGACTCTAACACAAAGGAGATCATTAGCTCATTTTAAGTGTCTCTTTTCTTCCCTCCCAGCCTCCTCCTACCCACCCCAAAACTTCCTTAGTCCTAAGTACTGGGAGCAGATGGCAACCATATTCCAAAGCTGAGTATACACAAAATAGTGCCATGGAGAACAGAGTGGCTTCAAAGTTAGCCTTTCTATTCAAGTGGGATGGCGGGGACTTCTGGAGGAGTGAACTCATCTCTCATTCATTTAATCCTCTATTCATTCAGCCAGGAATTTGTTTTCCTACACATCCTTCTACTGTCCAGCCAGTTGAGGGAGGGTGGGCATGAAGCAACTCTCTTGAGGGTCCTTCCAGCAGGAGGGCACTAAGATTCCTATGCCAAGCTCTTGTTTCCCTGGGCCAGCTCTGCCTGCTGCTGATCAAATCATGCCATTCCCGTAAGACGAGCTTGGGAACACAGTGTGTGGGGGGTGGATTTCTCAAGAACTGTCTCCTTGCTAGACTGACAGTCACATGCTGTATTCCCTAGACAAAGATGAGACCCAGGAAAAGGATGAAACAAGGAGGAGGATGTGGGGTTGCAGAAAACTGTACAGGATGTTACAGCAACGGGAGGTGGGAGTGGGAAAACCTTTCCTTTCTGTTGTTTCAAGGTTTGCTAGAGCTTTTGCCTAATCATCTGTTTGAGCATCTTGAAAATAAGTATCTATTTCCATGATATCTATCAAAAACAGGCACCAGATTATACCACAAAGTTGACCTGCCATATTGCTATTAGAATTAAAACATGTAGCAGCCTACATTCAAAAGAAAGCTCTTCTGTTTCTCCAGCATAAAAAGCAGAGGGTATTTGTGATACACTGTTTTGTAGGTCTGCTGAATGAAAAAAAAATCATTCAGTAAAAAATTAGTACCTGTATTTTCACAAACGGGCAGAATGCTTCCAAATGCACTACACCATTCTTTTCGCTTCATTCTCTCTACCACATTCATGTATTCATTCAACAAACATTTGCTAAGCACCTACCCCTACTCTGTGTAAGCACTTTGCTGGGTGCTAGGGATTCAGCAGCGGACACGGTAAACAAGATTCTGCCCTCCTGAATTCTGTCACCTGGCCAAAACATTTAACAAGTACACTGCTAGAATGTTATTTGAGGAAAAGGAATAATTCATCTTACCTAGTATTTCTTCTGCATCTTTCTTAAACATATTTCTTGAAGGTCCAGACTCCTTTAACTAAGAAGTTCTATCTTAAATCTTTCTCTTTCCATTGTTATATTCATTCCTTTCTTGGCTACAATGTTGAGAGTTCAGATTGCAACTGCTATCATTTCTGGGGGGAATGGGGGTGGGACTGTAACCCTGAGAATCCTTGCTTTTCAAACTACACATATATTTTCTCTGTAAATATTGTACCATCTAATTTGCGTCTTTGGATTTTGTTGATTAGCCATCAACATGTGATTTAAGGAATACTGCATATGAGATGCAGAAATCATGACTCAGTAAGTTATTATTTTAAAGCTCTATTTTGGGATTTATACAGACTTGTGTACAGTCTAGTTTGGCTTTCAATCTAATCTGCAACTATTACTAGGAGGCTTGTAGATCAAGTTCCATACCCATGTGTCTCTGGAATTCTACAGTGAAGCAGAAGTGCTCAGGAGTTAAGAGAAGCAAACGTCCGAAATTATCTCCACGCATTACCAAAAACGGTGGGCACCACGGGACGGGGAAAACTTACCAGGTATAATAAGCCAGTGACTGTTACTGAATTTCTTAAGATTATACTTTTCCCAACTACTGCAGACTGCTTCAGAGTAGAAGGAGGTAAGTAAGCAGGGTGATTACAAGCAATCCTCCTCGGAAGTGAAACTCATTTACTCTTCTAAGTTTACCTCTATTTTAAATTATTTCAGACAACTCTCAAGCCATCAAGCCGACTGACTTTCAAAAAAATAAAAGATGCATTTCTTTACTTATAAGTATTTGTCTTTGCAAAGGGCTCTCTGATACGGTAGCACAGAAGTTTGCACATTCTAAGGATCTGATGTTTTGCCCTCTTTGGGCATCCCGGCTGGAAAGAGCTACGGTGAAAGGGCACCTAAGGTGAATGGACAGATTGTAGATGGATGCAGACAGGAAAATGTGCAGATCCTATAATGTATTCTGAGGTAAGACAGCACACAAATCCATTCCCTCTAATTTGAAAATCTCTCTTCTCTTTTTATTTTTTTTGAGACAAGGTCTCACTCTGTCACCCAGAGTGGAATGCAGTGGGATGATCATGGCTCACTGTAGCCTTGACTTCCTGGGCTCAGGTGATTCTCCCACCTCAACCTACGAAGTAGCTGGACTACAAGTGTACACCAATATGCCCCGCTAATTGTTTTGTAGAGACGGGGTTTCACTATGTTGCTGAGGCTGGTCTTGAACTCCTGGGCTCAAGCAATAAATCCACATTGGCCTCCCAAAGTGTTGGGATTACAGGTGTGAGCCAACATGCACAGTCTGAAAATCTCTCATTGACTAGAATGCACTTGAAGACAAGAAGGAACTTAATAGGTTAACAGTAGAATGTAATGCTATAATGTTAATAATACTCTAACCCTTCCCTATACCAAGAGGACAACATTCAGAGAGATTTGACACTTCTTTGAGCCCCAGTTTCCTTGTCTGTAAATGGGGTGTTTCGTAAGAATAAGATTATGCATATTAGTCCTCTTTCATTTTTAGAAAAAAAAAATACAAATGGGGGAATAAAAGAAGGCAAAAAGATAATGGAGAAGTGTCCCAGTCTACTCAGGCCTGAATCCAAGAAGGGACAAGAAAAGGGGCACTGGCTTTTCTTGAAGTGAAGGAGGTAACTGTTCTACACACAATCTCTTCCCACAGATTTAGGGCTTTTCAGCCTCAGTCACTCTCAGGGGGAAAGGATAGGGACCTGCAACAACTCTCAGTTAGGTTGCATCAGTTTTAGTTCATATTACTATTTTCAAACACTTAAAACTGTAGCTGACACTCAAATTCCTGGAGTGCTGGCTGTTTTTCTGGTGCTGCTTTAAGGGCTTTACATATAGTTTTCCATCGAATCCTTCTAATAACCCTATGAGATGAATACTATTTTTATTCTCATTATGCAATTATGTACATGAGGAAATGGAAACATAGGGAGGTTAATTAAAGGCACATAAAATGTATTCATAGGCTGAAGTTCACGTTAAAAAGAGCAACTAACTAGACCATGGGGGTGAGAAAATATTTTCTGAATATTGGAAAATAACACACAGCCCCAATCTTAGTCCATTATCAACATGTTCAAGAAATAGCTTTAGTTCTGTTCTCATACCTGCCCCTGCCCTGAAGGCATGTCGGAGGCCATCAGGAGCCACTCTGCATTGGGTTGTTCACAGGGACCTCTCCTCCTTGCTTCTTAGTTCACTCTGGGGGGCCAGGTTTGAGGATGCAGATTCTGATTAGTGTAAGTCCTGAGGAAGTGGCTTTTTCCTTCTTTTAGTTCTCTGACCCCAGTGTAACAAAATCTTTAAACCTGTGTCCCAGAACAACACACAGGAAATAATATGAAGCTCTAAAAGAAAGGCCTAGTCATGGTACCAGTGGAGTCCAAGACCTTCACGTCAAGAACTCCTGCTCTGGAGCAGGGCTGGGAGTGGGGGCACGCTTTGCCCGTATCACTGCCCAGTGAAACCAGGCCTGCTTTGCGGTGCCTGTTAGCACGTCAACCCAGGATTACTTAGGCCACTTCAGGAATCCCAGGATCTAGTCACCCATCTGGGACCTTTAGGTCAGGAATAAAATGGAATGGGCTAGATTTCTGAGCGTTTTATAAAAACTGGAAAAATTCCATTCAGGCCTACATGTAAAGACCTATAGTATTTCCCTGAGAAAATGATGTATCCTTTCCCCTGGGGTTAACTTCTAAAAGTTTTAGTTCAGAATTTGCATGTGTCTTTTCTATTAGACACAGAGTTATCTTCTGTAGTTCAAATTTATATGCACTTTTCTTTCATTATCTCCTTTACATCTAAATATCTGGTTAAGATATGAGGCAAAGAGATAATCAGTGATTATATAGGAAAGAAAGTGATTACAGCAAAAAATTTAATGACAAAGTTAATTCAATTATTGCTTCTTGAAATTCTTTGTGTAGTATTCTACATGCCACACTCAGCTTTCTTAAAAATTCTGTACTCTTTGGTCTCATATCTTTGTATAAAACTGATAACCTGACCAAGCTAAAACCAGTGAGAATAAATAAGTAGGAGGAAACTCATTTTTAGAACTGGAGAGGAAAGGAAAAAACTCCTCAAGGTTGATTTTGACATCAACTATAAATTCATTTGGCCTTGTGAAATTATAAAGACTCATGTGCAAAATTCTTCCATGTGATTGTTTATATAATTTTCAGTAGTGACAAAATAATCTCCTTATTTAGTTTTACAGGTAATTTAATAGTAGAACAAAGTATCATTTGATTCAGTTGGTTCCAGATCACCATCCTAAAGTAAAGGTGTATCAGATACTTTGTGAACAGGTGGGATTGGTCTTTGGAATGTCTTGGACCATCACAGAAAGCAGCATACTTTAAGTAAACAAATTGAAACCTACCCTCCCCACCTACAAATAATGAATTTGAGGATGTCTCATGACAATGAAGGAGGACTTGAGAACAACACATAGGTTATTAGTAATTACAGAGTTATCGGAATTGGGCATATCATGAAAGTAGTACACAGAACATGGCTTTTAAAGAATTACGCTTTGTCATTTTAAAAACCATTGTTTTAAAAAATTATTTTAAAAATTGTTAGGATAATTTAAATGTTCAAAGTATATGACATCTATCCTCTGCTTAGTGTTCAGAGATTACTGAGGGTAAGGAACTGAGTGAATATTTGTGAAGTAGTAATTCTTGCAAAACATTGTTTCTCAATAAAAAGAAGAGAAAGCAATGTTGAGAAGTAGAGAAAGAACCAGTATAATATAATTACTGCTTCACTGGGCTTGGGTAGTGCCTTCAAATTCCTTTCGCATATATTTACCATTCCAATTGCCCTGTGAAATGGAAGATCTAATTCCCTCTCACTCTGCCTATTTAATTGCAGAGTCTCCCTTAACACTGGTTTTTCTCAGTCTATAATGGGCTAGGAATTCTTGTATCATAAAAATATTCGTTACTCCACTTTTGAGTTACTTATTCATTATTTCTTTTTAAAACATTAAAACTTTTTTAAAAAGTACTTTGTAATAGTTGCTTTCCCATTTATCCTATGTTTGCTCTTGAACCCCTCTTTATGGTATTTTTTGTGACACATCTGATTCTGCTTTCTTGACAACAATCAGGAGGCCAGTAATCCCAAAACCCAAGGTAATCTTTTCCTAGGTCTCTCCCCCTCGTTGGTGTCTGTGCCACCTGATACTGACCGCTGACTCTTCCTCTCTCTGATGGTCTCTCTGCACTATCCTGGTTTTTCTCCTATCTCTTAGACCCCTCTTTTCTTTTCCTCTATTTATGCATTCTTCATTCTCTTGCTTATCACTCATGTAAATATTTCCCAAGGTTTTGCTTTCCCTTTTTCTCTCAACAAAGACCTTTTGACGTTTACTCCCATATCTATGGCTTATAGTGTGGCCTTTTGGCCAAAGGGTTTGCTAGTCCTAATCTCAAGCATTCCTGCTGTGCCCCAGGACCCTGTTTGTAACTCAGTGTTAGTTGTCTCCACTGGGAACACCTATGGTAGCTCATACTCAGCACTATATAAAATGGAACTCTATTCGATTCCTTTAAATGCTTTTCATCTTTCCTTGATATCTTGGAGTTATCTTTGATAACTGCCTTTGTTGTAACTAACACTCAGCTCCCAGAGCTGTCTACCCTCCTCCACAAAATCTGTTGCACCTGGATCCTCCCCATTCCTCCTGTTACCGCCCCCTTCAGGTCACCAATAGTATGAAACACTGACAGTGCTGTCTGGACCCTCTCCTTCCTCCAGTTGCTCCTTCTCACAACCAGGCTGCCAAATTAGATCTTCCCAAAGTCTTGCTCATGGCAGGCCCCACTTAATACCCTTCCACAGCTCTGCAGCAGAGTGCAAACCCCTCATACCTAGTCCTAATGCTTCATTTCCAGTCTTTCAAAAGAGTTCAAAAGGAGCCATCTCTAATAAACCTAACTAGATATTACTGTTACCTGGATTAAAATATACTTTACAAACTTTCTAAATTCTCAGATGCTCGTGATGTGAGGACATGTATTGTTTTAAGATTCTTGGTGGCGGTGTGTGTTTTTTTCCACCTTTGTGTCCTCACAGAACTCACTATAGTGACAGGCACAAAAGATATATTCTATACATACTCACTGAGTGAGGGAATCAATGCTCCAGTGGGTCTGTGTGTATGGGGACATATCTTTAACCATTCTGCACGGAAGTTGTTTGTGAATGTTATTTGATCTTCTCTACAAGACTCTAAGTCTCTGAGCCTAGGACTCCAGTTTATAAAACTGCATCCTGCACAATACTTAGCCTGTGGTCCTCCACATTGAAAGCATCCACTATATTGATGGATGAATAGTGCTGACTCTCTTCTGTTCAGAAAACATAAGTTTTTCCAGAAGCAGACTTAGTAACAGGCAGCATAAATGGTGGGAGAAAGAGCAGGGTTCTGTTTCTGACTCTGTCACTCATTATGCTGGGAAACTTTTGTTATGACACTTGCATTATTTGGGCCTCAGTTTTCTCATGTGTACAATAGTGGGTATAGACCAGGTAACCTTTAATCTTGCAGCGCTGATAAAAAGTTACAACTGGTACACATTCCTCAGAGAGAACAAATGATTCAGAGGCAGAAGAAAAGCAAAAAAGAAACTGCCCCCCCCACAAAAAAAAATAAAGCATTCTGCTGATGAAGTAATAAGGTACGTGATTATGGTACCTAGTGTGAGGTGACTGGTGGAAAGATCCGACTTGAAATTTCCTTAAAGCAAGAAGTCCTTAAAGAATCCTCACGCCTGCTCTCAATCAATCGTAAATATTCCAACTCGAAGGGCAGTAGTGCATGTGGCCTCTTTTATTGTAACTACGGATGTGAGAAGTCTTCACAGATATGGAGAAGCACTAATTTTATATAATGAAATTTGCCCTGAGCAGAGGAAGCACACACGAAACTGTCACTAGCAGCTGTAGATAAGAATTAAAGATGTATTCCTGCATTGGATGAGATGGCAAGATGAAGAACAGAACCCTGAAAATCAGCAGTGGGCCCTAACAATTACATGCAGACAACCATATCTATGCACTGTTTGGGAGAGCAATATGACACAGTGTAACTTGAGCCAATGGGCATTAAGACCAGACTTGCCAAGGGACCTGGGAGGATTTCATAAGAGGACAGACTGTTAGAGTCTGGAGGGGCCACAAGTCGATGACACAGTTCCAGCATGACACCTGTAGGTGACTCTGGCTCCATGAATGAACTTCTCTCAATAATTAGTTATTCTGAGCCAGGTGTGGTGGCTCATGCCTATAATCCCAGCACTTTGGCAGGCCGAGGCAGATGGATTGCTTGAGCTCAGGATTCCAGAGCAACCTGGGCAACATGATAAAACCTCACCTCTACAAAACAAACAAACAAACAAACAAACAAACCTCAAAAAACTAGCTGGATGTGGTGGCGCGCATCTGTGTTCCCAGCTACTCAGGAGGCTGGGTGGGAGGACTGCTTGAGCCCGGGAGGCAGAAGTGGCAGTGAGCTGAGATTGCACCACTGCACTCCAGCCTGGGCAACAGAGCTAGACCCTGTTTAAACAAAAAAGAAAAAGAAAAAGAAAATTTATTTTGTGATTTACTGATCAAAATCATCATTAGGACCTTCAGAATACTTTTTTTTTTTTCTTGAGACTGAGTCACCAGGCTAGAGTGCAGTGGCGCGATCTCAGCTCACTGCAACCTCCACCTCCCGGGTTCAAGCAATTCTACCTTAGCCTCCCAAGTAGCTGGGATTAGAGGCATGTGCCACCACACCAAGCTAATTTTTCTACTGTTAGTAGAGACAGGGTTTCACCTTTTGGTCAGGATGGTCTCGATCTCTTGACCTCATGATCTGCCCACCTTGGTCTCTCAAAGCGCAGGGATTACAGGTGTGAGCCACCACGCCCGGCCCCCTCGGAATACTTTCTTACTTCGACTGGCTATGTGGAAGGAAGGGTGCTTTTGCCTATCAGAAAATAAGTAAGTGTCTTGCTTTATTATATATTTGGAAAGCAAATGTCTCTAAAATGGACATAGGATTTAGCTGAGCTGAATTATAACAGACAATGTTACCCAAAAACAAATTTTCCCATGATTAATATGAGGCAAAGAATAAGAAGGCCTCAGTGTCATAACTGAACTGTTCTGTTTTCTGAAAACTCTGCGCTCTCTTTATGCCTCTATGGTTTTGCTTCTTTCTGTTCCTTCTGCCTGGAATGCCATTACTTCTGCCTTCTACTTTACAAATGCCCACTCCTTTATTATCCAGTTTAATGTCATTTTTGGTGTGGAGCTCTTTCCACTGCAACAGGCTCTTTCCTCGGGGGCTCTGTAGCATTTTGTGCATACTGGAACACTTTAATTCTGCATTTGTATTTACCCCATTATGTTCCAAAGTGTGAGGATGGGGTCTTATTCCTATCTTCATCCCTAATCTTAGCTGAGGACTTGGTGCAGAAGGAGGATCTGATAATGTTTGATCAATGACTGAATTAATGACTAAAGGAATGAATGAATGACTACCAGAAATTACTGCATTAAGTGACTATGGGAGAAATCCAATTAAATTGGTATTGTAGGGAAATAACAAGCTTTGTAAAAAGAGGGCCAATTTTAAAGATAGAGGTAGATTTAGATACAAAGTTTGAAGACCTGTGCTTTTTAAAAATAAGTGTGTCCCCAAATATACAAAGTGGAAACTCTGGGAAGTTAGAGCAAATAAAAAAAAAGAACTGGCCTTCCAATGTGTAAGTGCTGAACTAAGCACTAAAATCTCTAAATAAAGGGTATAAAAGGTAACGAAAAAATTCCGAAGAGATTATATATCAATGAACTAAGAGGCAGAAAGGTGACTTTTTAAAAAGGGAAAGACTATCTTTGTATGACATGAAATCCACATTTGACAGATTACTTGGCAATGAAATGGCAGAAAAACAGTTTAAATGAAAAGATAAATCTATAGTTCCTTACAGGACATAGAATAAAGCAGAATGCAGAGCACTCTGGGGGCAACGAGAGCACTTAGTTATACCAAAGATGCTCTATTACTGCTTAACTGATACGGAATTTATTAGAAAATTAATAACAAGCCATTGGATAGTGACTGTCTGTGGTTGTTATTCCATTCCATTTTGGCTATATTTTCTCTGCAAATTAGTGTGACCCTAAAATGTTTTCAGGATTGTCCAACTTGTCCTAAATTCCATAAATAAACTCTTTCAGAGGATGCTGTTTTTTGCCATGTCTCTATTACGGTTCTTCACAGATGGACCATTTTTGTCCTTCCAAAGTCTAAGAATAACTCTTTCAGTTATCAAGACATACCAAAATCCAGTTCAGCTGCTCCTGTGGGATTCCAGTTAGTTTAGACACATCTGCTGAGATACATGCATTTGAATCCAAATGAAGCTTTTGTTTGATTATACATTTTGAACATTTATGGAGGTTTTCTAGGGCCAAAATGTTTTTCATTTTTTGGCACACCAAACAGAGATCTTCAGTTATAAACACTGCCTTCTGAGCACCTCCAACAGAAATCCAATCTTTTCATGTGAACAGGTGCCTCAGGAAGTTTTTGGAAGGTTTTACACTGAATCAGCTTTCCGATTGGAAACTTTCTGAACATGCAGTCAAATTTGCCAAAGAGACCTTCAAACTTGCTTGAGCAGTTTTCACTCATACAGACATACATTCACACATAGAGACAGCCCAAGTAAAAGCAAATCAGAGCCCTGTAAAACTGAAGTATGTTTCTAAAAGGTTAAATATCATACGCAACCAAACTGAACAAAAAGAAATACACAGCAGGAGACAGAATGAACAGATAGCAAGAGGTTCTTCATTGAGTGTGTCTCCCTTAAAGCCTTACCTAGAGTTTAAGCTATACATCCTTTTAGAAAAGTTTTTTATCTCATTTGGTTTCAAATATATACTCAAGTATTTGCATTTTTAAACACGGCACCATAGAGTATTGCTACTAACTCCTTTCACTCACAAACCCGTTCAAACAGTTATTTTGAAACACTTCCTTCTCTAACACAAATGGGTAAACCAGATTTAAACATAAAGGAAGAAACAAAATTACTCTTTAAGTCAGAGGTTCTTTAGCAAAGTCCTCATCTTACCTGATTTCCTATAACTTTTACTTTCCAGTTTGAATACAGCATAGACTAAAAAGTTGTTATAGAGTAAAACAACTTTTTAAGCCTTATGCCTATAAGTTTTTACAGAGTAAAATCACTCCCCCAGTGGGCATGCCTGGAATTCAAGAGGAAATCTGCTTTCAAGTTGTTCTTATGGCCCTGAACCAGATGCTGTAAGGTGGCCAGAAACCTTTGTCTACACCCACTTAGCAGATTTCTGGCTCATTATCAGGGACTAAAAGGTTTATTCGCAGAAATGAATAATTTCCTTCAAAATATCCCTTACCCTATTTACATGCTCGCATATTCCTTCCATTTTGTTTTCCCCCTACAGCTTTACTAAGGGAATTAATTATCTGGAAGAACGGGAACATACAGTAAGTACATCTGAGTTACAGGATGAGACACAGTATGTCATCTATTAGGCCTGGCTAAGACCAGCAGCTGATGCTAAATGGGAAGGAACATGCACCAAATGTTTTTTAATCACAAAGTTAGTAATTAATTGCTCTTTAAAATACATTTTATGCTTCTTTCTGTCTGTGTACATGAAATGCACATTTATTACATGCCAAAAATTACAACATTATGGTTTAAATGTGACTGGCACGGAAGTCCGGAAATCAGAGCTAATGTTCCCACAGCAACTTTAATTCTGTCCATGTGCACATGTAGAGCTATAATAGTCTTCCGTTTCAGGATAATACGTATAGATGGTTTTGGGAGGGAAGCTAAAGACCCATATCCTCAACTGTAGTTACAGGAAAAAAATCAAAGGATAAAAGCTGTGCTCCTTTCCACATACGTGGATAAAAACAATGTCCCCACACCCAGTGTTGTGTAATCAGGGAATGAAAGAATCTGCTGTGATGCCAGCACTCAAGGGGACAGTTTCTGTTGCTGTGGGAACCTGAACTTTGCATTTCCTGACTTTGGGGTAATTAAAATGTCAGCCTTAATGTGGCATTAATGGAGTTTGCCATAAAAATCCTCTGTTTTGTTCTCTAAAAAATTGCTTAAAAGTTCAAAATGAGCCAAATGTACTAAAAATTTTAATCACAGAGACTCGGGTGGGTGAAGCAAATGGTTGGGAGCGGGAGGCCAAGGAAGGTGGATGGCAAGAGTTGGAAAAGGAAGAGCCCACTGGCCTCTGTGAGTGTCCAGCCCCAGCAGAGTGATGCTACAGAGCTAAAGTTAAACCCACCCACACAACAGTTTGGAAATGTGTAAAGGTTCAATGAAAAATAAATAAAAACTGTTCAAGCGTAAGTGCATCTTGGCAAGGACACAAAAAATGAGACAGTCTGATGAGGCCGGTGTAAAACATGGGAAGGTGAGTCACCACGGATATCAGCTCGCAACAAAAGAAAGACATCAGAATAGGTGGATCTACAGCAGAAGTAGGGAGGACGGCCACAGGGAGGAAAATCACTTCTTTCAATGGGAGCCTTATTTGGGGGAAAACAAAATGGAAGAAATATGCAAGTAAAAGTTCTGGTCGCGTCTATCACATGTATATGACTGTGATGTGCTACAGCTTGATAGCTGTCAAGAAAGGTTTTTCATATGGAGAGCTTCGTCTGCTTTACTGACTTGGTTTAGTTCTGCTTAAGCATTTAAAGGGAGCACTTGGCTCAGCTCATACTCAGCCTGTTTAGTGGGGAACTGCTCTATCAAACACCTAGGGTGTTTTTTACCCTTCAGATTCCATAACTCATCTTAATGCCTTCCATTATCACCATGTGAATTTGCTTACCATTAGATTTTTAGCAATGGTGAAGAGATGATAAGCTAGGGGGTAATGGGGGAATACTGTTAAAAGGAAATTGTGTTAGTAGGTGCACTGCAAAGCAACATACATTTTAGCAGCAATATTAACCTCATCATCTCACAACAGAAAGCATATCTCAACTATATTTCTTCTCGTTTTGAATACTACTGGGATCTTTTGCAAAATTTGAAGAGGCTCAGGAAGTCAAATAGCCAACTGAGAATTTAGGGGGTCAGACTTGTCATCTCTGCTGGAAAACACAGCCCGTGTCCTTCATATGCAGAAAAGATGGTGGGTTACCCAACCATGTCAGTTCACATGCAGAGCTGACTTTTCTTTTGTGGGGATGCTTTATCCATCATGTTTTACAACCCAGTCACCAATATGAGTAGTTGCACATTTTCAAGATGCCTGTTCAGAGCCAGGAATGCCATCTTTGGGCTCAGAACAGAGAATTCCAATAAGAAATGCTCTCACAATGACAGTAAATCCATAAACACCCCTCAGTACCCAAATGAGTTAACCACAAGCGAGTCTTTCATCTACCTGGGTGTCAATTTTCTCAGTTTTCTCATCTGTAAATTGGGAAGGATCATACTGACAGGAAATGGGCATTAAAACATGACTAAGAATAATTTTGCTAAACACATGACAAATAAAAAGGTGCTATAAAAATTCAGGCACTTGTGAAAGCTTGGAACACTACACACTGGTGGAATGTTTCTGAAGTTAAAGAGACTAACAAGTCAAGGGCACTATTTTTAAATGCCCCAAATCTGTTAGTTCTAAATAGGAACTGAATATTTTACCTTAAAGAAATTAGGCTTTTAAATTAATCTATGGTAAGAATGACATTTGAAAGTAAAAAAAAAAAAAAAATCCTCTTGAATGCAAGAAGAGCATCCAAAAATTTTAACAGCTTAAAATAAACCTTTTTCCTGTCTTCTCTCAAGCAATCTCCAAATGGACAGATTTCTGTGAATCTTTCCTAAAAACAATTTTCTTCTAAGTGTAGGCTCAAATCAGGACAAACTACAATCCAAATATATTTGGAGGAAAGTATAATCAATTTAAACAACAGGTTGGAACAGAGAAGACTTACACATCTTAATGGCAAAATCAAACTGTCTAAAAACAGCTGGAGATCAAGTTTCTCCTCCTGGTTTGTTCTTCCAACTGAGCTCACATCCATTGGCTTCCCCAGGGCCGCCAAGTAGATGTATGGTGACACCACACTCGCGCTGTTCCTTAAACTTAGTTCATGCCAATGCTAAGGCCTGGCCAGAGGATGCTTATGATAAAGCACAGTAAGTGAAGCCCAGTGCTTTTTCTATTCAGCAAAACATTCATTTTTGCTGCAACAGAAGATTTCTGGGCTAAGGCAATTCTATGTAATCCACACCTATAAGGTGCGGCAGAAAGCCAGGTAATGAAGACTTGCGTGTAGAAACTCCAGGCCCTTCACCACAGGAACAGGCGATTTTCCTGGTGGGAAGGGACAGTGTGCACATGCCTATTGGGCACTGTGCCATGGTACTTTCCAATTCTTTCTGTCATTACTATTACGCTGGAGATTGCCAGGCAAGAAGGTCCAAGGATGTGACGATTAGGATGGTCCTCAGGACACAGTCCCTGCTTCTGCCCCCTGGTTTCTCTACAGAAGCCGCAACTTCGACTGTTCAAATCACATAGGCCACAGAGATTTGGCTCATGTTACTTCCCTTTTCATTTTCTAGTGACAGTTAGAATATGGTCTTAGCCCAACCTTAAGTAGAACAAGCTCTCTTCACCCCAACACTGGCCCCAGGTCATTTCCCTCTCTTTGGAGATTATCATGATGAAGCAAGTGGAGAATGGAATCTCCTGGACCAATCTGTCTCTTGCCTTCTTTGCAGAATGTTATATTTGTTCTGTCAGAAAAATAACAATAAAAGATTTAGAATCTCATTTCCTAATAATTTTTGTCTTTGTGGACCAAATTTTATTTTTGAAATAAAACTCTGTGGGTCTTATGTTACTCATTTTAAAGAAGAATATGCCAGTTACTTGCATGTTACCAGACATCCTTTATGGAGATCAGTTCAGAAGAGTTGTTGGGCATCTTAAGACTAAAAGGAATATTCTTTTGGATTCGACTCCAAAGTTATTTCATTCCTTTCCATTGTCAACACACATGTTTCTTTTTCTCTGAAGTATTGGGTTACATTTCAGAAAAAGAAAAAAATCTCCTAAACGTGATTTATCAACTTGCTTAAAATAGAACTAGAAGAAGTGACTCCCAGATTAGTGGGAAGATGGCAAAAATAAACAGCAAAGAAGTGATTTCAATAGCGACGATCTCATTAAGCTGCCCATTTCCAAATTTAGCCCTTAGGCAGTTTTTTTAATTAAAAAATATTTTTAACCTGGATTCTCATTGGCTGTGTGAAGTCTGGGTGGCTTCTGAATTCTTGGAAGCCATTCTCTTTTCTTCTGTAAATTTATGCTATCCTTTAACCACTTCAAAATAAATTAAAAACTGGAAAGACAGAAATTCAGCCAAGCTACATGAGACTCCAATAACTAATGCAAATCTGACTTGTGTTATGTAATTTCAAAATGGATGTTTCCTTGTGTCTAACTGGCCTTCTGAGGTCCATGTTTGGTTGTTCAATTTAGTAATTATGGAAGTGCCATTATCCAGATCAAGAATAAATGAATACCAGCAACAAAACTTCTTTTTCTAAGTTAGTGCTATGAAAAGAACGTGGTTTATGTAATTAATTAGCCTTTTAAGGCCAAATGGCATGTCACCTGGCTTTTAAATATACTCTAGCTTTGAAAACATAGAGATGTTGGCTGAATGAAAATGGTGGCACGTTACTTTTGGCTGCCTGAGAAGACCAAATGCAAACGGCTTGCTCTGAAAGTAAAAAAGCCAGAACCCAGGGGAGAAGCACTACTCCGCACTGCGAAGACACCATCACCTTAGTGGTGTACTCACAATCAGATGACCCGGTGTGAGCGTGAGAGTTTGTCAGTGAATGTGTTGAGTGGATGAGGGCTGGGTCTGGAGACAAAACAGCTTCAAAGTTCAGGCAGGGAAGGCCCGGCTTGGCGCTGGATCCACCCGGCTGAGTAATCTCATTCTCCTCAGATGCCTTCTGGTTTTCAGCTGTCTTGGGTTTCTTCCTGAAAATAAACAAAGGGCCCTTTGAAGGAACTGACTGCATATTTGGGAAAAGGCATTTTTAGAATCTGTTAAAGATAACTTGATTTTTTTTTTCTGAAGGGGGATGGGAGGGAGTCCAGTATGTCCCTTGTTTTAAAACAAGCTGATTCTTGTTTTTTTTCCCTCCAGTAATGGCCTAACTGGGAACACATGAAAGCATATGGGCCAAGCAAACAGCACCACATTTGGACTCTGTTGGCTGCATAAAAAGACCCTGTCCCAGAACTTTAGACAGCTTGAGCTACGTATGGCTGACATTATCCAAGAAAGCATCCCTCTTCCCCCCTTAGGAGTTTTAACATGGTCTGGAAAAATACTAGTGGAAGTTTTACCGTTCTAGCATTTGTCAGGAAGCTTAGAGACAGGACTCGTGGAGTAATGGGAGGAGCACGGGACTGGGAGTCAGGAGACTTGAGCTACGGTACTAGCTGTGCCTCTAACTTGCTGTGTGGCCTTGGGCACCTCACTTCACCTCTCTGGGCTTCAGTTTCCTCATCTGTAAAATAAAGGGCTTGGATTAGAAGGCCTTAAAGGTTCCTTCCAACTTTAAATTTCTACTCATGGAATACATTATGGAACATTCAACTTTCTTGCTTTTACTTAGATTTTATCTTAAATAAATTTCAAATCACAATTTAAATTTGCAGCCTGTACAGACGAGAGGGTAGTGATGGGAGGTTTCTGTTACAGTAGCAAGTGAAAAGTGAAAAGAAGAGCTTAGATTCTAGTAGCTGAAGAGGGGAAGGTGTCATGCAGAGATTTTTCTACTCCAACTCTTTATTCATCCTACGTCTAAGATTTTTGATTTGGTGCATCGTCCTGGAGTTTAGGGTATGACTGTGTGTTTGGGACACGAGGAAGAGAAGGGTGAAGGGAATTAGAAAGTAATTGTTACTAATTGTTATATGGGGTCAGGAATAGGAAGTAAAACAGCACAGCTATCAGTCAGCTCAGGTCTCCTCTCCCCAGGACAATGCAACTGATATGAAATTAACAAATACTTAGCTTATACTACTCGTACCCTAGACCACAGCCAAACTGGATTATTATTAATAGTTTCTGAACATTTCTCCAATTCCCTTGGATTTGTGTCTTTTTCTATCATTATGTGGACAGTGACCAGAAAAAGCATTTCTTTTATTTGTAGAAGACTATGTGTGGTACAGAATTTGTTGTAAGTAGATTTGTTTCCATGTTTCCCTTGTTTCTATGAGCATGGTAATGGACTTGTTATGCAGAATATTTTGTATTTAAATTTGTTGTGCTGGGTAGTTAAATCTGCCCTCGCAGAATATGGTGTTATGATTAGTATGCTGTGTTTTCAGTCCAACAGGTTGTGAAATAAAATCTGTTTCTTCAGAGGGCAGGAGGCAGAGATGGCATGATAAAGATTAGAATAGAAGAGAGGCTTTCAGACATCTTTTTCAGTATGGAGGAAGCCAATAGAAGAGAAGCAACAAATTATAAAACCTTATCAATTGTTTTTTGAATGGTGACTATGGGAGTAACCCCCAAATCTTGAGTGTCTACGTGGACCCTGAAGGAGCTGGTATTCTGGTTTTCAGTCTAAAGATGTAGCCAAGATCGAAGTTGCTAAAGCCCAACTCCTTTACTATAACCAATGCTTTCTCTGAGGTCCGTATCTCTATCACTGTTGTCTACCACCAGGTTGGAAACCTCAGCATCACTATACACTTTCCTCTGCCTTAAAGTCAATTCATCAATAAGTTCTTATAGTTCTGCTTCCTTCGTATTTTTTTTCACATCTGTGTTTCCATTCCAATTTCAATGCAATCACCTTACTGCTTTTTATCTAGTCGATTGTTTACTAACTGGCTCTCCATCCTCCTTCACTCCTCTAGTCCTGTTTCTTTGCATTCACTAAATCTAAGATGACTACATTAGCCTGACACTCAAGGTTGGTTCCTTATCTCCTCTAACTTTTCTCATGTGTCCTATATATTGGCCATACTGGACCCTCAGATTTCTTGAATATCCTCCAGAACATCCTGGGAGTCTACATTCTGGGGTCTACATCTTTGCTCAAGTTTTCTCTTGCTTTGAATATCCCGTATTTCATTGCTGCCCTGTTGAAATCATACTTATTATCCTTCATACTTATTAAATGGTGTCTTCATCTTGTAACTGTCTTGATTCCTCTCTGCCAGATAGGACTTCATTCCAAACACTGAATTCCTCCCTAGGTCTTTCTCTGAAACGCCTATGCTCTTTTTTTTTTTCCTTAATCTTATTTCACTCACTCAATTTTATTTCAATAATGGCTATTTATGTGCATATCCCTCTTGTGAGACTGTAAGCTCTCTGAAGGTAAGGAAATGTCTTAGTTATTTTTGTATTCCTTGTGTTCATCTATTCTTTCCTTCTTCCTTCTCTCCTGTCATTCATTCATTTACATATTCATTTTACAAATATTTATGATGTCCCCATGATGTACCAACATGGGCTAAAGAATAAAACAGGCCTGGATCCTTCCCTCCCAGAGTTTACTGCCTTGTCTATACTATTAAGCAGTGTAGCTTAGACAAAGCTGTCATTCAGTAATTGACTGTGGACAGAATGAAAGGAAGCTGAAATTAAAGTGTATTTTAAGAATAGTCATAGTCTGAATCCCAATGAAGTTTCCTACTTTTTATGCAGCAAGGTAGCAAAACTACCTGACTGGCTGCTTTTGCTTTAAGTCGATGAGGGGCATTTAATAAGAGCAGGACTATTTTGCTCAGTAAGGCTAGGCTGGCCCTCACGATTCATTTAAATATAGCGACAAAACAGTAATGACATATGTCACCTAGCAGAAAAAAATGTTTATTTTTGATATTCGTAGATAGGGCCTAGGATACTTTCAGATGTGTACTTCAGAAAATTAAGAAAGCTTTCTTTCAAACATAAAGACATAGCAAAAGCACCAATATATTACTCTTTTATTTTTAACACTGCAAAAATCATATTGTTCTTCATATCAATGCCCTTGTTTCCTTCCCTAGATTCGCTCTTGCTTCCTGACTGACATCTTGTACCACATCCTCCTGTTGCCTCAGTGATCACTTTGGGAGAATATTCATAGCACAGAGGCATTGGCGCTACCTCTATAAACAGGAAATGTTAAAAACTCAACCTTTTTGGCTTACCCCCTTATTTGTCTTATGTCACTTTACTTGCCCTTATACCACTGGGCTGTTTCCCAACTGTCCAGATAACAGAGAACTGCTCACCATCCTCAGAGGCAATTCATGTCCTATCTCACCCTTTCTAATGGTTCTCTGGACTCCTTTTTCTGGAGCTGAGAAACCCTAAAATATAGCACTCGTTTATGCCTAGACATGCAAAGGTGCTGTGAATTGACCCCATTTTTGCACTTCATAGTTTATTAAGGAGGAAAGAATAAGTCCTGTCATAATTAGTTGAAAATACATTTTGAGACTCTGTAAAAAGAATTATAAACATGGCACATCTGAGGGCAAGTCTTTTCAAGCCTCTGTGGCGATGCACTATTCCCTGGAGCCTTTAGAGGGCAGCAGCACACTGGCTGACTCCAGCGGATTTCAGAGCGGCAAACTCCCGACCAGAACCTTCCTCCTGGTCACCATGCCAAAGGTTGATTTGCCAGGCTCTGGCCTCTCAGTCTCTCTTTTCAGTTCTCGTTCTCATTCTCCTCTCTCTCTCTCTCTCTCTCTCTGTCTCTCTCTCTCTCCCCTCCCACCCCTTTCCTCCTCTCTCTCTCTCTCTATTAAAATTATACACTCTGATGAAGTCGCTCCTCAACCGGAAAATGAAAGCTCCAATGAAAAAGTTAGACAAGCCAACAACAACAAAGAAAGAAACCAGGGAAAAAGGGAAAGGGGGCTGGTGGCAGGGAAGGACTTAAGAATAAGAAAAGGGCAGATGTTTCGTAAATATATGCAAAGTAAAACTGGGTGTACCCTGAACACTTCCACAGAGAAACAGACCAATCATTGTGCACTTCCTTCCGCCACACTGGTGGAGCTCTGCATTCAAAAAAAGAAAAAAAAAAAAAAAAAAAAAAAAGCGTGGCCGCAGGCACCCGCCTTTCAACGGTCAGTTCTGACATTCTGACTGAACATCTCTCAATTGTCCAAAGAGAACAAAAACATTTTCATCTCCTCACTGCAAACATTTCTGTTATGAGAAAAGGCTGCTTCAAGAACTGGGAGTGTGTTCTAAGGAGAGTGGCGGCTGAGTTAGCCAGCAGAGCCTTCTGGTTTTTAACTCTCATTGTGCTGGCCCCAGTAAGAAGTTTTAGGCTGAAACATAGCAGTGAGTAAGGCTGTGGAGGATGTTGGCTCTTTCCTAACTAGACCATATTGTATGTGGAAAGAAATATGCATTAAAACATATTGATGATATGGTAGGTATTAAGCATGTTAAATGCATGGAAATTAACCAGATCGGCGGCATTTGATGTATATATTTCACACTCTTTTGCACATATTGCACACATACAGTGATGGCAATGCTTTCTGCAACATATGGAAAAATAAATATTTTATCTGTGTGAGCTCTTAGCAGTCTCCAGGGTGTTGAGAGGAGAGCACTCTCTTCTTTTACCCTATCCCAATTTTCTCTCTTCACTGGGCTCCCACCCTTTCCTGCACGTTAATGTGTCTTTTACTTATCAGCTTGGTCTTTTCCTATCTGATAAGTAATATGTCTGTTACTTATCAGATAGGAAAAAATTAGTTGGAACCTCCTATTGGCTCATGATAATTTAGATCAGTGATGCCTCCCCCAGTCTTGCTGGAGTCGTAACCATTTCCCTACTCTTTCCCCCAGCAATGCATTAAATAGGCTTAGTATCTGGGCAGGAGGGAAAGGGTAGGTGGCAACAAACCACCCCAACAAGGGTGGTAGTGGAACTGTGCTCCACTACCTATTAGCTCTATGCCCTAGGTAGATTACTCCGCATCTCTGAGCCTCATTTTCCTCATCTGTAAGATGGGAATAACAATACCTACCACTTAGGGTTATTGTAAGGAACAAATGAGATAAGCCATGTAAAGTGATTTGCCTTGTGCTGGCACATGGTAAGGGCTCAATAATGGTAGTTCCTCTCATAGGGATTGTTAGTTCTGTGACTTTCATAATGTTAGTTTTAAGAAGACATTTCCGGGCCGGGCGTGGTAGCTCATGCCTGTAATCCCAGCACTTTGGGAAGTCGAGGCGGGCAGATCATGAGGTCAAGTGATTGAGACCATCCTGGCCAATATCGTGAAACCCCGTCTCTACTAAAAATACAAAAATTAGCTGCGCATGGTGGCATGTGCCTGTAGTCCCAACTACTCAGGAGGCTGAGGCAGGAGAATTACATGAACCCGGGAGTGCAGAGGTTGCAGTGAGCCGAGAGCGTGCCACTGCATTCCAGCCTGGTGACAGAGCAAAAAATAAAAAATAAAAAAAAAGAAAAAAACAAGAAGACATTTCCTTCCCTCATTTCAGTAATCTGTTTAGACATCTAGATTTTGAGCAGGGGCAAATGGATTGCTATTGTAGCAAAGGCAGAAACAATGTTAGGACAAGCAATCTCTTCCTCAACACTTTGATCTCACTCTATACCTCCTGACATCTCCTTTCTGCTCACATGTTTGTCATTGCTGTGGCTACGCTATACCATGAGCTCCTTGAAGCTGAGGGTTGAGCAAGCTGCACTTAGCCTATAGAAGCCCATCAAGCCTGAGCACTATGGTCTATTCATTGAGACCAACCTATGGGACTCTGGCTTATCATGTTTTCTTACAATTTATCATTTCTCTACCTGGTCTGATGTCCTCACATCAATTTAAGATATTTTTGTGACTAAACACATTTTATTTTCTCAATCTTTTTTTTTTAACCTTGGCAGGGCTGATTTACAATTTTTTTCAGTATAATTTCCTCCTAACTGTATCAGTCAGGATCCTGGCAAAAACAGATGACACATGCAAAGTTTTTTGCTAAAGAGGGTTTAATAAAAAAACTGTATTTGGAGGTGAAGATGAGGTTCAGGGACCTCAAGGGAGATAGCACCAGGTACTAGCAATAGTGGAGACTGCCAGGTACTAGCAGTAGTGGAAAGCTTTAAACCATTTAAACTGAAGGGGCAAGTAAAATGGTGATGAATTCTGAGTCCAGCCAGAATTGGAGTTGGGAAGGAGGGCTGAACTAATACATTCCCTGACCTCTCTCTTCTCCCACTTTCACATCTCCTGCTGATGTTGCCTTTTGGCCAAATTCAAAAGGAAGTCCAAGGACAAGAGAGCCTGAGTAATGGAGTCCAGAAGGCCAGTCTTCTGGGTCACATATCTGGGCAACGAATGGTTCTGCATTATTTTGGGGGGGGGGTAGAATGGGGTGACAAGACTAATCAACATATGTGTTCTCTCTTATACTTTCAATTATACTTTCTGGAAGAGGACAGAACAAAATAAAATCAGTTCTCTCTTAGCTTACATGTACCTATTATGTTGAACTGCCATTCATAGATCAAGAAAAGAGAATGTAAGCTCAGCTGAGCAGGGATTTTTGTTTGTTTTGCTTGCTGCCGTATACCTAGTTCCTGGAACAGTGTCTGACACATAGTATATGCTCAGCAAATTTTAGATGACTGAGTAAATATACTCACCTCTGCCAAGACAGACTTTATATATAGACACCATGTCATTGAATTATCACAATGATATGGTTAAGTAGGCAGGGCCACTGAGCATTATTGCGCAGGTGGTATGGGGGGTGTGTAGGTGTTAAAATTTAATATATGCCTCCCCAACCCACTTCCAAGCCTTGAGACTAGGCCCAAAGCATTGTCAACCCACCAGAAGAGATATACTTCTGCAAATGGTTCACATTTTAATTTTTTATCCTCTTTATTGATTTTTGCACCTAGCAAGTCTCTGCAAGTTTTATTATTATTTCACTTTTATACATTAGAAAGCCAAGTTTCTGAATAGCAAAGACTGCAAAGATTATAACCCAATCTGCCCATTCCCTAGGGCCCATGGGAAGTAAAAGCAGGCACTGGCATTCTGCACAGATGAAATACTTCCTATGACAGAAATAAATGCTCACTTGTAGACTTCTCTGTAATTTGTAGGCAACATCAGGTCCTGATTTCTAGGTCTGGATCTGGGTTCTCTGTAGCACAGGAAGGTAAGAGTGATAAGAACTCTTTTCCCTCTTAAAGGATACAGAAACTTTGAAACCCGTCTGCATCATAGTAAGGCTGTGTTATCTGTATCAGCATAGTTACTCTGTGATGAAGAAAAACTCAGAAAACTATCCAGATGTGGGAATTTCTCAGGTATTCCTTGCACTTGAACTTAAGGATGAATGAAGGCATATATAAGTAAGTTCCTTGTGTGGGCGTGGACTGAAGAAACTACGTTTGATCTTTTTTTGTCACGTCTTTAGTCCCCAGTACCCCAGCCCTATTCGCACTACAGAACACATTCCCCTCCTGGAAAGGCAGGCCTGTCTATCACCTACACATCAGCTACCATCAATTATGATTCAGTTGACTGGAAGCATTAAAGGTAAAAGAGTGACACAAAATAAAACAAAACTCTGGCTTCATCCCTTTGGGTTCGATTTATGCCAGAATAGCTAAAGACACAGAAAGACAAATGTAAACATCCTACCTGAAGCCTAAGAGGGATGTTAGTCTCCCAGCTTTAGCGTTTTCCAGTAACATAGAAGTCTGTAAAACACCATCCCATTACCTGCCTCATAACATATAGGAAAACTTGTGAATATAACAACTAGTTATTGTTTTAAAATGTATAATTCAGTTATTTTGCATGCAGAACTTCTAAATAATTCAAATGCCTGGCTTTTCTAGTGGAAAATAGCATATATTCATCTGTTATTTTAGCAATGATGAATGAATACTTGATATCGATCTTTCATTAGTATTTTCCCATAGGTATCATATCTCCTACCCCAAATTGTTTCTGTACCTTTCCTTGCAAGGTCTGTACTTCTCCTACATAAATGCCTTGCATAGCAGGAACTAAATCAACTACACAGACCCATACATCCAGAGAGCAGAGGTGAGCTGGATACAGCAGCTTAGAGATGTGGTGGAAGGAGCCCAGAGCTCCAAGGGAAGGGCAACAAGGAGACAACAGCATGGGCTGCAGCTCAAACAATAGGTAAATCAAAGCAAGCAAAGCTGCTGGTCACAGATTTGACCAAGGTGGCATGAAATGACAAGCTACCGTGAGATTCAACAGTGATACAGAAGGATGATGAGAAGCAAACAGATTAGGAGGAGCTGCTACCACCATAGGTAGAGGCACAGATGACCAAGCAGAACAGCACCAGTCCCTGCAAGGTGTGCTCAGATACAGCTTGGCACAGCCATCTGCCCAGGAGGGAATGATGCTGCACATGGTGTGCATTGCAGCCGGGAAGTTGAGAACCGCTGTGGGCACCTCAGGACTGAGTCTGGTTACCCTGCTGATCCAAGAAATGAAGCCATCTAAAATTTTGCCTGCTTTCACAATTTTCTCTCTCTCTCTCTCTCTCTGTGTGTGTGTGTGTGTATTTAATTAAACAAAGTGAACTAAGAAGCGTTTTATTGGAGACATAATGTACTCACAGTAGTTTCAAAATAAATGGTGTCACTCTTCAGGTAAATTACTCCAAGGCTTGGGCCTAGTGCAGATGTTCATTGGGGCAGGGAACAGAGAGCGGCTGCATCTAGATCAGACAAAAAACAAAAATAAGGTAGTTAAGTGAACAGGTGATGGTGATGGCAATTATTTATTTTGATAAGAACGAATTTCGGGACTTCAGTGAGAGGTTGGTTGGTTGGTTCTACATCTTTGTACCAGAAAATGGCAAGTTAGGGAAGGGAGAATGGAGAGGATGTTGTCCAGGCTCCATTTTCAGTGCTTTCCCCTAACTGCCTGTGCAGCGTGGGACATCAACAGTACCCTGTCAGTGTGGGCGGAGCTGATTTTGTGGTTCTGACTTAGAAGCTGAGTTGTGGGTGAAAGTGGGGGAAGGAAGTAGAAACAGTGTCCTTCAACCTTGTCACAGTTGATTCTTCTAGTATCCTTTTCTTTTTTTTCATTTACTATATTTATTTTTTATTCACACATAAAAATTGTATATATTCATGGTATAAAACATGATGTTTTGATACATGTATACATAGTGGAATGGCTAAATCAAACTAATTAAAATATGCATTACCGGCTGGGTGTGCTGGCTCACGCCTGTAATCCCAGCACTTTGGGAGGCCGAGGTGGGTGGATCACGAGGTCAGGAGATCGAGACTATCTCGGCCAACATGGTGAAACCCCGTCTCTACTAAAATACAAAACATTAGCCAGGCGTGACGGTGCACGCCTGTAGTCCCAGCTACTCAGGAGGCTGAGGCAGGGGAATCACTTAAAGGGAGGCGGAGGTTGCAGTGAGCTGAGATCGCGCCACTGCACTCCAGCCTGACAACAGAGCAAGACTCCGTCTCAAAAAAAAAAAAAAAAAAAAAAAAAAAGAATTATCTCATGTATTTATAATTTTTTCACAGTGAGAACACTTCAAAACCTACTCTCAGTAATATATACTGCATTCTTATTAATGATAGTCATGAGGATGTACAGTACATCTCTGGAGTTATTCCTCCTAACTGAAGTTTTGTGTCCTTTGGCTGATGTCTCCTCAGCCTCTGGCAGCCACCATTCTAATCTTTGCTTCTATAAATTAAGCTTTTTTAGATTCCCCATATAAGTGAGTATTTGTTTTTCTGTGCCTGGCTTTTCCAGTACAAAAAGAGCATATTTTTTCCCCATATATCATGGACGACCTCTAGATTCATCCATGTTCTTGCAAATGACAAGATTTCCTTCTTTTTGAAGGCTGCATAGTGTTCCACTGTATACTTTTACCACATTTCTGATATTCCTGATTCCACTTCAGTCTCTCTCTCTTTATTGCTTAGTTCTTAACCTATTGTAGTGACACCCATTGATCTGGGCATGTTCTGAACATTCCCTCTGTCCTTCACTGCAAATGCTCCATTTTCTTCCACAGCCTCTAACCCTGAGGACACTGAATTACCCTAATTTTTTTCCTACACCTCAGTCTGCTATTCTGCCTTCTTCACTGCTTCTTTTCTTCCTTCTGTTCTCTAAATGTAGACATTCCTCTAGATTCTCTCCTCAGGCTTTGTCTTCCCCAGCCCTCCCTGACCTCAACAATCACTTCTCCATGGAGAGCATCCACATTGCTATCTTTAGTTCTAGCTTTTTTACAGAGCTGCACACCCACATTCTAAATAACAGCTGGTTATTGGTTCATTTGTTCCTCTGCCCATTCATTCAGTGTTTATATAGTATCTACGAGGCACCCGGATGAATAAAACAGGGTCTCTAACTTGGAGAAGCTCACATCTCCATCAAATACTACACAGGCTTTTCTAATTCAGAAAGTTTAGAACTGAATTCATTGTCTTTCCTTTAAAATCTGTTTCTTCTCTAGATGTCCCATTTCCTGCCATTGGTATTCTCTTCAACCAGTTACGTGGGCCTTCAGCTGGGGAGTCATCTTTAATTCTTCTGGTTTTTTTTTCTTCCCATATCCAATTAGCTGCCAAATCCGGTGGATTTTACTCTGATTATGATTCCTGAATCAATACCTGTTTTCTATACTAACCCCTATTTCTCCCTTTGCTAACTACCGTGAGGACATCTATGAAAGACTCCTGACTGGTTTCACTTTTTCCAGTTTTTCTTTACCTCTTATCCGTCCTTCACACAAACATTACATTAATTTTTCTAAAGTGCCCTTCTAAACATATCACTTCTTTGCTTACAGTCCTCCTTGCTTATTGGATTAAATTCAAACTTCTCAGTTTGGTATTCAAAGCTGCTACAGTGTAGCCCAATCCAGTTTCTTACTCTTATCTCTACACTCCATTCTACACTCCAGTAGTCCTACTCTTCCCCACCATGTTCATAGTATTTCTTCCCTTCTTTCAAGGTCTACATGTAGCTTCTTCAAGGGCCATCCAAATGCCACCTCACTTATGAAGCATTTCACAAAGGAGATTGCCTTTCTTAAATATTATGAGCACATTCTGTACTACTCCCTTTGCATATTCTACCAATTCGAATGGTTATTTGTGTAATTTGTCTTCCCTCTTCATAAGCTCTTTGAAAGCTGAGGCAATTTTTACTCCGAGTACCCTATAGTGGGCCATGATTTCTTGCATGTTAAGTTTGCACTAGGGCTGATAATCTGCTGAAACAAATTTAAAAAGAATAAACACTCTTGCCTTGAGTCATAGAAATGGGAACTAAATTGAAAAGACCTCAAAACTCATCTACTTCAACCCCCTCATTTTTCAGATGAAGAGATTAAGGGAACTGACTTGCTCAAGGTCACATCCTTGTTAGTGGCTGGGCAAGGATAACAGACATAAAAGGCCACAGACTAATATTTATCAGTGCTTACGTGGCACCAATAGGCCCAGCAGATCATCAATAATGACAAGACCAGAGAGAGGGAGGTTGGGGTGTGTAACCTGCAAAAATACATTGTGTTCCAAAAAATAACAAACTTGCTTCATTTATTTGCTTCAACAAACCGAACGAATAAATAACTTTTATAGTGAAATAATGTCTAAAAAATGATGGTGGATTTAAAAAACAAGGAAGCAAACTTTTCTAACATTACCAGCAGAAATAATAATGACAATACAGTCAACACCACTGGGGAGGAGGTGTGGATGGTTAATGGATACAAAACATAGAAAGAATGCATACGACCTACTATTTGATAGCACAACAGAGTGACTATAGTCAATAATAACTTAATCGTACATTTTTAAATAACTACCAGAGGGTAATTGGATTGTTTGTAACACAAAAGACAAATGCTTCAGAGGATGGATACCCCATTCTCCATGATGTGATTAGTTCACATGCGTGCCTCTATCAAAACATCTCATGTACCCCGGAAGTATATACACCTACTATGTACCCACAAAAACAAAAAACAAATAAAATGTTAAAAATACCACTGGGGTGATAAACTCAGGCTGAAAATAAGAATAAAGACATTTCTCACGCTTTGGAAAAGCTGTGGGTTCAGCTGGAGTTCTTGGTGAAAACATGCAGTCATTCTATGGTTAAATTCATTACTTTACAGAAACAAACTATCGGCAATCTGCTGTTATGCCACAGTAACACTTCTTTTTCCACCTACATTAGCCTAGTACTCATTCTCCAGGTTTGTTTAAATGTTTACTTGTTTTTCCTTATATTACTACTTTACTTATAGAAATGCATAGACAATTGCCTCCGAGTCTGTTCAAATTTTCTTGCCTTATTCTCTTGTAGTAGAAGAAACATTAGTTGTTTCTCTTCTCTATCCTTATCCTCAAACAGAATCATTTTCTCTCACCCAAAGATGAAAAGCCCAACAAAACATGCTGTGGGGATAATAGTGTTTACCTAGGTGAGGAAAACTGACTTTTCCAGGGAATCTCAGTAATTATTACTTGGCCAGAAAAGCTCAGCTCTTAAATGTTAGCTCCAATACTACAAGACTTCATCTGCATCTCCCAGGTGAGCGCTTGACTCACTGTTACACACCAGAGGAAAACCTTGGTAGTATTAATCAAACTCTTTTTGGCCAGTATGGTGGAGCCATGCTATGCATTGAGACATCCATTAAACAGCATCACCCCAGCAGCCACACAAACAGCAAAATGGGCTCAAGAGCTCTTCATTGTTCTTTCTAACCCGTCACAAGGCTGGACAGATTATCGACACTTCACCAGATAGAACTTCCTTCTACTTTTGCCCCCTGGCAACTACATTAAAATGATAAAGGAAATCACTCATCAATAGTACATTGCAGTGAAAAATTATCTGGCAAATTTACAAATCCTTTGTGTAATTACATAAATGTACATTTTAAATATATCTAACATTTGATTTAAATTGTGCATTTTATAATTAATACAACCATAATATGTCTGTCCTTTAATTAAATTCTTCTTTCTCAGCCCCACATCCTGCTGCTATAATCTTCCTTTCATTTTTTGGCAAATTGTCACCTAGCTCCCTCTTTTTTCCCCTTTTGCCTTAGTACACACCTGAGTGTCTATTAATCAGAACCACTGCCTAGTGTGTCATGTTTCATTGCTTAAAGGGTGGTTACACTCTAAAAAAGACTCAGTGAGAATGACTTCATGGGGTTTCACATTTATTCTCTTTTAATGACTTTCACATCCAGTGCACTCGGTTTTTAAGTCAAAAGATAATTTTGAGGGGCTGCTGATGCCACAAATTCTCCCTAGAACCTGAAAATCCAGCTGTTGTCTCTGCTTCTTACATCATCACTGTAATAAAGAATCTGCTCTTGGAACCCAGCTGGCAGGTTTCCTGATGGTGTCAGAGGCGAACAGACAGTAGGTCACTTCTCTTCAGCCCGTTTCATTGTTGACGTTTCTGCAGATCTGTCTTGAAAGCCCTTAGAGAGCAGAGCTGTTATGAAATACACTGCCACATATCACTGTAAGGAACTTTCTGCAGATGTCAACTTTGAGTATGGCCTGTCCCATTCCTAGGAAATCACACCAAATCATTCTAAAATTATAGATGGGAAGTTCATGATTAAAGTTTACAAGAAAGGTAATAGTAACAATAACAACTAGCATTTATTGGATGTCTACATTTTATTAGGGACTACACCAGGCATTTTTATAAATGAGTATGTTCTTGTTTAAGCCTCATAGCAATGCTATGGTGTATGTTTTAGTATACCCATTTTACAGATAAGAAAAAGTGAGATTTAATGAGTTTATGTAACAGGTCCAAGTTTAAAAAGCTACTGGATGGTGAGACCAGAATCCAAACCCAGATCTCTCGGATTCTAAATCTGTGCTCTTCTCACTATATAACAACTGTTCCAATGCAGCTTGGACACGGGACACATTGCTAGTTCCCACTGTGATCACAGCACAAGGAAGATGCTTATTTTCATGATGGTTCAGAGCCACTGGAAATATCTGGGAGCACAGACTCCAGGAGAAGGAAATATTTCAGAAAACTATCAATAAGTGTAGTCCCTTCCCCGCCCCCCCTTTCTAACGGAAGATGAGAATGTCTTCTATCAGTCTTCTCAAACACTAATGAACAAATGAATCACCCAGGACTTCTGATTCAGCATATCTGGGGTGGAGCTTGCGATCCTGCATTTCCGACAAGCTCCCAGGTGATGCTGATGCTACTGGTCTGGGACCGCAGGTCTTTGGCCTGACACTCCGCTTTCTCCTAGGGCTGTTTTTGAAGGAGCAGTTCAAGCCAAATAACTTGGCTAACAGTTCACACAGCCAGCTGACTGGCTTCTGATTCTGGGCCAGTTTGTCAGGTCATCAGGCATTACACAGAATTCAAGGAGTTTCTAGCATAGAGCACATTGTCAAAAAATTGTTTTTAGATCCCCAAGGGGTTTCCCCTCTCTCTGGAAATTCAAAACGATAATGTCTCTAACATGCAAAGTTCCTATTTTTTTACATTATTGTTATTTTTAACAATAATTATCTGGTAATAATTCAAATAACACCTTCCCTCTGAGAAATTCAATGAGCTTTACTAACCTTAATTGTCTAACAGCAATTCCCAGGTGAAGATAAAGCTGTCTCAAAGATCATAGTAAATTTAAAATTGTTCCACTTCCCTCGTTTCTTTGCCCCAAATGTAGTGGTGAGTTAGTGGGGATGGGTTACTAACTGGCAAAGGCCCACTATCATAATTTGAGGCACAGCAAATTTCATAAAAAGGATACATCTAAGAAATAATTAGCAGAGAGGTCACTGTGGGGGATACAATGTTAGAAAAAAAAGGAAGAGTTATAAAGTGTAAGGTAAGAAAAGAGAAAGTGAAATCAGGACTAGCTAATGACCTCAGATGGGACATTTAACCTCTAGGTGGCTCAGCTTTTCTATCTGTAAAAAGAGGAGGTTGGTTTTATGATTTTGAAGGTCCCTTAAAACTCTAACTGTCCCCTGAGAAGGAAGATGTGGGAATTAAGTAGCTCATAAACCTGTTAAACCATTACACCTGTTAAGGAAGTCTATTTGACTTTTAACTTTTTACCTAATTACCTGAAACAAATTCCCAAGTCTACATCACCAATCCCACCTCTCTGGAAACTCGTGAGAAAACCATTTAATGAATAAGGCACCAAAGACATCATGGCCAGATAAACTAATCAGGAACACCATCTTCAGCTTACTGATGCTGTGATAACTATTTTACTTTTTAGATTTTAGTTCCTTAATTAATCACTAGTTAATACCCATGTCCATAAGAAATACCTCTGATGGCTTGAAGACCCCTGGGATAGCCCTGCCAACACAACATGGAATCACAATCCCACTGTTTGTCACATTAAATCTATGTTAATTTTCTCCATAGAGACCTCCTGATTCCTCTTTGACAGTTTATAAACTCTGTTAATACAAGTTGCACATCCCATGCCATGAGCCTTAGCATTATCAGATACAGTTGATTCTTGTTTAAAATACGAGATCTTTTGGATCAGAGTACATGTACATACACACACACACACACACACACACACACACACACACACACACACACAAAATCATGAATTTCTGGTTTTAATGAATCTGGCCTGGTGATGGGAACCCCTCTATTATGTCACTGGATGCTGGAACCTTCTTGTCCAGAAAGCCTGCCACAGGTCATGTCAATAAGATCATTTTAAACTCTGTAATAAGAATTCTAACATGAGCATGATTTATGACACAGTATTTTATTTGGTATTATCAGGTTTCCTATACCTTACCTCTTGCAGTAAGTATGTGTTCTGGATTAACCATTATAGTTTGTGGTAAATGGAAAAAAGGTACAGAGAAACATCACAGTGGCATAACTCCAGATAACACACTCTGTCACTGTTCCCAAAGTGAACATCTTTTCCTTTTCCTGCTCCCATCACTTCAATAGTAACTTTGGCTATTATTGACTAAATGCTTACTGTGTGGCAGGCATTGTGCCTTTTCACAGATAACTTTATTTTCTTACAATTACTCTTTGAAGTTGGGGATTATATTCCTATTTTATAGATGAAGGAGGTGAAACTGATACTTAGGAAAGGTACAGTTATTGGCCATCAGTCATGAAGGCAGAGGGTAGCAAAGTAGAGTTAAGGGCCAGGTTCTAACCACATGTTCTAGAGCTTAACCTACACTGGGCTCACAATCACCAAACCACGGATCTGCCTTCGCTCCACTCCTCTTCATTTGTGGTCCTCACCATTGGCTTAGGCTAGGTTCTTCTTCATGGCCCTCTCATGCCTTCTTGAATGTTTTCTTAAATTTCTCAAAACCTTCTACACTTGATTTATGTTTTCCCTCCCTATGTTAATACTTTAATCCAAAAACTCATTACCACTTCTTTTCAACAGACTTAACCACCCCTTTTCTTAGCTCTCATACTCCTTCTAAATTATTCTTTTGAAGCCTCACATTTGACGTCAAATGTTCCACATCCAGCTAGTGAACTCACTTTCCCAGAAGCCCAAGGAACCTACGTTTTCAGCTGGTTCATTAGTAGGCCCCAGGTGGCCCTATCAGATGTATTTGTCTAGTTTGATCTGGACAAACTGGCCCCATGATCAACCATTTCAACACTGCCCTCAGTAACCCTGCAGATATCCTTTCTTCTCTAACCTTCTATGTGCAGTGCCTCCTTTTACATTCATCAACCATGAATCCATATCATCCCATTCTCAGAACAAAAGGCTACATATACATGCCACCTGGATCTATGCTTCTGCCCACTGTTTCCAGGTACAACCTATGGCAGTTTTTCTTAGTTAGTTCTACTTTTATGAAGTCCCATTCTCCATTCTCTTTTTCAGTTGATGAGCTAGCATCCTACTTTAATAAAAGGATCTACGGCATGCAGCGTAGTAAGTGTATTAGCTCTCATCTCCTCTAATATCTCTGAATTTTCATTATTTTATTTCCTCAGGATATATCTTTTCCCATGTTTCCTTCATATCTTGAAGGTTATTCCTTCTACTTCTGTTTATCTTCCTTTGGTTTCAATCAAGGATACTTTCTCTGTAGCTGATAGCATATCCATTTCTAACAGTACTAGATTAATCATCACAACATAGTTTTTTTGGTCCTGCATTCAACTCCTGTCCTTCAAAAATATTTTCAGATGGTATATCTTAAAGTGTGCTTCATACTGGAACTTCAAGATGCATCTCAAACAAAGTTCCTTGGTCAAATAAGTTTAGGAAACACTGAATCCTATATATTCTATTTTCAAACTCGCAAGTGTACATAGCATATTAAAGGTGCTGGAAGCCTAATCTTTGTCCAGGCTTACTGTATTACAGACTGCCCCATCCCCCTTTTTAATGGAACACTTACTTAACCTCAGAATATGCTTAGGGAAAAGATGTTTTTAGGGATTTTCCCTGGTTCCAAACTCTTAAGCCTGGGCTCGGAAATTCACTGACTCCCTATCAAATGAGTCCTCTCAGATTTCCTTTCCATCAATACTCCACATGGTCTGAATTAGTTAACTTATAGGGTGTCAGAAAGACTAAGCACATTTGTATCTCTGAGCTACTGTAGATACCAGTTTGACTGCTTGGAATACCTTTATCACCTTTCAAAAAATTATACAGGACTTTCTTCTCCTTCAAGGTCCAAATATAAAAATATATCCTTTATGAAATTTTCCCTTGTGAAGACTGCCTCAGCCCATAATGTTTTCTGCCACTTTTTAAGTACTTCAATAAATGGTTGTGGTTTACTGACTGTCTGCTATATTATTAGCGAGGGTGTAAATCCTCTTGGGCAGGAACCTTGCTTTATACACTACAGAGACCTTAGCATATACTGTAGTTTTGAGCATAGAAGGATGTTATAACCATGTTATCGGTTAACATAAACAGAAATAGATGGCATTAAGGCATGATGGTTTAAAACACAATTTCTGTAGCTATTGGGATAGTTTAAGATGCTAACAGCCCAGGCGAAATGTTCCATCACAATATTGGGAAGAAACGCCACCCGCCATCACTGCCATTGCCCTGCAGATGATACCATGTGTATCTAAGGATTTGGATAAAGGCTAGATATAGAAGAGCAAAGACAGCTCTGTTCTTAGGTGAAAGTAAGAATTTGCATTAGTTAACACCAAACGGGGATAACGTTAAAATAATCTAGGAACATCAAGAGATCCATGAAAGGAATCACTGGAACATGCCAATGGTAGAATTACCATTCATAATCATTAAATCCTGGTAACTTGATGAAAAGAAAAAGGATATTTTCCTACATAAGGAAGTCAGGGTAAGTACTGTCTAAGGTTCCACTGCGTACTGTTGTGCCTGGTATACAGAATGTGTAGCAACTATTTACAGAATCTGCTGCTGCCTTCTAGTCACATTCCAAATTCTATCTCTTTGAATCAGTCTGGAGACACATTACATTGGTGAATTCAAGGCAGCTTGGCAACGACTGGCACAACATAAAACCCCAAACAATGAATTCCATCTTTCCCATAAAGCTCTTTTATTGACACAACACACAACAGCACAGAGCAGGTTGTCTCAGGCTAGTGTGTAATAACTAGATGTTAAGGGGCTCTGAGTTTTTCAGATTAGATGTTATCTGAAGTTGGGACTTAGCAGGTTTCCTAATAGTGAATTTTTAGTGGGTCTAGGACTAGAAATTTGGTCTCTTGATGCTTAGTTGGGGAGTTTTATTATGTGAGAGAAAAAAGTATAGCTTTCTTTCTTAAAACTACAGGAACGAATGACTTCCATATTTTAGCAGAAGAAAAAATGCATTTTATTGGAGTATAACCTGTGGAGTATTTTGCTACCTTCCTGGATATAAAGCGGCATACAAACAAAAAATTTAATAAAAAACTATTTTATAAATAAGAATGTTTACTTATGTTTATCTTAAAATAGGTATAGATTGCATTGTGTAACATGTGAAATAGCAGGATAATGGTAAAATTTCATAAACAGAAAATTCTGTGTCAGTCTTTAGTTATAATTCATAACAGTGTATCAGAGTGTTGATTATTAGCAGTAATCAATAAGTATTTTTAAATTGGAATTTTTATTGCAGGAGATTATTGGGTGGGTGAAGCTAAATGGCCTACATGTTTTCCTGTCATGTCAATACTTAAGAATTGTCTTTCTGGGCAATTTACACATTTGAGAGTGAAAATGAAGGGTGGCCTGCCTACTGGGTGTGTAACAGGTCACTGGGGTAAGACTGCTGTTTTCAGAGAGCCATGGGCAGTTTCTTGGTTTCTGCAATAAAGTATCTGAGTTTCTTCTTTTTGTAGTAAAAATAAATAGTTTACTTTTATGTTCTAGGTGAAGTCTGAGATCTCTGGATCTCTTTGCTGGATTTCACTCTTGGTGGGGGCAGGGAGATACTATTGGCAATGCTTTATATATATTGACTTAGATATGTTAAAGATTATGTGGTACTATCACGAACACTCTAAAAATGGGTTCTCCCTATCATGAGTTGCATAGATGAGGAGATTGAGGTGGATGGGGTGAAGAGGAAGGAAAAGGCAGTTTAAGCTGGCTAGCTAATGAGTAGTAGAACTTAATCTAAAACCAAGGTTTTCAGCAGGAAATGCTTTTTTCCCCTCCAAAATGCCATGGTTGCCAACAAGTTTTGTAGCAAATTGGGGGCAGAGCACTAGATGGAGAATCAGAAGATCTACCTTGTCCTCCTGGATCTGGTAAGAACTAGCCGTGTGACCACGGTCAAGTCACTAACTTTTGTGAATCTTAATGTTCTCACTTATAAAGTCATGAGCAAGGAATCAATGAATGGCATGATACTTGTAAGCTATAAAATCTCTCTCTTGCAAAATGGTATTGACAATAACGTATGCTTTGCCTATCTTATAAAGTTGTGAGGCTAAAATAAGCTGATCCATGTGGAAGTGCTTTGTATAGTGTGGAGTACTGAATCAATGTCGTCTGGAAGATTTAGGAAAGGGTCCCGAATGTGTGTGGGAACTGACAGCCAGTCCACTTCCATTCAGGTTTTAGGAGAAGCTATAATAAAGCACTGGCAGCAGCTCAAATCCCACTCCATTCTCTCCTCTCCCAGCACGCTGCAGAGAATCACTTGAGGAAAGTTACTTGAGTGGGTGAGCCAAATGCTGAAGTTCCAACCTTTCTGAGTAGAAGCCACAGTGAGTTCTGAGCCATAGCACAGGTGACAACCACTGTTCCTCCAGGTGTGTCTGAAACACTGGGGGACTCTAGGGAAGGAGGTCAGACGTCACTGCTCCTGAGGACCCATTTTCTCCTGTACACAGCTCCAGCCCACATGATTTCACCTGGCAGCCCCAAGAGACAAAAAAAGATCCAGAATTAGCAGGAGCCTCCTCTCCCGATAACCTAAGTGCTCTGATTGAAAGGCAGAGGGTATCAGGAGAATGGCTCTACCGAGTCGGCATTGATTTCTCCAGCCTTTGTCTGTGTCTGGTTTCTGTCTCGTTTGGAGGTGGTTACTGTTACTACAAGCAGCATGAATCATGTCTCTGTTAAAAAACAGAGCTTCAATTGTCTTACATAACCCCTGGTAACTGAACGTCTAATAATAGCAAGCCATTTCCAGGTAGGGAATCAGTCTACCTCCCAGACACACATACACACACACACACACACACACACACACACACACACACACAACTCCCAGTGCTTCACAGCAGAGAGACAGACAGGGAGGAGACAGAAGGAGAAAGGGGACAGCACAACTGAATTTTTTGTATTTTAAAATATATTGAATAATCACGCATCATGGGATCTGATAAACAATATATTTAACTCAGCTAATTTAATACACTGTAGAAAACAAGAATTCTTCTTTAAAGTATTTGAAACAGCAAAGTATCCCAAACCACACCAGACAGACACCTTCTCTAACACACTTATACTGCATAAAAACCCCAAGCCCTACAAACAGAGTGGGGTGAAAATTTCACTGGATTGTCTACTAGCTTGCATCAACTAGCTTCAATTTTCAAAGGATTTTTTTTTTCTCTCTTTTTTGTTTGACCAGAGAATGATATTACAAAGGTTCTTGGCTGCAATCATTGCATAAAATTCCAGAGAGTGAAAAGCAACTGAAAACATGGCTGCAATGTTCCACCATGCAGACTATGTAATGTCAGGCACTGTTGCCCGAGCCACTTTCTTTGATGGAGATGACTTTCCATCTGAGGACTTACATTTTTCCCATGAGTACACTCTCTGGCTTGTAATACACGATGAGGTCTTTTTATACCTGATCCCCACTCAGCTACCCACTAAGGTGACTACTGAAAAAAAAATATAATAGGAGAGGCTGAAAAATGACTTTTGAAAAATCACAAAGGTAGGTTTTTCTTTAAACTACCAATTTGAGAAAAATTTGAGAAGAAATTTGAGAAACTACCAATTTGAGAAAAAATATAGATGCTGGATAGTAAGTTTAAAAGTTTGTGAGGAAAAATAATATAAATGTATAACATATATACGTCCATTTCCTCACTGCTTCACCTGGCCCATCCTAGGAAAAATCACTTAAAGGCTGTATGTTTTGAATGTGCATTCTCAGAGCGAAGTAGCTGTACATGGCATGTAAATTGGACTGGGGAAGGACTTCACAGAAAATTACAGATGGCGATTACATCCTGCCAGTCATTTGGTCTAGAACCAGAGAAGAAAAACTTTCTTTTCTGTTTTGATCATTCAGTAACATGAAACAGTGGACTAGACTAGTTCAAACCAAAGAATGTCTTAGGGCACACCCACTTTGAGGACCAGCACCTGGCTATTCTACATGCTCTTCAATTGTTTAAGCATATAAAAAGGAATGATGAGATGTTACATGTCAAAACGGCTGTGCTTCCTCCAAACAGGATTTGCTTGGCTTCTTTGCTTTTGGTGTACTCTCCAAATCCATAAACAAAGGAGAATTGAATTGAAGAAGCAAATAGGAGAAAGAAAAAGACTAAAAAGGAAAAGAGAGAGGAAGAGGAAGGAAAAATACTGATTTCCCATTATTCCTATCTGCAAATCTGGCTGGATTTGATAACAAAACTCCTACTACTGTTCTCTAATGGTCTTTGCTGCATGCCATATGGACACAGCTTCTAAAGGGGATGAATTCTAGGTTTTCCTCACAAATATACAAACACAGAACAGCAGGGATCTTGATGACTAAATCACCCTAACTCACGACGACGATCACAGAGGTGGAACATGGCTGTGGGGACTAGATTTTTCTGCTTATTTCATGTGCTTTGTGAATTAAATTGTTCTTAGAGTTGGAAAACTGGTGGACTAAATGTTTTAATAAAAACAGCCATGAGACACAACAGTTTTCTTCACAAAGGCTTTTCCCCCTAGCTACTGTGAACATATTGCTGAATGGTTTGGACTTCTGGAAGAGCAGGAGGTTTGCCTCTTTGCCTCAAAACCCAGGCTTATTCTATGCATCTGGGAGATGATTATACTCACCTGAAATCTCAGAGCACTATGTCACACAGTTCCTTCATAGTGGTGTTTGGTACCTCAGCAAGGACTTGGTGGGCCAAACACATTTAAAATGTAAAAGTGGAAGATTATATTATTTTGCATTGTAACAATGAGAGTATTTCTGGATTGTAGCTGACATGTAGATCATCATAACCATATGTGGCACAACGAACCACATAGCATTGTGTCAGAAGCTTGTAGTTAATATTTTCAAATGATTCATTTTTTTTTTTTTTGGAAATAGAGAAATGGTGGATACTTTTTTCGACCCCTTTAGACAACCACTTATTGACTTGTCTATTGTCAGTGAGGGACTCTCTCTTCACAGAAGGGAGCTGGGCTATGCCAGAGTCTCACCATGTTCTTTCTCCTCTAACACTGAACAAAATATCAGTAAAACACCAAGTACAGCTGGTTTTGAACCTAATAAGAAATCAGTGTGTAGAAATGGGCCACATTGGTAATAGTTGGAACTGGTGATATCGATGGCAGTGGGAATAACTGGCACAGCAGTTTAGGAACGTCTCAGGGACTCAGATTGGGCAAATGAGTAAATCTGCTCTCACCTATTTATATGCTCCAACAAATATCTGGAACTCTAGAAACTTCAAGAGTCTCATATGATCAGGCCACGCTTATAGGTATTACAGGATTCATATAAAATAAGGAGGCATACATGTTGATCTAGTGAGCTTCTCCAACATTCGGGATATGTCTGAGAACACATTTTAATTTTTAGAATCAGCTATAGAATCTGGCAGTTATTAAAAAGTAAAGTTCACTTCAAAAAAATTGAGAAGCCAGTTGATAATCAAGATATACAAAGCAACATTGGTGGGATAAGTCAAATAATTCTCTAAAATGATTACGGTGAAACTGAAGAAGGGCATGTATCTATCATATGTGGGTCCCCAGGCATGTTTGTAATCTGTTGTGTGATCTTGGGCAAGTCATGAAACTTCTCCTGAGTCTCATTTTTCTTATATATAATGTGGGAGTCTTGGATTAGTTGGTTTTTAAGATTCTTTCCAGTAATAATATTTGATGATTCTAAAGTAAGAAGAGATGAAAGAACAATTCCTCTTTCCTCTTGCTTTGGTAAATACTTGCTTTCTCTTGCTCTGTGCCGATGCAGTTTGCAGTATTAGGTTTCTGGACTCAAGAAGTCAAATAGTAAATACTGAAGCTATTTTTCCTTGTACACGTGGACAAATCATAGGGGAATAATCCTTCCTTTCTTTGTATATCAATGTCTCTTCTCAAATCAGACTTATGCCTAAGGTAATCACGATCATTCTGGTGCTAATAAAGATTTTTCTTCATCCTTCCCACAAGGCCCTCACCCATGCTCATGAAAGCTTATGTGATTGGGTTATTTCTATATTTATGTCCTGGCTATTTTTTCTCTTCCAACTTGTTTATGAAGTCCCTGGTAAGCATAAAGCTGCAAAAACAAAAACAAATAAAACAAAACAGCTCTGTTTGAATAATTTACTTCAGTTGAAGCAGTATAAGAAAACATCCTAATGCTGAGGGGAAGAAAACAGGTTTTAAAAATACCCTGGTATCTTAGAAAAGACTAAATAAAATCTTATATCAATGATAGTTTCACGTTATTGCTTTTCATTTTCAAAGACAATGCTACATATTGGCTTTATAGTCTGGTGTACAGACATGGCTACTTTTTCCCATAGCTCTCAGGTCAGTGCATCCTCAAAGCCAAGAAGGCCCAGAGCCTGCCGAGCTAGCTTTACATAAACAAAGGAGCTACACAGAAAACCCAATACCCGGAGCTTATATCATATCCTGACTAGGCACTCTGGTTACCCATGACTCGCTCTTTTCCATCTGTGCCCTGATTCTTTGCTGGTTTAATTCCCTTCACCTAGAATGCCCTCAGTTTGCCTCCCTTTACTGCTCAGAATTCCCTCTGGACACAACTCACAAGTAGCATAAGCCCCATTTCCAAGAAGCAACTTAGTTTGACCCAACTTAGTTTGACCCAGCGATAATTTTCATGGACAGCAAGTGAAAATTAGTCCTTGTGATAACTGGAGTCACTGCGATCACATATCTAGGAAGCACTCAGAGAATACCAGAGAAAAGACTGTCAAGGGTTGCAGTGTCCTCATAGGAGGAAAAAAATTCCTAGCTTTAAGAACAAGCCCAATATAGAAGCTGTGGTATGTAAGAGAAAAGTTGTAGCCATGTACAGGAGGAATTGTGGGAATTGTGTTAAAACAGTCTGACTTCTTTTTTTTTTTTTTTTTTCCAATAAAGGAGAAGAGATCCTGTTTCTTAAAAGAAGTTTAGTCACTGGATATAGCAACATACAGTATCATAAAGTTTAACTGCATTAATTATGAAGCTAAAATGTCTAAATTTTAGTACAGAGAACATGGGGCATAGATAAATAGGCAAAGACATAGGAATGTGTATACAATTTGAGTTTCACTTCCTCTAAATCTCTCAGTTAGAGGATCCCTCTCAGTCTGACGGTTCTATCATCGACAGCCTCACAAACTCTGACAACACCTGGCTGGGTTTAAGGGATGGGCCATGATGTCTCTCTTTAGAGTAAAAGATGGAGTGAAACTCAGAAATGCTGAATGCTTTTATATATGTATACAATTTTATTTACGTGTATATTTATATATCAATATATACAAACATATATATTTGTATGATGTTTGGCAACCTCGCTCATGGTATTCCTGTGAAGTAGGCATGTGGTAAACATAATTAGCCCATTAAACAGATGGTAGGGCTCTGGCATATCTCACCATATTCTAAAATGGTGGAGCTGTAAGCAGGGACTAAAGAGAGTGCAGTTTGATACATGGCTAACTGCAAATCTCTGTGAATTGCTACTTTCCTAAAGACAATCTGGGTAGGCTGCATTTGGCTGAGAACTGGGGATAGTTTAGGAAGCTTTAAAAATATACAAAGGGACAACTTTTCACATTCATTCAGATATAGTATCTTCATTTTTACTTACTAGAGGCATTTTTTTTAAAAAACAGCTTTTTATCTTAACTCATCTGTGTTCCAAGCAAACTTCCAAATTGCTGAGCAGATTAAAAAAAAAAAAATCCTACATGCCAAGTAGAAACACTGGGTAAATGTTATTTTTTAAAATTGTCTTAACAAAGTGCACTCTTGGAAAGGATAAAGTTGAAAAGACGTTTGGTACTGTAAACACTTAGCTGTCATTGTAGCACAGTGACCAAATATGTCCAAAAGCAGATGTAATGAACTTTTATCTGACTGAGTTATATGACCATGGCATTGCCACTCTATAGTAGAGCAGGCTTCAGAGATCCTGTTATTAAATATTCTAGCCTATTGCTTTATCATTTGAAGTAGGATCTAGCAGAAGTGAAAGAGTTACTGAAATTAAGACATGAATTTACAAGTGTATTTGAACTGGCTTCAGGAAGACATGAAACATCAATACATCTGGAGAATAGAACTTGCAATTGACTGTTCTTTACCATCTGGTCTCAAGAACATTTTCTGCTTGGAAGTTGCATAAGCAATGAAAAAACACACAAACAACTTCCTGTACCATGTTTTTGGTCACTTATAATGACGCATTACAAAGTAAACCAGCTAAATATGAGCAACTGCGCCTTACTCCAGATGACAACATACATTATATAACTAAGATCGATGAAAAAGAACATCTTTATTTTAAGAGACCTGGACTCAAAATATTCAAGAATAAACATCCTTCCTTCTAAGGTGTTCGTACTGAGTAGTTTTGGCTAGACAGGTTTTTAGAGTCAGTACTACAAAACAATGCCTACATTTTTTCAGACTGAAAAAGGATTAAAAAAAAGCAAGCTATATTGAGGAATAAAATGTTCCATATATTTTAAAATGTTTTTTAATGACATAAACTTGCCTCTTTAAGCAACAAAATATATTCTAAACATGTTTTTCAGAGAAAACTTTTATATATCTTTGTTTTCTTAAACACGGTAAGTTGATACAATTTTTTTTTTTTCTATGATACAGGGTCATCCTCGTGAATATTCATTGTTCCTGTTTTTCAGTAATACACTTTTCTTACTTGTGGTGAGAACCAGCCTCGTCCCTTGGCTCAGCCTAACGGCCACAGACTGAGCTATAGCCTACTATCCACTGCCATAGCTGACTGGCGTCACTGTCCCAGTTTTTCAGACCCATCTCCTCTAAATCCTCTATGCTAAACATATTTTCTAATGTGCTTTGGATTAGAAAATCAAATAAATAAGAGCTATAGAGACAATACTGCTTGAATGCAGGGTTTGGTAGGAGACTTGGGGGAAACTCATTTGGACACTTGAAGGTCTTCAGCTACTTCTTTGTTCAGAGTTGTAATTCAGAGATCTGAACTACCAGAAATTGGACTTTCAGGTATTATTGTGTAACACAGAGTGAGACATTTATGCACTTTTATTGCAAGGGTTCTTATTTTAAACGAGATTGTCCAGAAATCCATTCTTGATTACTTTACTTGATAGGTCTCTGATCCATTGTATTTCACTCCCTTGATTTCCTCCGGCAATGTAACTAAACATGATGACAATTGGGAAGTAAAGAAATAGCACAGTTTTAGGATAAGGTGAGAGAGTCTTGGTAACTGACTTCATCATAGTGATGGAGGTAAAAATATACAGTCAAGTTAGAAAATGTCCCTGGACTGCTAATGGGAACTCTGGCCTGACTAGACACTGGGAAAACATTAACAACTGTGAAGCTATTTACGTTAATTTTCAGTGTTCAGAGAAGTAACGTCTGATCATCTTTTTTCCTTTTCTCCAAAAGGAGAAGTCAAAATAATCCACAATCTGTGATAGGATAAGGATTGTGTTGAAATTTACCTTTTTATTAGCTCTGAAAATAGGATTTCTAAGCAAACTAATAACCTTAAAACTGTTGGGAGGAAGGATGGGGGAAACCAGATGTAACCCATATGAGGGGGGGAAAACGTCTTTAACTACTTTAACATACACACATCTGATAAATTACCGACAATTCTTATTTATTTTGAAGTTAGTGCTGATGAAACTCTACTTGTTAAAACTTAGAAATCTCAGTTCAAACTACATGGAAATATTCCATGATCATGTTTTCAGCTCATTCTAGTTTGTCTGTCTCCCAGTTTATTTGAACTGATGAAGTTTTACAAAATAAACACCTTTAGCTTTCTAGACTTACGTTTTTACCCATGTAATCTGTTTGTTAATTTCTGTAGTATGCTTATACGATAAAAAATACTATGTAAGTACTGAGTTTGCTTGTTATGGATTATTTCTGGATACAGAGAGTTTGCAAGAAACTTCAGCTTTACAGCAGCCAAGGTTGCTGCAGACTAAAGCAGAAGTTCGGGTATAAACTTGTCTTCTACCAGTTTTCCACAACTTTGCTATCAACAGCATCTGAGGACATGGTTAATTACTTCTGAAAATCATTCACAACATTGCTAACGTTTTAGGAATCTTATAGCCTTGCCGGACCTTTCCACAATCACGAGAGAAAACCTTTGACGAAATTAGAACCAGTCCTTATACCCTCCGTTCCTTTCTTCTAGTGATTCACTTTTTTTTTTGGTATTGGAACAATCGAAAGATTCAATGTTTTTAAATTCCATAGAAGACTAACGATTGAATAATTTTCTCACATCTCTGTTTGTACTTTCGCAGTCTGGTTGCATTGATTTGTGTCTCACAAGTAGACATTTCCTTTGTTGGTCACAAATCAATGCTATAGAACAAACCTGCCAGCATATTCCACCCCTACCCCCAATGTTTTGCAGTTTAAAAACAAAGCACATTTATATACTTTTTCTTTTAAAAATTACTTTCATTGGTTAGCAATACACTAGAAGTAGACAAAGCCTCAGAGTTAAAAATCCCTGGGAGAAGGAGCTCCTCTCTAGCTGGTCTCTGATTCTTTCACACTGCCTGGAGCAGAGAACTGCCTAGTGGGAGAGCAGCGCTCGTCCGCCGTCCGCTCCTGGTGTGCTCTGTTAACCCAATTAAGGTCCTCGCCTTCACACATCACAAAGCTACCCAAAGCAACACACTGTGATGTCACAGTCAGATATGATTTCACGGCAGGAAAAAACCAAAAAGGCAGAAAAGGTTGAACGTATTCTGCTTTTATTCAAATCTTCTAAGAGGGGGCAAAAGGGAAGATTTTTTTTTTTTCCTGAGAGAAAAAGAGCACAAGCTTTCTCACGTCAATGTGAAAACTCAGTTCTGAAGATACCCTGGTGCTTTTACCCCAAGTGGATAAGCATGAATAAAGAAGCACAAAGAAACACTGTCATCAATCAGAATGCTCTTGCCTACCCTTAGCTACAGGTGGAAAGCAAGCAGGCACGATTTGATTTACCTAGATTAAAAGAGCAATTTTCTATCTTCTTTTTTTCCTTTTAAAAATAGCCAATCGATTTTGGCCTAGCTATTGCTGACTGCACCAGGTCCATTTTAATACACCACTGATTAAACGGTATGTTCATGGCTGAAGGCACTACAGCAGGAACAAACAGAAGCGGCTGAAGGAAGGGGGTGGGGGACAGGCGAGAGCTCCAAAAAGCACTCCACGAAGGCCACAACTACTCGGCACTTCCCCTGTAAACAGTTGATATAGCACATTTTAGGCTTGAACCAGCTGAAATATAATTCTGGAGTTTGAAGCCTGGAATTCATTTAGCTTTTTAATTCTGACCTTAAGAATAAATTTTACAACAAATCAAAGCTATGTTTTTCAAAAAACACAAATGAGGAAAATATTCTGTACTAAATTGCAATGACATCTGAAATGAAGATGCGTCTCAGAAAGATGCTTCTTATGAAAAACTTAAAATTTCATAAGTTATAGTTATCTACTGAAAGAGGATCTAGTTGTTTAGAGACTTTGTCTAGTGAAATTGCATGTAAAAGAAACAGAAAGAATATAGGACTTTTATATAGGGTGACTATATGTTGGGATTCATCGGGCAGCTCTCAGAAGAGGCAGAATATCTCTACTAGGTCTGGAAAATAACCATCTTGATTATTATGAGAAAGTATAACCTTTACCAAAGTCTGTGTGGCAGGAAAAATAAATTAGGGAGGGACTTTCTCGGGCAACTCAGAGAGAGATCCAACATCTGGCAGATGTTTCTTCTGAAAAAGACAAGGTCCATCTAACAGGTGAGACATCAGCTGAACAATGGATGCCAGGACATGGGAACCGGCTCTGAGAATCAGCAAACTCCATGTTTAAAACGTCAACCCACTTTTTTTTCCGTTTGCTTACTGATTCCTTGTTCCATTCTCTCCTGTTTTCTTTCTCCAATTATCATTTACTTAATTTGAAATTCTGGCCTTAATGGGGACAGAACCGTATCCAGAGGTACTATTAAGATAAGAAAATTCAGGAAGAAAGATTTAATGAGGGGCTTAGGAGTTTTTGGGTGAGGAAAAGGAAATTAGAGAGAAACAAGGGAAAAACTAAGAAATTAAGTATCAGCCTCAGCACGGTGGCTGTAGAAGAATAGCTTCTGAGAGACACAGATGGTCTGCATTCTCCAGAACAAAAACAAACAGGAAGTAACAGGGCCAGAGTCCCCTCTCCCCTTCATTCCTCTCTCCAGTGTAAATTGGAAAACAACTGAAATGTGTTCACATCAAAAAGTTTTCCATCAAACTCTAGCAAGTGACCACAGTAAAAGATACGAGCGCGCGCTGGTTCCAGCTGGTAAAATGCTGAAAGGATGTCACATCGTGGGGGTGAGGAAGAAATCAGGGATTAAATACATACAGTTTGGAGAAAAATCAGGCTCCATAGCTAACTAATGATGAATGGAGCAGACAGGTGGCAGATTTGAGGTCTGGAGGAGAGGAAGGGCTCCATTTTGAGCCGCCCATTTTCTGGAGGAGGGGTGGGGGCTGCTGTGGAAAATGGCTACTCCCGGGGTGCACAGGGAGACAACTGACTTAGTGGAGGGAAGGGAAGAAATAAACTAGGGGGTCATCTGGGGACACACCGAGTTAGTGAGGGTTTTAGTTTGGATGATAACAAGCTCTTAAAACATGGCTTTGACTCATAAAAAATGTAGCTGGGACGGATGGCTACTTACAGGGTTAAAAGCAAATGAAGAGCTCTTCTATTCCCAAATCTGCATGCTGAAGTGCTGCCTAGAACAGCAAACATGTACATGCAAAACACCAAAAATACACAAAGTCGGGGTGCAGAGGAGGTGCAGGATGCACCAGTCACCTCCTTCCCCACACCCTTCAACGGCACAGAGCTCTGGCAGGGTCATCACCAGTAAAACTGGAGTCTCACAAGCCATCCCACAGAGAGAAACCATCCCAGGTCCCCCATAGCTCCAGGCAGCAGTGAGGACAGTTTTCATGTTCCAAAACTAATTGGACAGTAAGGAGTGTCTGTAAGAATAAAAGCGGGTGGGAATGGAGGATGGAAATAAAAGGGGAAAAAAGTGTCCTTGTTGAAAGTTTTAAATTACAGGCTCAGTAAAAAACTGGCATTCCACCACATCCGGTCTAGTTACCAAATGGAAAAATGGGGTCATTAACATGTTTATTTGAATTACATTAGTCCTTCTCTTTCATATTTAATTTATTCTGTTAGAAAAAAACACAACGCTCTGCATGCTGGTGAAAGGCAGGGGTGTAATGGATCAGGGAGCTGAAATACAATGATCTTTACCCATTATCTACCCTGCTAAGGCTTTTCAGAACTTACTAGGATCATTCAGGGATTCTTCCCTCAGGAGGGAGGGAGGGGTACAGAAAGATGTAAGGCACAGAGACGCTACTGAGTTTGTTAAAATAATATTGAAGCACATTTAAATTAAGGAGTGGAAGGATGATTTTAATATGGAAAGAAAGTTTATAAAAAGAAGAAAAGTTGGGGATAAATGACGTCTTCTCAGGCTGAATGTCCAGATACAAGGTTGGTGCTAGGCTTACGGAACATTCTCCACATGATATGGAAGTTGTAGAACATGGTGTTATTAGTATTCGGGGTATTAAAAGGCGAAGTCTGCCGGATGATCTCATGAGGCTTGCTGTCATCCACAAGAGGTCAGAGCAACTTCAGTACAAGTAAGTATAATGCAATACATTCAGGGAAAAATGAAAGAAGGTATATTTTTAGGAAGATGTCCAGAAATGGCCTGGCTATCTTTGTGGTGGTGACATGGAAAGCACATAGACTTAGCATCATAAGGCCAGTCCCTGCTCTACAACTTACTAACACCATTTGCACAAGTAATTCAGTCAGTTTTCCTCATCCATAAAATGGGAACATGAACAGTTACCATAGAGTTGTGAGGATCAATTGAGATAATCTATGTGAAAGTGTTCTATAAAGCACTGTACAAATGTAAGACATTTATTTTCTGAAGACAGTGGTGTCAAGTGCAGACCAAGCAGTGTGCCAAATATCCTCAGAAATAGGATTGGCAACAAAGTAGGGAATGCTCTGACAAAGCTGAAGAGGACAAGGATCTCCCGGCTCAGTGTGACTGGGTGTATCGTTCACTCGTACCTGAAGGGATTTCTCACCGGGATGCTGACCTTGGGTTCACAAACTGCCTCCACAGTAGGTTGCCACCCACTCATAATGAGTCATTTAAAGTTCAAATCTTACTTCATGCTACCAATGCTAACACAGAGGCAAGCAGTTTTAGGCTTTTTTTGGTCACAGATTTCTGCTGCCATTGTCAAAATAGTAGCCCCAACCTCTAACTGCAACCTAGGGCAGCCAGCCCAACCTAGACTTAGCTCTGGTCACTTTTAGTGGAACAAATTGGCTCGGAAAACATCGCCTTCTACTTCTTCTTTAGGATCTCCAAAATGAGCAAAAACTTCAGTCTCTACTTTTTCCTTAAGACAAGTTTCTCACTTTGCTACAAATGGAATCACATCTTTTTTGTTATGATTCTTCCTCTTTGGTCCAGTTTGTTGAACATTTTGCCAGCTGTTTCTAAGCTGAACTTTGGCTTAAATACAATTGCAGTCACATTAAGATCATTCTGTTTTGAGCCCAGAGAAGAGTGTAATTCTGACAGAGGAAGGGGAGAGTTAAATTACGATGAGTTCTAGTAAAAGATAACGGCAACCCATGTGTGGGACACTTTCTGAAGTACTTCAAAAAATAAATAAATAAAAAGGAGAAAGTTTAGTATTAATTAAAACAATCATGATATAAGATGAAGATTTCTATTTATAATGATAAAATCCAGGCAAGGATATGGTAAATGTCTATAAAGAAACAAAAGGCCTAGGAAAGTGACTATGGATTTCTTTTTCAAATTCTAGTATATATGAACTGGAAGTCATCTTACTACTACTACTTTTCAAAAGAAACAATTTATGACAAACTGAAGAACTACTTTACACAGTAGGCAATCAACTTATAAAATTCATTAAAGGTCAATGACATAAATAGTATCACAAAGGTTTAGCTAAATTCATGGATAATAAGTCCATAGTGGGTTATTCAGAGAAACTAGGCTATCTGGAGGAAAATAACTCTAATTCTTGAAGTTAGCAACAAGGACAATTGTGTCTTATATAACAGTTTCCTGTCCCTGTGATCAGAAAATGAATGCTGAGCTGAAAGGACCGTGGGCCTGAACCAGAGGGGCTTTTCTTATAATCATATGCTTGTAAGAAAGTAGGGACTAACTACAGTGCTGATATTAAGCCTGCTGGGGCAAGAATGTGCACTAATTCTTGAACCTGCAGTCACACATGTCATATTACCTAAGTTGTATTATGCCACTCCTTCTCTACAGCAACTGTTATCATCTCCATATTATAGATGAGAGAAGTAAGGATCAGAGAAGTTCAGAGACGAAAAGTAAATTAACAAAGGTCACACAACTGGTAAATGGCGGATTTGGGATTTGAATTTAGGATTACCTGCTTCCAAAGCTCTGCTACCACACTGCTGCTGTTTTCTGCCCAGTAGCCTGATGTATTAACCGCTTAAGATGACTAATTTAACCTGTTAAAGCGATATGAAGTCTTGCTCTTAATTTCCCTTGATATCTAAACTGTGTGTGCAGTAGCTTCTTGTCATCAAATCACGTGCACATCTATGGCTTTACATTAAAGATGTCTCCAGCATCTTTAATGTAAGAGGGAACGAAAGAAGCAAACAGATCACGAGAAGGTAAAAGGCATATGGCTTTTACATATGCTGGTATGGATTATTATAGAATACCTCAGACTATAATGTACATTAACAGAAACTCTTTTTTTTTTTTTTTTTTGAGATGGAGTCTCGCTCTGTCGCCCAGGCTGGAGTGCAGTGGCCGGATCTCAGCTCACTGCAAGCTCCGCCTCCCGGGTTTACGCCATTCTCCTGCCTCAGCCTCCCGAGTAGCTGGGACTACAGGCGCCCGCCACCTCGCCCGGCTAGTTTTTTGTATTTTTTAGTAGAGACGGGGTTTCACCGTGTTAGCCAGGATGGTCTCGATCTCCTGACCTCATGATCCGCCCGTCTCGGCCTCCCAAAGTGCTGGGATTACAGGCTTGAGCCACCGCGCCCGGCAACAGAAACTCTTCTCTATCAACTACTCATTCTTAGTTTTCCTAAACTCATGTACTATAATAGAAGTAATATCTAAGAAGTGAATGAATATGATGAATTCCAACAACTTCCTTGCTTTGGTAACTCTAATGTTGAATGGGATATCAAAATGGAAGTTGAGAAACACAAGAAATAGCTGGGTTGGGAGAGAAGCACAATGAGGAGAAGAAACATTAGAGGAGAATCCAGAGTTTACTTTCCCAGACTCTGATTTAATCTGAATGAGCTTTGTTTTTCCACATTTTGAAGAAAATTTAAGTTTAGTAATAGGAGATTGTGTAATGCAAGAGTGTTGCTAGCCTAAAGGCTGGGATAATATATCTTAGGAGCTCTGTGTCCCTCATAACAAAAGTAACAAACCTTTCAAAATTATTTGTGGCCTTGAAATGTAATACAAAATACCTGTATCTTAATTTCTGTCCTTGTAAGATGGGAACAGTTATTTTTACATGAAACAACAAATACATAAAATACTACACATTTTATATAAAATTATATAAAATATAATTATGAAATATATAAAATATAAAATGCTATATGATAGTATATAAAATACTACATATTTTATATAAAATTATTATATTTGTTTACATGTGAATAGGAGCTATTTATGAGTTTTATTAAAAGTCTAGATAAAAGTAAAGTCATCTATAGTCCTTTCTCTGGGGTTCTCTTTCCTTTCGTTTTGTGTATTTTTGCTCCCCTTTCTCTGCCACCCATCCCCCTGCCCCCGCCCAGGATTTTAGCCACAGATGTAATGGGTTTCTGTAACACTGGCAACTCATAGCTTTTGCAAATGTTCCCTTGGCTAGGGACCACCCAAATAGTGACCAAATAGTGACTCTCACTGGCTAATGAAAAATCAATGTGGTTTGATATCATTAGGACAAGGTCAAAATAATCCTCTAAGCAGAATTTCCTTACATTCCCTCAACACCAGTGTGACAATCTTGCTGCAAACAAGGCATAGGGATGTGGCACTGCTGAACCTGGCAAATCTGTGTCACTGTTTAACTGAACTAAAGGAACTATCAGTGCCAAAGAAGAAAGAGAAAAAGAGAAAAATGTCAGAAATGACTGTCTAGATTCAAAGAAAAACTTGATGAAGGGGCATATAGGGATGGAAGACATCTTCAAGTGATGACCAGCAGTTTTGAACTCTGGTTCTAGCTCTTGATACAAACTTGATGTGTTGAGTGGTGCAAAATCACTACACTGACTAGGCCTAAATGCCTTCACCTGAAAGTGAGGGACTCCTTTCAAATCTAAAGTTCTGATTTCGTGCGTCTTGTTTGGCTGGCTTACTTGGTTAGAACATATGTTTCATAGGGTTAACATTATAGATTCAGTTCTCATATAAATCAGATGGCCTGATATAATACTTTGCACATAGTACTTGCTCAATAAATATTTGTTCAATGAATAAATGTCTTGGAATACAGGAAAACTCTATTTCATAGTCAAGGATTCTAACTTAGGTTTAAATGGAGTGGGGCCAAGAGAGAGCATAGGGCTTGATAGCAATGCATCTGAACTCCTGGGCAAAATAACTTAAAACATGGGTCTCACTGACTGCTATCACCATATAGTGATTGTGCTACAAGAACAATCTTACTATTCAGACTTTTGGAATCACCTGAGAGTGTTCTTGCCAGTAGCCTGTTCCCAAAAGAGATAACCAATCCTGAGAGAATTCCCTGATTTTAAGATTGCATACATAGCTCATCAAATCCTTACAACATTCAGCTGGGATATGAAAACTACAGATATTTTTTCCTCTCCACTTTTCACATGGAAAAACAGAAGTCTGCTTGCATTGCAGTCACCCCATCTCCTACAGGGGTGGGAAATGACTTAACCAGTATTACAGATTGAGCCACTACCTCTTTGTAAATATTATAGTCGAGCATAGAATTGCCCACGTGTGGTATACCCAGTGATTTAGATGGCAATCACATGCCAGAATTTTGCTTTAGATAATGAGAACCATGTCATAAAAGAACATATGAAAATATAAATCGAGACACTTAAAAACATCAACCACCTGATCATTGTGGTCAGACACATGGTAATTTCAATTCCTTAGCAATACTTAAAAAAAAAAAAAAAACTAACTAAATAGATTAGAACCTGGAAGATAAAGAATCAAACATTAGAACAAGTAACCTGGGATCATAAATATTCTCTGAAATTTTCAATTTGCTTGCAACATACAGAGTTTTGTTTTGTTTTGGTTTTGCTTCCATGAGTGCATTGTATCCCCCAGTTTCTCCCCTTCTAGAAGCTGGCTAAGTATAGACGCAGATGGTGAAACTCAATCGCAGAGTGCTGACAGAGTTTCTCTTAGGGCCTACCGAACAGATCTACCGAGTCTCACATCTCCTGGTCAGCAGCGACAGGTAAACACTAGCTTTATTTTAGCGGCTCAGTTGCAGCTCCATGGGCAGCTGTCCTTACTGCACATAATCAGTCCCTTTTTTCAGGGGGTTATAACTCAACCATCAAAATACCAAAATATGCTCTGGTTCGAAACTTGGTGTATAGAGTCCTAAGTCCAGGAATGAATGTGGTTTACTTCCAAATTTAAGAAAATATTGAGTTTTGTAGGTTATTTATTTACTATTTTCAAATATGTTTGAAGAATCTTTTAAACTCCATAGGAAAATGTACTAAAAAGGACACACCATTTTAATACCTTGGGTGATTCATTCTGAATTTCAGCACACCACTGAAAGGACCAAATGGTGGAAAAAAAGAGTTTGTTTTATTTTCTTACCAAATACAGATGTTTTGACCACTTGGGTCCTCATCAGTGTTCAAAATATTAGTGTGTTGTAACATAATAAAATAAAGGCATTAACTTCTTTGTTTTGTTCCTTTCAGTGATGTGCAGAATGGATTAACGAGTTCTTGTTTCTGGCCCTTGTATAACTCAAAAACTCGTTTCAACTTAAATAAATTAAGTAAGTAATTAGTTCATAATATGGCCTAATCACCTCTGGTATTTTGAAACAAACAAAAACACAAAAATGGCTGTTGCACATTTGCATTTAATTACTTCCACATAAAATACTTGTGTGGACTTTATTACAGGTGACATAAATTTCAAATCTAAGCTTTGTGATAGAAAGCCTGGGTTATGGTATTGTGTAGACTTCCATGAAGATTCTGTAACCATCCCTACTAGTTTCCTCAAGAAAATGAAACCACAGTCTACGAAACCACATTCTTGTGCTCTTAATTGGCAAAAGAAAGTGCTTTATTTCAAAAACTCTGGAGAATAAGTTACTTCCTACAGAGGCTCAAAGGATGTTAATATAAAAGGCAGTATCATTTCTGGAATTTCTGCAGTGTTCAATTTTTGCTCTTGGAGTCTGAACAGTTCTTGTTTGCATACACGTCTATCTGGGAATTGCTCTTAGTGATCAGGACAGCCTTATGGAAATCCTTCCAGATGAATATACTCAATAGAGCAAAAAATCTTGCTCTGTCTTTAATGTAAAGGAAAAAAGGATTTTTAAACAACTGTGTAATTGTGAGTTCTAGCCTTAAAGGAACTTTCTTGGCTTGGATTTCTTCTACCCTCCCCTTCAGATACTTAATAATCAAAGTATATGCCAAGAAACTAATGATGCAAACCAGAGTATTGCACATGAACTTGGATCGCTTTCCCATTGTGTAGTGTGTGTAGTGACCAAGATTGGACCCAAAAAGTCGATGATAGAAAATAGGCGATGCAACACAATCAAGGTACGCCTACCTTGGGAAATTTACAAACCCATTTCCTATCCTTCATAAATGCATATAACGATTCTCAGTATAGATTCTGAAACTTCTAGGCTAATCTGACCATCAGCTGTGAAAGGAAGAAGGATCAACCTTGATTAGTAAATTTCCAGGTCATTTGCTTGGCAGGAACCCACTGATGTGTTAGCTGCATACCTCACAATTCTTTAGGTGTTATCTGATGTTACCATGCATTCCTGATACCCTTTGAATTTCAATACGGAAATCTAAGTACAACTAAACATTTCCCCAAGCTGTGACAGCCTTATGGTTATTACTAATTTTAGAACTGAGACCAACTTTTCTTCTGACATTTGACCTGGGAGAGTTTCTCCTTTAGCTTTCTGAGTCATGCAAATTTATTCAAATTCTGTATTACAACCCTTGTCAGTTGTGGCCAGACATTCACTTAGTGATGTCTTACACACAATAGGCTCGCAATAAACATTTGCTTTTCAGAATGAGACTAGCCTTATTATAAGAAAAAAATGGAACAGATTTCAATAGAGTTCTAAATGAACTAGAAGAAAGACTAATAGATCTTGAGTATATTAAAAAAAAAATCAAGCAGGGAGAACAGTTGGGTTTTGATACAGTTTCCCAAGGGAAGTAGTAGAAGTTTCATTACTCAGGGCATTTTAAAGTAGAATAGACAAAACACTAGTGGGGTATGTTGAAATAAAATATGCGTAGTCCGTCTGTGAATTAGTGTTTACTTTCAATATAATTATAAGTGAAGCAACACTGTAATGGGAATTTTTCATACACACGAAAGCTATGGCTACTATGTTTCCACATCGACCATATGTTGCACATATTGGTTGGTGTGGATGTGTATCCCTACTGCCCTCTAGTGGATGAAATGTAAGACCTACCTGATTAACCAGATCTAACAAGCTACTGGTTTGGGGGTATATCAATCTTTAATCATTTAGGGTAGAAAGAAAATAGCTGTGTTGATGCATTTTCCATCAAATTATAAAATTGAAGGGCATTAAAAACAACAGAATCAAACTCTGTAATTAAGACTGCCATTTAATGTTTGTTCGCACACGGTATTCATTTCTGTGTATCCCTGCCAAAGATCCATTGTGTAATGTTGTCCTCACATGACATTAAAAACACCAGTCCCCTGGAAAATATAAAAAAGAAACTGTGCTGCCTTGAAATACATGGAGTTTACTTTCAGAAACAGAACATTAATACAGACACAGTAAGATAATTTGGAACACAAATAATGGCGACAAGAAACTTGAAAACCAGGACTGCTCCTTAAATCTGAGCAAGCATATTAGCAGTCTATGGGTGTGCTGGCTGGTAGTCAGAAGAGGGCAAACAAAATGGGTTTCAGAACAGGGAAGCAGATTTGAGAAAGGACTGACTAAACACAGAGTAATGGGGCAGGAAAATAACTCTAAACACACATTTGGTACTGTGGGTATATATTTAATGCTATCACATTGAGGCTGCTTTTCAAGTGTAGAACCCAGATGCTGTACTCCCAATGAAGAAAGATAGGGACTTGTACAGTTCTTTGGCATTTTGTTATTAAGACACAGAACAAATTTGAAGGCCACTCTCTTTGTATAATTTTAATTATTTTACAGGATTTAGACTTTAATCACTAAGTTTCAGTCTCACACTTAGTATATGAAATAATTCTCCTAAAACACCAAGAGAAAACAATTATACAATCTATGTTGCCAAAACAACTGATATACCACAGAGAATAAATGAAATCCGAAAGTAGAGAAACACACCGTGTGCATGCTGAGTGCACCAGGGCAATGGCCCTTACTAGGAACGTGGGAAATAAATTGGATAAATCTTTAAATATCATAAATTGTTAGAAGCTGGTGATATGTGAGTAGATGTACACTTGAAGGGAGGGGAACTGGGTGGCATGGCCCAGATTGGTCTCTTTGAGTTAGTGACAGTTTTTACAGTACATAATTTGGTTAAAAAGTATTGGTTTAGTAATCAAAGATGGGTCTCAATGGAGTTCTCCTGGTAAACGTTAAAAAAAAAAAAAAAAAGCAACAGACTTATCTAGATAGAGGTACAAATCAACATGAAAACTCTCATTACCGGAGTGATCTAAAGAAAATCTAAGTTGATAAATATCCTGGGACCATTGTTTTCATCTCAACTAGATTTACTGTATAGTAGTTAGCATATCTATAGATAGATACGGGGAAGCCCAGGAGAGCTGGGGGTAAGCAGTATGGACCACAAGGAGGAAATACAGCCAATTTCCTACTTAGCACCACGGACAGAGCTGTCAGCAGAAAGAAACATCCTTGGAGTTATCCTTGGTGTTAAAGAAACACAAAGAAATCAGTGTTGCATTTTAAAGACGCTTCTTATCCCCATTGTGACTGGCAGTCTGGGTTGGAATTATGTTGCACTGCTTCCCTGTAGGGCACCCACTGGAGCTGAACGAATAAAAAGGTGTCTTGCCCACCTGTGCACACACAGGAAGAAAAGGTTGATACAGGAGAATGATGTCTCCTTGACCTTTGTCTGACACTTCTGGTTTTTGAAAAATCATATCACTCTGAAGAATACTATCCAGTCTTTCCCATGTCAAGACAAGTCCCTCTGCATTTCAGCCTTAGGGTCTCTATTGCTCTGGGGCACAACTAGGGAAAGGGAATAAGTAAAGACAACTCTAAAAGGAAGTAAAACGCCTTCTATTCCATCTCATGTTATAGAAGATTGCAAAGAAGACCCTCTTCTTCCTCTCAGTTCTGGCCTTTACTGGGTGGAAGTCACTATTAGATTCCATACCTGAGTAACAGATTCTGGAAAATCAGAACTCTCTCTCTCGCTCTTGAGCAGTGTGGGGGTCTCCTTTTCTGTCCTGCTGAAGCCAGATATAGAGAACTGTAGAGAACCAGTTTTACGAAAGAAAGCACCCTAGCACAAATTATTTGGCATTAAACCATACTATCATTTGCTAAAGACTTGTAGTCAAACCTTTTCTCATTTGATTGTTAATAAGAACCTTATATTTCTAAAAGAACTTGATTACCAGGGAACTTGTGGGTTTCGGCTTTAATCAATTCTGAGGATTTTTCCTATCTTTTGTTTCTTAGACCTTTATGTCCACAGGAGAGTCTAGAGAGTCGAAATTCACTTTTTGCCAGCTCACTACGCATGTTCACCAAATGGTAAAGTTCTCACTTTAAAGCCCAGCAAGACAAGATGAGCTCTGTCTGCCCAGCAGCCTTTCAGAGGCATTAAGGGTAAGAGAGAAGGTAAGTAATTCACTATGCGTTCCCATTTCTATAATGGGGAAGGACGTCTTGATACATTTACAATACTCCTCTGGGGATATTTCATCAGTTATACCTAAACTCTAATGGACAATAATTGATTTGAACTTTCCACTTAGCACAGAGCTGTAAACAGCTTCACTGCAGACGGCAGCAATGAGCCGACGTTTTGTAAAGTGGAGAGAGATTCAGAAAACTTTTGTACTGGGTCATGCCGTAGCCTAACAGCTTTTGAATCCAGGGAAGAAACAGTTTGTCCTCCTCGTTTTAATAGCTGGGCTAATCGAGTTTCAAGCCTGCAGTAGGTATAGGTTATCTTTTGAAGGCATTCCATTTTAACCCCTCGCTATTATGATGAGTTTATAACCTAGCCATAAAAATGTACTCCTAATTTAGACATACATCAGGACACATTCAAAAACATAACTTTCCGAATGTTAATTTCCTGGTAAAGGAAAAAAATAAGACATTAAAGTCATTTTAAGACTACAGATTTTTTTTTTTTTTAACTCTCCGTGGGTGGTGAGCCCTTCAGGGAAAATATTCCCTTTTCCTCCAATGTCCCTCATCTGGTTGACATCACCCTGTCTCTCCCTCTCCCTCAACTTCACTTTGTTTCTGGCCGTATCTTAGTGCAATCTCCCATGGAATGGCCCCAAAGACTAATCTGCTACAAGGCATGAACCAAGCACAAGTATAACTCTGTTCCATGACTTTCTTTTATAGCCTCCCTCCAGCCCTGTTGAACACACAAGTAGACGAAGTTTAGAAGAATTCTCACACTATTTAAATCAGCTCTTCTGTCTCACGCAGGCATGACAGAGGGTAACAACGAAGAGAAATGAAATACTGACTACATTTTACTTAGACCACTACATCGTCTGCTCAGTCTATGGCTTTCCTATTTTGTTCCACACTCCTGGAATTCTCACAATGGGATTCAAAGCTCACCTAGAAGCCACTCTTAGACAACAAAGGACAGAGTCCCCTTTGGAGTTCTTGCTGCCACTTCTCATGTCAAAGATGTACAAACCTTGTGGCTGTGAAGTAGGACTTTATGAACACACAGCAAGAAAGTATATTTTGTGAATATATTGCAACCGGACATTACCCAGCTTACATGAATTTGACATGGAATATGAATTTTCTCTCAATTCAGCTGATGAGATTGTAAGAGCAAAGGCATACCACTGTCAGAAAATAGATTTACCCGTCACCCCCAATTGTAATTCCCTTTCTAGAAATCTACAGAAAAAATAGGATATAATCCGACAGTTTGTAAGATGTTGTCCAGAGTATGAAATGCATTAAAATCAAACTGAACATAACTTGTTCCACTTAGTCCTGAAAATTACATTCTGTAGCTTCTAGACATCAAACTTACTTCTGGTTTTGATGTGACCACTGATTATTTAGGTAACACTAAGCAAGGTACTGAACCTTACAAAGCCTCAATTTTTCCATTTCTCATTTGGGGAGAATGACACCTGTGTGTTCTTATTTATTGATTGATGAGATGAAATTATATCATAAGCTAGTGAAAAAAATGGTGTTATATATATTTGGGGTCAGTCATCTTTACTTTTACTGCAGCATGACCAATGATTGGCAAACTAGTTAAAGTGTACCTCATCCTTCCTGGGTAGAAGGCAACATGGAAAGGATATTTTCCATCATTTGGCAGTAAGGGCCTAGCTCTACCCATGTTCTTCTCCAGGCAAGCCCTTTTCTCCCATAATCAAAGGGCAACATTTTAATATTTAATCTTTAAATCAAATATGGCATTCTCAAATTTGGTTTAACCAACGTCTAAACTTCACTGAGCTTTCAGTTGAGCCACGAACTCCCTCTTTCACTGTCAAGCTTCCACGCGACACTCTTTAACCACACAAGTTTGTACAATGGTACCTAGTGAGCTCAAATGATTTTCTCACTGATCAACAACTAGTCTGTAAAGTGTTTATACTGCAGAACATCACTCTGGTGTGTCAGGTTCAGCTCTCACAGACTTAACTAAGCATAAAATGTGCTTTACAAATAAAATGCTTATAAAAGTTAACAAAGAAGTAGATGACTTACATTCACCCTGTGTTTTATATCAACCTTGGAATTCAAAGTTCCATAGTTAATGGAAATGGGAAGAGCTTAGCGAGGGTTCAGAGCAAAGGCCAAAGAACCTTCCTTCCTTGTTTGCCCAAAATATTAAGAGATAATTTGATAATGGTTGTTAGTAAGATGATGTGTTAATAGATGTTCCTTATCTATCACTCAGATTAAACATTTAAAAAGGGGGTTTATGAAGTATGAGGGATTGGGTTTAGTTATAAAATTCTTACATACTTTAGGAGATGTTAAATCCTCATATGAAATACTCTGATGTCCCAGTGTAAGTTTTATGAAATACATTTGATACCTATTTATCTGTGACAATTTAGTTAACATGCTACTAGAAGGCAGGACAGGTGAACCAGAAGAGTTCTAGGCTTTAGCTTTTTATAAAAGTTAAAAATGAACTGTAGAGCTTATCTTGAAATACTCTTTCACAGAAAGTATATGTAGTATATGTATGATACAATGACTGAGACATCCCACATGCTAAGCTGACTACTGTCATAGGGAACCAACCTCATGTGAACTGTTTGATCCCACTATTGACCAGTCTTTATCAATGCTTGGCAGAGGTCAAGGAAGTAAATCTAACACCTAGAAAACAAATAAGTGATTTCCTTGTTTGCTTTTAAAAATGCCATTTACCGATTTTATTTTTCTTTACAGTTGTTAGCTGTACATGGTCATATTATAATTGTCATATAACAACCTTAATTCAGGGACACATCTTTTGACACAATGTATTATTCAGCAACTTTGGGTAAACATGCAATTTAGGAGTGGAAAAGATGCACACAGAGACAAGTAATCATAGATACAAAGCATGGTGAATTTCTGTGCCATGCACTTCACACCCCAACTCATCTCGCAGGGAAACTAGAGAAGGGGCAGAACCATTTCAATTATGATAATTCACAAAGGGAGGCCATATAGATATGCATGCAAAGTCTCTCCCCACCTCTCCATTTACATGCCAGGATTTCAACTCTGCGACACTGAGTCCCTTCATTTAGCCAATTAGTCTTTCCAGCTTCATGTAATGCACGCCAAAAAGAAGGAGAAATAGAAGTGCTGACGTTCACTGCTTTGAAAGTTGCTATTCTAATGCCAAAGCTGCCTCTTGAGCAATTTCCAGAATGTATTAACATGGGAGCAAAGCGCTATTCCTAAAGACAGGGATCACATTATGCAGGGGAGCCCCGTTCAACATGTCACAATTGCACAGAACCTCCATCCCCTGAACGATCTCACAGTTGTAGTTAGCATGGACTCAAGTTTGTGGTCTTTACTTAGGTGAAACTTAGGAGGTCTTCCTAAAGAAAAGAAGCAAATTAAAAAATATCTAGTAAGCAAGGCATGACACATCTTTTGTACCATGGCATTGACCAAGTCCTTTTACTGTCATTCTGAGAAAGCTGGTCAAGGTGCAAAGCAAACCGGCCTCTCAGTTTAGGACAGAGTGAAGGATTCTTCAGTTTCTGTCTTTATTTTTCTTTTTTAATCAATTAAGTCAAGGTTCCATTTTAATTATCTTACTTTGGCAGATACCCCTAGAGTTTTCCCTCCATATTAAGGACCAAGCTGAAAACCATTACATAATTGTGTAGGTGTATATCTGAATGCCCTCTCACGCACGCGATTCTGATACTTAGCAGGCAATAAGGTGTTGCTCTGAAATTCGCAAAACCACTAATTCTTCAGCCTTTCACCCTGTTTACAGCTGAAGCAGTGATAGAGATTTTAATATCACTTTCTCCCTTACTCTTGGCAATGGATTTACAAAAGCCAGTTTGTGTCAGCCAGGCCCTCTACAAATTTAGCTGTTCTTTGCTTAACTCATAAGATTTGCAAGAGACGATGGGACAATTCCCCCACTGAGGCAGCATAGCAGAGGCGAAGGGGCACTTAAAGTCCTATTTCTTCGACACATTGTCTTTGCTTACTTTGACCATGTCTGTCTTCTAGGTCTCCTTTTCCCAATACACAAAATTTGAATATTGGCTGAGACGATCCTGCAGGGTTCCATCTAGTCCTTTTTTGTTTTTTTACCCTAAAAAGCTCAAAATGACTTCTTTCTCTGTCTGGCTTCTATAATTTATAATCTTCGCTCGATCTTCTCCCTTTATTTCTTTCCTCAATATTTTCTTTTGTATCTCCTAAATATGCTGTCCCTCAAAGAAACATCTTAAGGCCATAGATTTTTCTTATACTCCTCATGCATCTGAGGGGTTCATGCACTCATCCATCTTTTCTCATAATCTTCCTCTTTTAGTTAGGGTTAACTAAGTTAGTTAACTTAGATAACACTTTCTCTTCAGAACATCTCTAATTAGATGGCTGCTAGCCCCTCAAAACCTATAGAACAAAAAGCATTCTCTCTTTCCTTTTAAATCATTCTGCTATACAAATCTATATAGCCACAGTCTAACATATCCAATGCCTCAATCTTCTGCTAAACATTCACATTTTAATATATTGCTTCTCATATAGAGCCACTTATCAAACCTAGAAATTTTCTTATGATGTTAACTCAAATAAACCTTTTTTCACTAATATTCTTGGCCAGCTCCTAATCACATTGCCCCTAGGATATGAAAATTGCCTCCTCACTCCAAACATATTCTCAATGGTTTGACTGTCACAGCTCCCTCTTTAGTCCTCCAGTGAATTTCTACCCTACTTCAGATCAGTTGTGAATTCTAGACTCCCAGCACTGAAAGCCCCCTGTAGGTTTGCTTGTCTAACCTGTCAGCATCCGGTGCCACTAAGGCCCACCTTAATCCACACACCAAGTCGCTTTTGTCTTCTGGCTTCTTTCCACTGAGAATACACCCTCTCCATCTCTGAACTTTTTCCACATAAGCCTGCATCTATGGAATAATCCTTCGTGCACTGAAGAACAACTTTCCTTCATTCAAATGATAACTTACACCTTACTTATGCCAGAGAGATTTCTAAGATGATTTCCAGCCAACTGTTAACCCTCTAAAACAAGGTAAGAACCACTCCACCCACCTTTCCACACATTTCAGAAAAAAAAATGTATTTTAAATTGTGTATTGTAGTTGTTTATAAATTATTTTGATGGTAGCAAAATATGGTATTTAATACAGTTTGATTATTTATTGCCTTGCAACTTTTAAGTATTGATTTCAAATTGGTATAAAAAACAAAAACGAAAACAGTCTTGTTTTGTTACTTTAAGATACACAAAGCCATTTAAGTATCATGCTTTTTGAGAACTGTCAACCGCTATGCACATGATAGTTATTACTAAACACCTGTTGAATTGGATTGAGGAGGAACCATCTTAAACAGTTTACTCACAGAGGAAGGAATCAGAAGACTAGGAACATAAATATTCCATAGCAGCATCTGAGTGTAGTAACAAATAATACTAAAATGAGAGTTCCCCAAATTTCTCTCTCTCGATTGTTTAATATTATATTCATAAAACTATATTTTTAAAAGCAGCTTTAATTTTAAAACATTAAATTTACACACCAAGAAGTAGACACTAGCAAAGTCTCACAGTCTGATTTATTTCTCTGTAATATATCTGTCTTGAGAACATCAGCAGGAATACACCAAAGAAATATGTCCCTCACGGGATCAACTATATAAAAAGACAGAACACATCATCAGCACAAAAATCATTATCCATCTAATTTCTCCCATTCTAGATGGCTCCGGTGAGCCCCTCGATCATTACTGACTAGGGTTAAGATAGAGCTTAATGGATTAATTAAGCCAAAGCAGGACTGCATTGCAGACCGAAGAAGAGAAGGTCCTGACACAGATGAGGCAACAACTCCGTTCCTCTTTTATTCAAATGTGCAAGACTCACCCACCCCCAAGTGCTACACATTTATACCGTAAATAGTCTCCAAAAATAAGATTTGGTGTCTGCTGTCTGGGTCTTCCCCTCAGCATTCATCAACATCTAATACTTGGGTGTTCATCAAAACTTATCGTGTAATAAGAAATTAAATGTTAAGACTTTATTTTTCTTCAGAAACGTGGAGAATGATTGTTAACAGAGGTAAAGCAATAGAGGCAGAGTGCTCGTTTTGGCAATCAAGGAGCACCAACTAAGGGAGAGGTTATTGTTTGAATGTCAATGTGACTCTGAGAGAGGGCCAGGGACACAGAATATTCACAAAGAGCTGAAAGGAAGAAGTGCCCACAGCCATAAAGTCACGGGGACTGGGGGGGTGGGGGGCATGCCCAAAGGCAGCTGTCGTAATGGAAACCTTCAGATTTGTTCATTTAAAGGGGATTTTGAAATTCAAATGTAAAAAGAGAACAAGATAATCCAAAGGGCTCAATTTAGAGCCTTTTTCTTCTTGTAAGAAGAGGAGAAAATAGAGAGAATCTCTCCGCCTCCCCAACACAGTACTATACCATACTGGCAGTCTACTCTCATTTTTACAAACCAAATCCACATATTAATGACATAAAAACCACGTTCACCATGGGGACAATCAGACGCTATCAGACATAACATTAAATACACAGGTATTAAAAGAAAAAAAATGCAAACTACCAAGAAATACCTTACTCGGGAAATGGTAAGGCTGATGAAAGCAGACCATGTCATTAAAATCAAGCACAACAGCAAAGCATCTATGGACCTAGACTGGGAGGGACAGGCCTCATTTGCACCAAAGAGAAAGTGCCCTGAAGGGGCCCAGAAGTGGGAAACTGGGTAGATTTTAGTCTTTTTCTGTTATTTATTTATTTTTTGGCGGGGGAGGGGAATGACAGAAACCTGACAGACTCCTCTGGAGGTCTGGCTGGACCCACCATGTTGAGTCCCAGTGTCTAAGTGAGTAATAGAAATGAAAAGACACCTATCTCAATGGTTGTCCTGAAAGAGTTTTAAGAGCAAGTACAAGTCCCCAACCCCCTAGTAGAATACTAATAATTTCATTTGTGATTCTTGCATTAGGGAAAAAACTTGTGCTAAGTTCAAACAATAGGATACCTCTCAAAAAGATATGACTTCTCACTAGAGAGAAAGAATCATATTCTGGAGTGGGAAGTGTTTTTGACCTTAGTGATCTTTTAGTCATTTTGTAAAAGAGGAAACTGAGGACTTGTCAATGGTCACAGAAGTTAATTGTGTAGTTGCAATTCTAAGCAATAATGAATTTACAGATAGATTTGGGGCTATGAGGAATCCAGTGGAATTGGGTCCTTCAAGGCCTTTTATTTAAACAATTATATATATCTATATACACACAAAAAAGATACGGGGGGGGAGATATCTATAGATATAGATGAGTATGTATAAAATATATTACGGGGTAGTAAAAATAGGACCCAGTGTTGTAGCATTTTCACTACCATAGTCAAGAAGCTGCTGACTAGATTCATTTGTTAAGTGAACTCTCTGAACTCTCTGTGCAAGTATTATAAAAGTAAAAACTGTAAGATTAGACATAGTTTCTGCTGCTTCAAGAAGAGTTAACAATATAGTTGTTTCACATCTGCAATACTACCTCTTGAATAATCAAGTAGTCAAACTAATTCCCATTGGAATAATCCAAATCGTAATCATTAATTTTGAATCTTGAGAGAAGGCATAAACCCTGCATTATATTTTAGTTAGACACTGGAAATAATCTGGAATGTTTCTGGTACTCCACACCTAAAGATTGGATTTCAGCTATTCTGTGCTTTTGGATGTTTTTTTTCCCTTTTAGAATCCATCCTAAATTCAATGCCCTAACTCAGTAGCTAAGAAACAGAATTCTCTAGGCATTGCTCTTCTCCTTCTGCCCAGTCTTGAGAGGGTACTGAGGTCGAGGATGGGGATGAAACTAGGAATAAGGCAGAGAACCTTGCTAAGTAATGCTTCTTTCATATCTAACACATTTGTAGTCAGCTCCCTGGCCCTCCGTATCCATAGGTTCTATATCCGCAAATTGAAAATATTTGGAAAAAACAGTACCCTCCAATAAAAAAAATGATACAACAATGAAAAATAACACAAAGAAACAATGCAGTATAACAGCTATTTACATAGACTTTACGTTGCATTAGGTATTATAAGTAATTTAGAGATGATTTAAAGTATATGGAAGCATGTGCATGGGTAACATGCAAACACTATCCCATTTTATATTAGGGACTTGAGCATTTGCTGATTTTGGTATCTGTGGGGTGGGGTGGGGTCGGATGGGGTGTCCTGGAACCAATGCCCTGCTACTGGATATCAAGGGATGACTGTACTTAATCTCCAAGTCATTTCCCTTACAGCTATATTTTAGTATACGGCAAAGCACAATGATTTCCTTTGAGATGAACAAAAATCGAGTAGCTAAAACCTAATGAATACAATTAGTTTAAGTAATCTGGTTATGGAGAAAAATCACTAGTAGTAATAGCTTAAGACTAAAGAAGTGATCATATTATCCAAGGATTTCTCTTAAAAAGAAGAAAGGAGAAAAATAACATGTGAGTGCCTACCACATTTCAGTACTATGCTAGGTTCTTTACACAAATTATCTCATTTAATCCTCATAAACATCTCCTAGAGCAGAGATTATGTTTCCATTTCTTCCAGCAAAGAAACTGAGGCACAGCAAGATTGTGCTTTGACCAGACACACAAAGCTAGAAAGTAATTTTGGGCACTCATATTTGGATCCAAGTTTGTCCATCTACAAAGCTTTAGAAGCCTGCTAAGGGAGAAACCCAAAAATGAAACAACAATGAATGCCGCTGGCAGTCTTTTTAACGAATATCTACTATATGGTGCTAAGTTATGTGCAGAATTAATTCAAATATAAACACACATTTTCTGTCATCTTGATGTTTAAATATACGAGTATGAGCAAACTAACATTTGGATTCACCAAATAGAATATTAATGTAGAAAATTCAAGTCACTCATGTATTAAAAAAAATTTAGAAGACAATTTACCTGATGTTGCAAAGTTATCATGCAAAAATTAATGCTAAAAACGTAAAAATATACCCCCTAAACTCTTTCAGTGCCAGGAAAACATCATGCACTGCTCGCTCCTACAAAAACCTGGCACAGTCAATTCCCTGTTAATTGCCAGCAGATAGGGTTTTATCCTTAAAAATATTTAAAGGTGAGCACATAGTCTGCTTCATTTTTACTTCCAGGGTTGGCATTCTCATTGCCTCTACTTACCTTGTTTTCTTTTAAGTGTGGAAAGGAAAACAAATGAATTTTTCTTTCATATATGAAGGCCTAGATGTCGGGAAAAGTTGTTTAAATGAAAACATGGAGTTTCTCTCCTCGTGGTAAGCTGGGGCATTTGGAGAGTCCCCTCCTCCCCGTGCCTCTCCATCAACACACACACACACCCTAGTTCATGTTCTAGTTTCACACAGGATAAGAAAAGAAAAGGAAAAACAGAAAAAGCAAGAAAAAGTACAGAAGAAGAAGAAGGTGGAAGGATAGAAGAGGGCCTAAGGAAGTAGTGCAGTCCTCCGGAGTGCTCCAGAAAGTGAAACGATGAAAAGGGTGAGCTTCAAGAGCAAGGCACCTCCCAGCTCTCCACGGATGGTTCTCTCCATCAGCTCCAGAACTAAAGCCCTCAGCAGACAGGATGGTGCTAAAAGAAGAAAAACTCTGGAAGGGAGTCAGAGACAGATATTGCAGAGCTTTCTAGTCCCTTCTATATACGTATAAAAACGATTATTCAAGAAATAGTGTAATTTTCCAGAGCATGTTCAAATGCAAATAAAAGGTGCATTCTAAGATTAACTGTACTATGACAGCTATTCATTATGTTAAAGTTATTTATTATTTATAATTATTTTCTATCTATGACATTGTAGTTTTCCACTGACACTTGATATTCAAGAGTTGACAAAATACCATTTGAAATGCTTTGCTAAAGAACAAAAAAGAGGGATTAAGGTACATAGAAAGTGTATCCACCAGCAATAAAAAAGGACACACGACTCATATCCCAATATTAATTACAAAAATATCTATAGTGAGATCCTAAGTTCTGGGTATTTGTCTAATTTTTCCACTATCAGAACCAAAGGTAAAAACAGCATTGATGGCTACTGCAGTTTGTTCTGTTTAACAGACCAAATGCTGGGATTCCAAAGATTCACGGCTGGGATTCCAAAGAGTTGTCCATGTTGGAAGCAGCATTCGCAGTAGCTTTCCGGTCAAGCGGTACAAAGGAGTGAAAGGGAGAAAAGGAATCATTAGCACCAAAAATCTCTAGTCATCGTTTACCACCTGGACATGGGTTAGCTGAAGGCCATGGAGAATAACGGATGCGCAGTTGTCTCTTTCTTATACAGACAGCAGAGAGAGGGGGAGAAACCACACACTTGTATTTTGCTAATGTAAAAGTCCCAGTGGAAACATTAGCACTCAAAGACATTAATGTGGATTTGGGACACTCCCTGAAGGATTTTGATTCCATTAGAAAAAAAAAAAAAAAGACGGTGACAGATATAATCCTGCTTTGATATGTTTAATGCCATTTAAAGAGAAACTGTACCCATTTACCTCAGGCCAGGACACCAAGAGTTCAAAAAGTGAAATATCATTTCTCAGTGCAAAGAAAAAGCTTGGAAAATATTATGTGAAAATTAATTTGGCATGCTTCTTTGAAATTTTAGATTTCTGGGATGAGCAAATGGGTACAGTTTTCTTTTAACTGTTTTTGAACACCATGTGTTGAGAAGAAAACAACAGAATGGCAATTGCTCATCCAAAATGCTAACTTGTGGCATGGCACAGTCAAGATGGCCTGCCACAGCCAAAAAGCAGGTGTGTGCTATGCCTCTCACTTCAGTAGCATGCACGCCACATGTCCCTGCATTCGGCAACCTCTTGCATTTGCTTTTGGAACCTTTCTGAGGGGGACAGTAAACATGACTCAACAGAATGTCTAGCTGAGGAGGGACTGGCTCTCTGAGCCTGCGGTGAGACAGACTTTTTGAGGAAGAACCAAAGGAAAACTGGAATAATGTATTTATTTTGGAATTCTTTGCTATCACTTCCTGTGACCTAACACCAAGGTGACTGGTTCCAGATCATTTTGTGTGGATGAAATTTAGCATCTAATCAGGTTGGAAAGTAATGGTGAAGCTTTTCTGTGACTGGAGAGGACGTATTAAATCAGCTACCTCCTTTGGACTGAGGTCACAGTTAATGTAGCTGGTACAAATCATATGAACCTAACCTACACGCTTAGAGTAATAAACTCCTCAACCCTCAGGTCCACGGATAAGCTTGAAACAGGGTGTACAAAACTATTTGGTGTGCTGGGATGCCAAAGCTTCCTCAATCTGACATTATGAATCTGGTATGTTATTCTAGGAATTAAAATATTTTTACATAGATATAGGTCCTTTTCAACTACACAACAGTCCTACGAGGAAGAGGAGGAAACGGAATTTAAAAAAAAGATTTTCCTTCTGCCCTGTAAGAAGCCTGATAAAGAGGCCAAGTTAAAAGTCATGACCACGTCTAAGCTCAAGTCAGGAACCACTTGGAATGAAATCTCAGGATATTTGTATTGTAGGAGTAGACAAGGTCTGAAGATAAAGAAGTAGATGAGAATCAAAATTACTATTTTAGAAGACAGAAGTGGGACACCTCTACTTTATTCTATACCTTTAATTAATACATCAATAACAATTTATTAAAAACCTACTATGTACAAATGTCAAGAGTGGGGAAGAATGAACCCTATAAGTAATAAACTGGAAAAAAAAATCCTTAAGCTTTTCTGATGTAACTGAGTGATGTTCTCTGCTTCTGAGTAGAAATTTATGGATTCAGAAAAGGTGATTTATTTCCAAAAACACACATGCTATTGTTAATTTCACTCATTCAAATCACAACATTTACTACTATACCTTTTATTTCTGATGGCACATTCTAGGTGTTGGGGGGGATACAACTGTGTAAATACAGTCCCTGTATTTATTAAGCTTACTGTGCAGTGGCAGGAGGAATGAGACATATAAACATGCTCTAGTATAAGACAGTAAGTAATCAGTGCCACAGGAGACATACAAATAAGTGCTTTAGCAGTTTAGAAAAAGCAAGTCCTCCTGGCCCTCCTGGCTATAGAAGCACCCTCCATAACATACTGAAACGACTCAATGCACAGAAAGGAAGGATCTGTACAACTCTAAGTCAGCTTACAATCGATGTGCATTAGGGGATTGGAGGGTTAGTGAGGCTGTGAGGGGAGGGATGCGCTCACTGTGTCCCCAGCTCCTCTCACACCGGGTTACTCCATAATTAATGTTTATCAAAAACATGCATGGTTAAAGTGTAAGTCAATTGAATGACAGACCAGGTCAAAGGGTCTGCATTAGTTCTAGATATTTTAGATGATTATTAACACCCTGCTAGAAGTTGGCATTCTAAGAACATCATTTTCTTCCCATACTAGTGTAAAAAGTTTAGTTTTTTACCAATTCCAGAGTGATGGGAAGTATAATTCAGGGCTTCATCCTTTCAAATGAGGGAAATACTCGGCCTGTGCAAAATGCTCTTGGTATGGGTATCAAAATGTCTTTCAAAACAGCAACAAAGGCCGGGTGTGGTGGCTCACGCCTATAATCCCAGCACTTTGGGAGGCCGAGGCGGGTGGATCATGAGGTCAGGAGATTCAGACCATCCTGGCTAACACGGTGAAACCTTGTCTCTATCAAAAAAAAACACAAAAAAGCAAAAAAACAAAAAACCCCCAAAATTAGCCAATTAGCCGGGCATGGTGGTGGGCGCCTGTTGTCCCAGCCACTCAGGAGGCTGAGGCAGGAGAATGGCGTGAACCCAGGAGGCAGAGCTTGCAGTGAGCGGAAATTGCGCCACTACACCCCAGCCTGGGTGACAGAGCAAGACTCCGTCTCAAACAAACAAACAAACAAACAAACAAAAACAAACAAATAAAAAAACCGCAACAAATACATTTCTTGATAGCCCCTCAGGAGTGTGAGTTGGAATCCATGTTCTCTAGATGTGACAGTGGAGTTGGGGAGAGGCAGGTATGCTAGGATCCATATAAGAAGAAAGGTTCCCATGGTAGTGGGAAATAGAATTTGAATGTCCTGGCTTCTAGGTCTGGGTTCTTCCTACAGAAACATCTTTTTCATTTTGTATTCCTCCTGGACACTCTAGTCCTTTGCCTCATGAAGAGTAGCCTTCTGCTGGTGTGCGTGTGCGTGTGTGTGTGTGTGTGTGTATCTTTTCTAAGAGAGAGGACAGCCTTACTGATGTGCTTTTGTAAAGGATTCAAGGTTGTCTGGATCCTCAAATAATGCAACTGAAAAAATACTGTTTCTTTGATTCAATGGTGCTTACATTTGGGCAGCGTTTTCTTTTTCCATTCTCACATACAGTATTTGAGACAATCTGCCCACAATAAAAAGGTTTTAGAGCATCAAAAGTGTAGGTGAACCAAATCAGAATTAATCTCTGAAAATGGAGACTCAGGCACATAGAAAAAGTTTAGGAAAAAATCCAGGTGGGAGGCAATCCCATAGAAAGGTGTCTGGCATCTCTCCTGATTCGAAGTGAGGTGGAGTAGCACAGGTACGGAAGAGGGATGAAGGGTTCTGGCTATTCATATGATCCCCTGTCTCACCAAGGCTCATACAACTTGGGGCTGTGTTATCAGGCGGCCATTTTATTTATCATGTAGCCCACGTCTCCTATTGTATGTATGATCCGGAAAGAGGCTAATAAAGGGAAGTCTAAGCTTAACTGGGACTAAAATGAGGTGGCAAACAGTTATTCACTCCAAGAAGACTGACCAGACTGATCTGTGGAGTATCCAGCAGCGTTTCCTTTTATCATCATATTAAAAGCTGTGCATTTTATTGGAAAATAATTTTCTCTTAAAAAAAAAAACTTGCACACTATAGCAGCAAAAGGGAGGAAGATAACAATGATCAATTCTGAACACCTGGTACACGCTTGGCACTGTTTTTCTTTATGCATGGATTTCTTTACATATATTATCTATTTGATCTTCATACCAACTATGAATGATTGATATTTTGCCCATTTTTTTTTTTTTTTGGTACGAGAATCCTAAGGTTCAGAGAAGTTACGTGAATATCCTCTGGTCACACAGCTAGTAGGGACTAAGCTGGAATTCAAATTGGAGCAGTAGGACACAAAGCCTGTGCTCCTCACCATGCCTTGCCAGGCCAGACTTCATGTGCTTTTCATGGCATGAAATCAGTGTTGGGGGAATTCTGCCCAGCATCTCTGGTTAGCAGAGTGAATTGCTTTTATCATTTGCCAACATGTCACAGAAAAAAACAAAACAACAAAAAAATTAAAACTCCTGGCTCTAGATTTCCTATCAACCTGAAGTTTGGCTTGGTTACATATTATTTGAATATCTGACAATCTTATAAAAAGTCTAACGAGAATAAAAAAATTCTTCATTTATGCTAGCTCCTATGTTAGCTAAAAATCTCCTATTCCTACATAACAATGTGCCTGGGGAACTCGCTCACTGCCAGAAACTCATCTGAAAATGCTGAAAAGTCAGAATTTGGGGCCTATATACTGACTAATGTTACCAGCTGTGAGTCAGCTTGAACATCAGTAATATGATATTTCCCGCTACAATTTGATTTGGTTAAAATGTGTTTGAAGTTCACCCTTTTATTAACTGGAATTACCACCTCCTGTAACTGGAGGGCCTCTGAGAACAGGCTGCTGGTGCAATCCAACTTCCCACCCGCCATCGGTGCATTTCCAGGCAACAAATACTCTTAAATTGGTAACTACAGAAATAGGTCAAAATGTCTTTTCAATAGTTGCTAATATTCCTCTAATGCCCCATAGCCTCTCTGATTCTCGTGCTAACATTTTTTTTCGATGATTGCAGGAGCAACAACTGTTAAAGAGAAATGACCAGAAGAAAGGAAAGCTGGCTGGGGTGGATGGAGGTGCTCTTAGGAGTTCCCCTAATTATCAGACAGAAAAGCCAGATCTCCCTAGAGGCCCAAGGGCCCCAAACTCAGTTCTGCTGTTGAGTTTGGTGACCTAGAAGAAAACCTATGTCCCATCTGAGCCTCAATATTCTAATCTGTAAAAATAGGAGACTAGAGATGACTGATTATTCAAATTTGTAAAATGCCCAGAGTTCACAGGAGGTAGAAGCCCTGACTTATCACAAAACATTTGGGTTTTAAATTTGTGTATAGTACTCTTATAATGTTACCTGTTAGGGCCTTGGCTATCCAAGATAGAAACTTATTTTCATACCAAAAAAGTAATACTGTGTCATATCTTCATAAGAGAGACCCTTTGCTATCACAGTGGGTTTATTTACTATGTAAACCTATATTCCCTCCCTCTCTTTCCCCCAGGAAGAAAGTTTGCTTCTCTGAGTTCACATCACATGTGTGATTACAGCAAGGACAGAAGTTTGAGGCTGCAGTGAGACCTGATTGTGGCACTATTCTCCAGCCTGGGTGACTCAGCCATACTTCAACCCTTTAAAAAAAAAAAAAAAAAAGAAAGGGTTGGGGTGGGTATAGCCACATTGGGAACATAGCTGATTCTGAGGCTGCAAGAAGAAAAGTCCCCTTGTTAAAAAAAGTTTTCCAACACTTCTTCTGAGATGCAAACATGCCACAGAGGGGTTAAGCCATTCATGCCTTGATGCTGTAACCACTTCAACACCAAGAGAGTTATCTCAGTGTAAAGCAGTTTTGGACTGGAGCTGGAGGGAGGGATAGGGATAATTCTGGAACAAGGGAAGCTGAAGGAAGGAATCAGATTAACTAACACAAGGACCCTAGGCTCTGCTGGCAGAGGAGAAGATGAAGTGACTGACAAGGACTGAAAAGAACCCAGTCTGTATTGCAGTTTTTGCCCAGCGCCTTGTCTGGAGCTGGTAAACCACTAAAAAAATCCCTTGAGAGATACCATGGTTTATCAAAAATGCCTTTGGCTCTTCTGTTGCTCCATGGTTGTGCTGTTGCTCACCAGGAGGTCAGCAAACTACAGCCTACTTGGTTGAGGTTAGGGTAGTTTAATCTCCTATAAACTCACAAAGACTATCTCTCCATCAGATCCCTTCTGTTTTCCTTCCTTTCCTAGAGGAGGGAGGAAGAAATGTGTGAAAGTAAGGGCAAAGAAGAAGGAGGAGGAAGAGGTAGAAGAAATTAACCCTTCCTCAGCTTCCAAGTGAGTTAGGCTTTGTGTTAGGTGAGCATCTCTCTAGATCCTTCCAACAGCCCTGAAGATATTATTAGTAATAGGAAATATTTTATAGGCTTTAAGAGGCTAAGTAGAGCTCAAGGTGGCCAGTCAGGCTCCTTGTTACACAGCACTCTTTTCTCAGCTCCTATAACATATGTATTTATATGTATATATTTGTCTTCTCCTCCTCCTTTTACTAATGGGTGCTTGAAAACAGGTTTAGGAGCCAGTCATGTGGAATTTATCTTTCAGGAACGTTGAACATCCCTTGAGTTATCCAACGCATACCTGACTAGGAGTCAGGAGGCCTACATGTTTGGGATTAAGGCTTGGTCCTAACAAACTGTCACCATGGACAGGCCCCCGTCCATCTTTGGGGTCTGCTCCAGGCCTTACAATCCTGTAATTCTCACTCGTCAAGGTGATGGCGGGCATTAGTGTGTATGTGCAAAACTCAGCAAGAAGTAGTCTCCTTAGATGCTATATGTAGACTGAAGCGAAGAACTGCCTCCTGCTAATGCCAGTTGTGTTTTGAGTAAGAAGAATAAAAGGATTGATCTGAACTGAAAGCAGAAGGGAAGATGAGGGGAAGGCCACAGAACACATAGCTAGCAGTGGCATTGGTGGGGGTCTGAGAGAGGCAGAAGCCCAGGGCCAGAGCTGAGAGATCAGCTTGTTTTTAGCACACACGGATGTGTTTGATCACATGATGGTTGGGAGGTACTTAGGCTAAGATAATCTTAATGTTAGGTGCTCATTTTAAAATCTCAATTTAATGACTGAAGTGTATTTTAATGATCCAATAAAGGCTAAAGCCCTCACTACTATGATACAACTATTTTTCCCAAGTATTCACTTCTTGCAAAATAAATAAATAAATAAATAAATAAAAATAAAAAAAAACTTGACTGAGAGCTATAGCGTTTCTGATTACAAAACAAGATCACTTTGATCATAATCATCTCAAGGTGCTTGGAGGAAAGGAGGAGAGATGAGTTCTTCTGAACCACATTACGTGGACAGAAATCTTCAAAAAGTTTAATGGAGGAATTAACTTTTGAGGAATTGAAAAAGGGATCATTTTCAGTAAAAGAAAAAATGACCAATACGTTCAACTGGTATGCTAGGGAAAGATAAACTCTAGGCAAGACCAGCTCTATAATTTCTGGGGCTCAAGGCAAAATAAAAAAATGTAGGGTTCCTTATTCAAAAATTATTAAGAATTTCAGGACAGCAACAGAAGTACATTAAGCCAGGCATAGGGCCCATCCAAACATGGGACCTTGTGCAAGTGAACAGGTTGTATACCCATGAAGCTGGCCCTAGTTTTAGTTATTGTTTTTACCAAGGTATTCCAGTCCCAGAGCTACCAAGACCCAAATGGAAAAGCATGCACCACAACTCTCAAAACTCTCAGTTAACCCTGTCTCCCTACGGTAAGGACACAACTGAATTCTGCAATAAGGATCAGAAAATCCTGGGGTCTGCCAACATATTTGATAGATTGCAACTGCACTGGCTTCTGCGACATTTGTCACAGTCACTAATCCCTGCTTCTGTCACAACCTAAGGATGCCCAGGATATCAATGTCTGGGAATTCAAACATATTTTCTAAAAACACAAATTTATTTAAAAACAACAACAAAACAAGCAGAAGTCACTAAAAAGAAGCTGAGTCCCCTGGATGAAAGTCTGCTCTTAATGTCTTTCTGGCTTTACCTTGAGTAGGTCTTGGGTGTATGCACAGAGGTTCGGAAGTGCAGGTGAATTACCACAATAACTCTTTTCAGTTTGAGAAAAAATAGTGGAAACAGGAGAATCTGGTCATAGTCCAGCAGAAACTCCCTCATTTCACTGACAGTATGCTTGCTCCCTTTCTTATTATGCTAAGTTGAAGTGATGATTTCACTCTCCATGGAAGCTAAGTTTCTCTTTCCTGGATGCTTGGAATGGGCCTGGGGAAAAGCTATTGGAGAGTAACATCATGTCTAAAAAATGTATGTATGTATGAAGAAAGGAGAGATTTAAAGAGCTCAGACCAACATCAAAAGAATAACAGCAGTCCAAAGTGAAATGAATGTGGCCTCTTTTCCAATGATCTTAGGGACTTTATATATACTTAGCCTACTTCTTGAGTGGATAGACCAGTAGCCTGGCAGATGCCTAGGATGTTTGTACAGGATGAAACTTAATTCTGTCCTTTCTAGTTATCTTTGTCCCATTAAAGAAAAATATCTAATATAGAGAACCAGTTCACTCCTACAGCCAGAATTATACTTTGACACTAGACCAATTGCTATATCCTTGATTTAGGATTTTTAAAAAAGATATCTATTGGCAAAGCTAATCTTTTATTTGGCTTAATAGGTTTGTACTGCTCTGAATAAGGCCATTAGGGTCCATAAGTAGATGGAAATGTGTTTGAATCTCTATAATCATGCTTAGATTTCAAAAGCCTTCCATTTCACAGAGGTGACGTAGGCTCAGTCATCATTTTCAAGTGTTTTAACAAATGGTAATTAGCAGAAAAGGTCTTACTTTTTTTTTAAAAAAAGTGACTGACCTTCACAACAGATGCACACATAAAACTCGGATTCATTTATTTTAAAATCATTCTCCCCTGCTGTAAATAGATAGCTACAATATATACATTAATATATGTGTGCACAATCAACCTTAGCAATACTGCTGTGAAGTAGATGAGGATAGATGGTTTTCTATTTATTTGACAAATACACTATTACACAGATAGGTTAAGCGATTTGTCCTGTAAGGAAGGGTGGAGCCGGGGGAAAAAAAAATCCTGCCACATCCGCTCTTACATTATACCACTATGGAATTGGGTATCCTTTATTGTTTTTGAGTGACTTGATCTAAATAATGGGTAATGTAATTTTCCTGAAAAAAATTTCACTATTTCTCTCATTCCCTCTTACTTTCTTCCTCTCTCTGCTTCTCCTCTGAGATTATTATAAACTATTGATAAATGTGGTTGCTCTAAATTTACACTTGCTCTTCATGGGCTTTGATGGGTTTCAGCTCCTAAAGAGAGCACAAGGGGAGAAAAAAAGCTCATTTCTGAAAGGCAAAAGGATAGATAACGCTGGAACAGTTTATTTGAATTAATGTCACTATAAAGTTGATACTGGTACGACTGATGTCTTGGACCCTCCTCTCGCAAGAGCTAGTCCAAAGGCTCTGAAGCGATACCACAGGAAGGAACAGCTTTTTGGAGGCAGAACCTGCTCATCAACACCCTGCTATTCTCCTGGGATCTCAGACAAAAGCCAGAGCTTTCTGTGCACCTTCCTGTTGAACTGCTTTAACTTGGAACTATCCTCAACATTAGGGCTGTCCCCTGTGAGTCCCTGACATTAGATGGTCTTTCTCTATTTTGACACATATTTGCATATCACTCATGGTGACATATTTGATAAAAAATGGGCCTCAGGGTTTTTTGGCCAGGGGAAAACTATTTTGCTATTATTTTAACTCTTTATTACCTCTTTTGTCGATTATTTGTGTGACTAAAAAGATTTCTTGCCTCTTGTCATGCTTCTGGTTACTGTTTCCCAATGTCATCTGGTAAATGCTTAGAAAATACAATTTTATTTTGATAAATTCTAAACAAAACATAATTATGAAGAAAAACCAACAGAGACAAGCATATAATGAATTTTGAAGCTAAATATAATAAATAGTTCTGAATTTTCTGCCACTCTGGCTCACTTAGAATGTAACATTGCTGACAAATTAGTTATTCATGCTGTTTTTTTAAAAATCAGGGGCAAAATTATAAGTTTCATTTCTCCTGATAGGAGCTGTAACCCCTGTAGCATGATAACACTTGAGTAATGTTTGCTATGTGAAACTGGCTTCGGTGATTTCTCCTAAAGGAAACTGCACTATCAAAATCTTCATCAAGGCTGCTTCTGTTTAAGACCCACTGCACTACGAATGTCCCTGTACCCGTCAGAACCTTGGCTGGCTGTCATCCCATCAAGCACCCCGTCTGCAGTTGCCACTCAGACACGTAACGCGTGTGTTTGGGGACAACGCGCAGTGGAATGGGAAGGGATACAGAGCTCTGTTGTACCACTACATTTATTGTAAGGAACTACTTACGTGGCAACTGCTTTGCTCTTTTATATTCTAGGCAACACAGTGGTGAATATAATTCATAATGAACATATTCAACATTTTTTCCATCAGTTCAATACATTATTCATAAATATTAGAGACGGAAAGACCTGGAAGATTATTGAGTCCAAACTTCCTTTTTGTAACTCCTTTTCCCCTAACTGTTGATGATAGCTCAAAAAATCCAAACCAAAACCAAAACAAAAAAACACCACCAACAAAACAAAATAAACCAAACAAACAAATAAAGTATAAACACACAAGGAAAGCAACAAATTTACAAATTTTATAAGTAAAGTGAAAAGCTCCAAAGCCTGTGTTTGGTGGGGGTTGTGGAGGGCAGGATTGACACTGATGGAGCTCGCTGAAGACTAGGAGTATGGATGACTCTTTGCTTTGAAGACAGGCCAAGGGAGGGAAATGTCAGTTTCCCCCTTTTAGATAACAATTCAAGGTAAAGCCCAAGAGGCAATACCAAGTTCTTGGCCAAGTGTTAACTATCCATCTCTACAGCCTGTTGTGAACTCAGGACTCAGGCACTCTTCTCTTCATTTAGAACTTGAGATACTAATGCTAATGATAAAAAGAAAATGTATAAATGAAGAGAGAGTGAAAACTACTAGAGAATGCTCCCTGGGATTATCTGTACTATCAAGATAGGAAAACTTTGCAGATGCTACTGTCTCTCTAGAGGAATAAATGCTTGCATTTTAATATTCTCAGCAGCTGGTTCCTGTTGAATGCCATCAGGATGATTCAGCCACCCACCAGGAACACCAGTAACAGCAAGTGCACACACAGAAATCTGCAAAACTTTCTTCTCTTGATGCCAACACCATTACTCTGGGCAAAGTCAAAATCCTTTATTGAATTACCAGTTCTACTAAATGTGACCTTGTTCCCCTCACAAATACCAGCTCATTCTCAAATAAATGGAACTTCTGGCTGATTAAAATGCAACATTCCTCCCGACTTGAGCACACCCTGCTGTCAGTCTCTCCTCTGCCGTGTTCATGTGATCTACCTCTTTTTCGTTTTCTTGCTATTCACTGAAACCTTGAAGGACTGGCAAGATCCATACACACTCAAAGTCCACTTTGTATGTTGCTCTGCTAACAGCTAAACCCATACATTTAATGCTATATCTCTACCCTTTCATGTCTTAAGTTATTTTATCATTTCCATTTTTTAGACATTTTCTATTTCCACAGAATGTGTTTGTATGTCTGGAAAAACAGAAATGTGTAGCTGAACTGCATTTACCAATGACCTCATTAATATAGAATTACGATGCCATATTCAAGCTAGAGAAAAATGCTATACTTGCCCCCTTCTTCAAATTTAGACCAGATTACACACTAAAGGGAAGAAAATGCCAAAGATGACAGCTAGCTATCAAAAAGATCTCACTGTCTCATTTTCAGGTCTCCAAAGTAAAATCTAAGGACATTCAACACAGATTCAGGTGCTCTCAACAGTCATGAAAATATATGGCTGAAGAGGGAATCTATAAATGTAATGAATACACAATTGGCTTATAACAGATGCAACCAAAATTAAATTCGATATCTTGACCTGCTCTCCAAAGTGAAAGTTTCTAGTTTAGGCTACAGGCAGAGGTATAACAAGCTCATTAATCACATGAACCAGAAAAATAAGCTGACACTTCTGGAGACGCCGCAAAGAGCAACCTTAAGCGGTTGGGGGTCTGTGGGGAACTTGAAAAATCATGTGGCTCCCACAGTCCACAGCAAGCAACACTATTGTATTTTACAATGTACATGGGTCAGGCAATGGCCATGACCACCACTATTTTAAACTTCCAGGACAGGATTATAAGGATCTTTGTAGGGAAATAATAGGTCCAATATGGACTTTTATAAAAAGATTCAATATATTTTTATTAGGTTCCTGTTACGTAAAAATCATTGTGTTCATTGCATGAGGAGATAATGAATTAGGTCAATCTATGACCTTGAGAAGTATATAAATGGGAAGGAACCACAGGCAGGGGAATATTAATAAGTAATAGTAGCAGGAACACTAACAGCAATGCTGAGTGATAACCTTGTACCAGTCATTCTGCTCAGCACTTTACATACTACATTTCATGGAACTCTTACAGTATCCCAGGAAGGCAGATGTCATTTTTCTCCTTACAGATGTGGAAAGTGAGGCCCCGTAAAATTCAGTACATTGCCTAAATTATGTAGACCTGTTCCTTACATTACAAATAAATACATAAATGGCTTGCATATAAAATGAAATATGACAGGGGTCATTAAAAGGTACAAAGTGTTGTAGAAATAAAGAAGGCAGAATGTGTTTCTATTTGGGAATACTAGAGGAAAAAGAATATGGATGGGAAAATGCGTGTGCTTAGGAAACAAGGATTAGTCCGGTTTGTAATGTTCATAAACCTGTTGAATCATCAATGTCTCATTAGAACTCATACTTTGATAAGACAGTAAAATATACCAATCTGTACAGGAAGATTTCTACAAAGAAATACTTCTTTCCAAAAGATCTTCTGACTACAATTTCTCAGAAATTTTCTTTTCTTGTTATTTATTTTTTGGTGGGGATAGAGGAAGAAAAAAGGTGAGATACAAGACTATGGAGGTCTGGGCAGCAGTGTTAACTCCAGTGTCTCTAGGGAGTCCATGCATCTGGGTGCATTCTGTTTCATTCCTCAGAATGCCTTATCCTCATCACACATATTTGTCCCTGCCACATCTGAGGTGAGGTTACTGGCACAGAAATAGAAACCCTGAGGGTCTGGTTTCTTCCACTTCTTCAAAGTGGGATATCACTTACTTTTTATTTTTATAAATTAGTTTCAGTGGTCAGTCTTTTGGCATAGGAGTACATCAAGAAAACGTGAGCTACAAAACTTGAGTTCTGGTCCCAGTTTTGCCTTGCTCATCTTGAAAAGATTTTATCTCTTCTCTGTTTAAGTTTTCTTAAGTTCTCTCTTAAGTTTTCTTATTGGCAAAATGAGTAGTTTAAGCCTGAATATCATTTCTTAATCTGTTGGACAACTCCCTCACCAATTTTTTTTGATAAAAATAAAACCTCGTTTTAATATAAATCTTGCTACTCTTCCCTATTTAAAATTCCTGGTTCACAGAATACAATATACAGTACCATTAGTTCAGATAATTTTGTAGAGATTTACTTTCTCTATTTTGTTAAGTTTTTCTTGTAAATTTTGTTTTCTAAATGTAAACCATTGTAATACATATGTATTTTCAAATTCTACATGGTCCTTGACCAGATATTCCAATATTCCTTTCTGAAGAGTTGGTTAACCCACTCACCCATATTGAGATATCTAAAGCTTCTTCAAGCTCCAAGATACAGTGATTATGATTCTATAATGCTGACATTTGCTTTGTCAACACTTAAAGCAGAACTTTTCAACTTCAAACAATAACATAACAAGTTGCTGTCACAATTACACTTATATAAATCTTTAAGCAGATGTGCATAACAGCTCTTTACAACTACTATCACACTGGACAACCAAAGCTTATGATGTTGTTATAAATCCCTGCAGCAGTAAATTCTACAGTTAATTATATCCTATAGGAAAAAGTACTGTCCATTTTTAGAATTGATTGACTCTTACTTTCCATATCTGTTAATTTTGCACCCAGCTATAGGCTTTAAATAGCTCCCATAACTTTACTCATTAGCCCCCACTCTGTCATGACTTCTATGTCCCACCCTTCTGACCTTGCCCATTGAGTTCACTCTTACTGATGTAATCAAACGTGCTTCATTGTAGTTACATTCGTCACAGTGCTCATTAGAATTATCATCATTCCTACAGCACCTCAGTTCAATGAAACTGTTTGCCTGTGCAATTTGTTGTTATTTTAAGTTCTTCAGCTAGAATTTAAAAAATCTAGATGGACAATTTTATTTTATCTGACCAATAAATACCTACCCAGTCAAGTGACTCTGAAAAATTGGTAAGAAATTTATTAGAGCAAAATCTTAAGTCTAGAGAGAATTCTGTAAACTTGGACAGCAGCATTTCACTGACCTTGAATCCACAGGTTCAAAATTTATTAGTGTCAAGTTAGTCTTTTAAAACAATCCATTAAAGCAATAAGCATAAAATATGTATGATTTCTATTTATGTATGTGTTGAATTTAATAAATTAGTCAGGAGTCGAGGTATTTTTAAAGAAATATTAAATCTGTTCCACATTGAGCAATTAACTGACTTTCTAACCTTAAATATTCTTTTGCTGTAGTTAAAACCTTTTCTCTTTTTAAAATAAACAGAGTACGTAAACTGTAAGGTGGCAATGTAGTTCACTGTGACAATCTATATATTCCTTAATGTTTGTTCTTTTTATGGTCATGGTATGTAGAAGTAAATAAATGTATAATAGTTTAAAGTCCAGGAATTTTTGCCCAACTAAATTCTAAACACATAGCTTAAATAAAGGGTTGAAAGCTTGGTATCTCATCATTGCTGTTTATATGTTATAAGGTTTGCAGTGCCACCTTATAAAAGATATAGTTGTTTATTTTCATGTTCAATAAGTAGTGTAGGGTTTCAGGACTGAGAATGGATTACAGATTGTTCTCTCCTGGTTAGTTTTGGCTTTAAGTATATTGATCATTTTATCATTTTCTTGTTTTAAACTACTTTAAACACAGCACAAATGTTATTCTCATCATGCCAGAAATGGGTTTGGAATTGATTCTGAGTTTCCATCAATTTTACTCTTTGCTCTTTGTGAGAAGTTTTTCACTTGCTTAAATTTGAAAGAATAGTTTTGTTTAAAAGATGTCACAGTACAACATTTAGAGATCCTTAGCTGCCCAGAAAAACTCAGATTTTCTGCTTTACAAAAGAATAAAAATCATTGCATTTATTACCATGGACTTTATTGAAATCAGTGAAGAATATTCATACGAATACAGTTTCACGAACTTCCTCTCTCTCTTTCTTCATGTAAGTGTTTGACAAAAGCATGTATCTTCTGAGAAGCCGGCCTGATTGGTCCAGGTTGGCACTGTTTCAGTATTTGGCCTACGGCGGCTGCTTAGGAATAATTTCGTCTCATCCTCTCTATTTTCCTGGACTGTATCAAACTCAGACACGTGGTATGCAAAGGAAATCCAAGTCTTTTAAAAATGCTATTTCTTTTGGTACTAAAGCCAAGACCATTTCTACTTTGGCCAAATGATCTTATCAAGATTTAACAAGAGATATTCAGTAATATCTCCAATCTGTGAGAAGACATTCCACTAAGGAAGATAATTTATCACATACAGTTTACATATATTTCTGCACTTGGTACCAGGAAGAGACATGATCAAACTTATTCTATTGGTACCCAAAACAATGTAACACTGACAAAAATTTTGTGGCAATTATTCATTTCAATTAATTTAAAAAGAAATAAACAAGTAGCTCTTCCCCCATTAAAACAGACACTGGAAATCTAATTTCAGTTATTGCTGAAAATATTTTGGCTTCCACAAAGGCACCTTACTAACACACCTACTTTGCCCTCCATTGCGCTGTCACAATTCAGAGCTTGTAACATTTTATTCAGGTTCTCTGGACTAATTAGATGAAACAACTGCATTACAGTATTAAGATGCTTTTGCAGAATCAAATGAAAGGAGTTCTGCACAGTTCGGATAGCGTGGAAGATCTGCAATAAATATCACCAAAATCCTGCATGTGCAGTATATTTTTCTACATTTACAAATTAGCTAATGAATAAGTGTATTCCACAATAACTGCTAGGATTTAATTTCACACTTAAGAATATCAACAAACACAGGGAGAAATTTAGATAGGTAAACTCCATTTCCCTTCCCACCCCACCCTTGTGCTCCTCCGCACTGTTTGCATTTCAGAACAAATGCTTCATGTCTCTCGAAAAGCGCCAGGAAATCTCTTCTCTAGCTATGCAGGCCTCAATTTTATGTGTGTAGTATGACACACCTTAAAAGAGAGCCCCACAAACTAGAGTGGGACGTTAATTTAAATACAGACTTAAGGAGAAGAGCTCCATCTACTGAATCAGTTAGATCATAGTGTGTACCCTATAGTTATCCCATTCACTACTTTCAACCACTTAGAGGCTCTGGAGAGAACAGAAAAGTTACAGACCTGAGCAACCACAAAAAACAGCTTTGAGCCTAATGCCATTTTGGATATTTCTCAGATACCCTGAGCCCCTTTCTTTTGCCCTTCCGATTTTCAAAGCTTTCCATGTTGCAATATAAAATAAAAATGGATGTTTTGCTATATGAACCATCTCTTGGAGGTAGAAAGTCATTGGTTGTTGAAGGAAACGCCTCAGACAGTTGAAGAGAAAGCTCCAGAAAGAAAATCTCTACCTGGCAGGTTGGGCAGCCTAGGTAAGAAGTGAAAAGAAGAGTAGCCTACTTACTCCTCCTGCCTTGCACCGCTGCTGGGGAAGCCTGCAGCCACCCAGGATCAGCTCTTCTGGCCTCTCCCCGGCTGCACAGTATTGTTGTGGCATTGGGGATTTGCTGTGGCTTCGTAAGATTATGGGGATGTGCTTCAGCAAGCCAAAAAAGTCACAAACAAAATTCAAGGGGAAAAAAAAGTATAAAAACAGCTGATCTTACTAGAGAAGCTCTTGGCATTTTCCTACATATGCCACAATTTTCTTTGGTATTTCCTGGTTCTGTGATCAGAAAAATTATCATATCATATTTATTATTGTTGTTTTTTTCAGGGTTGCTGGTAGTGACGGGCGGTACAGTGAGGGCAAACAGATGGATCGAGGAGAAGCAAAGTAAAGATTACTTCTCCCACTTGTTTGAAAGCTTTCCAAGAGATTGCAGGTTAAAAAGTCTCTCCTTCAGAATACTGAAGACATACAGATATCATATATAGGAAAAGGTGGCCATACTCCTTCTAGATTGGGAAAGAAAAAAACTTCTGACATAGTTAACAGATTTGGAACAAAGCAAACTGTATCAGAAAAAACTTAAACGTTCACATAGGTGCATAAAATTCAGCAGCGTATAAGACTTACAAAAATACTTTATAAATTAAGATAAAATATTTGACTATAAATAGGTGTTAAGTATATATATAACTGGATAAAAGCAATTTCAGTGAATTTTTTTATTATAGAAAAATAAAATATAATGAATTAACAAAAGTTTTACAGTAACGCTAACCTTTTCTCTTGTAGATTAAAATAGAATTAATGTAAGTGTAAAGTGGACTCATGTATCCCTGTGGGTGTGAATGTATATATATACCTGCACAGGTATTACTGACTGACACTGAAAGGTAATATGTTGCAAAGAAATTCAAACTTTGAGAATTATTTTAAATTGGGTGTTTAAAATATCAGCATTAACCTGGCAGGTTTCTTTATCTTTCTTTCTTTTTAACACATTTTCAAGTTCTGTTTTAAAGCACGAAAAGAAAAACAGATTAGAAAAGCATTGCACATCAATAAGTATTTTGTAAAATAATTCATTTGCATTTATTAGAATATTCAGTTTTCAAAAAACGGCTAATTGGATTTTCTTCAAGCCTTTTCAAGACAAGTTCAGTTCTGTGTCAAGGATAACTATGAGAAATTTCACCTCAAAAGGTAATTGGTTTGGGTAGTTATAAAGGCCTGAAAAACAAGATTATCTCCACCATAACTATAACAAAACAGCTAATGAGTAAGTATATTCTGGTAAGAATCGATAAGAATTGCAAAGCCTGAGAGGGTCATCGCAGACTTGAGAAAGGTAACCAAGTGAGGAAACATCAAACAGAGTTAAAGCATTCTGAAAAACGGAAAGTGTTAATAATCACTGCCAGGCAAGAATATTCTTCGATAGTGATGACAACAACAAAACAAAACAACTAAAAACAACTGGAAATACACATCTCCAGAGGCAAAGTATGACTACTTATTAAGCAAGAGGAGAACCTGCTTCTTTGTCATTCCCTTTGGAAGCCTAGGTTTTTTTAAAAAAAAAAAAAAAAAAAAAAAAAAGGTTGCACAAAAGATACATGTGTTCATTTTCTGGTATTATTACAGGCCCACCTAGATTTAGCTTTCGATTCCAGATGAGATCAGGCATGTTCAGACTAGCACATCTTTGCTCTGTAAGCACAGAGCTGCTATCATTTCACTGGCAAATTCTCGTATCCCCAAATTTATGCACAATAGATACCCTTTAAAATCTGCAAATTTTCTATTTCAGTGAAATACCTCATTGAGTTAATTTTTTTTCTTAATTTACGCTGCTAGTATTAAGCTGAAAAGTTAAGGCAGGCAACTCCTATAAAAAGGAAAGTTGAATAGTACTTACCCTAAGTGTAATGTGCAAGCCTTAATGGGGCAATTTGCTTTTGCCTATGATATTTAGAAAGGTGCCCAGGTCTAAACTCAGCTCTCGCCTTTTTCCCTTCTGGAAAACTGAACAGACCCACAGAAAGTGCCTCTGCGAAAGATCACACAAATCAACAGCCTTACCTGTGGCCATTCAGAAGACTGCACTTTGGTGTGTGTTTAAAACTATGAATAAAGTCAGATACAGCGCATGCTCAGCAGGCAATTTAAAAATATTTATAACATTGTTGTTTCAAAAACAAATTTCCTCAAACAAAGCAAAACTCACATTTTTTTATCCATGCCAAGTTTAACGTTCTGAGACAAAGCTGTTTTGGAGTTTTCCGCTGAAGGAAAAAAGGCTTTTAAAATTTTTTGTTGAACGAAAAATAGTTCTCTCTTCCCTTTTGGGTATGCTTAAAGGGATGGAATAAATTTTTCTCCAAGTTTCAACAAAATTCACCTCTGCCTATGATAAGGCATTGCAAATTTAAGGTCTGTAAAAAACAATTTTAGAGAAACTAACAAGAAACTAAAAACTATGGGTTTAAAGAATGTAATGGTCATCTGAACTTTCAAGGCAGTCTTGCATGTAACTATACAAAAATTATATCCTGATATAAACAGGATATATTATGTATAGATAAGAATAATGTGTATACAACCATATGCATACCTAGAGAAGTTTTATTTTTCTTTTGCTAACTAAAATCAGAACTCTTTAAAACTGAAAAAGAAATACAACAGAAATTTAGGAGAAACCCAGTAATAATAGCAGCACAATTCCTCTGTTTTTCATAGCAAGCATGGAAAAGAAGGCAATCATAACAATTGATTAAATTTTGAGATACATAAAATAAAAATTTGATAAAATAAGGTTTTTAAAGTATGAATTGCAGTAGAAATGCCTGTTTGTTTCGTTCCTGGTTGAAAATTTCTTTCTCCTCCTTGAATATACCTAAGCATTCCATTTTACCATCTATCACCAAACCCTGAACAGCTCGCAGATCTCACAGATCTTATTTAAATCTCCTACTTAATTCTTAAGTCTCTGAATGAATTTCAGCTCCTGCTCTACTTTCCAAGGGTGCTCAGCTGGCCTCACAAAAGCTCCACAGACACATCGTTCACTATCTCTGATGCTTTCAAGCTTAACAGAGGGTGCCAAAAGAAAAAAAAAAAAAAATCAACGATTAAAAAAAGTTTATTAAAGTGAAACTAGGATTGCAAATTTGAAGAAGTTGCTTCTACTTTTATTTCTCTCTCAACTCAGCACAGGTGTTTCCTAACTTATACTGCCCTGCATGCTGATGAAGGGGAGGGTTAAATTAAGGTGAGGGAGTGGGCCAAGCGTAGACCAACAAGCATTTAGGATCTCCAGCCTCATGTGTTAATGGATGTGTTTAAAAATGGACCCCCCAAAAAGCCCAGAATGAGGTTTCTTTTTGGCAAATAATTAAACCAGTATACTGAAATAATTAAAGCTTTGTCTTTAAATAAAGCATCAGATCAACAGAACAAAAACAAAGATAAAAATTGCACACACATATGCATGCGCGCACACACGCTCTGACACACACAGATACGCAAAACTAGTGGGTGAGGGGAGAAGGAAATTAAATAAAAGAAAACAAACAGAGTCCTAACAGGCCATTCTCCGAAAAGGAATCTAAATAAAAAGTCATATGATATCTGATAGTGCAGGACACGTCGCCAAGAACTGGAGCGGATTGCCTACAGGAAGAAAGGGCCAGTGTATTCCAGCTCAAAGAGCTTTTCTTTCCTCCTCCTCTATTTTTTCCCCTTTTCTCCTCGACTGTGAATGTGTTACTCTCAGGTCAGATCCACGAAGAATCCCAGAATGACAGCTATCACCTGTCACTGTACTCTTGGCGGCACAACTAGCTGATAGGAGCTGCCTGAGCTGGGATCAAGAAGAGCTAGTGCAGCTTTCAGTAACAGCCTCTTCTCCTAGTCCCTCTGCTCCTTTCAAAGACCCCCTTGGTCACATCAAAAACAGACCAAAAGGAAAAAGAAAAAAGAAAAAAAAGCGGGGGGGGGGGGAACCAAATGAAAAATTAAAAATGCAGGGACAACAGCCCACAGCAACAAAAGAATTCGGGGGAAAAAAATAAAATACAAGCAAAAAGGAAAAAAACAAAAACAAAAACAAAACAACTCTTGCCTTCAATATAAAACTTTTTAAAGACTGAGTTTCTCTTATCTGGATGACATTCTTTTTAAAAGTATTTTTCTCCTTAGGAACTATTAAAAGCATTAAAAAATTCTACAAAAATACAGAAAACTCTGAAAGCAATTCAAGAATTTTCCTAAAGAAAACATGTAACTGTAAGAAGTGAGTTACCCTGGAAAATTCTGGATTTGCCAAAAGTTGCCTTAGTTCTAATATCTTTCAGCGAGTTCAAGTGCTAACACTGGCCACCTAGTACTTGTTTTTTCTCTGAGGGTCATGACTGAGGCAACACATACATAGTAAGGTTTCCCGAAAAGACTCCTTGTTATCAAGTTACTTCAAACATAAGGCACTCACACCTCCCAGCCAGGAGGGTTTTTTGATGAAGCATCAAACTCTGCCCTGATATATATTACATCCTTAAGAAGCAGTTACATAAATGCATTCTATAATTATGGAAAATGTATATATACATCTATATTTTCCCCTACATTTTCCCTCCCCAGGGATATGAATAGATTTTATTTTCAGTTAATAGAAAAAAAAAAGAAAAGAGTTTCTGATTCTTGAAACAACTGTTGTAGCTGTTTTCCACTTAGCAAAACAGTTATCTGTAGTTAGGAACGGTACATAATATATATTTAAGGGTTTTTGTACAGCTTGAGAATTGTTCCCCTTGTTTAGTTTTGTATCTATAATGTACCTTAAAAAGATTTCTAAGTGACAATCAACATATAAATGCATTAAGAGGAGAACTTTCAGAAAGAAAACATTATCCTGGGTTTATAAATCCAGGATATTAGCATAAAGATATAAATGTACAGCATATATAAAAGAAAAATTGTTTACTACATTTTACACATACAGTTCACATATGATTTCTTTTTTCTTTTGTTGGAGCATTAATTTGAAAATGATAAGCATTCTGAAATGTTTGCTATAACACAAATTCATAGTAAAAATATACATGCATAGGCAAAAATTGAAATGGAGAACACAAAGCTACGTGGCAATCAGAATCGTTGACAAAATCTCCATCTAGACTATATTTTGCTTGAACTAGTGTATCATAGATGGGGCAAGTAATCTCTCTGGGGGTTTTGTCATTTACATAATTAGAAACAAGAATAAAATACAAATATCTGCTCCCTTACTATCTTTTCTTAATAACTGACAAGTCACACAAGTGGTACCTTTTAAACAGATGGATGCAAAAACTTGTGAGATCGAATGAACTGATGTACCCCATTGGTATTTTGGGAACCCAAATTCCATAATTAACTTTTTACTCAAGTGGCAAAAGTAGAAGATGTTCTAGTCACCAAATGGATTATTTGATGGACTTTGGTTCTTTCTTCCACAAGATTTTGGCGACCCAGAAAGGGTAAAGAGATGATAACAGAAGATGCATCCTGAACAACTTTTATTGTGAGTAAAAAAAAAAAAATAGCATAAAGTGAGCATAAGAACAGTTGGATTTGGAAAGATTAAAAGAGAAGAAAAGAGCAACATATGCAACTTAGTCTTTTTCTTTTTAATTTTTTTCATGAACACATATATATATATATTGGGATGATGGGGAGAAAAGATAACTGGATTTCTTTTGAATGTCTTTGTGTCTTTATAGAGTGAATGTTCTGTTCCTGTCTCTTTCTTTTTAGGCGAAAAACTAATAAAAATAGAAAAACATATATCAGACATTAAGCTCACTCCCCCCACCCGCCCCCCCCCGCACCCTTCCCTTTGTAAAGAACTCTTTGTTCTCTAGTGAAAATGCTGAAAAATCCCCGGGCAGCTACTCCCTGAAACAAGTGCAAAACACTTAGAGGCTTTTGGGCTGGCTGGGAGCCAGAAACCCTCCCGCTGTCTGGTTAGAAGAGGAAAAAAAGAAGAGAGAGGGAGAGGGAGAGAGGGGAAGAGGGAATGGGGGGGGCAGAGAGAGAGGAAGAGAGAGAGGAAGAGAGAGGAAAAGAGAAGGGAGAGAGAGAGAGAGAGAGAGAGAAAGAGAGAGAGAGAAATTGGAGCTTCCTTTAATAGACATAGGAAGCAGCGTTTTTTTCTTTTTCTTTTTTTTTCAAAACTGGCGGTCAAGCGTTAAGTAACTCCCGTCTAAATCCACCTGCTAGAAATGAACTTGGGTAACCCCCCAGGGGTGCACAAAGACAGGGAAGACAGTAACATACTCCATACTCTTTCCCACCCCCCGTTGTACTGCTTCCATTCTTTCTGCTCTCATACACAAATGCCCACAGCTTCTCACGCCGCCCCTCTTACCCCCCAACAACAAACACAGCAAAATACATGCTCCCTCGGTCTCCTAAAAAAAAAAAAGGCTTTTCCATCTCGGTTGCGACACAGTGATAAGGGGTAGCGAACATCTCATACCTGGTGTGAATGCTAATCAGTCAGGAGTTCTCCTTTTCCCAAGACAGGGAACTGTTTCCTTCCAAATTTATTAGAACCTCCTCCACTGCCTCTTTGAAAAACCTTCTTTGTCACCCTCTCCCAAGTCCCGATACTTCTTTAAAAAAAAAATGGCTTCGGAGCTCCTTCTATTCTTGATATTGATTCTCTCTCTCTCCCCCCACCCCTCCTCCTCTCTCCTGTCTGTGTCTCTTCTGAGTGGTCTATTGATAAGTCCCTGGAGGCACTGGGTCAGCCTGCCCGTAGGAAACCAGACACAATGCACAAATCTCCGAGTGCCATTCTGCCATCAGCAAGCAGACCACGTTTAGGAGAGAGAGAGAGGAAAAAAAAACAGTAGAGCAAGAGACAGAGAGAGAGAGAGAGAGAGAGAGAGAGAGAGAGAGAGACACCAACCGAGGGAGGGAGAGAGAGACTGAGAGAGAGAGAGGAAGAGAGAGGGGGAAGAGAGGGAGAGAGGGAGAGAGAGAGGCAGAGAGAGGGAGAGAGAGGAGAGACGGGGAGAGAGAGAGTGTGTGAGAAAAAGACTGATTGGAACAGGAGGGAGAGAGAGAGAAAAGGAGAAGGAGAGAGAGCGCGAGAGGGAGAGCGGCACTGCCAGTCAGGTTAATCATCCCTACTTTAATTAGCTGTTCGGCTTAGACATAAAACAATTGAATTTGAATGATCTGTCAGCAGGCTCGGCTGAACCAAAGGGGAAAAGCGAATATTACAAAAAGACTGTTGGTGTGTTCTGATAAGCAATACTGCTCGTACTGACAAATCCTCAAAGGGGGAACTATTAAAACTTACAACTAAACAAAAAGTGCAAATACAAATGGCACTAGATAGAGGTCTTTAAAAAATGGAGTTTTCTCCCCTAGTTTCATGAACCATAGATATTTATGTGCAGGTGCCAGCATATTAGGGGTTTTCGTGTAATGTATGAAAGTTTATTAACGATGGTCTAGGAGTGTAGCAGACAGATGCTGCAGAGAACAAGACAGGTACAGTCAGATGCCGAATCTAGATCTTGGAGGGAGATGGATGCTGGAAGAAGAGGCACCGTGGCAAGAGATCAGCACAGACAAAGTCAGTGGGCAGATAGGCAGACAGATTTTAGGCACGGCACGATCTCATCTAAAAAGGCAAAAGTTCTGATGCAATATTAGGTGCAAAACAATCCATCCATCCTCCTCTCCCGGGTGCACTCCAAGGTACAGTTAAAATGGATTAATCTTTGTGACAAACAGAGCTGGCAAGGCAGACTATGGCAGACACTGAAGGCGATTTGCAGACCCAGAGAATACAGAGCTAGAAAAAGCCCCAGAGATCAATCTCTGCCCCTCCCGGTTTAACAGAGAGGAAACTGAGGCCCAGAGTCGACACTAGACACCAGGACTCCAGGAGCCCACCAGGCCAGTGCTCTTTCCACCACACCAGCTAACCTAGAGTATTCTTTGAAGATCTGGCCCAACAGGTATGAAAATCACCCTTGCCTCCCAAATAAGATTACTCCACCTATATATAGTGTACAAACCTCCAATTTTTCAAAATGTTTAAATAGCCAAATGGAAATATAATTACATATATAAATATATTTCCACTTTATATATGTGTTTATGTATGTGTGTGTATATATACACACACGTATATATATACACACACATACATAGAGAGAGAGAGACCATTTTGAATGCTAGGAAAAAGGGATTTAAGTCTTTAATTCATTCTTGGAGAAAAGCAGAAAAATATAATATTGTAGAGGCCTTGTCTCAGCAAGATATAACTTGTGTCACATTTTCAAGCTAATGAAGGCTAGTGGATTGATCTACAAAGACCTCACCCTGAATTTACAATTCGCTCTATGAACATCATCTGCTGTACATCACCATGTGAGAAGATGTGGTTTTCCTCATACACCTCACTTCTAAAATACAGGCACATTGTGGGTGAAAGAGATTGCGTCTTTCAGCATACTATGTAGCTTTAAAGCACTGATGAGATTTTCCACCCGGAGAATTAGGTGTGTACAACTCTTCCGATATATTTCAATTGAAAATGAGCTACTAAAAAGGGGAAACTATCTTTCCTGCCCACGAAAGTGATGTTATCTTTTTGAGGACACATATGATCACGTTCAGTAAGGATTCCCTTTTGACAATGGGTAACTGAAGGTCTAGTTTTTAAATGGCGAAAGAGGTGTTTATGAAGAGAACAGTGCCATCAGATGTTACTGGAGAGATTAGGTTTCTTGCCCTAAAACAAGACTCAGGGTGTGTATGAAAGCGAAAACCATCTCTCAGTCATGCTTCAGCAACAACGTTGCTACTTAGGGAGAAAGAAGAAAACCGAAAGAAATGTCAGGCACCTGGGAGCCCACTCAAAGACGAGTAATCTGAGAGAAGTCATAGCCAGAGTAATTTAATTTATTTGCACACCAACCTCTTCAACAATGGCTGCTATGCCATGCCTAAAACACATGGCCTACAGTCAATTGATGTGGAAAGGGGGAAGGAATCAGTGATTTTGATAAAGGCAGATCCTTTGGCAAGCCCCAAAGTACCTGATAGGCAAGAGCCCAGAAGAAAGCGGTGGAGTGCTTAGTAAATGTGCGTTGGTGAACGGAGAAAAAAGAACAAGAGCTTTGGAGCAAACACACATTTATATACAACACTGCAAAAGTCACAGTTACTCTGAGAGCCTCAGTTTTCCTTTCTGTAAAAGGTGATGATATTGGTTCCATAGGGTTGTCCTAAGGATGACATGAGCAAACATATAAAGTACACAGCTAGTGATTACATGGTAGTTATCATGGAGGAAGGCGTACCTTGAGGGTGTAAACAAAACTGTATATTATGGATGTCCTGAGTATGCTATATTCAAAGCATGTAGGTTCACGACATGAAAGCATATAGCAAAGCAAGGATCTAATATACAGACCTCTACTAGAAAGTATTAGCAGTAGAGATTATAAAGTTTAGAACTAAATTCCTAAAATCTAAACTTCAAGGATGTTAGGTCATCTGGGGTTGTGTTATTTCTTTGTTTCCAGATTTTACTCTATTTCCTGGCTCATCATAATAATGACGGCCAACATATTACTAATTGGTTTTGCTCTAAGCACTCTGCTAAGCACTTTACATTTTAAAATCATACTTTAGCATCACAAGAACTCTATGAATGCGGTACTACCAATATCTGCATTTCATAGATAAGAAAGCTGAGGTATAGAAAGATTGTATGACTTTCTCAAGATCACATGCCTAGTAAGTGAGGAGCTGGGAATTAAATCCAGGCAATCTGACTTTAAAGCCTGCACTCTCAGCCACAGTACTATACTGGCACACAGTAGGTATTCAGTCAATGTGTGTTGAATGAATGAGCAGATGAAAAAAACACTAGAATTTTTATTTCATTGGAGATCAGTAATAATTTGTGCACAACCACTTGAGAGAATCTTGTTTTCGAATTATAGAATCTGTCCTTCTTCTGTAGCTCACTTCAGGTGTAGTCCTTTGTCAGAAACCAGGGTGAGCCATGTCCCTGCACGGTGTTGAAAATGGATGAAGGGAAGATTGCTGACCATGACCACCCAGGGCATTTAAATATCTGACGGCATTTTCAGCACTTTGAGGGTAGTGTTAGCACAAGGGTTATTAATTGGCTTAATTCCAGTTTGGATAATTACATCGTGTCTCTTTAATTTTCCCCCGACTATGCCATTCTTCACTTCCTGTCACAAATGTGCTCTTTAAAAAAGCATATGAATACACACAAACATATAGTTATATTTAAGGTTTGCATAATCATTTAGGGTGCTTTTTTTTTCTAAATGATCAGTGTATAGTAGCTATGTAATAAATGAATGGGCAAAAGAATTAAAGTCATTGCAAAACAAAGATAACTATTTGAAGCTTTTTGTTTGGCAATGAAATAAACAGATTTTTAAAACATTTCCTTGGTGACAGAATTCCAATCACATTTTTTTTCTCATGGGCAGATATTTCCAGAGCTGATGACCTGCTCATAAGCTGATTTTCTTATACTATATAGTTTCCAATATAAAAAAATACCAATGAAAACTCTGATATTTTGGAGTAGAAAATGAGACTAAGTCCTGAGTGGTAGAGCATACTGAATGTATGGGTTTTCAATGACTTATTAACCCATTTATTAGCCCTGCCTTATTTGGCAGCTTTTTTTAAAAAACCTCCAAACATATTACTAGAATAATCTTCAAATATAGAAGAAAGGGACAACATATCCTAATTTAATAAGCTTAGGAAAGTTGGACGGTCATAAACAGACACAATCCCCTCTCCTTTTTCCAAAGAATTCTTGGCCTTTGAAATACTGTTTCTACATGATACTAAAGAAAAACTCCCAGAAAAATACGCTTAAAACATGTGCACGAACAGGTAAATGCACCCATGGTAGAACATAGTTTATTAGGCCTTTTTAGTGTACATTTGTATGAATAAGTCATCAAATATAGGGAGTACAGAAAATAAGAGAATAAAGGGTTAATTTATTTACTATGCATGAAGGTTTCTAGATCTTTGCTTCTTCAGCTTTTAGTTCAAAATTCCACGCATACTCTGCACATAATAATAAATGCCATATTTCAATATATCTCATAATTTGATTTACTTTCAAGCATCTTTTCTGGTTCAGCTCTCCAAGACTTCCTCCTTATAAACTTCCTCCAAATTATTTTTTGTGGCCCTCTGTAAAATATCATTTAAAGCTGGTGTTCTTAAGATGACTCTCAAGCTATAGAGAGATTTGTATCCAACTAGTCCATATTTCCTTTTGAGAACCAGTGGTCAAGTCCTATGCTCTTATCTGAGAACAAGACACAGTACATATATAAAACAGCCCTTTCCCACCTTTCGGACCCCTGTGATAATGATAGCAGTCTCTCAGTGACTGTCCTCCGGTTAGTTACTCATTCCTTGAGACTGAGCTCTTCCAAGACAAGCTCTTTCCACTCTACCTGGTATATTTAATGTATTGTCCAGCATCACACCTGCCATGGTGGTAGATGATCTCCCAGAAAAGCTGGAAGCAACAAATTTTAATTCTCTTCGTTCTTCATGTGTAAATACAAATTTTTCTGTGTGTCAAGTTTTCAACATGTAAAAGGGGCATACTTTATCCTAAGATTAGTGATGTTTGGAAAATAATATCTGAGGGTATAGTATTTAAGAATTAGCTAGTGAAAAGCACTTGTTTTGGTTATTTTCATAGTATCGCCTCTATTTTTATAGCAAGAAGTACTTAGAAAACACGTTCTAAATTCAAAATTTAAGTGAATTTTGAATTCAAAAGAATAGTGGACAAGATTTATCTTGAATATTAGAGATGGTAAGCACTTGGTTTTTACATGCCATTTAGAAACAGCCTGACAGATTTTATAGATGCAGAAGGTATTTAGGAAACTCTCTGGTTCTCTCAGTTTACAGAGAAGAGCTGAGTGGCAGAGAGATTTTATCTGACAAGCTTAAGGTAAAAAAACTTGGTAGAAGTGAACTAGTGCTGGAACCCAGTCTGTCTGTCCCTGGTTCCACACTCTTCTCACTCATACTTCGAAAGATGGCTTTTATACTCTTGATTCCAGATTCCCTCTCTTTTGGACATATTTTAGTGAAGGAACTCTTAAATCCTGGTGCTGAGAAAGGGGTACAATATTCCTAATGTAGTCTGATAAACACACCACAAAGGAACTATAGTAGGCTGAAGAATGCCCCCCCCAAAAGATATCCATGTCCTAATCCCCAGAACCTTTGAATGGTACCTTACATGGCAAAGGGGTCTTGCAAATATGATTAAATTAAGGCTATTAAAATGAGAAGATTATCCTGGATTTTCTAGGTGGACTCTAACTGTAATCACAAAGGTTCCTATAAGAGAGAGGCAGGAGGATCAGAGTAGTAGTAGGAGATGTGATGACAGAAACAAGAGGTTGGAGTTATTTGAAGAAGGGGTCATGCAACAAGGAGTGCAGGGTCCTCCAAAAGATAGAAAAGGCAAAGAAATGGATTATCCTTTATAGCCGCTAAAAGGAACCAGCCCTCCCAACACCTTTACTTTAGTACAGTGAAACTGATTTGAGACTTCTGGTTTCAGAACTGTAAGAGAATACATTTGCATTGTTTTAAACCACCAAGCTTGTGATAATTTGTTATAACAGCCATAAGAAATTAACATAGGGACCATCAGCTACCTTGATCTGGACATAATCTTTCAACACAGCTGAAGTATTTCTTAGCCCTTTAAAAGAATTATTTTAGCAGATATATTACCTTACTGGTTCAAACTGAGCTTGTGATACAAGAACCCTTACCAGTCTTCAGAAAAACATTGACTAGGATAAGTCAAGGAGAGTCCTTTCTCCTGACACTAAGAGCTTCTTTCTAAGTTGACATAAACCAATCAATCTAATGCTTGTTGGTTAATTGATCAGTTGGCTGCAGATCCATCTAATCACATTTGCCTACGTCCTATCTTATAGTAACTCTTTACTGGTGGTTTGGCAATTGTATCTCCAAGTTAATCTACAACAGTAGCTCTAGTTAGAAGCAAAGAGATGGGTTTCAGTGTCCATTTCTTGAGTGCCAGAGACCTAAACGCATTCAGAAGTGAGTGCGCTCTTGCTAGACCCCCACCCCACACTTTTTTCTAAGCTTTCTTAACAGAAGTCACAAAAAAGAAGCATGAGGCAGCCTAGGCAAAAAAACAAAAACAACCTCCCCCTGCTTTTTTTTTTTTTTTTTTTTTTGGAGACAGGGTCTTGCTCTGTCACCGAGGCTGGAGTGCAGTGGTGTGATCACAGCTCACTGCAACTTCAACCACCTGGGCTCAAGGGATCCTCCAGCCTCAGCATCTCGAGTAGCTGGGTGTGACCACAGGTGTGTGCCACCATGGCAGGCTAATTTTTACATTTTTGTAGAGATGAGGTTTTGCTATGTTGCTCAGGCTGGTCTCAAACTCCTGACCTCAAATGATCCTCCCACTTGGGCCTCCCAAAGTGCTGGATTACAGGTGTGAGCCACTCCACCCAGCCCCTATTCAAACTTTATTCTAATAAGACTCTTTTGCCTTAGTGTGTCATTGCCATTCAGTTACTGCATACATTCTATAGGATAGTGCTCCTAAAAGAGTAGTCCTTGGGCCAGCAGCATCAGCATTGCCTAGAAACTTGTTAGAAACGTAACTTCTTGTGTCTTATTCTAGACCTACTGAATCAGATGCTCAGAGGTGGATGTCTGAGTGTGTATATTTTAACAAGCCCTTCAGGTAATTCTAAAGCCTAGCTGAGAAGAACTGTCATAGGACAAATCTGTGAGGTTCATCAAGGCTAATGAAAAAACACGTTGGACTCTGAGTGAGATCACCTGCTAATCTAGGTGTCATGGTGACTCTGTCATTTGCCAGCTATGTGACTTTAGGTTATGTTCTTAGTCTACTTGTCTCCTCATCTGTAAGACGGAAATAATAATAATTAATAATAATAAATTGCTTTATGTGAAAAGTTAATGTAGGCGTTAACAAGATCATGCATATGAAAACACTTTACAACCTCAGGGTTATTATTATAGAAGAAACATCAATTTGGATTGCAAGGATCCTGGGACCACACTGTTGGTGATATTGCCTTGATATTTAATATTAACTAGGGCTCCCAGGTAGTAATACGGAAAAAAAGTTCAGGAAGCTCCAGATGTCCAATTCTCCAGGCCAAACTTAAGGTTAGAAGTCTGTAGATGTTTAAAGGGTGTGATACTGAATGGAGGATCTGCTGGCATTATTAGTCTCTAGAACCAAGTGCTAAATTTCTTGACTTGAAAGTCAACCTATTTATCAGGTAGCAGAATTTAGTGACAGCTTTGAATTCTATATACCAGTGAAAGTCTATGGCTTGTGGGATTCAGAACCACAATTCTTTATCAATTTCCACTGACACTCAGTGTAAAGTGGCCATGATCGCTTTCATTTCCATACCATATTCTCAAATAAGTAAGAAGCTCCAGGGAGCTCACTCAACAATTGATTATAGTCACATATTTTTTCAATAGAAAATATATATATCCTGGTATGTGGGAAGGATGGTCCTGATCTGGACTGAGATCTTTGTAGATGTTCAAGTCCAAACTCTGAGTAGGTTGAAAACAACTCAGATGCAACCAGATTAGACACAACTATGATTTTCATGGAAAATCATCAGAATTTTATCCAATCTCTGAGGAATGAAAATTTGCAGTATTTCTCAACAGCTCTATATATGTGGAGAAAACCACCTCATCAAAGAGAACAATCTCTTTTCCTTCTTTCGTGAAATCATACTGATATATGACTTTTGGCCTGAGGGCCCATCCTTCCTCTGAAGACTCATGTGTGCACATCACCTTTTGGCAACCCCCCTGTGCCTCGCAGGACAGTTGTGTAGCAAAGATTCTGTTTGGGTTGCTGTTTCCTCTGAGCCAGTCACACTGGTGCATCAGGAGATGCAGCTGTACCTTTTAAGAGCTCTGTGTCCTTAAGCAAATCATCTGTCCTTTTAAATTTCATAGATTTTTCCTTTGTAAAATATGAATAATATGTGCCTTATCAATCTTACAAATTGTTCTGAAGATCAAAATGGATGATGTATCCAAAATGCTTTATAAACTAATAATCTCATTTGGTTGGTGTTACTGATTTGGTTGGTGTTATTTACTCTTTAGCAGGAGAGTAAAGATATATACAGATATATTGGGTATGGTAGGCTTGAGTATTTTTAGACATCTAAGTTGTATATGCCTCCAAAGTTCCCCCTGAACTTACATCCCTTTGTCAGGTTACAGCTAAGGTGGTAACTAAGGATGTTAATTTCCTTTAGGTCCCTATAGGATCTCCATTTTGATCATGATTAGTTTATACATGAAACAGACACTGCTGCAGAATTTACAATGTTTCCATTCTGGCCAACTCAACTTTGAACATATTCCCTAAGTAAGAACAAATTAAGTACTATAAAACTTAAAAAAACACAGCATCCAAAGCTGGTATTGAGGGAGTGAAAATATCTTCAAAGGCTACTTCTTGATTGCTTAATATAAAAAATCTACTTAGAAATGTCCACTAGTTCAACAAGTATTCTTGAAGGAAATCTGTAACAAAGCTACTGCACATCAACATTTAAAAGAACAGGAACATGTAGTCTACCACAAAACAAAGTATTATTGCTTGAATTGTCCAAACTTTGTTTAAACAAAATTGAATTTTGCTTAAGTTGAATTCAGTGAAGAGCTCATAATGCATTATTGCTATTTAGATAGTTGTCATAGTATGTGGTACTCAGTAAGTCCTCTAAAATGGAAGGGAAATTAACTATGTGGTATAATTTCAACATAAATCATTAATTGTGGAAAGAATATCTCTGAATATATTGAATTGCTATTTGAATCTTTAATTGTGTATACAATTCTGTCTTTTCTGCTATGCATCCTTAACTAGACTATATGCTCCTTGAGGACAATTCCTGATTTACACGTCTCCAAATTTCCTTCTGCCTTCAGTACGGTGGTTTTACAAGTGGCACTTGCTTTCAAACTATCTGCTGTTTAATTATATTCACTTTTTATTGGCTTTTCTTGGGGGGCAATTTATGCACATAAAGTGTCCATAGATAAATGCATCATTATCACTGAGGTGAAAGTTGTGATTCTTAATTTTTAAAAAAAAACATATGCATTGGGCCACTTATTTTTCCGATGTGACACTTAACCTAATCACAGAAGTGAATAGAAAAACATGATTCTCTTTTAAAAGGCACACTTTACGTGAAACCATTTTAGGAATTCAGCTAATGTGTCAAGTATAGTCATTCTGCATGATGATGGTGATGGGGAGGCTCTATGTACTACAGTTTTGACAGAAAATATTTTAAATTAAAGCAAGCTACCCAAAAAATTACATAAACATAAATATGCACTCTCCCACAAACACATTTGCACATCTTTAAACTTAGATTAATGCAAAGAAAAGATACATTCTTTTGTTCTAGTGGAATACAAATGACGAAGACTAATAAATGAATAAATAAAGCTCTAGGTAACCAAATCAATGTCTGCTCAATTCTGGTCAAGGAGGTGAAGGGAGGTTTCCCTTTGAGTCAGAGAATGTAGTGGATAAAAAGGACGTGAATAGCTGGGGGGATTTCCTGAGGCCATTGCAGACCAGCTCACACACTGTTAAGAGGCTCATTTTCATGAGACTTTTGGTTGCATTTGTAACACTTGCTCTAGGTCCCCTAGAGCATTAAGTGCCACATCACAGCACTACAATAACAGGACTAAATGCGAGAAGGTACATTACAAGGTTCTTTTTCTTTCAGCTCTAAATATCCAGGAGTTTGTAGATGTTCTCAAGACTGTTTTTTCCCCTTCGTTTTTCCTTCTCCCCCAATCCCCACACACTCCCTTCAAATAGAACTAAGTGGAAAGGACTGCTGTTTTTTAGGTAAAAACCTAAATTCTTGTACTTAAAAAAAAAAAAAAAAAAACCCAGTTGTAAAATCTGTAATGTAATTATTTCCATAGGTAGGAGATATTTTATTTTTTATAAAACCTGGTCTGACTGGTAAGTTTGTTCTAGATTAGGGATTTAGCTACAGTTTGGTGAGTGTTTGTTCTCTATTAGGCTTGGTGCATATTAATTGGTACATATTTTAACATTTCACTACTGTATTAAATTATTAATAATTTGAAATCATTAGCTTGTACTGACACCATTTTTCTGAAACAGTACCACCTGTTTCTTCTAAGTTTGGTCCAGAACAAAAATCTGAAATCTAATTTGTCAAGAAAACAAATGTGTAGTTCAGGAAAAGGATAGTGGCCAGGTGCGGTGGCTCATGCCTGTGATCCCAGCACTTTGGGAGGCCAAGGCGGGTGGATCACCTGAGGCCAGGAACTTGAGATCAGTTTGGCCAACATGATCAAACCCCGTTTCTACTAAAAATACAATAATTAGCCAGGCATGGTGGCACACGCCTGTAATCCCAGCTACTCAGGAGTCTGAGGCAGGAGAATCGCTTGAACCCAGGAACTGGAGGTTGCAGTGAGCCAAGATCGCACCATTGCACTCCAGCCTGGGTGACAGAGTGAGATTCTGTCTCAAAAACAAAAACAAAAACAAAAACAAAACAAAAAGGAAAAAGAAAAGAAAAAAAAGGGCTAGGAATCACCAAAAGAAGGAGGTCCAATGTCCAATGTTAGGATGATTATGCTGATGACAAGGCCATTTAATCTTTAAAACTAATATAAAAGACAGGTATTTCCTGTAGCAGTGCTGAGCTTTACCTCAGGTCTGTGTGACAAAGCCTCATCTCTCCTCTTATACATTCCCAGTCTTCAGACATTTAAAGTCTCTGACTATCCAGGATTTCCTTTGCGACAATAATTAACAAATATATATATGTACATTTGTGTGTGTGCATGATGTTTTAAGCATATAATATATATATGCAGGAAACCTACATCTGCAGTACCACAGTCCACAGGTCAGGACTAGATACTTAAGATTTCTAAGGAAGTGATCCAAATATCTAGTTGCAGCTACGTAGATTTCATGAAACTATCCACAGATTTCAAGAATGCAGTGAGGGGAGAAAGAGTATACTTAATATATGGGTATATATACACTATATATATCCCATATATGTATGCCATATGTAAATAATAATAGTCAACCCTCACTAACACAATGTGCCTCATATTATTGTAAGCACTTTACACCTCCTTACTTTGTTCTCATAACGTCTAAGGTAGGTATCATTATTATTATCGTCTAGTTTTACAGATGAGACAAGCAAGGCACACAACTAATAAATGGCGCAGTCCAAGTTCCCGTCTGTGATTCTGTCTTTTTCATGGACCTTTTCCTATCTGCTGCCTCCATGAGAACATATCTGACCTTTGGCCTATTCTTTTTTAGGACTTTGCTCCCTCTTAGGAGATAACAAGTGTAGCTTATCTAGTAGCAGAACTCACATGTTACCCAGCCAATAGTGTACTTAGCTAGGGAACAAAAGACTAAATTTGTGGAAATTCCTCATATTTGTACAAGAGAAAGTCCCAAAGCAAGACATTATGGCCTGGAAAATGGAAGAGATAGTTTGGGCAGGTGGATGTTTTGGGTCTCCCAAATCACAACACACGCTCAATGCGCAACCATCAATACATAAATCCAATTTCATTCAATATATATTTAATAAGCACCTGCTGTGAGCAAGGGACTCTGCTAGGACATAAGCTCTAGAAAGTAGCTACAAAGATTAGAAGCAATAATCCTAGTACTTAGAACATGGGAGAAAAGAAATATCACATAACTAAAACACAATGCAAATAAGATAATACCATAAAGGTTGCTAACAAAATTCTGTAGGTTTCAGTGACTTGAGGATATCATTTGATAGTCAGTGGTGGACACTGACAAAGTTACCTGAAGCAGGTAGTGTTTGAGATGGACTTTGGAATATGGGAAAAATTCCAACAATCAGAAATTGGAGAGATAGGTTTTAGGCAAGGGAAACAAAGAATCAAAGCAAGGGATAGGAAAGCACAAAGTGTGTTTGGGGTCAATTTGATTAGCTTCTAGAATACTCAAAGGATAGCAGTAGGAGTTTGAGATGCTGTGGGTGAAACATGTGGAAATGTCCACTGAGCAGCAGGAAACCCACATCTGCAGTACCAGAGTCTACAGGCCAGGACTAGATACTTAGATCTCTAGGGGAGTGGTCCAAATATCTAGCTGCAGCTACGTGGATTTCATGAAGCTGTCCACAGATTTCAAGAATGCAGTGAGGGGAGGAGGAAGGCAAACTTACATTTTGTGGGCAAAGGGAGGATGGATGAAAGATCATTCAGATGAACAGGAGAACCATAAAAACAGATGCTATGGAGTGTAAAGGTGAAGAATGCTTCAAATGCTTTAAGAATTAGAGATAGATGGTAAAAAGAATCAAATCATCAACAGGATACCTAGGACTGCTGTGAGGAAGAGGTATATTTAAGAGTTGGAGTCCTCATCGCTGTACTCATCTTTGAAAGGACCACCTCTTATTGCTTTCTACCCTTTCCCTAAACTCATGCATGCATACAATCACACACATACACATTTTTCTTCTAGGAAAAATGTTGGCATTATTAACTCTGAAGCAAACTATATCTGGAAGTTTTTAGAGTAGTTAGCAAGATCCAAACTTTATGGTTTGATTTTAATTCAAAAGATAACTGAATTTTTATATGCAGGTTAATTATTCCTTGGTGGGAATGTGAATTTATTTTTATTTTATTCTGGAAGTATTTTTGAGCATTTCCTAACTGCAAGGTATTGTGCTAAATGCTGGGATCAGAAAAATTTCCATAAATGCTCGGATGGCTTTTACCTGGGAGCACTCCTTCCTATGGTTGGCAAAAAGCTGACACCTTTGTGGTGATGAGTTTCAGTCCTAGCCTCTAAGGGTTTTTGTGGTCAAGTTATTAAGTGCAATGTTTATCTGTATTTTTTCTGTTCCAAGATAATTTTTAAAAGCTTTGAATTTTTTTTTGTGTCATCAAAAGGTGCTTTAGAAGAATAAACTAACTCAAAGCCAACACAGAAACTGATTCTCTTGCTTTGCCAAAGTGGCAGTGTAGCATGTGAGCAAGTAAGAACATTTTTCTCAAGTATTTAAAACAACTACAGAAATCTTATTCTTCATTGTATTCTCTAAAGAATAAAGGTAAGAAGGAAAGTCAGCTTTTGATAGAGAATTAAAAAATAGCTTTAGCATATATTCGAACCATTAGGTCAAAATGGAGTAACAAAGCCCTGTAGAAGGGGACCCACAAAAGCTGCCCTTGGGACTTACTTATTCACTTATTTGTTTATATTTTTTGTATATGTATTTTTTTTATACTGCTGTGACATATCGCTTTAGCTCTTTTTCTGTATGTATGAATATTCTCCTACAACATAAAAATCTTGATGTATACATTGTTTAGTAATCTGCATTCATTCTTTCAAGATAAACGTTTTAATCCTACATGGTATTCTATTCTAAGGATATATCAGCATAAAATACAATTTAAACAATCACCTATTTTTGGACATTTTGGTTACATTCTGACTTTTATTCTTTTCAATAATTCTCTGTCCAGTATCATTGGGCATAGTCTTTGCAATTCATTATTTAATGAAAAGAAATTTTTGGAAACTTTAACAGGTAATACCACAAGCAAGGAAACTTAATACAACTACCACAAGCAATGAAAGAAAAGTCAAATGCCTCAAGGAGCCAGGGTGGAAGAGTAAATGAGTGAAGTAGGTGTGGCATAAAATATGGGGTGATAGGGACTTTGTCAAATGGGAGAGAACATGGTTTGTCTGAAGCGAGAAGCTGCTACTCAGTTCCAGATATTGGTGCCACGTGTGGATGCAGATCTAATGTTGTCAGATCTCCAATTTTTCAAGAGAAGCAAGAAAAAAAAATCTAGATTTTTTTTTTTTTTGGTGTGAAATCTCTTTAACCTTAAAGTTTGGCTCAAATTATTTAAAATATTCTATGGACCAAACATACATTTAAAAAAAATTCTATCTGCTAGCTAGATGCAGCTCACAGGCCACTGATTTTAATTAAAGAAAGGGCAAGATGGTGTTTGGAAATATATTTCTAGGTAGAGAGTTAAGCAAATAAAGTTTTACTTCAAGTTTTCCTAGTCACAAGGAATGTAAAATGTGGAGAAACTGAACCTCAACGTGTAAATCTTGAAAGATGGGTAAATACTGCTCCCCACTTAACACCCATGAAGAATTAAATAGAAGAGGCTTCTAAAATGTTTTTAATTTCCCAAAGAAACATGCTTTAATGATATAAAACTCTAACCCAGTGTACTGTATGATGATATCTAATGATAATTTCCCTTCATTTCCCATCGGAACAAACATTTCCCATTAACATCCACCTGCACTACTTCCTTTCATAAAGAGGAGGTGGTATTTGGCTATGTTCTGGTTCTGATTCATGAGAAATCAGCCCAAGCCCAACATTTCTGTTCTTAACAGATTTTGGTTTTTAAATCTGTAGAACACAATGTTTCCCTGGGCTGAGTTCTAGCATGCCAAGTTTTGGCTGGCCACAGACTTTGACATCTGAGTGAAAAATCTTTCAACAATGGCATTTAAACTGAAGAATCAACAGACCTTTAATTATAACACTGCTTGTAATTCCCTCCCTCTCTTATCATGATGTTCAAATTGCCTCAAATCACTAACTGCATGGACAGCATGTTATTTCATTTGCCATTGGAAATATCATAATTTAAAAACTTGGGGGCTTGAGATTGTGTATTAATTTTTGAAAAATCAGTATTACTTATTCACCGTAAATTAAAGAGGCATATGGAACGAAGGTCAAAATTACTGATTCATTAGAAATAAAAAACAAAAACCACTCACCACACTATTTCTCAACTTATCTAAAATGCTCAAGATTTAGATAAAAACAATATTGCCGCTTGGAAATTAAGCATTAAAGATACAGAAATATGGAGTCTCTTTTTAGTGAGATTCCACTAAATACCTCTGGTATCTCTCCATAAATGTTACATGATCATTTCTTAATGGCTTTTTAAAAATGACAAAGTCTCAGATTACCCTGTGTTTCCCTTATATAATAACAAAAGACATTTCTACACTACTAAAGCACACAGGAATCCTTTGAAAGTTTCTGCTTTAGAAACTGATGTTGAAAAAGTACTTAATTTATATTTAACCTGCCTATCTGAATATACTTGCTGGAAAAATTAGGGTTAAAAATGTAAATGTGGGAAATGTTTATTTCCATGTTCTATAGTAGTTTTTGTTTGCTTTTAAATATAGATCTTGGTTATATGTGGAAGACAGGCATAATTTCAGCTCCTTTTTCATCTTGAAGAGAAACCTGGCTCTCAATTTCCAGGAAATATATTTATTTAGACCCAACAATATGCCAGACTTTTATACATCATTTCTAATCTTCATAATAAGTCTACAAGTTGGGTGTCATTAATCTGTTACTGATAAGGACACTGAAACTCAGGTAAATTTAATAATTTGATCAAGGTGATTTAGTTAGTGTCTTTTTGTCCATGAATTTGAAGTGGTAGAATTTGTATGCAAACACAAATATGACTCCAAAGGCTCTGCTTTCTCCTTTAGGAGAAAAAAACACCTTCCTGAAATACTAACATCTTTTCCTTGTGTAATTGACCATCCTTTCTTAATACAATCGGTTATCAGAGCTATCATATTCTTAATTACCATTAGTATTACCTTACGATTCTAAAATTCATCTCTGTCTAGTGTATAGAATTCACATCCTAAGGTTAGGTATAGAAGCTGTAAGTCTCTGATTTCCTGGAGCAGATCTGGTTTCAAATCTTGTCTTTTATTATCCCCATATATACGCTGCATTTATAAAATTATGTCCTAAGTCTTTGTTCAGAAAATATGTAGTGTCTGACATTATTTTGTGTATACAATGCTAAAAAGGTCACATCCAGGAAACTAGTCCTGACCAGCATACAACACTCAAGAAAGGTTCTCTAAGGTAGAATCAAAGGAGAATCCCAATTGAAGTTGTTGAGGGGAGAAAAGATAATAAATAATATTAACAATAATAACTCCATGCATTGAACTCTTAATATTCTTCATCCTATCTATATTAATTCTTACACTACTCCCATTTTGCATATGAGAAAACAGAGGCTTAGAGATGGTAAATAACTGGTTCAAGGTCACATGACTAGTGGCCTTTTACCCCAGAACTTGTACTTTGTCTACTAAACTCTCTCCCAGAATATGGGAACAAAATATAAAGAGGTAAATTCAAAGATCAATATTAAGATGATAAATACAAGATGCAGCCAGGAATCAGGGATTGGAGTGGGAACAGATTAGGAAACAAGGTGATGGGTCCAGCATGGTTGCACGGCTGAAGTCAGTAAATGTCTGATATATAGGGGTGTCATGTCACATTGAAAGTACAGTTACATCAGGGAGGTAGAGCTGACTGAGAGAGAGAATATATAAAGGGTGACAGATATAGGACTGCTTGGCTGATTTCATGTTTTTCTTTTACAAATGTAAATAAAACACTGTGTGTTGCAGGTCAGAGGGCCAAGGGGATATAACAGGGCTCTACTCAGAAAACATCTCGCTTCACATGCCATTAACTGAATAGGGGAAAGAAACTCAGTTGTCTAACAAGGTATTTTTTAAAATACATATTTCTCCAAGAGGGTTAAACCTCATTCACACCTTGGAGTAAATTACTTTAATGAGGTTACCAGATCACCAAACTGAGTGTAATTAAAGTCAAGAAGCTGCAGTTTGAATGGGGAAAGGAAATGGGTAACTGTGGAACTGAAGAGTGGGAGAAGGGGATGACAGTGAGACAAACAAGGATAACAAGGATTTCCTTAGGGGACTAGAAGGGCACCAAAGAGAATTTTATGAAAAGACAGTTCAGGACTAAATAAATGTAAAGTACTAACGTCATCATTATCATTAGTTCTACTCTGCACTTATGTCTAGAATTTTGGTAGTAGCCAGTGTACAATCAAAATCACTAAATTGGTTGCTAATTTCTGATTTACAAGCTAAGCAGAATTCCCTACTTAGAGTAACTCCTCAAAACATACTTGTTGAGCAAAATGGGACGTCAAAATTTTGCCTGGAAGTTGGGAACTTTCAGATTTTCATAATTCCAACCTGTTTTTACAGTCTAGGTTAATCTGGTCTAACCTATCAAGTTCATCTGAGTCCTCCATGGGAAAAAGGAAGAAAGAGGACATAGGAAGTGAATAAAGAATCGATACCTCATCTGGGCGCAGTGGCTCATGCCTTTAATCTCAGCACTTTGGAAGGCTGAGACAGGTGGATCACCTGAGGTCAGGAGTTCGAGATCAGCCTGACCAACATGGTGAAACCCCGTCTCTACTAAATATAAAAAATTAGCTCGGCGTGGTGGCACAGGCCTGTAATCCCAGCTACTTCGAAGGCTGGGGCAGGAGAATCACTTGAACCCGGGAGGCGGAGGTTGCAGTGAGCCGAGATCGCACCATTGCACTCCAGTCTGGACAACAAGAGCAAAACTCTGTCTCAAAAAAAAAAAAAAAAGAATTGATACCTCAGTGCTCTCCTTCCCTTCTGTGTGGCCCAATACAGCATGCTCTTGCCTCTGGGGAAGCTTCAGAATGTTTGTTCTAGGAAAACTGAGGCAATGCTGTAATAGCAAGAGCTATGTGAAAGGTAAAGTATGAAATGTATAATGGAAACCAAACCAAAGAGGTATGTTAAAGATGAGCCCATTAAGGAAGGAAAGAGCTCACCTGTTGGACTGGAATCTCAACTGGCTCTTTTATTCCACTCGAAACCTGTGCTGAGTCTGTACAGACGGACTTCTGAAATGCTTATATATACAACCTGACAGGTACAATCAGAAACAGCACAAGGACTGTGTGCCTCAACAAGAATAGCCAGAGCACTGAAATCAATTGCAGAGCACAGACATACTTCAACTGTGGGTATGCAGACAGTCCCCAGGTATGGCTGGTGAACAGCATGCTTTATATGTGCTATGTCCCAGCCTTCCTGGTTTTCTTCTCTTCCATCCTACCCCTTCAGCACCCACTACGTCTTTCACATTTTATAAAATCACAGGAGATTTCTAAATCATCGTGCCTTTCAAATACTTTAAAAAATATATTGTCCTCCTAATAGAAAGGAGAGAGGTGGAGTATTTGGCTGATGAACCTAATTTGACAGTAGGTTTGCATTTTTGATGTTTCCTCCCTTATGAGTGAGTCATGAAAAATGTATATTTTGTCTAAATATTGATAAAGCTTTAGAATGTAAGAGCTGGAGTGAACCTAAGAGATTTTGTAGCCCAGCGATTTCCAACCCAGGATGTGTCTCAGAATCACAGAGAGGTTTCAGATTCCCAGCCAGGCACAGTGGAATGTGACTTGGAAGGAAGGCTGAGGCAGGAGGATCACTGAACCCCCCGAGTTTGAGGCCAGCCTGGGGCAACACGGCGAGACCCCTGTCTCTAAAAAATAAAAAAAATAGGTAAAAAATACAAATCACAGATTCCTGAGCCTTGTCCTTCCCCTGCCTTCCTCAGGTGATTCTACTTCTATGTCAGTTTTGGCTACTTGCAGCCAGTTACGGAGAGATCTTGATCAATCTCTTCATCTATCTGATGAGGAATCTGAGACTCAGAGAAGTAAGAGGTACAGTGATTTCTCTAAGGTTACACAGTGTATTAGTCTGTTTTTGCACTGCTGATAAAGACATACCCAAGATTGGGAAGAAAAAGAGGTTTAATGGACTTATAGTTCCATGTGGCTGCAGAGGCCTCACAATCATGGCAGAAAGCAAGAAGCAGCAAGTCACATCTTACATGGTGGCAGAGAAGAGAGAGCTTGTGTAGGGAAACTCCCCTTTTTAAAACCATCAGATCTCTTGAGACTTATTCACTATCATGAGAATAGCACAGGAAAGATAGGCCCCCCGGATTCAATTACCTCCCACTGGGTCCCTCCCACATGTGGGAATTCTGGGAGATACAATTCAAGATGAGGTTTGGATGGGGACACAGCCAAACCATATCACACAGGAATATATCACAAGTGAAGATAGTCTATGGATACTGTAAAATTGACCCCATTAGCTATATTCCAAACTAGTTCATTATTTTAGAATCTATTTTGTGTGTTCGTATGCATACAGCAATGCTTCACATATCTGCACACCATTTATGTGGCATTCCAAATATGGTTAAGAACAAACAGAAAGTGAAAAAGACCTGCGAGCAGCCAAAATTGGTATTAAAGAGATCACACATAAACCCTCCAAGTCTCTTTAAAAACCTCTTCTCTTGCTTCTCTATCCAGTGAGGCATAGGTGACTCAAAATCTTTATCTCGAAGCCTGGCCCTTCTGCTGCATTGTAGTCTCATGTCTCCAAAAGCCTAGTGGACCGCTCACAGATACCCAGTCAGCACCTTCACTCAAGTGTTTTCAAAATTAAACGTGTGCTTTCCCCTCCCAACCCTGCTCCTGCTTTGCTGCCCTGTTTCTGTTTATGACTCTACTCAGGTTCAAAATCATAGAGATGTGTTTGGTGTCTTCCTCTCCCTTACTCCCCCAAATATAATGGATTAATTCTCCTGCCACGTCTCATAAATCAGTTTGCCATCTCTGTTCATTCCCTCTGCCCCTGCCCTAGTTAGGGCCTTCATTGCCTTTCACCTGGACTGTTGTAATAGTCTCCTATCTGATCCTGTGTCCTCTGGTCTCTCCCTACTCCAATCCATTTTACTCACTGTTGCCAGATTAATCTTCCTGAGGCACAGCTCTGATTATGTTACTCTCCTACTAAAAACTTTCAATAGCTCCCCGCTGTCTCCTGAATGAAGTACAAATTCCTTGCCTTAATAATCAAGTCCTTTCACTTTCTGGTCCCAGTATACTTTTACCACTTTATTTCCCACTACTCACCTTCACATACTCCATGCTCAAGTTAAACTCAATTACTTCTTTGCAGAATCTTTACCCTTTGATTCTTCCATGCTTTTCTCATGACAGAATAATGCTCTTTCCTTCTATCTTTGAATGCTCAAATCCTCCTTGTTTTTCAAAGCCCAAATCCAGTGTCATCTCTTCTGATGAAGCCCTCAGTTAGCTCTCCTCTGAACTCCAAGAATATCATATCTGTACTACTTTTACAGAGCATTTTACTTTTCACTATTAATTCTAGCGAAGTAGACATATGTCTCAGCTCTGCTGCTAGATTAAAACTTCTAGGGCAAGGTATGTCTTATCTGTGTATCCTCTCCAGTGCTGAGTATACAAGTGCACGACTCACAGTATTTGTCAAGTGAATGAGTTCATGCATGTACTTTACACACAATCAAAACACAGTTTTTTTGTTTTATTGTCTAAAGAAGATTAGAAATAATGCATCAGAGAAGGAATGAGGATCTTTGAGACTTGCACAACAAAAGGTAACTTGATAGCGAAAGAAGAAAAATAAAAACTATGAAAAGAAGGCATGAGAACTAAAGATATAGCAGTCAGAGGGTAAAGAAACACAAAAACAAATAATCTTATAGAATAAGGACCAAATGGTTAATTGAGAAGTTTGGAAACCATAAAATAATATTCAAATATGTAGCATTATTTTTATACTTCCACACCCTCATCAATATAAACAAATTTGAATTGTAGTTCAAGATAATAACTCTGAATCACTTAGAAAAGTTTGAATTGTGGTAAGTATATTCTTCTTTTTTGGGACAGAGTCTCACTCTGTGAGGCTAGGTAAATAAGCTGTCTTTATTAATGAATAGATTCATATTTTTCTGAATATTAGAGAAATATTAATTTTTCCCTAATAAGATATGTTCATGATATAGTTTAGAAAATAAAGTAAAAAAAACAAAAAATCTTAAAAATCCTATTATTTCCAAGATTCACAATCTATTGTTAAAAAAGGTGTGATTATACCATATGTATTACTATGTATTCTGCCTTTTAACTTAATGTATAGTATAAATAGTTCATACTATTATAGGTTTTTCATAAACATTTAGTGGTTCAAAATTCTATCTAATAGATACGTTATACTATACTTAACCAGTACCAGTACCCTAGAGTTGAACATCTAGCTTATTTCCAGTTTTATAATACAAATAAAAATCTGTATTGTAACAAGATTTACCATGAGCTGATAACTGTTGAAGCAGAGTGAGGAACTCATGAGAGTTCACTATGATATTCTTCCTACTTTTGTATATGTTTGAAATATCTAGAACAAAAAGGTAAAAATGCATGTTTATGTCTTAATTCATTTGTGTTGCTGTAACAGAATATTATAAACTGGCTAATTAAAAAAAATATTTCTCACAGTTCTGGAGGTTGGGAAGTCTAATATCAAGGTACTGGCATCTGGCGAGGGCCTTCTTGCTAGATCATCGCATGGTGGAAGTCAGAGGGCAAGAGAACACAAGAGCCAGAGAGCAAGAAGGAGCCAAACTCACTTTTATAATAAACGCACTCTCATGATAACTAATGCACACACTCCTGCAGTGGTGACATTAATTCAATCATGAAGGCAGAGCTCTCATGACCTGATCACCTCTTACTAGGCCTCATCTTTCAACACTTTTCATCAGAGATTAAGTGTCCAACACAAGAAATTCTGGGGACACACTCAAGTCACAGCCATATGATAAATATCTTGTGTATAATGGTTTTTGTTTACTTGTAATTATTTTCTTAGGTTGCAGTTTATGGCTAGACTGCCTGGTTCAAAGTCTTACCCAATCATTACCTAGTTATCTAACTGTGGGCAAGCTGCTGATGCTTTCTCAGCTTCAGTTTTCTCATCTGAAAAATGGATATAATTGTAACTTGTATGGGCTGTTCTAAGGATCATAAGAGAATATGTGCTTCTAATCCCTTCCACAGTACCTAGGACACTGTTAGTGTGCAATAAATGTTACCTTGAAAAAGCAAAACACTGGTTGCATAATTATGTGTTGTGCTTATAAAGAAACATCACATATAAACTGAAAACCATGCCTGAAATAACATGCTTAAGTGTGCACCATTTCTATTTCCAGGCTAAATACTTATTTCAAAGATACTACTATTGCTAAAATAATTTAGATCCATAATTACCATTATGAAGCATTTTCTATGTGGTTGATATTGGCCTTACTGGGCTACATGTTTGACGTGTATTATCCCATTTAATCATCACAAGGGTTTTCTGATTATAGACAAAGAAACTGATGCTTAAAGGTGAATTAATGTGCCCAAAAGGACACAGGGTGTTTTCGAACACAGGACTGAACCTCTGGAATTCATTTCTAAGCTTCTGAAAATGACCTCTGTACCCTGTACTCTTTCTTTTTTTTTTTTTTTTTGAGATGGAGTTTTGCTCTTGTTGCCCAGGCTGGAGTGCAATGGCATGATCTCAGCTCACTGCAACCTCTGCCTGCCAAGTTCAAGCAATTCTCCTGCCTCAGCCTCCCGAGTAGCTTGGGATTATAGGCGCCCGCTACCACGCCCAGCTAACTTTGTATTTTTAGTAGAGCCAGGGATCCTCTGTGTTGGTCAGGCTGGTCTTGAACTCCCGACCTCAGGTGATCCGCCCACCTCAGCCTCCCAAAGTGCTGAGATTACAGGCGTGAGCCACCACGCCTGGTCCATACCCTGCACTCTTTGGCATAGACCTCAGTCTGTCTTTCTCTCTCTCTCTCTCTCTTTCTCTTTCTTAATTTTTTTTTCTCTCTCTCTCTTTCTCTCTCTCCTTCTTCCTGGTTTTTTTTTTTTTTTGGCACAGTTTCACTCTTGTTGCCCAAAATGGAGTGCAATGGCGCAATCTCGGCTCACCGCAACCTCTGCCTCCCGCGTTCAAGCGATTCTCCTGCCTCAGCCTCCTGAATAGCTGGGATTACAGGCATGCGCCACCACGCCTGGTTAATTTTGTATTCTTAATAGAGACAGGGTTTCTCCATGTTGGTCAGGCTGGTCTCGAACTCCTGACCTCAGGTGATCCACCCGCCTCAGTCTCCCAAAGTGCTGGGATTACAGGCGTGAGCCACCGCACCCGGCCTAGACTTCAGTGTTTCTAATCTTTATTCCTCAGAGGCAGATATGAATTTTGGACAAAGTTTTGGTTCAATTTTGGATGTTTAACTGGACCTTTGGGTAAAGTACATTTTTCCTTCCCATTCACTTTAATCAGTATTATTTATTCAACAAATTTTATTCTAGCAAATAATTTTAGAGAAGAAAAAGCAGTACTCAATTAACAAGCTGACCTTAAAAATGCATATTGCATTCTGGAAAAACTAACAGCTATCATGGTTTTTTTTTTTTTTTTTTTTTTTGTAGACGGAGCCTCGCTCTGTCACCCAGGCTGGAGTGTAGTGGTGCGATCTCATCTCACTGCAAGCTTCGCCTCCTGGGTTCATGCCATTCTCCTGCCTCAGTCTCCCGAGTAGCTGGGACTACAGGCGCCCGCCACCACGCCCGACTAATTTTTTGCATTTTTAGTAGAGACGGGATTTCACCGTGTTAGCCATGACGGTCTCGATCTCCTGACCTCGTGATCCGCCTGTCTCAGCCTCTCAAAGTGCTGGAATTACAGGCATGAGCCACTGTGCCTGGCCTATCATGGTTTTAAACAATAATTTTCCATTGGTTTGATTATCTTATGTCCACTGTGAAACAATTCATTATTAAACAATTGGTTATCACACAAACACATATACACATTTAATAACTTTAAAACAGTCCATATTTACATATTTTACTTTAAATATGTAATGTGAAATGTGTATGCATACGTGCATGTGTGAGAGTAAGACATAGACCCTGGAAGTCTGAATTTGGAAAAATCTCGTGAAAGTCTGAAAAAGGTGGTTTTCTACAAACCTTATAAATTAAGTCACGGAAGGTCACAATTTTAAAAAATAGATACCAAATTAAGTCTTTTATCCTGGGTTTAGGGAGGCTTCTCCTGTGCAACATACTTTAGACCAAGGCAGTCAAGAAATACTAACGGGGATGCTGCAATTCCTCTGCCTCAGACAGTACATTTATGCATCTGTATTACAAAAAATGTGCCAGCTCTAGCAAGCTCACAGTACTGAGCAAAGTGCTATAGTTACAGCTGGCTCTGTTTACTTTTTTTTTTTCTGGTCTGTTCCTCCATGGGGGGGCCACAGTGGGGTGTTTTTTTAAGATGGGGGGAAGGAGGAAGGAGTTTTTGTGAGTTCTATTTTGGATTTTGGTGAATAAGAAAGCAGAGAATTTGCTAGCCTGTTACTCAGTTACACTGAAACATGATGCAAACTGACTCAATTTGGAGCACAGAAGGTGCTGAAAAATTTTTCTAAAGAGGTCTTGAAATATCTAAGTCTGTCTTCAAGGAAGGACTTATAAAACAAAATCACCATGTAAATAATAGAAATATGTTGCTACTTCTCTTAAACCTGACCTCTTGAGTCAACTACCCACATTAATATACTCTAAAAGTAGCCAGCATGATATTTCAAAAATTACTTTGTGTCCTTTATCCCCAGTAGAGTATTAAAAGGAAGATGCTTGAGTGTACACACACACGTGGGTCTTCTTTACAAAGTCATGTCTACATATGTACACTGTTAGGGGAGTATGGGCTCTAAACGATTGAACAAGCTGTATTTCCATATTTGTATTGTCCAACCTATTTTCCCTTTTCTTATTTTCCTGAATATGCCTGAACATATGTGTTCAGTATAAACATACAATTGTGTGGACGTGTCTATGTGTGTTTCTAATTCCATGCTATCTTGAAAATGGCTCAGCGTTCTAGAAATACAGCCACATAATTTGTTTTGTTTTGAAAAACTGCTCAGCAAATGCATGCAAGGTCATAATGGCAGGTAACAGACCATTTATTGAAGTGCTGAAACAAACAGAAAACAAAGTCCAGGACACCATCACAAAGCAGTGCTTCCCTTGTGAGATACTCTCAGCTAAGTAAGAATTGAGTGAGACAATAATAAAACAAATACCCATAGGCTTTTCAAACAGTAACAACCCGCTCAGGGTTAGCAGCGCTTCTAGACCTTGATGGTACAATGATGTTCTCAACCTTTGCTTTCAGACACTGGATCACTGCTTAAGTAGCCTTTATCTTCCCCCCTAATTTTTGTTGAAGATGACCTTGAAATTAGATTATATTTGTTCCTAACAAAGCTTATGTATATTGTGGCATAACTCTTAAAACCAACAATTGGGCTTAGTTTTACAAAGAAAAAAAATCCAACAACCTTTCATGCTGAGATTTCTCATGCTAGTTCTCAGCACAGAAGTGTTTTTTTTTTTTTTTTTTTTTTTTTTTAAAGTTGCATAAAACCTAGCAAGGTTTAAGTTTTCCCAGCAAGGAGAAAGTGTTTTTCAGCTGTTAAATTTTTCAGATGCTTTTTTTGAATTTGGATAAAACTCAAAAACATGTTTGTTTTAAAATGTAAACCTTTTTATGTACAGAGGTTTGCATATAGAGAAATGCTATTACTATATTTTAAAATACTTGCTTTTGAAATAAGGAGGTCACATGCATTGAAATACAACAAACTGCATGTTGCTTTATGAATGTCCTATTAAGCCTGATGTAAATACGATGTTCTGGAGGACCACTGATGCACACGTTTGCTCATAGGATCACTTGTAACACTAGTAGTGCATGTATTTCCATGGCAGAGCAAAGGGTGGTCAGGTTTGAACTGAAGAACATCCATATAGTCAGCTAATATGCTTTTAAAAGACCTTTCACCTCAGTTGCAACACACTTCTTTGTCCTAAACTTGCTGGATTACTTAACTTGTTGGCTGGACTAAAGCTGACACAATATATATTTCAAGCACAAAAATGATAAGGAACACATAGGGATGTCAGCAAAGAGGCAAAGATGATGGTAAGTCATCGGAAGGCTAGTTATTATTATTTTTTTTAACAGTTCAATGTCTTTACTGTTTTCTGTAATATTATCATTTTCCGTTTTGCAAACAAGGGAAAGAACAACGGTTAGTTTCATTTTAAAATTATTAGATCATAAAGGGCAAGTTTAGGAATATTGTTTCTAGCATACTAATAGATGAAGTTATTTGTAAATCAATAGTCTTACTTCTCTGTTTAAAAAAATAGCAAAATACAGTATTCTGAGGAAAGTCCTGACAGATTGGAGTGTTACAGGATAATCTGAAATCTGTTTCATTATGGAAGTTTGGCCAATATAGAGAGAATATATTCTAGATGGCTTAAGTATATATTTTTTGTGGATTGTACATTTTGTAAGACTGTTTCAATGCCTTGAGATCCAAGTCTTTAGGTCAAGACTGAACTCTAGAAATGGCCCCATTGAATCTACAAAAGGATACATTAAAAAAAACAAAAAACCTCATTTCCTGTAAGCTGCTGATAGTACTCAACAGAGTTGAAACTCAGGTCACACGCATCCTACCACTCTAGTGCTGCTCCATTTACTAATCCAAATGAGGATAAACCCTGAGAGATCTGTTATGTTTCTACATAAGGAATGTACAAGCTTCTCTTGAAAATCAGTGCATTGGGAAGGATACAGAGAAATAACAGAGGTGAGAATCCCTCCCTGATTTGTTTGCTAAATCCCTGTTCATTCCTGAAGATTCAGATCAAATACCATCTGACTGATAGGTCTTCTCTGAGAAACTCTATTTTGCAGGCAAGTATTGGGATGACTGTATGCGCATCTCCAGTCCCAATGCATCATTTAATATAATTTGTTTCCTCTCTGTTTCTTGCTGCATTACAGGTATCTGTGTTACGTGTTCATCCTTGCCTAACAGTCAGTGGACTCTTTTAGATGAAGGACTGTGTCTCTATGTCCCTATGCTGAAAGGACAATGGAAAGAGATGGTGCTATTGATGCCCGGAGGCCTGGGTCCCCAGGGAAGCTGCAGTCACAGCAGGCTTGTTCAGAGGGAGTAAACCACAAAGGAAATGTGGCTGGGATGATGATGACGCAATGAACCGTGGGGGAAAACTCTGGCCTATGCCTTCTACTGACCCTCTCGCCACTCACAAATGTCTCACAAGCACCAAATCCAACTGGGAATCTAGCTGACTTGGGTCAGCCACTCTGTCGTAGAGGAAGGGGAGGGTGAAGCTTGGGTCTAAGGGTAAACACATCCATGATGTGGGAGCAGGAAGATGCCTTTGCAGGGGGGTGTCTAGGGACTATGGACTTAAGATAGCCTCACAGGGTCACCATGCCCCAGCACGACCCAGAAGGGCCCAGAGCAAGGAAGACATGACAAAGGAGCCTGAAGACTTGAGGAGGCCTTGGAGCTGGGACAAGGAAGACACATCAGGATCTACATGGACAGGAAACTAAAGACGAGGTGGGCTCTCAGACATCTCAGTGAATTTGAGCTCAGAAGACAACACTGAGACCAGACACCATAGTGAGTAGACTGTATCGCACTGCTGTCCACCCTCACTTTCATACTGCATTTGGATGGCACTCCAAGGAAGGGGAGAGGAGACCACCTAGAAGAATGGAGGCCAAATCTGAGTTACCTCATAGATACAGAAAGAACGCCTGTCATTTTTAATGGGTCTAGTCACTCTTAAATTTTAAGCAAACTGTAGACTTACTGAATAGAAGATATTATCTTAATCTACACAATTTTTTTTTGTTGTTTTTTGGCAGGGTTCCAAATATTTTTATTCATGACTCACAGTAAAAAGTACACTTTACATTGTGATCTAGTAACTGTTTACACACATACATGGATGTGTGTGTGTTCTGGAGGTAGAAAGTAACCAATCTGCTCCAATTTTAAATATTAAGATTATTCATAATTCTTTAAGTAGTTTATTGTTTGGAAAGTTATAGACCAAGGTTTAGAAATTCAGCAGACCTCTAACTTCTAATCAAGGACTTTAAAAAATTAAGAACACTACCTGATTTCTGATTTAGTCTTTGAAATGCCAATGCAATTCATTCATAATTATTTATTCATTCTCCAAACATTTATTGAGAGCTTACTGTATGCCTTATACTATAGACCTGCAGCACATATATAGGCCCATTACTTCACAGCTGCTTTAGGATTTATGGCAGTATTGGTCAGATGGTTCCTAAAAAGGGAAAGTTTTCAGAGGAAAACAACCTGTTCACAACATTTCTTACCTAGCAGTGAAGAGTCTTGACAGCATCTCTTTTACTTTCTCATTGTGGTTCTAGTTTAATAACATAAGTCTATTTTTACTTTTCATATTTAACCTTAATTAAACATGCTATGAGTACAATCATGAGATTTTAATAAATTAGACTATTTGAAAAAAATTTTCCCATAATGATGTCTTCCTCATATCTTTCATGATATACAAAGAGAATATTTATACAAATATTTTCTTGCTTTGAATATGCAGAAAACTGACCATTATTTATAGTGATTTTGAAAATAAATGAACTAAAGCATGTGCACTTATAAGGAGAGTAAATAAGCAGCACATCATTACCATCTGAGACAGCATGGCTGCTCCCCTCTTGGTGAGGACAGTATAGATACAGCAAGAAGAAGACAGATCATAAGTATTTACTACCAGACTTTCTTTAAGTAAATATATCCTATTCCAGTAGAAAGTATCATATAAGTATATGGCCTGAATTCAATTCAGTTATTTACATGGCTCTACCAGTAAATGGTTAACAGTGGAGACCAGAAATTTAGAAAATGTAGAAGACTGAACGATATATAAGTGATTGAGAACATGAGTCTCTCTCCTCATCATGTAGGACATGGGTTGAGGTCATAGACTTAATTGGTAGGAGTTGCTACTTTTGAAGAGTGAAATGCTTTGAGGCTTTTGAGAGAATTTTAAGTTGATTAACTTTTTATTTGTGGAATTATGATGTGGGCTTTATTAAAATATCACAATTCGGCATTGTTTCATAAACATAATTATAGGCCACCTTTTCAAAAATTGCAAGAGTTACTAAGAAGGTCCTTTGAACCTTAGTTCAAAGGACCTTCTTAGTAACTCTTGTAATTTTTATGGGTACAGTTAGTTGTCTGCATAAAGTCATTCCATTTTCCAAAGCTTCTTACTCTCTGCACAAATGACAAATTGGCACATGCACAATGGCACAGGAAAAGAAGTAACTGCTAAGGTCACATATGTGAGGACATTGCAGCCTTTAAGTATTGGAGGCCAAAGGTACCAGAAACATGGGCAGACAGATTAAAATTGTCCCTTCTTATGTTTGTGCATTGTTTCTATATGGAAAATTACATTTTTCTGAGAGTATATGTGTAAATATGCATCTGCTAGTGTTTTGGCAACTCTAAGTTACCTAAATTAGTTTTGATCAACACTGTCGGATTTTTAAACCCACCAACGTAATAAAAGCAAGTTTAAAAAAACACAAACAAACCCTACAGTACATTGTGTGCTCTGCTGTTCCAAGCCTCAGCTTCAAGACAAAAAGAGAGCGAGAGTTTGTCATTCGCTAGCTGTTAATAATCAAGAGAAGATCTGCCAGACAAGCTCTTCGAGGGCTCTGTCTGTCTGGACCAGGTATATACTGCAATACACAAAGGGCTTTGCAGGGGGAGAAAAATGAGTGTTCATGGACAATGATGCAGCTTTCTTAATTAAGATTTTCATTACTGATACATACATTAAGTTCTGCAACTGCAAGAGCCAAAGCACTGTCATGTGCAGGTAGATGTCCCTGATTCCATCTTCAGGCAGTAAAGCTAAAACATATTAAATGTGCACCCAGCAAACACTGTGGGAGCCAGGAGAGCTCCAGAAATATTTTTGTTGGAATGCAGAGAGGCCCCATTATAGGCAGATTTGTAATGCATCTAATAGGCAGGAGAAAAGCTCGTATCAATAGAGTGTGTGTGTGTGAGTGTGTGTGTGTGCGCGCGCGCGCGTGCCGCGTGCAAGCGTATGGAAGTGCTTTGAGGCCCTGGGCCACAGACAAAGGTAACTGTAGCTGATCTAGAAGTAATCCCTGTATAATAATATAATAACTCAGGCCTTAAAAGGAACTTTGATCTTTTAAATTTGCCAATGCTGATTGTTGAGACAGGAAATAAATGACTGATTTGGTAGCTTTTCGAAGATGGTAAGGACTCCTGCATACAGCCAGTCCTGACTCTGCCCCTCCTGGGGTCACTCAGTCTATTTTCCCTGGATCTGCATGCTGGTCTGAAAGTCAATGCAGTATGCCAAAGGGGTATACTATTCACATGAAATAATCCAACTGTGGTATGGAGAAATCTTTTTTTCTTAGACCAAGTTATTTTACAAAAATAATTTTTCTAAGAAATGAGAGGAAACTAAAACCCTTCACAATCCTAGAAATGGATTACTATCTAGAGTGCATGTTTTTTATTCCATCTTAAGTAAAACCTAACTCATTTTAGGGTGGCTGGGGCAGTTAATGTGCAGACATCTCTTGGTTGTTTTTCTGGTGCTTTTACTTGCATGCTTTCCTGTTTCCAAATCTGCATCCATATTGGGGGTTACCCATAGAGAGCCTCTGTCTCCTCTCTGAAGAACATCTCCATCTTTTGGTCACTACTTGAGTAGAGATGAGTGATGCTGAACTTAACGAAATATTATTTTATTACAACAGTCAAAAATTATGCATTCATTTCTTACTAGATGATAAGCTCTGAATGTTCACCACCCCCCAATTCATATGTTGAAACTTACTTAATTGCCCATGTGATAGTATTAAGAGGTGGAGTCTTTAGGAGGTGATTAAATCATGAGAGCAGAGCCCTCATGAATGGATTTGTGCCCTTACATAAAAGTTGTGAAGGAGTTGTCTCTCTCCCTTTTTCTCTTCCACCGTTTGCCATATGAATAAACAGCAAGAGGCGCCATCTTGGAAGCAGAGAGGCCTTTGCCAGACACCAGATTTGCAGGTGCCTCAATCTTGAATTTCCTAGTCTCCACAACTATGAAAAATAAAGTTTCTGTGGTTTATAAATTACCCAGTCTCAGGTATTTTGTTATAGCAGCAAAAATGGACTAAGAGATTGAGTACAAGCATTTATTTGACATTTAAAGGTAATCCCACATTTTCTAAGAAGGAATAAGTCAGAATCCAACATCAAAATGTTTCAAAAGGAATACTTCAGTGTTTTAGCTGTAGTTGTTGATTAAATTAAAAAAATTCAAATAATGATGGTCCGTAAGATTTTGTGTGTGTATGTGTGTGTGTATGAATTCCTGCACTAAGATTCAGATCTTTGAAACTGTTTTCTGGAATGTTATCCTACATGTCTAAAAGCTTTTTCTAAGTGTATCAGAGATTTGGGATGGAGTGGTAAATCTCTCTCATAGGTTGCTAGGAGGTGGGGCTTGCCTCTGTACCCATTCTAGATGAGTAATGTTAATGACTGGTGATAATATAATGATGAATAAATTGGTTCTTTTTAAGTAAATAGACAGTATACAGACACCCTGTCAACAGATAGTGCATGGTTACTGAGGTAGCTAAACAGTGTTAGGATTCTTCCTAACCTTTACTGAAAGGTACTGTTATAAAATTGGTAGAGGAGTGTGTGAAAGCTACTGGTGAAGAACCAATGTAGTGAAGATTATTCAAGCATGGTGGTGGTGATGGATAAAAGCATAGAAAAAAAATTCCAGAAAATTATTTTGATTGAAGACTTTTCATTACTTTTCTTATGTGTCGTTGAGTAGCTTATAAGGACCAGGCTGAAGGTTACTATCAAAAGATTTAGGTGTACTTTTCACTCATGTTCTTTCACAAGACACACAGTTCTGTCACTCAAAGTACAAGGTTGATTTTAAATTAGAGGTGAGAATTATTCTCTATGTATCAAAAAGCCTAGAAATTTACAAGGGATTACAGGTAGAACTCATTTTAGCCTATCAGAGTGTGAGAGGTAAAGTGACCTGTTTAGATGAATATCTTGAAATGATTCTCTGGAGCATGCCTGATCTGTTCTCAACATCCACACATTAGAAAAAATGAAGAATAATATAGAGACTACAGAAAGAGACTATGTAAAAGAACCCTGATAAAAGAAAAGAACTTTTAATTTTACAAGTTTCCTAGTAGAATTACTTCTTAAACAAGTAGGCTGTGTGTATGTGGAAGATATATAAATATATAATATATATTAAATATATTTATATATAATGTATATAATATATAATGTATATTATAATATACATTAGATATAAATATATAATATACGTAATATGTAAATATATAATATATAAATATATGATATACATATAATATATATATATTTTTAAAGCATATATAAACGATATATATTTAAAGGATATATATATTTAAATGATATATATATATATCTTATGTACAATCTCCCTCGAACCCCAGCTTCTGAGTATAAACTATGTTACAGAAGCATGTGGATAATACGTGAAGTCTTCTAGGAGCATCATTAAGAAGGTGAGACATTTGGCACTCTGAACCCTAAGTACACTGATTCAGTGACATGGTCTCCAAGGGCACTGCTGGCAGCACTAAAGCCCGGCTCATAACCATATGTGCACACCTCAAGATGTGTGTGTTTGTTCAGGTAGAGAACAAGCCATTTCCTAGACCTGGTTCCTACCATTCTCCTTAGCTTGCAGTTGGCCTGAAGGGACTTCCTAGACTCTAACATGTTTGCCTCTCTTTTACTTCCTTTCTGGACACTGTCTAAGGATCTAAGACACACGTGACTTTTGTGTCCATTATTTTCTGCTAAAGAGGGGGAAAAATGCCCCAGAGCACGTCATCCCTTACCATCTGCAAATGAACTTCTGTGGTCAAGGAATGCTCTCTAATTACCACCCAGAACAGCTTTGTACTACTCCTGACCCTTGGGAAGACTCGAGGAACTCACTCCCAGAACCCAGATGCTCCCTGTCCCAGAACACAGGGAAGACGCCCTGTCATCACAGTTTGCTCTGCAGAGGCGGAGGTGATGCTGTCAGTGTGGCATTTCCAATTCTCTAGCGTCTTTCACTTTCCCTGAAGTTGCTGAAAAATATTCCATTTCATTAAGTATGTAGTAATACACATGGGAATCAGACAGCGGGGGAAGATGGAGGACGTTGGTGACATGGCCTCTAGCATTTTATTTATGAGAACATACAGAAATCTCCATCTACATCTGGTAGAAGAATAGTGTCAATCTTGCCCTGGAGACATGGATCAGGCAAGGTTGCCAGTGTGCTTGTTTCCCTTCCCAATAATTTACTGATTCTGTAGTCTAAGGCATAGCCCTGATGATAATTTTTACATTCCTGTGAGTCAGCCTGGCCCTTTGAGGGCTGGTGATGCCAAATAAACATAAATGTATGTAGCCAGGTGAATACTTACCACCCCCCAACCCGGAAATGTCATCGGTCTCTTATGGTGCTTTGCTTCCCACAACACTCCCCTCAAGGGCGGTGAGGGTAGGTGTTGCCATCAGAGCATAAGCAGCAGAGCTTGAGGTGGCCTTGGAGGACTTCAGGGAGCACTGCCTTTGCAGTAAAGAATGAGACTAAGCAAGCAAACTTGTTAGACTGCTCATCTGTCTTTTCCAATTTTTTATTGCGTTATTCATCCTTTCATCATTGATTTATAGCTATCCTTAAAATATTAGGGATATACCACAAATATTTTTCCTAGTTTAAAAAATGATTTTCTACCATAGTAATTTTTATTTTCATGTAATAAAATTTAAAATATATGTATTTTTTTTAAGTTTTCAGGCTTTGGTTTTATGCCTGGAAAATGCATCTCATACCTCCAGTATGAAAATATTCATGTATATGGCAAAAATTATCATTGAAAATTACAGAATTAGTGAGGAAGCA